>NC_133934.1:126768118-127368118 GCF_031877795.1 Strix aluco
GATATGATAGCTGCATTCAAGTTATTCTTTCCTTTACAATAGATTTTACCTAGCTTTATCTTCATAGGAAGCTGCTTTCAGTTGAAAAGCAGAAGTGAATAGGAGTGTCATGACATAGGATTAACAGTACAACTGGATAGTAAATCAAATGTTTGAGATGAAAAAATGTAGAATGTGACATGCATCAGGAGAATGAACCGGCAGCGTTTCGCTGAGACGAGTGAACAGATAATGTATAATTATCTGCAGAGGTTATTGAGACCTGGACTTTAATTCAACTACCAGAAACACACGGCCCATTTTAACCAGTCAATCTCTGTAATGAATCTAATCACAATGTAAAACATTCCCAGGATCTGCGAGCCTTACGGAGTGCTAATTACAGATGAAACTTGCCTAAGCCTTAAGAAAAATAAAAGAAGGCATAAAGAAGGAAAGGCACGGTATTTTAGATGGACCTGCAATTCCAATTCAGGGCAAGCAATGCAGCTAAAGAGAGACCCAACAAGTGCCAAAATTAAAGAACAAAATGAAGATTTAAAGTCTTGTCTATTTCAATATTTGACAAAAACTTAATATCCTTACAATAAGCAGGAATGGTGACTTCTTGCTCTCATCAACATCCATCAGAAAACACAGATTCTTCTGTAACGTGGCACTACTACCACAGTAACAAACCTTCACCAAAAATAAATGCATTTGATCTTGCTATATGATTTGAATGCATTTGCAGCTCAGTACTTATGGTTTAAATTCACTGTAGAGAGCAACTTTCAATACTTTTAACAGGCTCTAATCTCTCTGGTTTCAGTTTGAGACCAAGAGGCATTTCATATCATCAGCAGTGGATTTATATTGTATGCTTAGAAAATAGAAATGGATTTCCAGGGGGTTTAATTTATCAATATCTAGTCTTTATGGGAAACAGTAGTTTGCATAGGAAAAGGGGTTAAAAGAAGGTTTAAATTATGTCTCTAATATTTCCTGAAAACTTTGTACAAAAATATTCTATGCCACAAAAGCCCATTAAATATTCAAACTTTAATATACATTCCTCAGTAACAAATGTACAGTTAGATAACACATAAAGAATTATGAATGACTAATTATATTTTGCATATTTACAGCAAAGACAATTAGCAAATAGCTTTTATATGCAAAATAAATGAAAAAGTAATTAAGATGCACTAACTAGAGCAGCAATATCAAGTCTGTTGTCTTGTGATTCATTCCTAACAAACATAATAATTATGCATTCATTGTCATATAATTAAAACAGCTCTGTCCTTTAGAAAACTGGTTATTTACTGTATAATAACCTGAAGAGTGGCAGAAGTTCCTCATAATGGTGAGAAGGATAATTAAATATTTCTTCCTGGTGTCTGCTCACTCAGTTGAGTTTATTATCTTAAACTTGTGTGAGAAAACATTTCCTCTGCAGTTCCAAAAGCTCACCTATTCACCGCTGGGAAAGTTATGCCTTTGCCATGCCCCACTCCCAAGCCAACTGTCCAAAACCTCCCCAGGCACTTCCAAAATGGGCATTAAAACCCATTACAGGATGAGAAAGCTTGGGAGTCCAGCCTAGGGAGGATGGGAACACTCTGGTTATAGACTGGGGGTCCCTTCTCCTCCATGCTATGACCTTGGTTGAACTTGTGTCGGTGCTGGAGATGGCCACTGACATGGTTTCGTTTTGTGCGTGGAGAATATCCCCCGACATGAATACATGGGCAGAACTGTGTCCTTGTAGGACCAGGGAATTATTCATCCCACACTGCAGCTGCCCAGCTGTAACACAGGCATCACTGCACCTCCACTCCCTGTCTTTTCCCATTCCCTTCATTTCTCAGTTCTTATTATATCTCAGTAAAACATAATAAATTGTCCAGTCTCAACTGGAACCCTTAATCACCACCAAACAGAATAGTAATATCCAGTACTGTAAGCCGTCTTTATAATACTAATATCATCAAGCACTTTTTTTTTTTTTGTGTCTCAAAATTCTGTTTTCCTATAAACCTCAACTACAGAACCCGCCGAGCTGCAGTGGAAGAAAAACAATGTAATTGCTTGGCTGCACGTACGGCTGGCCTGGATCAGTAATCGGATTTCCAGGGACTCAGTAGGTAAGGAGCAGGGCAGAGGGAGCCAGGTTCACCTACACAAGCTGGGACGGACAGACTTAACTCGTGCTGCTGGACAGACCTCATCCTCCTCTCCGAGCCCTTGACATTGGTTCTTACTCCTGTCCCAGCCACTCACCTTCCCGTGAAGGGAAGGGGTAGCCATTCTTTTTAATGTTTCTCTACCAGATAGTCTTTCCTCTTTGTCTTTGGGAAAACTAGGCATGTTTTGCTGGTGGAGGGAGAAGCCCCAGGCATGGAGGGGTCTGTTCAAGGGGACATGGCAGGGCCAGAGAGGTCCCCATGGGCATAGTCCCCATGTCTCAAGACCAGCCTCACATAGCTCTGTGCAGAGGGATCCAGGGTGGCTTTTATTGCCTTTGGTCCCCATCACCTCCCCCCCATTGCTAGGAGTATTTGGGGTATCCTGATATTCCCCCTGAAGGGAGGGGTCAGCTAGACTCTGCTACAATACGCACAGAAGGAAAGAAATAAAAGGACCACAGCTCCCAGACACACTGGAAATTGCACTGTGCTTTTCACGCAGTGCCCTCTGGAAGGCAGGGGATTTTTGCACAGATTTCTTAATACTCCAGGGGAAAAAAAAAAAAAAATAGAGTCCCTTTGGGCTTTGTCACACAATTCATTTACTCAGACTTTCTCATCTGCTCATTTCCGTGTCAGGAATGCAGCAGGACATCACCTGCCCTACATGGAGGGACAACCCCCCCGCCCCAAGCTACTCCCCTGCAGTGTGATGTATTTCTTTTAAGAATTATACATCCTATGAAGCTCCAGTCCCAAGGAGTCCCCATCCCACCCCATTTCTAATTCAGCACTTAGTGTTTAGAACAGAAAAAGGGGACAGATTGTATTTTCTATTAAATGCTGCAGAGCAGGTCTTTGCTGGTGCAGAGATTTCAGTGTCTTTGGGCTGCACTTACACTCCTTAAGGCTGACTTGTTGCTTAGGTGGATTTCCCAACAGCTCTGTCTTTCTTTATTACCCCCTTCAAACCGATCTTAAGAATGATTTGTACTTCTGCTGAGCAACCAGGGTTTACTCACTTCCTGCATAGCCAATGCCTAGCCCATTGCTTAAGACAGATAAGGACGGAGGGGAAATACGCCTAAGTATAGGTAATTCAGCTATGATCCATTTGAGATCCTGACCCATTTTCCCACTCCTGCAAAACATCTCCACTGCATATGGAGGAACTGGGAGTGTTATCCTTCCTATGGGGTGCAGTAGCCACCCTATGGGGAGCAGTAGCCATCCTATGGGGAGCGTGAGCTCCCCAGAGCCTACAAGGTGTCAGGATATAGCGGTTCTGTGCCCAGCTGAGCTGCCACAGAGCTGTCAGGATGACAGACTTAACCTCCCTCTGTCCCTGTTTACCCAAAGTAAGAAGATTGTAAGGCTTAGTTAATGTTTGTAAGTGCCTCAGGGTTCTTATATGCTAGGCACCATGTACAGGCAAGTGTATTATAATACATGTCATAAGAAGAATTAATAAACCATAATGTATTAATTTAAAGGTAGCAGACACTCGTGCATGATAGCCTTTTTAGCTATTTCTTTGCAGGCACCCAGAAAATGACATATACGTTAAAATCAGGTGAAAGAAAAAGAATGCAATCATCTGACATCATATCACTACTGGATACTGAGTCAGTAAATATGCGTTATATAAAATGAGTCACCAGTAAAAACTTTTATAAAACCAGGTGTTAGGGAAAGGACACTTGGAGAGACAAATGTGACACATGTATTCATTTCAGAAGTTATACTGCTCTTTTTGGAAACCTGGCTTTTATTTTGGGCACTTCTATTTTCTTCATGTCCTTTCAAAATATTGGGGATTCCAGCAGCAGCTGGGCACAAAACCAGAAGGACGGCCCTTTAGCCTCAAAACTTTGATGGCAGACAATGTGAGCCTCCAGGAAAGAACCAGGAGATCCTCTATGACCTTATTTGAAATCAGGGTGACAATCAAAAGCCCTTTAGGCATTCCCAAACCTAGAAGCATCCATGTGTTTTAAGTGCTGGGAGAAAGTAAAGTCTAGGCAAAGCAGGGTGGGCAGGCTCGCAATGTAATCGTAGCTGCTCCTAGAGCTGTTAAATGAGGGATGGCACTGAAGTAACACTGGCTTCAAGAAGTAGAATGACTAAGATTCGCCTGTGGCCCAAATTCAGGAAAGCAGTGATGTACAGCAGATCTTCGAGTGCTAGAAGATCCCGTGGAGAGCTCTGGGACCTCGCTGGTGCTTACAGAGGCATGTGCATGTGCTTAAAGACATTCTCAAATGGGAGTCAAGAGGCCAAGCCATTAATAAGACACGAGTGCTCACATTTAATGTGTTCTGCACATGCAATCCAAACTCACCAACAAGCTCTCCAGGTAGCAGAGCTACTGAAAGTAAAATGCTCTCTACTTTGGCAATGAGCTGTTGCACCTGAAGCAAAAAGGGTGCAGCAAGGCCAGCTCCATAGTTCAGCTTTTTCTTTACTCAAAAGCTGGTTTCTTTTACCTTTCCAAGGTGCTGCAGAAGGCACCCCCAGCCGCATCCCCCTGGGCACAACCTCAGCACGGCAATGGGCCGGCAGCTGGGTTTTACCTACAGTATAGGTATATATATCCCTACTTGTGCATAGGGATAAGAGGCCTTTGGTAAAAGAATAAAATGAGCTCTTTCTCTCTCTCTGAGTAAAAGAAAGAGAGTAAATAAAATTCCAGCAGCTACAAGCTGGCGACATTATACTGTCATAATCCAGAAATGAACATTGATTCTGAAGAAGTCGCTTCTTCAAACTTTAACGCAACAATTAAGTATTCCATTGTCATGGCTCAATTAAATGGTATGGCCTGAGAAAATTGGGGATTGTAAAGTGAGGATGGAATGTGCTTTGATCCTCTTTCCAGGGTTATTGTTTCATTAATAAATGAACATGTCATTTGTCTCACCAGAGGGAGCTCCTGCCCTCCAGGCTTTTTCCCTTTTTTGTTCAGGTTTTATAAAGATGAATTTCCAGTGCTCTGAAATACCATGGATTAGTAGTTAAGCCTGACAGCACTTCGGGGAGTAGTGGGCTTAAAGTGCCTCACACAGGTCTCCAAAGCACTTGTTTACTAATAGAGGAAATCAGCGACCGTCTGCAGCTGCTGATATCGCATTACCATTTGGAAAGACAGTAGCTGAGATAACAAATCACACAGTTTTAATAATTACTCCTGCATTCCAGTTTTTTGTTTCCTGCGTAACTGCAAAGGCTGGATTTCTTCCAAATAAACAGATAAAAACAGTATGGAACTTTTATCTTTTAATGATAATGACAACACATCATGTTTCACTAAAAGTTTCCTGCTGAATTTTTTTCTGATTTCTAGAGTTTCAATAAAATGTAATTATACTTTATAATTCCACTCTTTTAATCTTCACTTCAAAAACTATTCACAGTTAGCAAGTTTGCTAGGCACGGAGAGGGGGTGAGGAGCAGAAGCGGACTTCCCCCACATCGGGCTGTTCATAAATTCTGTCTGGGGGTAAACCTGTCATTGAAACGGCACAAACTGAGCTGCTTTGCATTCAAATTAATACCTAGTTTAATTTGAATATAAAATAGCTCCATTTATGTGGTTATTAAGAAAAAGTAACAAAACCGTTTGGCAATGAATGGATGTTTAAGATAGGATACACTTGCAACCTATTTCTTTTCCATTCTTGGGGTTTTTTCTTCTTTTTTAATCCTTTGGATACTTTGGTATGAGGATGTTTTTGTATCAATAGATAAGGCTTTAAAACAAAACAATACCTATAAAATCCGAATGTTTAATATCTACTTGGCATCAAAAAGTTCCCATTATCCCAATATTGAATTAGACTTCACGAGTTTTGTTGGAGTACATCTCCCCATCTTGTCCTTTGCTATGCTCAGAGAAAAGCCAGCATTTTCATTAACAACTTTTCTTGCTAAATAATTTCATGGACTTATGTAGGAGAGCAGAGAAGAGGAGGAAGAGAGGAATACCTTCCTCTTCCAACTCAAAATGTTCAGACTTAAAGGTAAGGTAAACTTTTCTCACAGCTTTTAGTTTGCTTACCATCAGCCCATGTTCCACTGGGTGATTAAAGAAAGCTTTTTTAAAGCATTACTTCAGAATGATCTTAATTGGTGCAAGGTTGAGCCCTTTCTAGGAGGGGAGGGAAAAGGTTGAATAGCCTTTTCAAGTCACATGAAAGTTTCTAGGATGAATGTACGATAATTAGATTAATAAGTAGCTTAATTTATCACAGCTAAGGATTTCAACAGCCACACATTAGAGCAAGAAAAAAAAGATTAGTGTGATTCCAGTTTGTAAAAAATTGTACTGAAACTTGATTAACCTTAAATACAAAGTGCCTTTCTTTTTGTGTGTAAATTCAGTAGTTAAGGGGAAAAAAAACACTAAAATAATCAGAAAAGTCCTGTTCCGTTCCTTTGTGTTTGCTAGCTAATGAGAGATATCGGAGTTGTACAAAACAACTTTTCCCTGTGAGGTTTTTCTTCCTAGAACATAGATTTAAATGAAATCTGCAATCTCTACCACTGTTGTGGACCCCGAAGATCTGTGTGAGACATGAAATAACGTATGCAGGGTTAAAAATATCTCTAGCACCAGCCATTTTCATTTTAAAATGAAAGAAAATGAAGCAGCAAGAAAATAATGAAATATATATTCTAGCATAATGCAAAGTTATGTTCACCTTAGTCCTGGTAATGAAGAAGGAATGAACGGGAGCACTGCGTGCCAGGCAAAAGTATAGAAAACAACTGTAGCCAAAGCTAACACCGAGTGTGCAATTAGGGATGACAATTATCCATGCAATATTCGCTCACACCGAGCACTACGTCTACAACATGGCATTATTTCGACAGTGCTCCCCGTTGCTGGTATCAGCCTAAAATCAAACGTAGCAAATGCAGGAGCAGAGCAGCAACCCAGTGCAAAAAACCTCGCTCGCTGATGGGAGATTCATGTAAAATATTGCCAGACCATCCAGCTTTCCCCTCGCTACCGTCTCTGCCTCCTTACAGGACAATCCCTTAATAGAGAGTGAAATCTGCTGTGCTTTTTGATGTTGCCATCCACCACCGAGGTTGCTTTCGGTGGTGTCATTATTTATCAGCGCTAACGTCAGATTTCATTAATCTAACTCCTTAACACTTGTATCACAGTGGACAAAAATTCCCAGTGCTTTTTATTAAAGCGGCTGGCACTGGGGCCAGCAAAGCCCGCGGAAAGGTCTGGAGGACGTGGTATGGTTCCTGTCAACGCTCAACGGCCATCGTCATTTTGAGGAGGCCTAATGCAAACCCAGCGGTAGCGAGATGCTGCGTTTGTGACTCCCTGTCCTGAATCCCTCTTTGAAAAGGGATGATAAGGGAGAAGGTTGGTTCATATTCGTAGGAAACCACAAATGAAACTACTCAGAGCCTAAAAAAAATTAATAAAAAAATAAAACACGTAACGAAATGAGAAAGGAGGATGGTTTCTTTAATTTTATCTCACACTTAAGAGATGACTAAGAGCGCTAATGAAAGGGAGTGTAATTATAGCCCAGATAGTGCATATTGCACACGCCGTAACGTCGGAAAGGTTAACTCTGGCAAAGAGAGATCATACAAATCAAAGTGGCTAAGGGCACTCATGCATCGGCCTGTTTGATAAGATTGATAACTGTAACCAGTAGCTTAGGAGAATCGATTTCCACTGCCGGGGATCTCTCTGGATGCTCTCATCTTTTCTTCTGTTTATATGAAAGTGAAGCTTTAAAGATGTTTTATCATCTAATGGCGAATATGACACACAGTTACAAACGGAATCTTTTTTTAATCTCAGAATGGAAAATTTAAGCGGGGCAGTGATTCGCTTTAATTATGTATATTGAACAAATTTGAAGAGATGAGAAGAAACTTGTTTTTCAGCCCACTGAACCCAAGTGCTTGCCTGTAATCTAAAATGGATATCTAATTATTGTTTAACATTATTTATTTAGGAGGAGTTACGACCTCTAATTTGCCTTTAAATGATTAATTTAGTGTTTAAATAAAGCTCCTTTTATTTAATAATGTTTTCTTTAACCAATCTTCACTAATGTCAATAAACTCTTTGTTTAACCTTCTTAAAGGAAACATTTTCTCAGCTCTGAGACAATTATGAATTGCCAAAACCCGTATAGAAAAATGAGCTAAGTAATTATCTAATATTATTGCAGTGTGCTTAAGAAGAGAATATTCCACACCAATAACATAAGGCAGGAGAGAGGAAACAAGCTTTTCTAAATATTGAGCATTTTAAGCAGTCTGCTTCTTTTTGAGGTGATAAGGTAGCATGGAAATACCCCAAAATACTAATAGCTTGGCTAAATAAACTCATCCACTTCTATTAGCATCCTTAAGTGGTACTTGGTTCAGGTCCCAGGCACTAACTGAGCAGCATAAATACCCCTGCTCCGTATGGTAGAGATGGTTAGATGAAATGTGGGTGCCCTCGTCCTGTCCCCAGCCCTCCGCAGGGCACCCTCACCCATGGCCAGGGTGACTTTGCACCACCACGGTGCTCCCTTGATGTCCAGGAATGGAAGGGAATGGGCTCAGACATGGGACAAAGGAGCACCAGTCACCGTCCTGAAACTCCACTCCAGACCTTTGGTTATTTTCTGAAGCTGACTTTCACATATACATATAATGGCACATATCTTATGTATCACATTAGAGTATATACTGGCCACTGATTTTGAAAGCAAGTGCCTTTCGGGAGTCCAAGTGTGACTGTTATGTGTTAGCTATTGAGCACCATTTCTACATAATAAATTACATTTGAGATAATGCATATGTTTTCTTGGGCTTGCTTAGATCCCCTGTACTTTGCTCTGAAGTACACGGGAGCTGGGAAGATCACAGGAAAAATTAGGCAGCACAAATAAAGCCAAAATGATGTCCAAGAGGCCGGAAACTAGCAGGAGGTAAGTAGTGGAGGAGAACGAGGAGTGGCAGAGCTTCCAGCAGGATCCGGATGAAACAGGGAAGCCAGGAGTGGGAGAAAGCAGGGAGAAGGAGCAAGGAGAGAGACTTAGAGACTGCAAAAAAAATCCAAGGAGAGATGTTCACAGGATCACAGAAGTGTTGAGGTTGGCTGTGTCCTCCAAGAGCAGCTCAGGCAGGGCCAGCTACAGCAGGCTGCCCAAGACCGTGTCCAGCCTGGTTTTGAATATCTCCACGGATGCAGACTCCACAGCCTCTCTGGGCAGCCTGATCCCATGGACCACCACCTTCATGGCAAAAACGGATTTTCTTATTGTCCAGATTGAGTTTCCTGTGCTCATGCACGGGATGAGGTCTCAGTCTTGGGCTTGTCTTATTATTGACCCAAAAGCTCACTGTGGGCACCAAGGAATGTCTCTCACAAGTGAACGTGAAGCAGGTTCATCGTTACAGTGGGAGCAAAGCCTGAAGCAGTGGGAGAGCACTGGGATGGAAACGCCTGTTTCCTGAAGGTACGGTCTGAAGAAATGTCCTAAGTGGGAAAAGAAAGGATGGATAGATGGGCCACGAACTGGGAAAGGGAAAAAATTGCAGCAAGTTCTCAGAAGAGAGCAAAAAATGTTAAGAGAAGGTGTGAGTCCCAACCGAGCATTAGTAGCAGAGCTACAGTAGAGACTAAGGAATGTACGGCCTTCCCTCAACCACACTGGTTTCTCTCTGGAGCTCAAGTGATGGAGATCTAAACAAGAGCTGTAATAATTTCTAACTTGTGAAATGTGCTGCCTTTATTATAGGCTGAGTTGAAAGGGTCCTCACATTCAAAGCTGTACTCTTGTACAGCAAAAGCAGCAGAGCATGTGGGTTTTCTGTTGCAATTATTTCTTTCAGGTCTTGTTGAAGATCCCAGGGAGAAGAGGGGGAAAAAATGTCCAGATTTGAATGAAGAGGGCTGAGCAACAGTGAAGGGCAGCATGAAAGCCACAGCATTACAGATGTACAGGGAAAAGGAAAAGAAGGAAAATGGGTGTGTAATAAGCATTGGTAGGAGCTCTTGGGAGTAAGAAAGGAGAGGAGAGCAGGGAGGGAATCTGGTGATCAAAAGGCTGTATCTAAATGGATCCATGAACATGGAGGGGGAATTAAGAACACACCTGACTCTGCAATTCTTACTTTAGGGCTCTTGCAAGGTGTGGTGGGTCAGTTTGAGGAGGTCCCAGGGGCCAGACGATGGCTCCAAGCTGGTGGTAGGGTGCACAAAGATGTGCGCTGGCACTAATCTGGGGTCCAGGAGGAGCAAAGCTACATTGGTGTGGCTCCGAGCTCAGCTAGTATTAGGTGCCTTTCATAGTGTCTTGCTCCTTCTCTGCTTTTTGGAAGGGTAGGAGCCCGAGAGTAGTGCAGTGGGACCAGCACACTCAGCCAGGAGTGGAACTCCCTGCCTGACCTCCCTGGAGACTGTGAGGTCACCCAGGGGCATAAGCAATGCTGCTCCCCAACACCCAAAAACACCCAGTCAGTCCCTGCTCCACTCTCAGTTTCTCCCTTCCCTGACACAAAAGATTCCCTCTTGGCTTCTTTCTTTTTTTTTTTTTTTTTAAAAAAAAAAAAAGAGGCAAAGAGCTTTTGACTATTTATTTTCTGAAGATTTTACATTATAGTTTCAAATTTTTTTCCCAGCCATATGGACTAAAACCTAATCCAAGTTGTAGAAATCTCTAATCCCTGATCCTTAGTTCTTTACAGTCCATATCTAGGATGACACACTGGGATGGCCAATTTGCAACTGATTTGGTAGGATGAATATCAATTTCCTTCCTTATTCCTTCTCTCCCTTCTTGTCCTGATACTTGTCATGCTCTATCCCCTGAAAGCTTGGAATATCTGAGGCCACACAACAACAGAGTCCAGATGATGCCAGCAATACAACCAGGAGTCTCTTTTAACACTCACCTGCAAGATGACTTCTGTGTAAGTGATGATTTGGGTCCACAAAATGAACGAGGAGGTCCTGGGAGACCCCCAGACTCCCTTCCAAAGCAAGCAGAATTAGGACGAGCTGTTGCCATGACATCCCCTCAATGCTGGACCAGCATATATAGAGTGAAGAAGATTTGAATCTCGCCTTCAGCTTTGCTTCTGGTTGTCTATGTGGGCTCCTCTTCCCAGGGAATCCACCTGCCCACCAGTCCAGATGTTCAAAGAGGGACAAGACTCCCACAGCCCCTATGTGAAAGGCAAACGAAAGGACGGTGAGCAACTACATATCTTAAAATCTTCAGACTACAACCCACCATGAACTGTTGCCCCCTGACATAATCTCAGCCGGGTTACAGGTAAACGGGCAGATGTGTTTGCCCTCAGGCAGCTTGAGGACATGCCATCCCCATCTGAACACAGCCTGTTAAAGAGGGACCTTCTTTTAAATAGCTGTTTACCTTCGGGCTGCTAACTCCATGAATGGCCAGCTGCTCATTAAGGGTCAAGAAGTGCCTGGTTAAAAGGTCCTGCCCCACCTTTGATGCAGCACGGACAAGTCCCTCAGGACTTGTCTGGCAGTGCAACAACATACAGAGCTGACCCACAATACCCACTGGAGTCCTCCTAATGTTAGAAGATGACATGGCTTGCCCCAGCAGACATGGGAGGAATTTTCCCAAGAAACACCAAAAAAACCTCTGCTGTGATACACAGGAAACAAGTCCTCTCTGTCAGCCTATGTGCAATTCTCACACAGGGATAGGACACGTCCAACCTTCTTTATTATTATTTAAAAACCATGGCATTGTGACTTTTTTTTGAATCCCAGACAAGTAAGAATAAAGTGAAAGATTTCTTGCATACACCACCTATTTAGGTATCGCACTCTCAGCTGTTAGAGAGCCTTACTCACCTAAAATAAATAAAAATTTACAAATCTAATTAAATTTAAAAACTGCTGGTTAGCAAAGAATTTATTTTTCTTTTACACTTCTGGTTGCTTTTAATCGGCCCCACAAAATTCCCCCTGCCTGCATGGGTGGGAATAGGTAATATTGTTTGATGAATGAATAAAATATCACATAGGAAGTGTCTTGTTTGTCTGTGTCTTCATTATCTCTTTCCCCGTCCTGCTGAGCTAGTGCATGGACTGTGTGTCTGGACCAGTGTGTTCTTCTTCACTGGTCATTCACTGTTTGGTTTGTACTAGCAGCTACCAGCTGGGAGCCCTGGACATAGGTTAAGATTGAAGGTGTTCAATGCTGTACAAATAATAAATAAAAAGTTAATCCCTCCAGAATAAGTTCAGAGTTTTGCTAGATTTTGTTTTTCCCTGAACATCTTTCCTTGCTAGTGCCATCAGACAAATTTTAAATATGAAACAGGAAATAATTCAGATGATAAATCATTGTTTTTGTCTTTTTGCCTTTTGTAATTATTTAAAGTGACAACATTATGGATTTTGCTCTGGGGCTACAAACTCATTTAGATTATGTTGGTCAACTTTTATGGTGAAGTGCAGAATTTTGAGCTGTTCTAGGGAGGGAAAAAAGCCAATTCCAGCCACAGGAGAGGAAAAGTTGATAGAAAATTTCCAGATAGAAGGCTTTTTTGAAAGACATGCAAAATCCCTTAAGATTTGTATCCACTCTCACTGGAAGAGGTATGCAAGAATCCTTTCTTTCAATTCCCCATTTATTCTCTCCTTTTCTAACGAAGGCAGGTAATCTCAGATTATTTACCAGCATCTCATTTCCAATTTGCAAGAAACACCTCGAAGCCAGAAAAAAATACTCTCCGTCAGCCTGTTTTTGTTTTGCTCTTGTGTTTATTTTCATCTTAACATTAATTGCCCCATAAAGTCTGCTTGGTTTTATCAATTAGCCTTTGCAGTGGGAAAATATTTTAGCGCCTAATACAGCGTAATGATTTTTTTCCCTATTTGCCAAGGGGGTTATTAATAAATGTCCCCACTGGGGTTACAACTCTGGTGCTCTGGTGTTTGCTTTAGGGGAAATGAGGGATTGGAGGAAAATCCTAACCAAACGGAGCTATAATTAGAGAGAAAGCAGCTGCAATTAGAAGTCTATGTTCAATGACACCAACGGCACTCGGGGACAAACCTCCCCTCAACTCGGGCAGGGGTGGCAGCAGAAACTCTGCCATTGCAAAAAGGGGAAAACTCTTGGTTTTCCTGCTTTTCCGGGTGTTGCATCCAAGATTTGCACTCTCTGCTCAGCATACTTCTCTGAAGAGAAAGGCTTTTTTTGGCAGAGGAGTGCTGGCCCGGCAAAACCAAAAGCAGACTCCTCTGAGCTGGGATTTCACCCTGATCTCTTGCTCTTCACTATTTATTTAGCCTGAACTGCTGCCACCAGCACTGCTGGGCTCTCTGGTTAGCTGCCAGCCGAGCAGACCCTTCAAATGACACATCTCGGTGCACATCAGACATCCACGCTCTTTCCCACAGAGTCTTCTCCTGCGGCTGCAGGTACTCCAAGGTTGGATGGCAAAGCCTGGCAGACCTTGTTGTTCTCCCCGCTGCTGCAACAGACTTTGTTCATGGAGGAAAAACCAGACGCCGTCTCTTTGGCCTTTCTGTCTGTTACAAATCTAAATTCTCCATCACCAGGAAATGAAGCAGCTAATAGGCTGTCCTAGCAAAATTCAATCCTGTCATTAGATACGGGTTTCTGTAAAGCCAAACTGGAAGGAGTTCTGCAGCCTGTCGAGAATTCAGGCTGAGTTAAAATATTAACGCTTGATTTTATCAATTAGCCAAACAACAAGTTTAACAATAAACACTTTCATACAGCAAGGACACATACGGAATTAAAAAATGCAGCAGATGTGCAATACTGCTTAATATGGCTTTTAGCTTAATTCATCTTATTGCAGAAATCTGTAATTCTCATGGTTTGGTTTCTGAACAACAGCTACTGATGTAACCTTTTGTCTTTCCCTGTTTGTTTGGGGGTTTTTTTTGACCAAAACCAATTACTATTATAGCACTATTAGCTTTGAGGATTTACAGCTCTGCTTTTTTCACAGCAGAGCTCAGAAGTAATAGAATTTACTCTGGGAAAACCTGACTGTGTCCTTGCAAGTCTCTATAGGGTTTCTCGTATTGGGGTCCCATACAGCTCTTTGTAGGAAACAGGTTATTGCCAGCATAAGCTGGCTGGCTTTGAGTGACACCTCCCATCCTACCCACCCACAGAAAGCAGATAGAAGGCAACGTTGTGCTGCACTCCTGTCCTCCACCACCTGCGTGTGATACAGGTGGTCCATCATAACACTGGATCCACAAGATAACAGATTTCCCTAAACACCCAAAAAGATACAACGTCATTCCTGCAGATTTGTGAGCACCAGAAAAGTCACCTAAATGAGGATGGGGATTGTTGCCTGATTTCTCTGTTCCTTCTCCAGAACAGCACTTCCTCCAAATCTCAGATCTCTGTGTTTTGACCAGAAGAAGAGATCTGGTGGACCTCAGGACTACTGGTTTTCCAGTGTGAGTGAAGAGACATTAAAGGTAACCAAATGAAGAATCCAGTGATTATTTGTATTGCAAAACAATCTGCAAACTGTGCACAGCAGCCACTGCCGTACCGCAAGAGACAGCCCTGCCCTGCTGAACATCCACTCTGAACACACAGTCCGTGGGATTGTGTGGGAGAAGCAGGTATCCACCACCAGCATTTTTGAAGCCAGAAGCACTGTCCCTGGAAGGCATGAAGGTATTTTATACCCTACTTGCATCCAGCATCCAGGAGCTGCACAGAGGAGTTGGGAACTGAACCTCCAAGACAACAGCTCAGCACCTTTTGCTATAAACCAAATATTTCTGTCCCGAGAAAAGCAAAGACAATGTTTCCACCAACTTCAGGAGGACCTGGACTCAGCTGGTGTCTGCTCTGGTTCCTGGCCAGGCATTCACCACAACTAAATATTTCTTCAAACCCAGAACCTTTCTGAATTGCCATCAAAGCACCAATTCTAGAGACATAGGAGCATTTGGTTTCTTTTATTTCCTTCTTACCCTTTGAGTGAGGGGGGCAATTATGTGTCTCTCCATGTATACCTTTACTTACACACACACTATTTGTACACTATATATGTATATTATAGACCTTTAATACTCAAAGAAGCTTATAATTGATTTTAAATGTTGTTTTAAAGGGATATGCATTATACTAGGGATATGCGTATACTTACACACCAACGTACACAAATGTGTATTAGTACACGATGGGGTATTCATATACACACAATAAACATAGGAGACCCTCCGTAGCTAACCATAGAACTCAGCGCTGTGCCCTTTCCCCACTGAGCTTAAGGATCTAAAATGAACACCAGGCATTTAAAGCTACTTTTGTTACCTTACCACCACCAGAAACAGCACAACCTTGTGCAGGCGCTTTGACACAGACGTTAATTTTCACTTGCAGCTGTGGCAATTAGAAAGTGTACTTAATAGAGTGTCATGTTAATTGTTGCAGAGTTAACCAATTTCTCCATTTAATTGTCAATTGATTAACCTATTGAAATGGTAAGTGACTCAGTTTCCTTCCAGAACAAACAGCAGCCACATATTGTAGCTTCATCCAGCTGGAGGGGGTACTCTGTGATTTGCTCAGCCTCAATGTGCTGGTATTTTTCTACACCTCCCTGAGCTTTTAATTAGATGAGCCAATTTTGCATGTATTTGTCTGCTGGAAAGGTTATCTGTGCCGGAGCTGACCTGCAGAGACAAGGTTGAGCCTAACGGTCTTAATAGAAAAGGTTTTCAGCTATGACTGCTGTACTTGATTGCATTGTAATGGTAATTAACTCGAGACTTTGCCTCCCTCAATGTTTTTTTGTAGCTTTAACTATGCAATGAGATGTTTCCTCTGTCATATATATGCACTTATTAAGCTCTCATTGGATTCTAATATGCATGCAAATAGTCAAGAGTTTCTTAAGGCTAATACTACACTATGTAGATTGTAGTGCCATTAAGTCACTACAAAGATGTAGCCTGCAGCAAACTTATAAGTTTTTTTTTTTCCTTTTTCTGCGAGTGTACATGAGGGTTTGATTTTTCCATTTTTGTGCTTTTTTTCAACCTAAAGAAGGGAAGAATTCCCTGTACATGCTTTTGCTCCTTTTTATCTGAAGGATTCTGTGTGCAAGAGCCCATTTTAACAACTTTTCCTTCCGCAACGAGCCTAAAAATGTGCTTGTGTTTTAAAAGGAAGATCCCGATGTCCTTAATTCAGTTTTTCAAGTTGGTTTGTAATCCATCCCCATCCCTACTCCTTTCTCTGAGCGGCTCGTTTGAAAGCCCTTGGTATCTCCTGTGTTTCTGCATGTTCTTTTACAGTACGGCGCTGTCATTTAATTACGAGACAATCCCCCACAACTGAGTAAGCATTTTCATCATTGATAATGTTGGTAGCAGGCAACTGAGACAAAATGATTACAAACCTATGTTGTGCTCAATAGTCCTTTAGAGGATTTCTCTCTTAATAGTCCTGGCTCATTCATGTTTGGTTCAGTACATTTGTTCTTTAAAAAAGGCATAGATTAGAAGAGTTTCAGGGTAGGTTAATAACTCAACTGAAAATGGCTGCTTGCATTGTCAAAGTCTGTTCCTGCAGTTGCCTGGTGCTTTCTTCAGTTCTTCCACACTGCAGCTTTGGCCCAGTTGGTAAACAGCTTAAGTCCAGACATCTTTTCATTCTCCGCGTAGCGGATTGAAATAAAAATGCATATAAGTGGCGACTGACTGGCGCTGGCCTGACAATAGCCTGTAACATTATGCAAGGGTATTTACATAGGAATAAGGCCTTGGTAAAGAAGACAGGGGCAATTAATGACTAGGGCCACACATATAAGGAAAGTTTGTCCAATCTTTTCTTCAATAAAGATCTTTTGTAAAGTGCTATGGAAACTCATGGAGGCCCCCAAACAGACTAGGAGAGGGACTTTTGTGATGGGGTTTTTTTGGTTGTTTGGGGGTTTTTTTTAAACTTTAAGTTAAAAGGGCCAAATTTTGAAAAGGTAAAATGTAATTCTTTTGTGGTTTTGAATTTTTACTATTGTGAGTTCTCTTTTTTTTTGGTTTTTTTTTTTTATTCCTTTTTTTCAGGGGAATCAGTTTTGTGTGACGTTTTCCCTAGGAGAACACATGGAATAAAGAAATAAAATGAATGATGTGCCTCAGCCAGGCAGGGTGGTGGAGGTGAAGGGCTTGAAGAAGACCTGTCAAAACGCTTGACGACTCCTGCTAGCACAGGTTTGGAATTTAAGCTAATTTAGAAGCATTTAAGGTCTGATTCTGATCTCTCTTACACCCCACCAACTCTGCTGGAGCTGTCAAAGCACTTCCTGGCAGATGCAAGATAGGCAACTCCACCTTGCAAATTCAGCTTTTTCCTTCCTTTTGTCCTGGCAGATTTGGTTGTGAGTGATTTTGACAACCCAAAGAAGCCCCACGCTCTGTCTCTGGGTTGCAGTGCTGAAGGCAGAGCACCATCAACAGCGGGTGTTGCAGGGACATAGCCCAGGGCAGAATTTAACCCCAAGGCTTCATCCTACCAGATGGGATGCTCTCCTCTGGGCTTGCAGACAGAAATAATAAGTCCATTTCCCTGGGGGACACCAGTCCACATCCCCCCGGGGCAAGGACGACAAAAAAAAGTCACAGCTGATGATGCCTTTTCCACCCATGGGGATTTGAGTGGATGGGTTGGCACAGTGTGGACACACCACTTTGGGTCTGAAGCCATCGCCACCATGATGGGGCTCCTGAGAGCCTCTTCATCAACAGTGTAAACTCCTTCAGTGTCTCCTTTTCCTTCTCAAGAAATTGCAGCCACTGTCCTCTAAGTCTCACCTGCCCTCATGGGAGCATTGAGGACCACGTCTTCCATGTGCTGCCATGGCATGTCTGTTGATGACAGCTTGAATATGCCCACACTAGTTGAGCAATTTTAATTTCAGGCTCATTCACTGGTGCTTAGAGACTTTGCTCTTATTCTAATGACTGTGGAGGGCTCCTTGGTTTGGGTTGGTGCTGTAACTTTTTCAATACACTATTCAGAGAGCCATAGGTCTCTATGTTGAAAGCAGAGCAGGGATCCTACTGCTCAACCCATCGTATGTGTTCAAAAAGTCAATCCTTCGGCAGGCATGAATGAGGAAAGCCCCACTGATTTCTCTGCAGTTCTGCCAAGCTTTACACCATTTCATGATCTACTACTGAATGTTTTTCCTCTAAGACAGAGATTTTTATAGCAGGATATAACTCAAAGAAAAGTACATTTCCTGGGACTCCCTGTCATGCCACTTTCTTTCTTCAAAATAATTTAAAAAATCAACTGTCCCATGGAAATTAATTCCTAAAATGCTCGCTGTACATTGAAGAGGGGGAAATAAATGTTAATAGCACAAATGCATCGTTCTTACGAGAGAATTGTGCACAGAGAAGAGAATGTGTTTCTACTGCAGCCCTGGAAAGCTGCAGAAATCAATGCTTCATTCAAGGCTATTGATCAGTACTAAATTAATTAGACTTCAAGGCTTATGGCAGTTGATAAGACAACTTGTTAATTTAGTCAATGATAGTGTTTTCCCTAAAGCAGCAAATACCCTCTTTCTCAGAAAAGACATTTCTAGCATTTGCTACCCAAGTGTTTTTTCCCCCCTTCTTTTATTAAAAAAAAATTCACTTTACATTTAAATTAAGATAAGAACTGGATGAGGAGATACTTCTATTTACCCCTATTTGCCTTCTTTTGCTCTAACATTGAAGCTGCGTGTTGATAACATCTGATGTAATTTAATAGGACGGCAGCATAACATTTAGCTTCTTCGACCCCGGCCCATTGACAGAGATGTTCATTTGGAAAAGCTGGTGGGGAGAGGAGGGAGGAGGGAGAACACCCGCTTTCTAAATGTGGGGCTTTTTTTTGAAATGGCAAACCCAGAGCTTTTGCTTCCCAGGCGAGAAGGATGCTCATGGCCACTGACAAAGGCACAGGCGCTGCTGGTCCTGCGAGCGGTGAATGAGACGAAGGTATCCCAGAATACCCTGGACATGGGGCCGTACTTCCTGCTGGCTGGGAAGGACAAAAGGACAAAACCGAAGGAGTGCCGGGGTCCCACCACCAGCTCTTGGAGGCACCAGTCTGCTACCAGCAGCACTCCAACCCTCAGAGAATGCTAATAAGCCACTGAAGAGCTCAGCTTTCCTGCCATAATTCTATAGCGCTGTTGAGGACCCCATAGTGTTCACTAAATAAAGACAACTAATTGAGAATTTTTTGCACATTTTGCTCAGTGGACTTGTTGTTCAGGCAGTTGGTTGGGGAGAATGTCCCCCTACTGACAACAGGGGCTGATTGTTTTGGCAGCCGCCGGGTTAGCGCCATTTCCCGGGTCTGAGGCTGACTTTCAAAGTATGACAAAAATGTTTAATTTTGGAATATTTTTTTTTTTAATTATGTGGCTGGGAATTATTTGGGCTTCGTGGAGAATGGGCCGTCCGGTGTTCACATGGAAAAAAAAAAAAAAATTGCTGGCAGAGTTTCTCAGAGTAAAACCTTTGGTCTTTCTCTCTCTTTTCTCCTCTCTCTCTCTTTTCCCCCCTCTTTTTTTTTTTTTTTTTTTTACTGTATTTTCTGTGGCAAGGCCTACATTTTTGTGTCTGCAGGTGACACTTTGATTGAAACTAAAATTAATAAATCAGCTGAAAAGCTCACACCTACAGCTCACAGCAGGGCCTTGAAAACACGGTTATAAAGGGAGCTTTATGCCCTTGTGTAAAGAAGGAATAAATTACAGAAGCACTTGTTGCCCTTGGACTCGATTTTGCTTTGCAGGCTGGTATCTTATTTTTGGAGCTTATTGTTAATCAACAGGTTCCTTGTAGGTTTAGCAGGTGACTTTGCTATTAATCTCCTATTTGACCACTATAGCATATTAATGAGGTAGGCTTCTGGATGTGGCTATGTCTCCAGCACAAGGAATTAGTTTAAAAGGTGCACTCTTTACTCAATTGCTCACAGTTAACGATGCTGCAGCCCAAATGCAAAGTAGCATTTTCTACAGCTTGTGTAGCATTAAGAGTGTTTTACTAACATTATGTTCCTCACTGTGCTTTTCTTCTGTTGTATTCTTATTTCTTCTCCATGGAGGGCTATTATCAGGCTTACTGGTCCTTCCTTCTCTTTATATTTTTGGGGGCTTTCTTCATTTTTTATTTGCCTAACAAAATAAAGAAATTATATATAAATGACAAAATGATATCCTTTCTTATTAATGTGCACCTTGGTTTTAATTAAACAATTCCAGAGCGCTTTGGAGGTACCACTGGATTTAAATGAAACACTCGGCTCAACATTTCTCTTCAAAACTGGCTTAATAAATATCATTATAAAGTGCAGGAATTCAACCAGCCCCATTTCACCTTGTATTTTGGGTCTGATTTAAGCTTGGAGTGAGGATACCTATAGGGGTACTTTAAGAACATAAAGAAAAGCCGAGGATTTAAGACTTAAATTTGTAATTACAAGGATCTGCCGAAATACATAATATTATGAGCCAGGCTACAAAACACCCTGGTGAAAACAACAGCTTTGTTGTAATACAGTAATTTCCACATTCCAAGGAACGTGCTCTGCCATAGACGGTTATTATTGGCGTTTCCTTTCATAACTTTCAGACGTGTGGTCTACCTCCCAAACAGATACATTTTCCTATTTAAATTAGCACTGTCAGGCTTATGCCTGCAGATTCTCAGCATTTTTTTTTTAACAAGGACTCTTACACGCAACTGCATATTTGTGTCAGGTTAGATGTCAGCCTTGAGTTTTAGCCTGAACCGTAAAATATCTGTCTTTTATGGATTAAGGTCAAAGTTATCACGTTACTCTAGCTTGGTATTTTGGTATTCCTCTTCTTTCTCCTCTTCTAATTGGGATTTTTTTTTTTAAAAAAAAAAAAAGGTAATAGAAACAAAATCTGCTAGAGGAGTATGTTTAAGAGCAAAGATATTTAAGGTATTAGTAACACATTTACTGCGGGGAGCAAGGGTTAGGTGCTGGACCCCTCTGCCTCTCACAAAAAAGACTGTGGGAGGAGATGTACAGCCCATATTCAAAGTCACATTCAAATTTCCACCTCTATTTTCAGAAATAAAAGTCAATTTAAGCTGCAGTCGTAGCAGGGTTCTCAGTTTGAGCCTCTGACAAGGGCTGGGTCCTCAGCTGAGCTGGAGAAGATGCCCCAAAGTGATGCACTGGAGTGAAGCATCCCTACAGGCAGACAGACATCTCTGGTCATAGGGGTGCAAACTGGGGGGAAAGATGAAATTCATCTGCAGACCTCGCAGCACCCTGGCCTCAGAGCAGGTATGACGAACGGCCACGGTGAAACACCCAGAAATATGCTCACAAGCTTGGATCTGACTTGAGGTGCTCCCAGCACAGGATGTGTCCAGCTCATGCCCATACCTCTATGTCTCCCCAGGATGAGCTAATTGGGCTCGTTTTCAGACATCCATAACTCAATCAGTTAGCTTGTTAAAGCCAAAGTCAGATCTTCCCTATCTCAGGCCAACAAATTACTTAACTTCACTTGGGAAAAAAAAAAAAAAGGAAATAGAAAGGTGTTTTTCCGCTCTGAGAACGCACACTGTAATTACCACTGACTTTATGTTGGGTTTTTTTTAAGGAACCACTATTTGAATGGTTTTGTTGGATTTTTGTTCAGAGGTTTTGTGTTGTGGTCTTGTTTGCCAGGGTTCAAGGAAGAGTGAATTTTTACCGCACAGGCACAAACCCCTATAAATCAGAGTTCGTCGTTAAAACACTGGCAAACCCTTCACTGAAGTGGTGTTAGCAGGGGCTGCTCTACAGCGAATTTCTAAGGAGGAATAGTTAATGTAACACGGTTTGGGAGCCCTTCCCATCCCCAGCCCCCATCTCCCCCAAACTACTTACAGCACAAGGAGGTTTGAGCTTATTTTGTCTTTTCACAACTTAGCAAGATCAGACACATTTCTGCAATGCATATGCAGATTTTACCTCTTGTTACTTTCTCTAATGAGCTTTCACTTAATCAATTTGACAGTAGCCTTTCTTCCTTTTTGCTTCGTATCCACTAGGAAAGTATTCAGGAAAAAGTGTTAACAGTTTCAAGGGGTATTAGCAAAATGAAATGGTGGCACAGCCAAATTTAGGAAGATCGCAAGAGCGCTTTACGAAAAGAAAAAAAAAAAAGAAGTTAAAACGAGGGATGTGGATTTAACAAGAATGTTTGTCTAGGAAATGAGCAGGGCAGCAGACACTACTTTTATTTCCCTGCAAATAATTTTAAAATACTGCCAATAATGAGTAGAGAAATCCTGATTTTATGTAATTATCTGGGTTATAGAAATAAGCACTTTCCTTGATAATATGTAACCCTTTTGAAACTAAAAATATCCTCTTTAATGAGCTATTGAAAGGGGGCTCTAACCACAGACAGTCACCCAGGACAGGGATGCTGGAAGTCCCAGTGACCTGCAGAGCCATGGGAAGGGATCTGCAGAGCCGTGTCAATCCTGTGTGCCCAGGTTATCACAACCAGCTACGTATTTAATTCCTGTGCAGAGGGGTTTGATGCAGAAACCCCTCTGATGACCAGGCATTGGTATTTTCAATGAAGACAATGATCAGAGTAAGGGTGATCTCTAGGAAAGGATAAGGGGTAGGATGCCCCAACAGCTCTGGGTTCCCTGGGCCCAAGGGATGTCCATAGAGGACATGTGATAGTTCATTATACTCACTGCAATTTATTACTTGTGGAGTTGGATGAACACTGGGACCCCCAGGAGGGAGTGAAGGTGCCCAGGACTAGTGCTCGCTTGGCTTGCAGGGGGATGCTGCACCCCAGTGCCTGGCCAGCCGAGCTGTGATTGCACCTTCTCTTAACTTGCAGGCTCTGCCAACCCTTAATGGAAAGGACCTTCCCTCCTGGGGTGGGTTTCTTGGAGCACAGTGGTGGCTTTCTCCAAGAAACTGCCAGCTCAGATTGCATCCTTCATTTAGGGGTCTCATTGAATGAGGAGAAGCCAGAGCACACTGGATTTCATAGCATCTGCAGGCACTTGACCCCTAAAATGTATGTGCAGAAACAGAAGTCAGTGCTCTACACCCTATGAAAAGCAAAACCAGGCAGTGGAATTACCCCCAAAGTGGACGTGTTGCATCTCTCTGAGTCAGCGCTTATGCACTCAATGTCATCACTAAGCTGTGTCATCGCTGAGGACATCACTTAGGCATTAAGTTCATAATAGCAAAGTGGCAGAGGACTGCTGACACATCCTTACTGACAAGGAACGCAAAGCTTTAGCTGGGGCTTTCGTGAGAACCACATCCTGCAGGAAGGTGGCATAGGCAGAAGGAAAATGCTCAGGGGCAAATGACTTGGGGTTCCCCACAGTCAGTAAACCCACTGGAGACTCCTGGCCTGGTCTGGTTCTCCAAGAAATATTTCAGACCCCAATTCCTGTGAACGTCAATGAGTCACTTCACAAATGCCAGCCCACAGGATCACAGCCCAGTTTGCAGGATTAGACCACACACAGGGAATGGGGCTGCACCTAAGGAAAAGGTTTTCCTTTCTCTTCATGGGGAAATTCGTATCTTGATGCAATGGAAGACATGGCCTTTATTCATGGGTTTCCATCCCTGGGCACCAACAACACAATGACTATATTCAACAGTTTACTGTGAGCCAGTTCAGAACAGCACCAAGGAGGACTTAGTGTCTGACACTGGTGCTTCTGGGCTAAAAATCATCACTGAGATGGGGAAGGAAGCAGAGAATAGTATTGCCAAGTAGAAGGTCTCCTTTGAACTCAGTATAAAGTGTACACTAGCTTTGTGTTACTCTTACCATGGAACTGACCCTCATGGAAAACAGAGCTAAACCTCATGCTAAACAGAGGCACGGTTATGTGATATGGTTATTACCAGGTGCTGGCTATGGCTGTGGTTAGGGCATGTGCCTAAGGATGTGGGGGACATGGGTCCTACTCCTTGCGGTGGTGCAGGCTTCCTGCATCACCTCAGGTGAGTCTCTTAACATCCCTTTCTCTCTTGAAAATAAAGATAGTAGGATTTTCCTGCCTTGCTGAGACATGAAAATAAATGTGGAAACAGTGAGGTGGTCACAGAAATGGGAATTGAATGGGTGTGTGAGACATTTAACCTGAAGCTACCAAAAGGATGCTTGTGTTGGAAGTGGTTAACTCCATGTCTGAAAACAGTGACATTTCTAAGGGAAAATGCAGGCAGTCCTCTCCTTCTAGCTGATGTTCTGTTTCTTTTCTAAAATGGATTCCCCCCTGCCCTCCCAAGCCACAAAAAGACTACTTTTTCACCCAACACTGACCAGATCCATCATGAGACACATAATTACCCAATCTAGTAAAACGTGAATTTCCCCACTGCCAGACCAAGCTGCTATACCCAGAAAACTGCTAAGAAAACATGTCTGTCATTAGTCGACACTGAATCTAGTTTTCAACATCATTGCCTGCAAACTGAAGGATTATGTCCCAATAAATGCTCCAAGTGTCTGCTTCAGTAAGCGGGGCGCTAATGACATTGCCTTTACATATTTTGATGTTATTTTGCTCTGTTATAAATTAAGGGTGGTGTTCAGACAACATGTGCTCATTGGGAGAAACAACCCGGCGTTGCGGAGCTGAACCTTGCAGGTCTGCAGAGCAAGGGGGCACACATGGACCCAGCGAGGCTTTAGCTGGGCTTTGCTTTCCTGGCACTATTTCTATCCTGAAACAGGGGACCGCACCGCTGTGGAGCCAGAGTATGTGCTCCAACATGACTTTTTCCAAAATCATTCTTTTCAAATATTTTATTCTGATCTTATTTTTAAGCCGGGGTCGGTCCAAAACCTTTAAATCAGAGGCAATTTTGTTTTCCTAGCTGTCAGCAATATTTTGGCTATTTTAAGAATGTAGGACAGGGTTAAGGATTAGTACCAGCATTTCTTTTCTGTGTATCAGAGCTGCTTAGCAGTAATTAATTAGGACATTGGGTTTTGTACTCTTGGTTCAGGTCATTTGCCTATGAGCAGCTCAAGCCTTTTACAAAGGCACGCTGCATATGTTTCTGGGTACCTTTTTGAGAGAAGATTTAAATTGGCCAGATGAATAATACTTTGCTACAAGTGTTTTGCCCTAGGCAAAAAAGGTTTTCTTCATATTATCATCGCCCGGAGCTGGAATCCTCAAGCTTGATGTGACTGGTGTTATACTGTCACATGGCAATGATGTAAGAACAGGAGCTCTGTGTGTCAGACAAATCTGGATTTAGGGGAATTATAGCAGATGTTGCAAAATGGCAACAGTTTAGCAAGTTCCTTTCATCCCGCGGTTGGGAGGCAGGTCCACAAAGTACACCCAGACAGAGCAGAATGTTATCTTTGATCCTTTTCACTCCCGGACAAGGAGGCTCCACCCAATGAAGGATGCAGCGAGGCTGGAAATAAAAATAAATTTACAGTAGCTGTTTGTTTTGCAATATGGAAATCGGCCATTATTTATTCATGCTGTTTGCCCAGACATGTATAAAAGATTTTTATCAGGGGGTAGTGTGTATTGTGCGCTATAAACAGATTAGAGCACTCAATACTAAGATTAATGGCACAGAAAAACACTTGGAAATTTGTGTGCGGTTAGATTACAAGAAAGACTTGCAGCTCCTCTCCACCACGTGTACATGGACAGTGGCATAGGTGTAGTTTCATGTCAAGGAAATAAAGAAGGAAGGAATATAATTGCCTTTAATACAGTGATGGAAATCAAAAATTTATACTTTATGGGATATCCCACCAATTTTGTCCAACATTTAGCATATTTCTTAATGAAAGAAACTGGAAATGTCTCTATTCATCTGCTCCTCCTTCATTTGGGTAAACAGCGCATTTATACCTATGCAGAAACCAAACACATGATGACAACGTGACAGACCCTGTTTACAACAAGAAAGCACCACCTGCGGTGAACAAAACATGCCAGTGTAGGACAAATGGTAATTCTTTTCATGAGTTTAAATCTGATTGGAATTTGGTCAGAATTTGCAGGATTTTTCTTAAATTGTTCAGTTCATTAAAAAAAAAAAAAATCCATTTGGTGACAGGCACAAAACCACCCCAGCCTTTGATTAGGTTTTAATAAAAAAATCCCTTTTACCACCTGACAGCAACATGGAGTCGGCAATGTGTGGCACGGACACAGCTGCTCACGCTGCACTGATGGAGAACAACCTTCCCACCCAACGTCCTCATGGCCACAGCCACACTACCGAAAACCACCTTACCCCACCACCTTCCCATCCCCGGAGGAGCTGAACCGGAGGGTTTCAAGCACATGCACGACAGCAACTGTGTTTTGTATCGAGGTCTCCCTTGCCTGAGCATGCAATGTTCATTTTTTAATAGTAGAAGCCCAGCTGGATTCAGTTCAGGAAGGTATTTAAGGGCATGCTTAAATTTAAATATTGGAGTCATGACACTGCACTTCAGGTCACACACAAGCTTAAAATCTGCCCATTCTTCCATACCTGCCTGAATTCAGGTCTAGCCCTGCATATGGTGCACCATGCCTGACCCATACAGGAGACGGTGATGGAGAAAATGGTGTCAATCCACGGCTGCCCACAGGCATCTGGGTCTCCCACACACATGAGATGTGAACAGGACCAAGCTGAGAGACAGACATTGTGTCCATCATGCACCTTGGTGGCCTTTTGGTACCATCTTAGGGAAAGCACTCCCAAGCAGTTCTCCCAGGAGAACAAAACAGACCTTCTCTATCTCCATGCCCATTTTGGATGCCCCAAACCAGAGGACACCTGCAGCAGCCAAGCCAAGATGACCCCAGCACCCTCTTGTTTCTGTCTCTGCACTGGTCTGTACCCAGGAGTGTCTCCTATCCCGGTCCTCCAGGCCAAGGTGGTGTTTGCAAGGCAAGGTCCTAGCTTTTGTCACTCCAAAGGAAATATCTGCCTTCATTTGTCCACCAATCTGCTTGTGTAGGCAATTCTGCCCCTGGGGAACACCACAGAGCCCATGCCTGCAGCTCCTGGTCCATGCAAGCAGCAAACCCATTTGTCAGGAGGCCCTTGGGGTAACTTTACAACACAGTATTGACCCCTCTGCAACTTCTGCATCCTCCTGTAGAACCAAAACCCTACGAATGAAAGGCCTCAATGAACATTTTGCCAAGCACAACAGAGCCCGGCTCAGCCGAAGGCTTTAATTGTTGCTACCAGGCAAATATCGATTAAAGGAGCTCAATGTCACAATTATGGGACAGCCAAAAAAATGCTACAGCACACACAACAGTCATAGCACAAAATTGGTCACACCACTTAGCGTCCCAGCCCCGTGTGCTGGGAATCAGAGGTGTTATAAGGAAAACACGGGATCAGCACACATTCCCATTCAAGGTGCCTAATCTTGTCTACACTCAAAATGGTACCGGCTAAAATTGGTTTTCAATTGATTTAAGTTCACTGGCACAAAGCCCTGTGTAGACATTCTTAAATGGGTTTAAAAATGGCTTATCAATTTAGCTTAAGACACTTAGTAGCTAAACTAAGCTAAATAGGCATAAGCCAGGTTTAAATTGATTTATGATGTCCACAAAGAGTTTTGCACTGGTTTAACTAAATTGCTTTAAAAACACACCACCACTTTAGCCTTCAAAAGTGAGTGCCTATGAGTGTAAGGATTTAGGGTAAATGTCTTTAAAAGTGCCTAAATATCTGAGGAGCTTATGCCCCTTTTCCCTAAATAGACTTAGTCTTTTCGAAATCAGAAACTGTCCTTTGTAAATGCTACTCCAAAGTGCCAAAAAAAAAAAAAAAAGGGAAAAGGGTCAGATCCTCCATGGAGTAAATTAGGGAGATATCCCATTTTACATCAGCTGGAGGAAAGCCAAGCCTTGCCTCACATTTTTAAAGGGAAAGCAAAATTGTCCAAAACCCCAGGTTTCAGGGGGCTTGCGCTATTTTTTTCTGCTAGGGTTTGTGGTTTTTTCTCTTCACCTCCTTAGGTATAGTGGCTACATATGATACACATATATTGAAATAATCACACCACTGTTCGCAGCATCCCTGCACACTACAGTAATTCAGGCTTTTATGTTGACGTGCATAGACACAGTTTGGAAGATATCTGAGTGCTCGTAGCCACATCTGTTGTTTTCTCTCTTAATGATTTGTAGTTAGCCAAAATAATAGAAACCAGGCAGAGCTTTTTAATATTGGCTTGCTTGACATGAGCCTGTCTTAGTCAAAATGTTTATTCTGCAGTGCTCCCGCTAGCTCTGGAAATTCGTGTATCTATATGTATTTGCGTGTTTTGCTTGACTAGGCACAAATTATGCTCTCAACTGGAAATATCACAAGTGTAAATAATTTGGAGATGTAAGTGTCTGAGCGAAACTCATGTAAAAGCTATTTGTTTTATGGATTTTGATCTCCAAAGTTTAAAATATGAGCAAACTTTTCATTAAGGGTTTTGCCATTTGTTTGAACACTCCTGTAGTAATTGGAAATGCAACAATTGTTTAAAAGTGGCATTGTCCATGAAAAGATTTAGTGAGGGATGAAGAAATTTCTTGAACCTAAAGACATAATCTGGTGATCCAATTCTCCCCACTGTGTCCATTCCCGTGAAACTCCATTTACTTTCTCCTATCCGTCACCAGCTCCCCCGCATCCCACCTAGCCAATCCTCTAGGTTTCCCACATTGTTTCCCCTTTTGTCTTTTCAGTCCAAACAGAAGAACAACAGACAAGGTTTCGAAGGGCAGGGAGCATCAGGGGCTGGAAGAGAATGGCTAAGATGAGGGTCAGAGTCCTAGCCCTACTGCCAACAGTTACTAGGGTTTGTGCTGCCTGGCTGGGCAGTGTTCAAAGACTTTGCTGGGCTTTGTTCCACTGTGTAGGGATTAGGCCTGGCGGTCTGAGAATTTGCCTTCTAATTAAAAAGGATAAAAGATAGAAGTAGCATTAGACTAAAACATAGCAGTGATACTTCACAGGCTTTTTTTTTTTTGGCTTTTTTTTTTTTTTTTAGTCACAAGACAACGCACGAAGTTGTCAGGTTGTTTTCTTTTTTTTGTTTTCTGGGCGTATGAAAAAAGACCATAATAAAGAGAAGGGAGGGTAGAAGGAAAAGTTTTGAAACTCTTCCCAGCTGTTCCATATGGTGAATGTAGGCTGAATTTCTGTGTGCACTGTGGCAATTTTGCTTGCTGCCTATTGCATTTATTGACACGGATTACACCAGCTCCCTATCACATCCTTTAATGCTGTACCAAAAGGTGAGGGAATTCCCCACGTCATCCTCCCTGGCCAAAGGAGTCTACAGGAAACCTGATTTTCTTCTTGCACAACATCTTTTTTTTTTTCCTTGCGCTTAGCCCTTGTTAGGGACACTCAAAAGCAGCCACAAACCCTCCCCTCAAATTAGGCAGGACATATTATTTTACCCGTGCAACGTGAAAAATGCCAGAGGCCGCATCCAGATAGCCATTGCTTATAGCACCACTTTAATTACACTTAAAAAAATCGTGCGTTTTGAGCAGGAGCAGGAGGCCAAATCCCTGCAAGCTGTTACTCGTGTGAGTAATCCCATCTCCTGCAAAAGCCCTATTCAGGGCAGCCGCCAAGATCCAGCCCCATGCAGGACGGTGAGGACGAGCGTAAATCCAGGGTCTGCCAACCCGACAAGGGCCGTTGGAAGAAATCCCTGCCATTTACAACTTGATCTGCCTTTAAAAACATCCTCCAAAGCCGTACCCGGGGCAGGGGGAGCGGTGGTGTTTCGGGGCGGCTCTGCCGACTTCCCAGGACGACCGCTTTTACCCTAAGAGAGAAGCTGAGGTGAGCAGTTGCGTAAGGGCCGCTGATGAGATTATATTAATTACTTTTCAGAAGAAGAAAAAAAAGAAAAAAAAGAAAAGAGGGGGTAGGAGTTTGGTAGAAGACTTGAGAAGCTTTCAAAGCTGCCGAGCTCGGGTTGCAGGCAAGGATAAAGGAATGCCCTTTTGTTCCCACACATCTCCCGTTACGTCACGACGAGCCCAATTTCTTCTGAATTCTGGCTGACTTTGCACGTAGTAAATAATTTGGAAGAGACGACAGACCAGGCGAAAATTATTCACAGCAGAGAGTCGTTGCACTTCATCGTACAGGATCCTAATGGGAAAGCATTTCTCACAGGAAAGCATTTTCATTCATTAAAATTTTTGCACAAGTTTTCTTTCCTCCGAGCCAGTAAAGATCATATTTGTCCTGTGCCATGACATGAGAAGAAAGGAGAAGATTTATAAGCATCGCTTGGGAAAAAATGTTGTTGTTTTTAACAAAAATAAGCGCTGTTAGACTGCTGTGAGTTAGCTCGAAAGCAATACTAATGTGGCAAATTATCCCATTGATTTTAGGCAGGGTTCTTCATTGATTTTTGCTTAAAAAAATGGTAGTATGATACAGCCCATGGTGGCTAACTTCTTAAAATCAGTACATTTGTGAAAGGTTAGAAATGGACTTCTGCTCCTGCCCTTCCACTGAGTTTTAAGGACATGGAAATTTAATAAAATCTGCGTGCTGCTTTCTGGATATCAGCGTTTGAAATGAGACCTGCTCTTCTTTGGTGGATTTAGAAGCAAATAGATTCAACATCCCCGCAGGACAATATTCCCAATTCCCTCCAGGCCTGCAGTCAGCTCCTTTCTGCCTCCATCCCAGAGAGCCAGACGCAGGATCAGGCCACTCTTTGGTGCTGCAAACCCTCTTGTATTGATTTATGGGCTTAATGTTGTTTCAGAGAGGCCGAAGCAAAAGCAAAGGTCCCCCCTCCCATTTTGTATTCCAGAGAACCAGTGATAACTGGGAGGAAATTCTCAGTTTGCCCCATGATGGGGATCACTCAGAGGAGCCCCCCCCTTGCTTTTTCGGCTGGTTTTGCGGTGAGGAGCAAGGGTGAAAACCCCTCAGAGGAGCGCTGCTCAGCTGCCGCACATCCAGACCTCCCCGCACCTCCTCCTTCTCCTCCTCCTCCTCCTCCTCCTCCTCCTCCTCCTCCTCCTCCTCCTCCGGCACTGCTCCTTCTGCGGGGCTCATCCTGTTCCCATAACACAAACTGGGGGAAGGATCCTGTCATCCGTTTTCCATGGGGCAGGGAAAAATATGCACACCATACAGAGGAATATCGTATTTTTTAAATACAGAATCCAGGAAGAAATAAAAATCTCTTTCCATGGTCTGTTAGAAGTGCTTAGCACGAGCTGGGTCTTCTTGAACCCCGCAAGTGAGGTGCTCAGACAAGTGCTATTTCTCTATTACTCTTCACTTATTCTCCGGAGGAAGGAAACGATCTGAGGGGGCTTTATATTTGAAAGAACGTTCCTAATATTTGCATTATCGTCAACTAAAATATTTTTAAAGGCCAAACGAATATTCATTTATATTTATTTGCTTAATCTAATGATCTATTGTGATTCTCCCTTTCATCTATTCTTCCCTTGATGAGTGTGTGGCACTCCCATTAAGATTAATAGCGGTTTCACATGCACAGTCAGGGGAGATTAGACCCCTGCCCCGGCCTCCTGCCAGCCCCATGTATGTCTTTGGATTCAAGCTCCGAACCCTCACTGATGTCAGTGAAAGCGCCATGTGTACAAAAAGGCCCAATCCTGCTCGGCGCTGAACATCCTCCCAGCCAGCCGAGGCGTTTAGAAGCGGCAGGGCACAGCATCTCCCCAAACACATTTATTATGCCGTAAAGTCTGGGACTGTCTGGGGAGCATATGTTTATGTGGGGTCACTGTTTCTGTGAGCGCGAGGGGGGATTTTTATGACAGACCAGTCTAGAATGGCATATGGGGACCAGTGCGGGGTGCACTGGAACCATTTTCTGGCAAAATAAAACACACAAAACCTGCACATTACTGTCCTTCTACGCAAAGTTAACTCCATGTACAGAAATTACATTTTATGACCGTTTCGATTCTTCTTGTTCACACCACGTGAAATACCTCTGCCATCACACAGACTGCCCCGGAGATATATTTGAGCCACCCAGTTTTGAAAATTAGGTATATAATATATCGTGCTTCTTTACCAGGCAGGGTCTGCTCTAAAGCCCTGGCATGGGAGCCCTCCTGTCGCCTTCAGTGGGATTGAAGCAAGGCCTTTCTTCCAGTGGCATGAGAGATATTTCTTTTGCAGGCGGGGATCCCAGTCTTGCAAGCATTTACGCTTTTGAGAGGCAAAAAGCTTTTTAACAGTCCTGGTGCAAAAAGCTGCTCACAGGTGTAAGGGTTTGCAGCACCTGAGCAGGCGAGGTTTATGTTGTATATAGGACCTGATTTAAGAAAACACATTTTTCTGCTGCTGCCTAATGAATTTGTATCATCTTTTCATTTTCAGCAGTTTACTGATATCCCCCGTTACCTCCCAATACCGACCTTGTCAGATTAAGCACCCCAGCTGCCTCAGTCCTTATATCATAGAAGATTTTTTCTTCCTATTTCCATGGTATTTCAGGGAAGAGGAAAAGAAGGATTTACTAATTGCTAGCACAGAAGGCTGAGCCACAGTCTCCATGTGTGTCTTTCTGAAAATTACTAATATGGCCTTGTGCCTCAGTTTCCCCAGGCATATCGTGTGTGTGGTGATACCTCTGGCTTTCCAGCAGTACCATAAGTAGTAAATGAAACATTTATAAAGCTTTTTGAGGCTGCAGGCATAAAGGGCATTTATAATGATGTCTGTCAGACTACTTCCAATATTCATCCAGACTCTCTAATAGGAACACTTACTATTACTAATTTTTACTGCCCTGAAGCACTGAAAAGCACTAAGATTCAGCCTAAGCAACGTGACCAAAGTCAGACATAAAGAGTAAGGAAGAGCCAGAAAGTGAGCAGGAGTCAGAGGCTAGCATGGAAACTGCTACACCATCTGTCCTCTCGGCTTGCTCGAAAGACATTTCACAATTAGAGTATAACTGAGTATATGACATTGTTTTCCTGCATTGTATTCAAGCTTCATTCTCGCTTGTTGTAATGACCTTGTTATTGATTTGTGGGGCTTCCACCTAGAGCTTCTGCATCTTTCATAACACATAGCCTACATGCAGGCTATAAATTTTATATTTATGTCATGCTATCTATGTCACAGTATCCATCATATATTATCATACACTGGATAATCACGTCCTGACAATATTTACAGGTACGTTTGAATGTAAACATTTTGATAACTCCTATTTAAATATGACTGTAGCTGTTTACTGTATCATGCACTAAATCTATTTGATCAATTAGATAGATATGAGTAAATGATTCTATTTATGTTTATCAAATGCCTTCTTGAACATTTGTACGGCAGTATCTCTTCTTTTGGATTTTCTAATAAGTAATAATAATTTTTAAATACATTTAATTGCTGCAATTTATGGTCATGGCTCATGAGATGTTTTAATAAGAGAAAATAATCCGTAGAATTTCAGCTATTTCAGTAAATGCTTAGAATGTGTATTTTAATCTCTCCAAGATTATCATCCTTGTTCTAAGTATGAGTTCCTAAAAAGCCTGTGTTGTGATTTGCTTTTATTTTCATTTTTGGCTTAAGCAATAGGCTTGAAAGTGGCAGCTCTGAAAACAGATTTCTTTATCCAGAAGCCAGTTTGGAGAGCGTCCACACAGGCTGCTATTCTAAGGCACCATTTCGAAGACTGCCATCTCTACGATGGCATATGAGATGTAATTTAGTCTCTGTGTTAATTTAGCCCAGGGTCTCTCCTGAACAGAGAAGACCGGCCGTGCCAAATTGTGTTAAACTAGGGATGGTGCTTTTGTGATACGGACAACTGTCTACCAGGGATTGAGCTGAGACCACCAAACTACTTTCATTTAGATTCTCAATTTAGTCTTGAACCAAGGTCAGAAGGTAAATAGCCAGGGCTTTATCTTCCCAGCCAAGCCCCTGGTAGAGGGTGTCTTTGAAGTGGAGTGTGATCACTGGCGGTTTCAGAACTAATGTCCAAGACAGTGATGTATAATACATTTGCTTCCATTTTACATCTGTTGGTATGATCGCAGGTTAATTTAAGTACAGTTTCCCGACAAAGGAGTGTTTCTATCCAGCTGTAGTCTTAAAAACAAATCTGAAACTAACTCAAGATGCCCTCTTGACACCACCCCCTCACCAAAGCATATATGTATTTTTTTTCATGCTGCTTTGAATGCCGGTTGCTTTGGATCTGATCCTGCTCTTATTGAAGACAATGGCATCATTCACATTCACTTCGATGAATAAGACACTTTGAAGATGCTCCCTACATTGGCTGGTGTTTGTGGCTGCACATCCTCCAGGTGGTCATAGGGAAGGAGATTTCCATTTGCAGTGACATTTTGTACCATGATGCACTGATAGTGGTATCTGGTGGCAGATACCACCATGCAGGCTCTACACTCATCATTCAAGGCAGTCAAGTCACAGACCTTGAGCACAGAGACACATCTGTGGTTGTCTGGTGATACTAATTTAAGAAGTCTGTGATTCTGTGTCACCCCATTCACTTGTACCAATGCACCTGGGGTTTTGTTAAGGATCTTGGTTCAAAACCCTGAACGTTCCTGCAAGGTTTATTCCCAGATCAGGTCCCTTACCCAGTTCACATCATTGCCTGGCAAACAGCTGTGCCAGCACAGGCACACTCCTGTGGGGCACAGCAAATGGTTGGGTGCAAGGAGAAGATAGCCACCAAAGACCCTATCTCTTCCAACCATGCCCCGAAACTCCCACAGACTAATCCCCCTCCCCAACCATGTGCCACGAACTTCATGCAGTTACTCAGCACAGCAACCCAGCCATCTTCCTGCTGATGGCCCCTTGCACATGATGTTGCTGCATCTGGCCTGGGGGGCGTCTGGGCAGGAGCAGACCACTTCACTCCACTGCACCTCAAGTCTGGAGGACAGGGGTGGCATCATACACTTCCCTGGCACCAAAAAATCTGTAGGGCTATCTCCCACACCGACAAAAAACATCTTGGAGATATCTACCCCGTCATGGGATGCTTCCAGCCAGAGCAAGTTGCTGCTAATCCAAAACTGGCACTGGGAGCATGTTTGCTGCCATGTGTCTGCGGACCTCTCACCTTGGGTTGGTTCTCCACATCAGCATCCCCAGGTGTAGGATCAGGGCCTGCCTGAAAGGGAAGGGGAATCGCTACCACTTTGCCTTTAGTATTCACGTTTTGCTGTGTAGGGCTTCTGTAGATGTGGATTCGTATCAAAATATTCCATTTTATCAGCTTTTAGTTGAATACACCTCAAAAGTGTTTCTTTTTGTGCCACAATTTCTTGATTAAAATAGAGCCAGACTTCACCTGGCTGGGTCTGAAGTTTTATAGCTTGCCAAGAAGTGGACTAGAAAGGAAATAAAGCCCTGACTAGTGTGCCTAGGCACAGACATATGCCATGTAATACCCTCCATGCCCTGCACACGAATACTGATAGGCAATTCCTGACATCACATGGCATAAAATTTTGTAGCATTTAAGCACAATAAGCTGAATTTTAAGAGATATGTTTACTTTCCCTCATTAATACTGGTAAATGCACTGTAAGGGATAGATAAAGTAGGTTTCTGCTCAGATGCATCCAAAAAACCAGACAATTTTGCAAAACACAATGAAACCACAGAAAAACAAGGCTGGCAAGAGCATCAAGAAGCCACCTACTCTATTCCTCTGCCCCAGGGGAGGGTCACCTGTATTTTTCAGACTGATGTTTGTCTAACATGCAGCTAAAAGCCTTCACAAACCCTCCAGGCAGTCTGTCCCAGAGCGGCACCATCTCTGCTCTTGGGAAGTGTTTCTTAATACCGAAGCTGAACCTCAGGGCTGCACCTGATGATTTTTCCTCCTTGCCTTAACCCCTTGGAGACAGAGAACAGACTCAACCCCTCACAACAGCTTTGTACATGTTTGACAGCTGCTGTCATCTCTCCCTTCATGACTCCCTGCTCCAAGTTAAACTCACCAAGACTTTTTCAATTCTGATCTTCTGCTTCAGTGTAGCCGTGGTGCCTCTCCAGGCTGATGTCACCTGTAACCACTCTCTCTTCCACTGAGCAGAACAAGGGAAAATCCCTGAAGGTCTGACACAGGACAATCTTCCTTTTTGACAGTGGTTATAGATAAATTGATTCTGATGAAGTTATCTGGCCGTATCATATCCAAATTTTTCCACTTTTTTGATGCACTATGAAGAGTTGTTTAGCATTTTATTTATACACTGCATTATCATCAGTTCCACTCCATGACATAGGCATTTCAGAGAAGATATCCCTGCTAAACAAATGCCTGATCCCAATCACAGGAGAAACTCCTGAAGCTCGCAGAAAATAAATCCAAAGGAAGACTGATCCATAGCTATTAGGCTACAACATAAGCAGCAGGCATTTCAGTCTAGGCAGTGCTAGTACTGTCCTGTGTGGTCTTGGAAAAATCAGCTACTTCTGGGGAAGATTTTTCATTTACATTGAATCCCTAAGACAGGAGCCTATGATGCTGCTTGGCAATTGGGGAAGGAAGGGACTCCTTCCCTCAGGTTCTACCCGATAACTATACCAGGGGCTTAAGTTAGCTGCCTAAATATTAGAGAGTGTACATATGGCCTGCAACATCCCTGGTGGGAATTCCCCATCTGTAAAAAAAGAAAGCAATTTCTACCTAACAGTGGGCTATGAGGGAAGAATTAATAAGCTAAAGAAGATGAGGCACTCCAATACACAGTCAAACACTGTAAAGGGCTGTGCCGGGTCACTGCTCTCCAGCTGGAGGAAGCAGTTCTGCAGACTCCTCAGCACACTGGGATAACATGTTTGACCAGAGCCCTGACCACCCAGCTACGCCTCTTCTCGAGGTGTCAGGGTTTGTCACATCTCATAGTTGTCATCAACAGAAAGACCAACGTTGAAGTCATGACATCTCTACACTGCAGGTGCAAAGCCACCCAAGCCAGGTTCATGCCTGCTAACCCCAGCAGCAGATGGAGAAGACTATAAAACACAGCTTATTAACACAGCCAAACTGCTTCCACAGTCCATCTAATACACCTGCATAAATGGCTTTTACATCACGCACCATTAGAAGCTCCTCGGCTAGGTGGTATTGGACATGGTGGCACCATCAGGCCCCCTGATTGGAAGATGAATAATGGGACCCAGTACCTGAAAACTGAAGTTAAACTCATTGAGCCTTATTTAGTCTGTCTAAATTTCCTTCTGAACAGCTCAAGGCCCTCGGAGGCATTAGGCCAACAGGCACCTCCGGACTTAGGGTCTGGCGTGGGAATGGCCCAGTGAGGTAAATAGGAAAGGGGGAAGTAATTAATGACCAGAGCAAATGGCCAAGTGCTGCAGTGGAGTGTCCACTGCTGGAGATTTCCAGCTCAAGACTGGATATTTTTCCAAGTGACATTCTCCAATCTAAACATGCATTAATCCACAGATATCCTCTGGACTGCGTTAAACAGCATGGCAGATGAGACCAGCAGTTATCTCTCTGGCTTTTCAATCTGTGACTCCCCATCTACCCATACACCATAGAGCCTCACTCTCTCAATGAGTAACACCAACCTAACACAGACATATCAATTCTCTTCCAAAAGACCTCTCAGCATACCGGGTTTGCAGTAATTAATGGCACATAGACAACCTCACTTCTCCCCATCCAGGAGAGGTATATGGCAACTTGATCCCATTAGGCCTAGAACCATAAAAAGACTCAGTCCTTCCTTCCAAAAATGCATGCATCTGTGCCTACCATTTCAAAACATAGCCATCTGATGGCATCCACTGCCCAGATTAGGGATTTTGGCTGCCTATAGCAAAAGAAGAGTGAAATGGGATCCAAAATAGCCATGCTGTTGCATGGAGAGTTGTCAGTGCTGGCCAGGAGGGGATATCTGCCAGTTAGGAGAGGCTCAAGATGCTCTTCTGTGCTCCAGGAGACCCCGTTTCTCCCACTTGGATGCAGAGAACCACGCACCCTTTTTGTAGCCAAGCAGAAGTGGATAAAGGTTCATAAATCTGGGTTCAAAAGATGGCAGTGTGATGCTTAAATAAACTGGACATCTTGGTGTTTATGAAGCATGAGGACCTGGCTTTGCTTTCCTTCTCAGTCTGAACATCTACATCCACAGAGTGTCCTAGTCACAGACTACAGCAAGGCTGTGCTGGGGATGCTCACCATCCTCTTGTAGAAAGTGGGTCCCTGCGCAGAGGGGACTGCAGAAACCTTCCAGTAAGAAAGTCAATGCCTCTGATCACAACTGAGCACAGACAGTTGAGAAGAAAGCTCAAAAAATCTGGTGTGCGACATTTTCAGTGCTCTCACACCTGTACACCTTCTCACCACCCATAAAATGCCACATCACCTCTTTTTATTTTGAACCCTGTTAGTTTTGAATGTAGCAGTGCCCGGTGGTGGTGGGCACTGATGATGATGGCAGGGGTCTGAGTGAGGATGCAGTGGCTTCCTGCTAGAAGAAACATAGATTCGCCCCACCATGTGGTGCGAGTAGGGCTGATAGGAGAGCTGATGTGAAAAGGTGTAAGTGTTTTCTGTCAAGCAGGAACATCAGTCCACACCAGACGAAGATCTGCCCTTAAATTTTAATACAGTCAGAGCCAAGCAAACATGACTTTTCCAGTTCAGACCCAGCGCAAACCAAAATAGTGGTATGGCTCTTACTCAGGAACAGACTGACCCAAACCCCTGCAACCACCACGACTCTCAGAAAGATTGCTGCTAAATCCAAACTGTGAAATTGGGACTTGGCCCTAGACCAAGCCAACATCTTGGCTGGACTGAAAAAGCCACCAAGTAGACACTGAGAAATGAGTAGTCTGCTCCCTTCCTACAGAAATCTTTTCCAAGGTCTCAGTCAAGTGTCCCAACTTTTCAAACCTTTATCACCTGGTGTAAAATAATATAAAAAAAAAAAAAAAAAGGAATGGAAGGGCAGTGTTGTAAAACCATAAAGGGCTTTTACAGATGATGCACAGAAATTTGTACAGATTTTTATTTGGGGGAAAGGACGGACTTGTAGTGAAGCATTTGGACCCAACCATATGCACCACCTCTCTCAAAAATTCAGCCTTTGTGTAATTCTTCTTCTCCCTTCCCCAGCTTGCCCCCCCGTTCCCCTCACCCACCAAGAAAAATTCGGAAATCCCGTAAAAGTTAACTGCCCAAAGTTGCTGTATAAGTCCTGTTAGGCAGCCAGTTCCCTTTCAACACACACAGACACACACACACACACACACACACACACAAAAGAAGCCATGGGAATTTCTTTGGAAATTCAGCGGCACTGGTGCAGCACGTTTATTGGGATGTAAAGATACAGCAGAATTAAGGTACATCCAGGCAATTTTTCAAACGTGCCTGGAAGAGATGGCAGGGATTTCTCTCAACAGTCTTGAATTCAAATCTGAGACACAAGGTTTGGTGAAAAGGATTGCTATTTTTAATACCCACAGTTTTCTTGTGTGATTCCAGCTCTCTAAGACCCTAAGACCTTTAAATTCCATCTAGTGTCTATCACATGCCATTGAATTGGCATGTTTGCAAATTGCATGCAGTGAGATCCTTCCATACCAGCAGCTCTGTCTCAGATTCCCCACCATCCCTGCCAAACTAGTATTGCCTGCACATTTTTTTCATCTTTTCATTGAGTTCTGTGTGTCAGCCAACACATTCTTTAGAATAGGCTTCAGTAGGCATGGTAACTGGTTCCTGGTTGCAAGCTGCCTTATGCATTTGCTCCTATTTCTTTCTGGATAATTTTCCCCCTCCTTCTTCTTAGGTGAGGACTTAAAACGTGTTTAGCGTTATCCGTTCCATCTGTTGTGTTTGTGATAAATAGCCGAGATATAATAAAAAGTCCTAATTGAGGTAGTGATGCGGCGAATAAGCAAAGCTTGTTCATCGGGACTGTGAATCTGGACTGTTGATAGCTGCAGGTACCTCGGGGCTGCTCAGCCTGACTGCTATGTTGACTTTGTCTAATTGCAGGGGAGGAGCTAGAAAAGCAGTGAAGGGCAGTGGCACACACAGCAGGATAGCTGAAAAATACTGGCATAACCACGCAGAGCTAAACAAACTGACTGACAAAGCTCTTGGCGTATTATTAAAAAATCTGGCAAAATGCTCATCTCTTGACAAAAATGTAGAAAGACTAGTAATGCATAACTTTATCCCATGTTGGATTTTAAAGTGGCTAATGCCAAGTTGTCTGTCAAAATTAATAGGGCATTGCTTCTTATAGAATAGGAAAAAGAGAGAAATTGCGCATACATTTTATTCATTTATTCATCTCTAACAAAAATGATGTATCTGCTAAAAATTTATTTAGAGAGGGCTTTGGTAGATGCTAATGTTAATTCTGAAAAAGCAGTACTCAAGGAGTGATGCTAGCTTATACTTACTGGGGTTAATGGATAAAACCTCCCAGTAATACCAGAAAAAGCTTGCTATCATCTCAAACCTCAGTACGAGGAAGTTTCAGCCCAGAGACACTGCTACCGATCTACATCTCTGCCCAGATACGTATTTTCCTTTTCTGCTGATTTTCATTTAAATCAAGCAATTCCATTTTAAAATGCGCTGCTTCAGTAGAATGACATTGATACTCAGGGTCTTCACAGGCACTAATCCATAAACAGATTTGTTTACCATCGGCCATAGTTAAACTTACTCTGCTTTAGTGTTTGCAAGAGATTTTTGACTCTGTTGCTTTAACTATGGATATCTGACACCTGAGCTATGTCTCCCAGAATATTCTCTGATGTTTTGCATGTTTTTTTGCAGGAGAACTTGTATGGACCTTCTTCCACCACCAGCTCCATTGCACAAGCCTACACACCCAGTTTAAAAAAAAAAAAAAATTTGCTTAAGTTGCTTTGCTATCTTTCAAATAACTAATTGCAGGTCCTAAAAATTTCTGCAGACTCTGCCTTTCTGGACAAAACTCATGGGTGCCAAGACTGTCCTTCCTGCTCTGGATAAACAGCCACATCAGCCTGCAAACCCTCTAGCGCTTCTGCCCATGGTGCAAAGCACCCAGAACTCCACCCTGAGCACAGACCATTGTGAAATCAAAAAATTCCAGAATCAGTGCAATTTAAAATGAAGACACAGCTGGCCTCTTTTCCGATTCGAGGGATTTCTGCATAACCTGAATACAATATTACGAAATGCTACTGAAAATAGCCTGGTGTATTTGGGTGTTTCCAGGAGGGATCAAAGTCAGGAAGCCATTTTATTAGTACACCCAAATAAAAAAAAGACTTTCCCTGCCTTAAGAAGGTGATAGTCCAAGTAATGATGAATTTTCTTCCCTTTTTTTATAGTAGGCTGTGGCCATTGCACACATCTATTGTACAGGGGACTCACTGATCAGTATTGATGAACTGATGCACTCATGGGGTGCAGCACTTTGTATCCGTAGTTCATACGTGGGCAAATATGGCCCATTTTGTTGTGTTAGTGAAGTCTGGGCTTAGTCTTTCTCCAAGGAGCCTAATAAGCATTGCTGGACTGTCCTCACAGCGGCGATAGAGAATACATTCAAAAGCACGAGCATTTTCAACAGGTAAAGAGAAAAGTCCTGACCCCCAGCACCTCCAGAAGCCACCAGCCCAGTGCATGACCAAGGGTTCCTGCAGCTCAGATGGGCACACTCAGACTTGCAGCTACTTGGAGTCACCCGACGTATTTCAGCATTTTAAACCCCCCACTTCCAGATGGGACCTGCTGAATCTGAGTGTCTGTACGAGAGCTGAAGCCTTTCATTGCTTAACGAGTCACCCCTCTGGAGGAGTGTGAGTAAACGTTGACACTCCACACACACACACACAAAAAAAAAAGAATCGTGCAAACCTTCTTCAAAGGCTGATGGAATAAACATGTAAATACAAGATGGGCTGATTTCCTACTGTTCATGTTTGCTCACTGTGAACATTTGGTTCACTTGGCTTTCCTCATTATTTCAGCTGGGGAAAGTCACTATATGAATTAATAGCAGATTTCCCCGCTGAAAATAAATGTTTACCAGTATTATTTTTTTTCCTTTTGGCAGAGACCAGGCTTTTTTGTCTGACTGCCTCCTTTTTGGCCTGCACATCCCTGAGGTGTGTAATTAAAGTGAGGGAATTTGCGCATAGTGCTTTAGGGGCTTAATGAATAGAAAACACAGGATATTTCATTGATTTGGTGCACACGATATTGTCAGAGTGTACATTTCCTTTGTAAATGGCAAAAAGAGAGCCATAATAAAATATGTGCATTCAACCCTGCATGTAAAAAAAAATTTAAAAAACAAATAAAAATAAAAGAAACGTATCTGTTTCCAAATTCTAATATAAAATGCATTCAAAAGAGCAATTTAGATTAAAACAGAAAAGGCAGGAGCTTCAACATGGTTCAGAATTAACAATCAAGCTATATTTTCCTCAAGATATAATTTCACTTAGACTAGGTGTGGAAATCTTTGAAAAATTCATTACACAGAGCCACATGTGAAAATAAGATTTGTGTTAGTAAAAGATTCTTCATTTGCTCTTAAGAAAATAAAAAGCATGTTAAATAGCATGTGTGTATAATGTATAAATAGTGTACAGTCTGTGCAGTGAGTAGGCATCTGTGATACGTCTCACATGTTCTGTGGACCGCGTGTTGAAATAATGTTGTGTGTGTTGGGATAGGAGGGGATAACGGAAAATAAATTCTCTTTTCTGGAGAGTTCTTTTTTGTGGAGCTCTAATCAATTCACATTGTGGAACTGCCACGATGGTCAGGTCAGTGCAAATACATTTTCTCACTACAAAAAGAAAATGGATAGCTGTGACCTAAGTCATGCACCCTCTGGATCTGATGAAGAGGTAGAGATAAAGAAGCACAGACCATAACTACAGCCTTTCATGTGACCCAGTTCAATCCAACCCAACCCAACTTCTGCCCCACCAGGTGATACAGCACATGGGACATGTTTCTTAGCGTTCCCTGTCCTGTCTCCAAATGCAGCACCATCTCAGACATCAAGGACAAAGACAACTGAAGCAGCCCATCCACATTTCCCGAGCACTGTCAAGGGCAGAATAACTCTTTAATATCTTTCTACATGGTATTTACGTAGGCTGTGAATACCAGGAGTCTGGCCAGGAGTCTCTGCACTGCACAAGTGCCAAAATACAAATAATCTGCGTGCAAGAACCAAAGCAGGTTCACCAATCTCCCGTTCGGCGGCGAACAGTCCTAGCCCGCCTAGGACTGAAGGCCCAAGGCAAAAGCTGACGCTGTGATCCTCTGCTTAACAGATGGATGGTGACACGCTGGAACAGATTATCTGGTGAGACGGTGCAATTTCCAGCACTGGAGGTCTCTGAGGTACCTTCCAGCCCTATTGCTCAATGAATCTATAATTCATCATTTCGTGAGCGAGTCAAGACACTCCCTCAACTCTCAAAACAGCATGCAAAGGACAAATTGCTCTTTTTGCATCTCTTTCCACTAAGCAGAAGGGAAAATAAGACATGGGATGGGAATGCAGAGAGAAAGGAGGAGAGTTCATCATCTCCCCACGGCTCTGTTCCATCCAGGCTATAAAGCTCTGTACGTGTTTATTCATATCCCCAAAAATATATGTGAAAATATAATTTTTCTCTTCTTTCCTTTGACCCTTCTGATATCTTCTTCACAGCAGAAGATTAAGTTCAATTTCAATAATCCATTGGAGAAGAAATGCATGTAGAATTGAAAAAGAAGCATTTTATCGTTAAAAGAAGACATTCCAGGGCGTGTTAGGGGACGCCAGCAGAGAGAGGCTGTTTTGTTGGGACCTCAGACCTTATCCTTCCTGAATTTCCTGCTCTGTCTGGCACACTTGAAAAAAAAGCAGCTAATTCAAAGAGTTTATTTCAGTATTATTATTACAATACATTTCTATAACAGGCAGGATTTGGGGACTGGGATTATGAATCATCTGAACTTCAAGGTATTTATTCTAACTGTAAATGACCTTCCTGACCTTCTCTCATTCTCACTCCATCAGTGTGCTGGACTTCATCATTTAAAGCCAAATCTAACATTACTTAAAGTCCAAAGCAGCACGATCCACTTGTAACAACGTTATTTGCAAACTGTCAAATAAACTAAATATTTAATTAATCCACTGACACCCCCTCTTATTATATCCCTGATCTGGAAAGACAGATGTAAAATCCAGGTATATCATCTCAGCTTTCTGTGGACATTTATTTATGTCTCACGGTCGTATCCGAGCACCGTGTGAGTCAGAGCCACTTCAGTCTCTGCTCAGCAGATCCGCAAAGTCCAAAGTCAACGCAAAGTCAATCTTCTTGGTGTTGCTGTATTGCCCCTTCTACTAGTCACCCACTTGCCAAGCAGTAGGGCATTTTCAGAACAAAAACTTACATTATGAAACCAAAATATTATACATCAGTTTTAAGGTTGCCTTTTTAATTTAAAGAGAATAAGAAGACAAAACAGCACAAATACACTCGAATAACAGCCGAGCAAGAAATATGACATTGCATGCATAGAATTGGAAAGCAGAAGTGTATTTATCTCTCCAACTGCAAGGGTTTCCTTGCCTGCTGGCCATGCAGCAGAGTTTGTAGCATGTGGGAACTGCTTCAGGAAGGTGGATTCATCTGGCACCCCCAAGGACAGTTAGCAATGTTCTTCAGCAGTCAGCTCACACAGAAACTTTGCCATTTATATATAATGGTTACGTGACATTCCCTGATCTTAAAATAACAAAGCATTTTAATCGCAGAGACTTTGACCTTTTGGTTAAGTGGAACGCTTGTTATTTAATTTCTTTACTTTTCATACAACACATTAGATCCTTCCTCTAAAGTAACTTGGGAGACTGCTCAGCAGAGAAAGGCTGGTTTTCTGGTAAAGGCAACCACAAAAGGCTCAGCTCATGTCTGTGTACAGCCTTCCCGGCTGGATTCAAACAATTTGCTCACACTTTGACCCATCCAACACTGTTTTCTTTGTCCAAGGGGGACATGCACGTGTCTCTCCGCATCCTCTGGGAAGCCAGCAGAAAGGAAAGAGCATGTCCACAGGATAATTCAGTCTATCCAGGGCCTGAAATACATTTTAGAAGCACCTCTTTCTCTAGTTCCTGATTTGAAGTGGACTGTTGGGCCCCCACATGAAGAAATTTGCTGCCTTGGTTACATGCCTGAAGACTACTGGAGGTTTTTTATCTTCTTCTTCCAGGCAGGAAGATTCAAATGGCACCAAGCAGTCAGATTTTGAGGACCAAAAGCAGGAATGAGACCAAGAAAGATAGTTCCATGTTCTCATATGAGAGGCGGTTCACACAGACATGTGATCTCAGTTGATCCAGGCAGGCAGGACAAGCCTGGGCTAACAGCCTTAATTGCGGTTCCCCCCTTTAATTCCAGGCTGTGTTTGGAACCCGCTGAGGTTCACCCACCTTTAAAAGTCACTCACACAAACTACAGAAGAAATCTGTCAAATTGGCTGAGCCTCTTCAAATAGCACATTCCTACATTTGCCTACCCACCAGGAAACAGCATGATTTATATCTCTTCGCATATGGTCATTGAATTTTGTCAAGCACCGTTAGAGTGGCAGTGATGAATTAGAGTTTTGTAGCAAATCCATGCAACTCCACCAGCCACAAAGGCTAGATGAACCACCTCCCACCTTGCCTCCAGAGGGACCACACCATAGCCTGCTGCATCCCAGATCAGAGCTTTTCTCCTTGAGTTAAAGGAATTCCTTTCAAAGGGTATCACTGGTATGTTGCTCATCCTTCTAGGAGACAGTCTGAAGAGCTGACCATCACAGCTACATGGACACATCTACATGCAAACAGCCACAGCAGCTCCAGTGACAGCATGGTGACAACCCTGGTGACAGTGAGGGGAAGGGATCACATGGTGAGTCCCCTTCAGAGTCCTCCCAGCTCCCACCCAGAGTGCACACTTCTATCCACATGGTGCTTACAGCCTCGCCTTGCACATCCAGCCCATGCCATCCCCTAAAATCACCAAGGAAAAATTGCTCGTACACTAAAAGCAGTACTGAATTGTTCATCTGAAGCTTAGTCCTTTCCAAATGAACCTCTGTAGCTACTAGTCCATGATGGAATTGAAGGTCCTTCATACTCTACTGCCAGGACATGTGACCAGGGAAGAGAGGAGAAAAGGGACACTCATTCTAGTGTCCACTAAAAACCAAATTAGGCATGAATACATAGCACCTCTTTTCTAACTCTGCCAGAATTGTGACTCATAAACAAAATGGCCTCATATACAACATAGAAGTTATTGCTGGTCTGTCTTTGTGCCCACAAAGAACGTTTCAGTGACAGTAACAGATGTCTTCAGAAGGTTGTTAAGAAAAAAGCCTTCCTGCCAGACATTCACCCATACCGGCCACAGCACTGATTAGGTTCAAAACTGATCCAGCAGCAGGGTGGACCAGGCACACCCTGACCTCCCTTCAAGTTTCATCTTCCATGATTTCATAAGAGCATCCAGCTAGACTAAAGGAACCTCCAGTGGAGGCCAATTCCTTCTGGGGAAGGGGCTGAACTCTCGTCATCTCAAATCAGCAACAGTCACATAAACAGGCACTAAAAACCATAATGAATGCAGTAAAGACAGATGTTGATGCTCATCTCTTCTCTCTTTTTAAGCATCTTTATATTGTTTAACTCATGACAAACTTCTGCCCCGTCCCTCTCTCCCCTGTGGCCACCCAGCGCAGTTGGGCAGCAGAGGGACCTGCTCCCAGTAGGAAGTCTTTCCATTTTCTTCGCAGCCAAGAAGTGGGAATGTGAAGGCAGCATGACTCAGGACTTACAAAAAAAAAAAAAAAAAAAAAAAAGCAGCACCGTCTGCTCCTCAACTTTCAGCCTTTCACTCTTCACCCCCCCTTTTTGTCGGGCTCTCATTGCAAGCTGATCATGTTCCCGAATACCACAGGTCATTGTCTTCCCACAGCCTCAGGAGCTGCAACCTGCTGAGGCCGCAGTGCCAGAAGGCAGCTCTTTCCCTCGTTGTGGTTTGCAGCTTATTTTTTAAAATTCTCCTAAAGGGAAGAGGCGCTCAGACCGGGTGTTACCACCACACACATTTTCGTTTCACTGTGTTGGTGACGGGTCTTAGTCATATAAGCGCCAAACTTAAATTCAACAATCGTCGGCTTTTCCCCTCCTCTGTGATTTTTGAGATGACTTGCAAGGAATTGGTATGCATTTGTAGCTCCGTTTTAAAATCTAACTACTAAGCAGAGACTGCCAAATTTCAGCCCACAGCAAATTCTTACAACGGAGCTGTAACCCTTCAAAACAGAGACTGCTAACATATGGTTGTGTCAGTGGGAGCTTCTGTAATGCAATTTATTGTTGTGTAGGCTCTTTCAAGCTACTACACATGAAAGGTAAAGGGAACATTTACTCTTCGATGGGAGTTTAATCTTAGATTTACCTCATTTGAAACAAAACCATCATTTGCATCTCTAATACATAAACAATCACCTGTAAAGAGTGCTTGTGAAGAGAGACATTTATCGACTGTCATCAGAACCTTTGTTCTGACTGGGGGTTTTGCAAGGCAGCAGAATTCAGTTCTCTTCCAGACAGTATGCACAAAACCCACTGATATCACTAGAAAACAGTGATAAATAAAGGAAAGCGCTCTCGTGAAGTGGAACAGATATTCACAGCTAACATGGGGCTTGCGCTAGGTTCAATCTGTTGCATGCATATATAATATATAATTTAATTCCTCTATGCTTTGCCTTCCATGCCTTTTTATATCTAAGCGTTACAGTCTATGGTTAAGGCTTCAAACAGAAGTAATCTCCTGTTGAAGTGAAAGTGCTTGATCCTGTACAAGCAATAAAAGATAAAGCTATTCCACGAGATGGTGAAGTGTGCTCACTACCGAGCCTCCTCATCTCCACAGCTTCAGCGAAGGCATGCCCAGTGGTGCACACGATCCTTTTGTGTGGCCCGCTCCATCTCAGTCAAATTGGCATCATGAGCTCATTGACACCACAAAGCACCTCTTCTAAAGGAAGGTATAGAGTTTTGGAGTTGAGGATGCTTAAAAACAAGTCCCTTTACTTGGTTTAGGCAGGGTCTAGCAAGATGACAAGTGCTCTCTCCCAGACCAGTACTTGTGTAACATCCCACTTCAAGCCTGGCCACAGGGCTAGGACTTTTCCTATAGGAGAAGGACAGAGAGCCCACCACTTTCAGATTTTTTCTTTTTTTTCCCCCTGTGTAACCTCTACCTGCAAAGGCACAGTGTTAAGTAATCACTGACCAGGCCATAATTCAAGAACCTGACCTCAAGCTCTGACCTACCACTGCCTCCAACTGAATTCCTTAGTCTGAATGCAGGATGAAGGTACCTAAAATACATCAACTTTGTGAAGAGCTTGCTCTAAAGTCTTGTGGTCCTCTTGAGGAGTTCTGAGTTGACACACTGATTGCAGAAAATATTATAAGATAAGGGTTTTTTCCCTCCAGGGCAATTAATTTAACTTGAAATTTGAGTTGGCCAACACACTGAAAGATAGCTTAGATATTCTTCTGTGACTCTGAAGTGGGACATGCAGAAGCACTTAGACTACATATTAAAGACTAGCAATTAGGGGGGGAAAAGTTATTTTAAATAACTTTAAGAGATGGAGATGGCCCTGTTTTCTTTCCATGATGTGATGACTCTGAAACCTATCAATTGCCTTTACATACCGTCAGTGGTAACTTTCAGAGCTGATCCTGTTGTTAGAAATTCCTATCCAATATGTATATAAAGAACTTCCATGTGATTCCTCAATCTCAAGTACCCAGGAGACCCAGCTCCAGAGGGTCTCTATACAGAGGCCCCTATACAGAAGGCCGTTTGCAAATGACACCAAGTCTCTCTCTCCTGTAATACACATGATCTTCTCCAGCTAAAGTCATGACATATTAAAAATTGCCCTTTTTTTTCAACAGTTTACTTAGCTGTCCTCTGACTACCAAGCAATGAGTGCCCTGGTTACTATAAAAGTCATGCACACATGTCTTCTGCCAGCATGGTGTCATGTCTTCTGTCAGTGTGTTATTTAGTACTCAGTGTTCCTATTATCTTCAAACTGGCTCTGGATTTGTTCCAAAGATTGCAATGTTATTCATGAAAACTTTGGTGGAGGGTTTACAGTCTGTTTGAGCAGTAGGTTGAAACAATGCAGGGTTTGGCAGAGGGAAGACGTGGGGATTGGGTTTTGGGGGGGAAGGACAGAGGGAGTTCGTATCTATATGTGCCAATTATCAATCTGAGAGTCTGTGTTAATCTGTCTGGATAAAATAAATTCTGTGTGGTGAGGAAAATGTGAAGCACTGATACATGGAAGGAGGGAAATTGCTCTCCTAGACAGGAATCACCAGGAGAACTCCCAGACCCTCAAAGTCCCCTCTCTACTTTGATTATTTGCCAATTTATTACCATGTCTGCTTTTGCAAACAAGCAAATAAACAGAGCAGAAACCTGAAACATATCATATCAGGCTTCAAGATGAGACATTAGCAAAACTTTCATAAATGATAATTTTTCAGAGCTAATTTGGCTACTCCTATGTATCCCCAAATCCTGTCACTCTAAATCAGTGTAAGAGCTACCCTCTCTGGATGGCTCAGTTTTACTATTACCAGAATTATTCAAGCATATTAGCAGACTTCTAGCCAAGAATACCTTGTGGTCTGATGTAAAGTCTTGTTTTCCTTGATTAAACCTCCATTTCTTATATTTGTTAGAACAAACAAGCAATTGAATATTTTATTAGAAAGAATATCATTTATTTTTGTTAGTTAATATATTTGCTCTATGGCAGAGCCTCAGGGGATGAATATTTTACTTCCTTGACAGCCCTAAAGGGACGACACTTACAGAGTCTGATCTCAGCCTGTTCTAGCAGTCTGCAAACGGTATTTTCTGCAGTACAGAGGCAAATTTTCAGATGCTAAGAGAACTTTTGTTCATGAAAAAAAAAAAAAAAAGCACATCATTTTCACCTTCTTATTTAGGTATTGTGGTTTTGGTATCTGCCTCCTTGTGTCTGAATCCACACTTTTCCATGAATAACCAGTGTTGTCAATGCAACAGCAAACCCAAAGAGGCTCGCACACAGGTAGGAGCATTTGGCCCAAGCATATGCAGGCTGTAGGATCTGTATTGTGGAGAAGGCTGGTGTGCAGGCAGGGACCATGACTTAGGTATGGGGTGGGAACCTCTTCAAAGCATTCATTCTCCACCTGAGTCCTGTTTCTTTTTTTCCCCAGACCTGTAACAGTAGGCAAAGGGAGACCTTGAGTATTTTTTCTGGCCAGTCCACACGACACACAGATGCTACTCTGCACACCCTACATGCACTCTCAGCTCCTCGCTGCCAGCCCTTACAACAAAGGCCCAACATTTCCTTCAGAACAGATCATCTAGATACCTGTTTTAATAGGGTAATTAGCTTATCTCAGCTTGAGCAGTCTGGGCTTTGACTCATACATATATTTGGGCTACTAGCAGTAAAGGAGTAAACTGAGTTGGTGCATAGTGTAGTGACTGGAGATAAAATATTGATGCTATATTAAATTTCCAATCAGATCAGGACCCTGCTGAGCTGAGTATGATACAAACACAATGTAGGAGACAGTCTGTACTATGGGGAGTTTAAAGTGTGACAGATCAAAGCACACAAAGGGTAGGATGGGAATGTACCCAAGGCCACACAAAGGTCCAGTTGCAAAGCCAGAAGAAAACCCAAGATTTCATGCCTTCCCTGCTAAAGCATCCAGAATCAGCCTATGAACTGGAAAAGAAAAGTTGTTCAAAAGGATATAAAAGGGGATCCTACTTAGGTTCAACCAGCATGTTCTTTCTTGCACTGAGCCATGGATCCAGCCATGGAGCACATGGATGATGCAACTTCTCCATGACCCGCTGAGTGGAGAGGTACAAGGATGAGCTGCAAGGATGAATGAAGACAGAAACAAGCAAAGTAAGTGATTGAACTGGGAACTTTGTTCCAAGCAACCAGGGTCTTTCCCAAACATTTATCACAGGTCCACCTTCTCTGGTCCACACATCACCTAGCACCCAATATTACAAAGACAAGTTTACTCAAGAGGCATTAAGCTCTGCCAAAGGCACCGATTCATTGAGGACTTGCTCCCTAACAAAGGTGATCCCAAATAAAAAAACGTAGTCCCAAACCTCTCTAAACCCTGAGTGTACATACTTCACCTGCCTGCTATCAGTGAAATCAGATCTGGATTCAAAATGCACAGCTTCTGCTTGCCTTTTCTTCCCAGGAATGATACTATAAGGGAAGAGGCAGTGTATTTAACACAGCTGTTATGCAGTTTACTGATTGTGATTATACAAGGCAAATGCTTTGAAGTAACAGCTTAGTGCAGAGTGGCAGTAAACAAGATATAGAGATATACACAGATGAGAAGAAAAATAAATGGCAATTAGAATTTATATTCTAGGTGTAGAAAATGCTGGTAAGACCTCAATCTCTGGCGATGAGATTCTGCATTTGTATCGCCACTTCCCTGCAAGATCTTCAGGATGAATTACAAATGGCAATGAGACATCACTGAACCCCCAAATGGCACGTGAACATTAGCCTAGCTACACTATAGCCAAGACAAATGAAAAACAAAGAAAAGGGGAGCTCTATTTAGACCTCCTAATGCTTAGAACTGACATAAGCACCTGCAACACTATTTAAGTTCAAGACAGTGTTAAGCAATTCAGACCAGCTCTTGACTTCCAACACAGGGAATGCAGAGGAGTTGGGGAGTCTTCTCAGACAGGCCACTGTAAGGATATTTTTAAAACTGTCACTTCACCTGCCCATCCATTGCACTGAGAACTAAGGACTGACAGTCATGGATAACATGGGGCTGAGCTGTTCCTCATCATCTTGACAACATGCAGCTATGTTCATCTTAGATATGGGTACCCATGGGGGTACCTGATTCCAGGTCTACAGGATTTGCTCAGGACTGACCAGAGAGTCCAGGGCAGACCCAGGAACAGAATTCAGCAGACTTGACTCCAAAGTAGAAGGTAAATGTGCAAGTAGGACACTCTAGTACCTCTCCCAAAGCCCATGTGGGATAGAAATCCTCACAGGAAGGTCCCTGCATGGTGTCCTAGGAGAGGTGGCAGTTTGTAAACACATAAACTGAGCAGCAGCTGAGGAATGGTCAGTAGAAGAAAAACAATTTTGTCTTTTTTGGCTCCTCTTACATTGGTTGTGAACCTGCTTGCCATTAGCTTTCAGTAGTTGGGACAATGACTATACTCATTTTAATTTTCTGATTTCCACAAATCTCTCTTCTTGGACCAAGACACATTGGTGGTACTGGGGAAAAATGATGGGGCCAAATAACGACCTGCCTTCAGGGTGCCAACAAGACTCCTTCCTAGCACTGGCATGAGTGACAGCCTGTAAAATACTATAGAGTTAAGATTCACGCCCATATTAACTTCCTCACTTACATTTCCTCCTGAGCATTCCTGCATCTGAAATCTGTAAAATGCCACCATTGCAAGGGGTAAAGCAAAGAATTATGACTTATTATGAACACTGTACACAGAACATTGCTCTCTTTTTTCCCTTTTGTTCCTACCTAATTCTATTTTTTAGAAAAATTATTAAAACTAATTGCATTATTTAATCTCATCACATAAAATCCTCCAGTGTTTCATTAATCAATGTAATCAAGCCAATCAAAATAGATAAAGGAGATCTTTTAGCAGGCTTTGATGAGATTTTATCAAAATCTCAGTGCATATTGTAAAGTCTTAGCATCCTCAGAAGCAAACTAACTGTAGAATGTGGAAGCTTTATCAAGCAGGCACTAATAAAGCAGATGATGCTCGGACCATTTTAAGAGGCTCTCCATATTAAACTAATAACAGCAATGTTTTTGTACTATGTATAAAAAATACAAAAGCAAATGGCAATAGCATTCATTTTATATACATAGAAAGATTACTATAAAGCAATCACTTTTTTTAAGTAATGAAGAAGATACATGTCTGTGAGTCAGCAAGGCCATAAAGCCAGAATACGGTAAGGAAAATGCAGTGGGTAATGCGAAGGTTATATCAAAACAGCTCTAAGTGAAGACCCTTAGTAAAAGTACATTTCCTTTTAAATGTAGTAGTCTTACTCCACATCTGAATCTTAAATAAATATAAATGAGTAAGCTGTGTCTTGTGCAACATTGGTGTTTGCATCTCTCCTTCCCCCTTCAGGTCATAGCTCCCATTCCTCATGCTTTTGCACTGACTAATCAGGAGTATGAGCTATTGAAATACTACCATGAGAATGGAAATTAAAGGGGTGTTGATGTAATACACCATAAACCCGAGAAATATGTACAGCTGGTAGATGCTACGCTAGAAACACAGACTGGTGCCAGGTTGAACGAATGCCTTACTGAACACTTTGGCCAGAAAAGATACAGCCAGGATCCCATCTAATCGACTTGGTAAATGTAGTATAAAATGCCATCAGTATTTCCCTATAGCTTCTGTCCCTTGCAGTTAGTTTGCTTCTCAGATATGACAATTGCAGAAGTAATTACTAATCCACAAATGCAAAGACTTGCCAACACAGAAAATCCTAAACTCTTGGGTTAAACAACCCTTAGCTGATCTAGATCTATAAACTGATGCAAGGCCACTGCCCCTCACGGGAGGTCCTCTCCTACCACTCGATTTCTAGCAGTAGTAGCAGAGATGGTGTTAACATACTCTCTTGGGCATCTTGTGGGCAGAAATAGCTTTTACTTGCCCAGAGACCTCCCGCTCAGCTAGTACAGGTCATCCACAAAATTCATGTACACTACAAATATTGTGCCAGCCCCCAGTCCTTGTCCTGCCTTCTTCATTTTCACATGTGCCTGGACCAGCTGTGGGGTCACCAGCCCAGCTGGGATGAGGAGACACTGTGCAACACACAGTAGTTAGGTGCAATAGTCCTTAGGATTGGATATTTCAAGAAACCTCAGGCAGTTTCAGGAAACCTTGGCTCAGTCCAGCCTGGTTTAGGAGACCCCCCAAAACATCACATCCCAGGGAACAGACCTTGAAGCACCAAAGAAATCAGTCTGACAAATAGCACCCACTGCCTGCAAAGCAGAGAGAGTTGAAAAATGAGCAGTGCCTTCTCTTACAGCTACCTCAACACTTGTTCCAACTAAAAACACTGGAAGTTTCACCACTTTCTTTCATTTAAAGGCTCTTAGGGCCAAATCCTCCTAGCCCAGCTGGAGCTATATTCTCCCTCTTTTTTTTCCTCTCAGGCTACAACATGGAGATAGGCAACAGGTAGAGCTCAACATCGGCCATTTTCGCAATGAGTTCAGCACTTCAAAAGGCACTGTTAGAGCTGAACAATGACAGGGATAAAATCCAGCGGAAATAATGACGGAGGAGGATCTTGGGTTTTATTTAAAATCAGGCAACATGGCACCACTTGATTGCTTAGAAAGCTGCTGGACTGAGTGTGTAGGTAGCAGCCCAACAACAGCAAAATCTAATGAATGCTGTAATTTTGTTTTATGTTGTGCTTTCATTTCAATTCTGTGTTGCAAATGGTTTTAAATGGAATTAAGCTTGTCCCCATCACAAGCAGACTTTGCTTTTTTTCACTTCTTTCCTTTACCCAAGCACCCAACAAACACAGCTCAATTTAAAAATAAAACCAGGACTGAGCAAAGGAAAACGTGTTAGTCATAGGAGTAGCTGAGCTCGCCGTAGTTTGTAAAAAAGAGCGTGGGAGACCATGGATGAGCAGTTGTGGGCACCTCAAGCCTGATCCACCTGTCTTGGCTGTGTACTTGGAGGAGCAGCCCTGCTCTACATCTGCTGCAAAATTGGACCTGATATGCCTAATGCAATCCCTTCAAAAAGGAGATAGAGGTTTGAGAGAGTTATATTTACTCTTGAACTCAACTTTGCATTACCAGACCTCATCCGTAATCCCTGTGGTGCCAAAAAGTCACTTCACATTAGCTGAAATCAGAGCTTTCTAGTTACGGACGTGCAAGGTCAAACTATTCTCAAAACATTTTCCAGCAAGTTAAAACACTGAAAATATTCTCTGGAAAAATGAGTATAGTTCCACTGAAGGGAGTGGCGTGCAGTCAGCAGAGGGTCTCGTTTATTTGTTATAGCCATTACAATCTGAGGATGAGTTTATTACATTAACTGGTTAATTAACCAATATAGCTTGTCATGTTCTAACTACTGTCATCACAAGGAAAAGATTTGTTTCATCTCACTGTTCAGCCATTAGAGGAATAAACCTGGAGTTTGTGGAGGGGGGTGTTCCCACTGTCACAATTTTGTAATTTTTTTTTTCATTCCATTGGAATGGTTTTTATCGTGCTTTTAAGATGCTTATTACATCAAGAGGAGGTATAAAAATTGTATTTGGTTTTTTTTTTTTTTTTTACATTTTTAATTTAAAATAACATTATTGGGAGGGGGAGAAATTGTAGTGGGATGCTGGGATCCCAGTCATCCCAGCACGCCACGCCGCTGCTCTTTGGACAGCAATCACAGGAGCCCGGCAACAAGCTGTGGACGAGGTCCTTCCAAGCAGCAGCATCTGGCTCTCTGGCAAGCAGAACAGGCGGCCGCACCGATCGCGTTGGAGTTGCCCCTGGGTTTGTCACGTGGGGAAGCTGCTGACGGACTGTCTGGGTTTCTCTGTCCTTGTCTCAATTACGTTTGCTTTAGATACACGCCTTTGAGGGTACATAAAGCTCTGTACCAACCCCACTGCTGGTAGTCTCCACTCGCTCGTGCTCCTCCATGCGTTGTGTTATGGTCAAATCAGTGTATTTCCCTGTGCCCCCACCCAAAGTGCCCCACAAGCCACAGCTCACACCCAGAAGGATGCGCAAAAAGGATGTTCCTGTGAATTAAGGCTACATCTCAGGACGCCGTATTAGCAAAAACCTGCCTGACATTTTAACATAGTTGTGTTTTTATGAATAGCTGGTTAATCAAAAGATTTTCTGATTCTTTTTCATTTCATAGAAGCTTTGCCTGTTCATATTGGGGAAGGTAAATGTGTCCTTTCTTGCACTGTCAGCAACAAAACTGCAGGTGGTGGTGATTTCTAGAGCGCTGGGATCGACGCTGCCGGATGCCTGAAACCACGCTCTGAGCAGGGGATACGGTGTTTTACACACGCCTGCTCCCTCCCTTCTTCACCCTCTTCCCACTAATGAAGCAATTCCAGCAGACTCGTACAATAGTGGACTTTTTTTAAAAAATTAGTATAAACACAACCTAAACCTGCTCACATTAAAGCAATTAAGGAATTAAGGGATGTCACAGCATGTGGGGAGAATTAAGCTATTATTTTATTTCTTGATAAATAGTAAGTTCACTGAAAATTTGAGTATCATGCCATTCAAAACTATCTTTGAGTGTGAGTGAAATTTGGAAAATAAAAAAGTCTTAATTCATTTGGATGTTCTTTCAAGGAATACTTGCCATTGGGGTTTTTTTTTGCCAAGCCAGTGTTTGGTTTTTTTATTTCTTCTAAATTAAACTTTCATTTTTTATTATTTTAAAATAGCATTTTCCTACCAAAAATAGACTAAAAAAAGGTTTTAAGTAGTCTAAAATAAAATATTAAATAGCCAAATAGTAAAATATTTTATGTCCACTAAGCACGATATATATGTCTCATTCAAAATCACATTTCCAAGGATTTTTAAATTATCTGTAAAATCGGGGGGGGGGGGGGGGGGGGAAATATCTGTTTCAGTTGCATGCAGTGCACTTTTACCCTGACTGTTTTCTGCTTCAGTCACAAAAACAAAATGCATCATCCACCCAGCTCCGTCTGTAAGGTGCTCAAAACCCTACTGCAGGATTTAGGATTAACATGCTGACTTTTCCATCAGCCAGACCACTCCCTTCTGCATCAACTAAACAGAAGGAAAAGTTAGAAGCCCAAGTCTAGAGAGATGAGCGGGTTGGTAGTGGATGAGTTTTCTAAGAAATATACTAACAGGGCTCAGTTTGGGATGTTCAGGGTAAAAACCTGTCTGCACTGCTGCAGAGAAAAGGGAATCCCAGCTATCGGCCAGGTGACCACTTTGGGAAATCACAGGAGGAGGATTTTGGGAGTGAGAGCCATTTGTGGCTGGCTTAAGGCCTCTATAAGGATTCAGCATGGAGGATTTGCTGTCTTAAAGGGGAAAAAAAAAAAAAAAAAAGGAAAGGCAAGGATAAGAACAGCTTTTACACTAAGAGTAGGGAAAGACAAAATAATTAAAGTACAAACTGACATTCGATGCATTTATAAATGTTCCTTCAGGACAAACATTGGGAAGTATTTCATCCACACTGCAATATTTTTCTTGGTTTTAACAAATTTGGAATCTAGTCTCTCCTTCCCACTCCCAAGCCAGACACACAGCGAAAAAACTGGCTCTAAGAGTAGGGCATATCCAGTGCCACTTCCACAACCATCGCTGCCATATTCCCCTAGAAACCAACAGCCTGGTCCTTTTTCACTTTCACTGTAAGGACACTGGTGATGTTAGTGCATAAAAGGAAGAAGAAAATATTTCAGTGAAAGGTGAAAATCCCCAAGGCTATTAATTCATATAACCCAAGATATCCGATATGCTAGGTATGGGTGTTAATGCATGAAGATGCTGAGCTCCCACTCGGGTGCCACTGCTTTCTGGAGAAGCAGGAATGGGAGGCTGCAGGGGAACGATGCCACCTCTAGCAAATTTGGGCAGATCCCTCGATATTCTTCCATATTTTAAAAAGGAAGAGCTTTCCAGGGTATAAATTTGCAATTCTTTGGTTCGCAGTGAGGGAACTGGCTTTCTTAAATACAACTGGTTCTAATAAAGGCAAGTAGCCAAATTAAGCCCTTGAAGCTGCATGCTCCTGTACTTGCAGTGGAGCTCCCTAAAAGTTCAGGATCACGAGGTACGCAGAGGGCAAAAGCAAGTCTTCACAAATGTTTGTCAGGCTCACTGTCGGAATGAGCACCTTGCACTCTTGATCTGCCTCAGATGCGTAGCCACATGAGTTTTTACACATCCTTCAGTTAAACCTGAGCAAAATTTAGCACTCTGGGACATCATGTGGAGTTGTCCATTTGCCCACTTCTCCATGGGTCTCTAAACCACATGAATGGTGCTTCATCAAGGACTGTAGAAGTGTTGTTTGAAATTCCTGCTCTGGAAGATGCTGTGAGTGTTACTTCCTTGGATTTTGAAGACAGGCAATAAGAAGCCTGAAAAAAGAATGTCAGTGTGTATGTGAAAAGCAGTTGAGGCACCAGACCAGTCCTCCCATAAGCTTTTTGCTTGACCTTAATTTGTAGGACAGTTCCTCCCTTGCAAAAGGGAGATGATCCCTCTATCATCCAGGTGTGGTGTGAGTTAATTCATCAGCGTTGGTAAGATACTCAAATGCTTGATTTCATAACTAACGGTAATTAAAGTATTTAATAATATGCAGAGTAATAACAAAAGTTTCATTCAGCATGAAGTTCTGTTATTGGCTCACCCATAAATATCCGATTATTGGTCAGCCTTTTTTTTTTACAACCCATAACATCTCTGTCTACATTTTTCTGAGGTCCCCAACTGCAATTCTCAAAATCAGTTTGCCGTTTCCACTCCAGGCTGATTTTTCCTTCAAGCTTTTGAGTTATGCACAAGTTTGACAAAATGGCCACATTTGAAGCAAAAATGTACAAACTTCCAAGGCTCAGTGCCGCAATTTAAAACCATCTTTATGGGAGCATAGAGACCCATTTCTCTCAGAAATACTTTTCCTCGAAATGAAGGCCCACTCAGACTGCAAAATTAGCTCTTCTGCCTGAGAAACAGCTTGTGCTCTATTTACTTTAGTAAATGGACTTGGATTTGTGATTTTAGTGCATGCGAAAAATCTGGAGTGTTAAAAGTCCTGTGTTTCATCAATAATAATTTATACATCTCACACTGGAAAGCTTTTTTGAATGACAAGTGCAGGGTAAAATACAGCCAGAGGTGTTTATACGAGTTCTTTTTTTTTTTTTTTTCCTAATAGGCTTTATATAATAAGTCCTGTAACAATTAATCCAGGCACAGAGGCTGAAACTATCTACAATGCAAGAGGATACCATGAAAATAAAATATTTTATTAAAAAATGCACTCTGGTTTAAAAAGCCTTAGTTATGTGAAAAGAGTTGGCCTTCTTACTTTTGTAGTGGTTCTTTAACAAAGAAGTGCAGTAAGTTAAGGGGAGTTGGGCAATTATACTATTATACTATAATGTACATTTCTTCATAAGCTTATGTCAAAAACTGTTGGAAAGTTGCATTTCAATAAAATATTTAAATTGCTGATATAGCCTGTGACTGGCTGTACTACATAGACTAAAGACATGCTGCAACTTGTCCTGAATTTCTCATCAGATATCAAACATGTAGGTTTATGGACTGTATAGACTAAATCACAGTAACTGCCCTAAATATAGAGCTATAGAAACCTACTCCCAGCTCCTCGTCCAGGTAGGAATCCTATAGCAGTAGTTCAAAATCCTATGGGTAGTCCAAAAGCAAGGTATGACACAAGAAAAGTACGCTGGGGCTAAAGGCAAAATATTACAAGAACGAAAATGGGGCTGAAGTTACCGCTTTCCTGTGTTTCACTAAAGACAAGAGCATGAACTGATGAGGTGAAAATATGTACTCGTCTTTTCCTCAAAAGCAATACAAGGAAGACACATGTGGCACAGCAGCTCCTAGCTGGACATTCCTGCCCCGGCCAGCTCCATCTTCCTGCACATACACACACACACACACCCCAAGACTCTCCCCACACACAGCACTTGTGAGCACCGCAGCGATCACCATCACTGCTCCATCCTCCTCCTCCCTTCCGAAGAGCCGGTTTCTGTCGTTTCTCCTCTCCAGCAGACTATTGCCTTTACACCAGCACTGATCCCAGCACTGCCCAGAGAACCAGAGCAGAGACAAGCCAGAGCATTGGTCATGGCTCTCCTCCTCAGACGAGCACCTGCAGCCAGCCCCTCTCTCACCCATCCTTGCCATAGCAAGCTTCAAATAAAGTGCCGGCATATTTTATCTATGATCTTATCTGCACATCATCCTGATGGGTCTGGCTTTATACATAGGAAAAGAACTTCAGGGCCCAGATGATATTCTCCAAGTCTCATCTGTAGACTCAGCACAAAATACTCCCTAGGCAGACACCAACAAGCAAGAATATGCTTCAGGTGGCCAAACTAAGACACCTCAGAAGGATTCTGCTCTCACTAATTGGGTTGTCGGCACCTCCTGAACTCAGACCCCTCTTGGTGTTTAATGTTGACATGTCAATCAAGATGCCACCTCCATTGAGGCAGCCACATCACTGGTCCACCTAAATGAGGCACCAAGAAATGGTCACAGTGAGTACAGGAAAACGTACGGGCAGGGTTGTGTTATTTACAGACTCCTGCATTTCAGCTGTGGATGCAAAAAGCTTTAACGGAGGCATCACCTTGCACCAGGAAGGAGCTGAAGAACCAACTGCCACAGGTTAGAGCAGCTCAGACTGCAAATGTGGCTTTGCTGCCTAAACACAGGTGTCCAGTGTCACCTGAGATGTCCCCCCGTGTCCCAGCCAACCTCAGCTGCTGAGCCAGGGGGGCACAGATCTCCTGCAAGTCCTCCTCCAGACCCACCAGTGCTGCGCGGGTGTCTTGGGGACTCAAAGGCATCTTGGATGCTCCTGACAACCACGTTCAGGCAACCGATTTGAACACTGCACCACAGCAGTGTGTGGGGACAGGACACAGCTAAGAAATGACAAAAAATCCACTCAGAAGGTGTTTATTTTCCCAAGAAACCTCCCGCCAAAGGACCTCATCGCTGTGTTTATCAGTGAGTGCACACGAAAGGAGGTTTTTTTTTCTTCTCAACAACCTGTTGGTATTGGATTTACCTACACCATCAGTATGAAAATAAACACAGAAGGCAGGCGCACTTCCACGGAAAATCCTGCTGCGTCTGGTTCAAGTTCCTGCTTCTTAGACACAGGCATAAACCAGCGTTATCATTAACGTCCCCTGACAGGGGCAGACTTCAGAGAAATCAGGAGACAGTCCTTAGCACGGCTGTCTCCGGACAGGAAAATGAAAGCTCCAGAAACCCCTCTCCTCCCGTCAAAAATCCCTTCGCCAGCAGGAATCTGAGTCGGCGCGGGAGAGGGGGAGCTGCGGGGAGAGCAAGGATGAGAAGAAGGAGGTGGGCACGGTGCTGTCCCGGGGGATCGCATCCTCCTGTACCATTAAGCCCGCGGGCAGATCAGCCGGGGCTCTGGGAGCAGGCAGGGGAGGGAGATGAAAGGCTCCTGGAAGGAATCAGGTGCTGAGGGTGGGCAGATGCTGCTAAAGAGCAAAGAGACCCGGCCAGGCTCATTTGTCTGGAAGGGAACCAGCAGGAACTTTCTTTTTATCTCTGATTGCGGATGTTAGGGTAGTTCCTAAAGGCCACAGCCAGTTTGGACCCCACCGCTCTGCCTCTCCCTGCCTGCGCAGGGAAGGAAATTGTGGCGTTATTTTTTTTTCTGCAGGTAGAAAAATCCCCCACTGCGACGGACACGGACCCATTAACTCCCGGTTGGGCTTTACTTCTCCCAGCAGAAACCCGGCTGGGTGGTGCTTTGTCTGTCTGTCCAACAACCAGTTGAACATGGCCGGGTGCTTCTGGTCCGAACCACAGCTCTGCCCGAGCCAGCCCTGCCTGCCTGCACCGGCCGCTGCCCATCTCTGCTGGAGGATTAGCCATGCTCCACCTGGTCTGCCAGGGATTTAACGGGGCACCCCCTTGTCAGGCGGGGTGAGCGGGGCACGGCCCGTCTGTCTGTCTGTCTGTCTGGGGATTAGCCTGGCCCCACCTGGGCCGCCCTCAGCTCTGCTCACCAGGGCAGACCCAGCCTGAGCAGCTCTCTTCTGCATGGGCTGGTGGGCCACAGCTGTCTGTCCGTCTGTCTGTCTGTCTGGGAGAGATGGATGGGCACTGCTCTGCCCATCCTACCACCATGTCTGTCCGTCTGTCTGTCTGGGAGAGATGGATGGGCCTGCTCTGCCCATCCTACCACCACATCTGTCTGTCTGCGAGATACGGATGGGCACTGCTCTGCCCATCCTACCACCATGTCTGTCTGTCTGGGAGGGAGGCTGGGCACCCTCATGTCTGTCTGTCTGTCTGGGAGGGCAACCACACACTGCCCTGTCTGTCCGGGGGGGGATGCTGGGCACAGCCCTGTCCGTCTGTCTGTCTGCGAGGAGAGGCCGGGCATTGCCATGTCTGTCTGTCCGCCGGGCACAGCCCTGTCCGGCTGTCAGAGAGGCCAGGCACACTGTCTGTCCGTCCGTCCTCCCGACCACCCTCCCGGGGACCCACCGTGAGGCCGCCCGACCCCCCTGCCCTGCCCGGGGCGCGGGGGGGCGGCGGGGCCGGGACGGGGCGGGGCCGCGCCTGGGGCGGGCGCGCTGGGCACCGGCACCGGCCCCCCCCCCCCACCCCCTTCTCCCTTCCTTCTCCTCCCCCCGGCGGAGATTAAAAGCCGCCGGCGGGGGAATAGCCGGGATTAGGCCCGGGGACCGCCGGGGGGGGGACGGGGGGGGAGGCGGGAGCCCGCCCCGCCGGGCAGCCACCGGCCGCATTGTCTCCCGGTGCCAGCACCGGGCAGGGCACAAAAACACCGACAAAACCAACAAAATAACCCCAAAAGCCTATTTGCACCCATTGGAGGCGGTTGAGCGGGACCGTCCCCCCTCCTCGCTCCGCCACGGCGGGAGATGCGGGACCTCGGCTGGGAATCTTCCCCCCTCCAAAAAAAAAAAAAAAAAAAAACCAACCAAACCCCAACCGTGCACCCCGCCGGGTTACCGGCTCTGCTTTTCTAGGCTCGGTGCAGGACAAAGATCTGCGGGAAAGTTGCCCGCGGGGATTGGGGGGGGGCGGGGGGGGGGAGGCGGAACCGGTTATCGGGGCTTTTGGGGTTGGGTTTGGTTTTGTTTTTTTTTTTGGAGGGAGAAATTGCGCCGCTCTGGTTTAATTATTTTATATGTGATTGTCAAATCAACTTCGTTTCCGAGGAAAAGAGGTTTGAGCGGGACTTTGTTTAAATCGGTGAAGGGCGCGCAGCGCCCGGCACCGCTCCGCCGCCTCCCCCCCCCCCCCCCCCAACTCCGCAGCCGCGGAAACACCGCCCGGCTTCGGGTGAACGGGGCTTAACCAAGCCGTCCCTCCTAGGGACAGAGAAAAAAAAAAAAAAAATTACAGAACAAATCCTCAACCGCCAACGCTCGGCATAAACACACTTTATCAACAAATGGAGCAAAATAAAAGTTTAATTATTTTTTTTTTTAAGCCCCAAGAAATGCCTTAAGCGAAGGCGTCGCTCAGGTGAAGGCAGCGCTGGAAATGAGCCGGGGGGGGGCGGGGCGGGGGGAGGGAAGGACTTTTCCCCGGGCTGTGGGGCGCGGAGTCGTTTGCAAACTGCAGCTTAACCACGACCACCACTCCGCATTGTCATGCTCTTAAATGTCCTGAATTAGGCAGCTCTTAAAAGTCCCTTTAAACCCGGCGGCGGGGGCGAGCCCGAGTCGCGCAACTTCTTGGGGTTGTGCTGCCATTAAAAAAAAAAAATAATAAAAATAATAATAATAATAATAATGGGAACGGGGAAGGGGAGGGGGGGGCGGAAAGCGGCGGGGAGGATGCTGCTGGGTTTTCTCGGTGGAGCGGGGGAGACGGCGGCGATGCCGGGGCGGCGGCGGAGGGGCTGAGCTGTGGCCGGGCAGGGCGAGGGGCCGCGGGGTGTCCCCCGTCCCCCCCCCATCACCTCTCAGGTACGAGCACTTCCATTGACATTGATGTAACTGCATTAGAGTTAATGGCAGCAGCCTGGTCCTCATTATTAATTGTCTTTGTGTTTGGATAAAGTATGTAATCTTCTCCTCAACCACACCATTAAAATAGGTTGCCTTTTCAATTAAGAACTGTCTTGAGCACAGCAGTCAATTTTCCTAATGAAGATGCATTATATTTTCACTTTTTTTTTTTTTTTTTTTTAATAATGGGGAAATCCCACGTTTTCATTAGGCGTGATTACGGAGAAAGTACAAGAGGGGGTTTGTCTAAACTAAATGTGGCCCGTGTAGTGTATTAAATACTGGGCTTTTAAATAAATTGAAATTTCATACAGATAAGACGCGAGGTTGGGGTACAAATACGGTCAGATTCGCTTCCTTCAGATTAAAAAAACGTAGGGTCCATTCTTTAAAACGCACTTATCAGATAGAAAATAATGATTAAAACAACTACAGTCGACTCTTAGCTGCAATTACTCGGGTAAACTTTTCACTCAGCCTAGTTTGCTTACATTAAACCTGAGGATGATGCTTTAAAATAGACTTGCACTTTCTGCTAATGTGCAGCTTTGGGGAACAAATAGCACAGTTTAATCATGCAGAAACACACAGGAGCCAGAATAGTCTCACAATTAATTTACCAAAATAAACCCGAAGCTGCCTGCATTGTTTAATATTTAGCTTCCACTCCCCTCCTTCCCCTGGAGAAAAACAGCCCTAGTTCTTTAGAAAGGAGGAAGGTTGGGGGAGCTTTGGCGGAGTTGGGATTTTTCCTCCTTTCTTTTTTACATTGGAAAAGAAATATTCCATCGCATGAAAGCGAAGAGTTAATTTTTACATAATGTAAAACACTTTAAAAAAAGAAAAAAAAAAAAAAAAGGAGGGGGAAAAAAACCAAACACTACAGGAAAAAAAAAAAAGAAGAAGGAAAAAAAAAAAAAAAAGACAAGAAAGTGCGATATTTCTGAGCCTGAGCCTGAGAAGCTGCAAGAGTCTGGATTTCACCGCAGTGTTGTACTTGTGGGATCTTTGTTACCGGACACACAGATACTGGCGGGCGCACAAGCCAGACCCTTCCCACGGAAAATACCATTACCCATATACAATTTAAGAAAGGAAAAAATAGCTGTAGTCTTCGGAGCTAGTTTTAAAGTTTCCAATATGAAAAATAACTGCCTGCAAGGGAGAATGAAGTTGAGCGTAAGAGTAATTTCTTATTCACACGGTAACAACAGTTGGTTTCTGATCTTTTTCAAGCTTTCTGCATTGTGGCTTTGTTTGGTGGGGGGGGGGGGGGGGCTGCTTTGGGAGTTTCGGGGAGTATTTTTGTAATGAACATTTGTTTCTCCACCAGCCAGCGGCTAAAGAAGATCTGCAAAGAATGGCAAAGAAGAATTTCGATTAAAACCTTAGCCCATCTCCACGGATTACTTTATATCGATTCCTATATATATGGCTGCAATTGATGGGCTCTAATTAAAAATCCAAAGGGGGGGGGAAATAAAAGTTCTTTCTGGGTTTCAATAAAAGGAGCTTTTCATATATGGGAAATAAAGGTTGTAAAAGGTTACAAACGAAAGACTAGTTTAAAGCTTCTCTGCGGTTTTCTTTTCTTCTTTCTTACAAAACCCCTTTTCTGGCTCTTTCTCTCCCTCCCCCCCTCCCCCCGACCCCTTCATTTCTCCCAAGTTTGCCAACACGCAAGATATGGGACTGTAACCGTTATTTTAATATCTGGCTTGGGAGCTATAATCTGATTGCTGCAGAAAGCTGCTCATCAAGGTAACTTCATGGCCTGGAGAGAAAAATTATGTAAACTGGCAGTATTAGCGCCTTTCATCAACACACACACACACAGGGACACACAGACTCCCAGACACACACCCCTGCCCCAGCCTCCCGTACCGGCCCCCGGGGGACGCCCCGCACCGGCCCCCACGCGTGTCCCCGTACCCCCCCCTACCCCCCCCGCCCCCCCAGCTTCCCCCCAATATATTTTTTTGATTGAATACTGTTGATTTATTTTTCAATTTAAGTGGTTGGGGGGGTGGGGTGTACAATTTTCCCCCCTCCCCCCGGTGCACGTAAGACCTTCCCTCAGGTGCGAGCCCTGACCTCACTTTCCCTGCTCTCGGGGCAGCATTTTTAGGACTTTTCTGGCTCCGAGATGAGCTGGGCAAACTGCAGATCGCCCCTAAATGCCTCCACCATCCCCTCCTCTCCTCCCCCCTGGTCGCCCCCCTCCCAATTATGAAACTTGGTTTCATCTAGGCGAAGATGCTGCCTTGATATATATCATTTTTTTTTCTTTCCTTCCCCAAAGGAGGTGACGGCTCTGCCATCCCTCTCCCAGACGCTTGAAAAAGGAGGGGGATTTTTTTTTTTTTTTTTTTAGCATTCCGGCATTTTAAAACGAATCCGACCCTTTCTCGAAGTGACACAGCTTTGCCAGAGTCTCTGGCTTTGCACCCCCAAAAGGGAGATTTGGGGGTGAGGGGGAGTGTCGAAATAAAAAAACAAAAAAAACAAAAAAAAACCCCAAAAACCAAAAAACAAAACACTAAAAAAAAAACCCTCAACCCGCAATTGAATTGCAGATAAACTTCAAGGAAAGTCTGGAATATTTTAACTAGACACAAATCCGATGAGGGAAAAGCTTAAAAGTGCGTAGCGTGCATCGCTCTCCGGAGCCGATCAGAGATACAAAGATGACAAATAATAAACCTGTTCATTTGGGGAGTTTTTTGCTTCCCTCCTTAACTTTCACCCGACCTGAATAAATGATTTTTTTTTTCCCCCCCCCCCTTGGTCATAATATAGAAGGGCAGCAGCTCAGCGCTATCAGCCCGGTGAGCGATACACACGGCAATAAAAACACTCGCGAAACGGTCGCGTTAGTAACAAGAGTCGGAAATTAAATCAGAGGAAGGAGAAGGAAAGAGGGAGAAAGAGAAGAGAAGAAACACAGCTATGCAGAGAGAGAAAATGGCTCTGTAACACGATTGGCATCGGAAAGTTGGAGAACTTACTGAGAAGCAGAAGTTACAGTTTCTTTTCATCCCAGAAGCAGATTTTGGTTTTCTGAGCACAAAGTTCTTAGAGGGCAGAAAATCACACATCTCCACTCACTCCCCGTTAGCCCCAGCTAGTCTGGCTCTCTGGGACTGTACCTGCTCTGAAACGCTTTCCAAATGGACCAGAAGAGATTGGAAAGTTTAAAAAAAAAAAAATCATTAAAAAAAAAAAAAACAAGTTCCTACAGCTGCAACAATTTTTTTTTTTTTTTTTTTTTTTTGCAACTTTTCCCCGAGCTGCAGAAGGCTGAAGGCAGAGGCAGCTGCGAAGTGTGTGCAGGATTGCTCCAGGGAAGAAGGTTCCCCCTTTTTCCCCCTCTCAGATCCAATCTTTGCAAGAGCCATTCCGACACATTGCTAAGCTAAAGGGAAATTCTCTTTGATAAAGCGGTGTTCCCAGCTTCTGGGTTTTAAAACCTAAATCTATATTCAAATCTGGCTGAAGGTGTGTTCTGGGATTTATGAAAGCCTCTTAAAGGGGTAAATTTACCAAACCGTGACAAAATCATCACAATCTTACTTTAGACATCTGAAGTGGATGAGAATTTTAAAGAGACCCTTGTTTATTTAAGTAACACTGTCCATCTCTGCCACTTGTTTTATTGGCCGCGTGAATTATTCCCAACTTCTCAGGCTGGGGCGGGGGGGGGGGGGGGGGGGGAGTGGGGGGGCAGAGGGAAAAGCTGGGATGTCCCTGCTGCCTCTGGCAAGCTGCAGGCAGGGCAGCAGCTCTGCCTGCCCACTGCCCCACGGCCAGGCAGACGCAGGCAGGGCTGGCAGCCCGGCTGGGCTGCAAGGGCTGCGCTTCCAAACCTGCTCTCCCAGCACGGAATTTTATTTCTCTGCCTAGCTCAGCTCTCCTCTGCCATAGCCCGGCTTCCTCCAGCCCCCAAACACCCCTTTCTTTCTTTCTTTCTTCTTCTTCTTTTTTTTTTTTTTGGTCCTCTTTTATTTTTAATCGATTTCGAAAATACCCTCCTGTTCAGGATACACGGGAACGAATTATCTCTCTCATTCTTCCAAGGTGGATTAAGGTTATTAAATAATATGTGGGGGCGGGAGACGATGGCAAAGGCTGGGGTGGGGGGTGGGTGGGGGGAGAAGGGTTCAATCGGGATATTTATTACTGGTGCTCTGCTAAAAGAGAGGCTGAGGGGTGGCTGGCCGTGCCGACATGCGGGGAGGTGAGAGGGAAGGGTTTGCCCGGCGCGGATCTCTGTGCAAGGCTGGGGGGGGTGGTGGTGGTGGTGGGGATGATGCTGTAAAGGCACGGGGGGCTGCAGCCGCCCCTCAAAAAAAAACGGCCACCAAACAAACCCACAAAAAGTCCCCTAAAGGGGGGGGGGGGGGGGAAGCAACAAACAAAACACAACTCTCAAGGAGTGCAGTGGCCGAGGGTCTCGGGGGACCGGGGGGTACCAACCGCGGGGACCCCGGGTACCAACTTTCCGCGAAGTCGCCTCGCAAAAAAAAAAAAAAAGCGGCCAAAGTGGGAGCGGCTCCGGCGGGCAGGGCTGCAGCTGCTTTTGTGCGAGGGGTTATTTTGTTGTTTGTTTGTTTATTTGTTTAATTTCCCCTCCTCTCCCCTCCCTCCTTCCCTTCTGCCCCCTCCTTCCTCCTCCTCTCTGGAAAGGAAAAAAAAAAAACAACAACACCCCCCCCCCGCCCCGCAAACCCAAACCACAACACCCAAGCACCCAGCCCAGCCCCGAGCATCCCAAACCTGCTCCTGCAAACCGCCAGCCCGGCTGCACCCACAGCGCCCGGTATTGCGCTGAAGTCCAAGGGCAACCACATTGAGAGAGCCACAAAGAGGCGAATTAATTGCTATAACTTCATTAACATAGGTCACCCCATTAAAATGATCGAGCCGCTGCATTTTTTTCCCCTATTGTCAGAAGTGAGGAAAGTGTGTGAGCGCTCCCTCCCTCCGACCTGAGCCGCCTCTCTCCTCCTGCCTTTTGCCAAAGCTTTATTTTCGCGTTTCTTTCACCCGGGAGAAGTTGAGCGGGGCCGGGAGGTGCGAGGGGCGCGTCCCGGTGCCCATCCGCGCGGGGAGACCCCCCCGGTCCTCCTCACACCCCCCACCCTCCCTACCCACCTTTTTGCCGCACCGACTTTATTTCTATTAAATTATGTGCACGTCCGTATTTTGCAAATTCAGCGCAGCGCCGCTGCCCAAGTCCCGTTCTACACTATCATCCCTATATATCTTTCAAAAAAAATTTAAAAAATACATTTATATCCCCCCCAGGTGACTCAATTCCCCTCGCCTCGGGGACACTTGGCCTCTGGGAGGTGGAACGGGGGGTGCGGGCCGCTCCGCGGGTGCGGTAGGGAGGACCCGGGGCTGGGGGCATCCTCGCACCCCGCTCCCCTCTGTCCCGAGGTCGGGGGGGGGGGGTCGGGTCTCCCCATTGCTCCCGCGGGTTTCCTCTCGCCCAGCCCCGCGCTGCTCAGCCAAGGGCTCCTGGCAGGCTCCGCGTCCCCTCTTTCCAAATATTTACTTATATATTTTAATACCTTTTGTTGTTATTATTATTATACCACCCCCACCCCCCCAGCTTTTTGCAGCCCCCCTTCCTCTCCTTCCCCGGGCAACGCGCTAACGCCATCGCTCCTGTCCATCACATTAATTTGGACAATGACTTCATACACTCCGCTCCATAATGTATATTTTTAAACCGAGCAGGTTCTTTTAATGTATATTCTCGTGTCATTTCGGTGGCTGTTATTTCTCGCTTGATTGTCCCCCCGGTACAGCAGCGGCCTGTTTTTTCCTCCCCCTGTTGTGTGTTTTTATTATTTTCCCCCTGGCTTAGATGTGTCAATCACTCTCTCCCTGCCATTGGTTGGAGAGTTTGCGTCAAAAAGTTGCCAGAGAGGCGCTTTCTCAGCAAAGCTCCCCGAGAGAGGTAGAGACCTCAGCTCCAACGCACCCTGCCACTATTATTAAAAATAAAATCACTTGACCAGCTCCAGCACCGGCCAGCTCTGTATGTACCGACCCCAGACCCCGCGCATCCCTGCATCCCTCTCCTGCACCGTCCCCTCCCCTTTCTCCCCCATTTATTCTTCTTTTTCAAACATTTTTTTCTCCCCCCCCACCCCCCCCCCCTCCCTCCCCTTCCCATGTCGTGGGCATGTGCATGCGGCGAGCTCTCTAACCTCCCGCTTTGTGCTTTCTCTCCCAGCTCAGCCCGACCCCTGAATTTGGCGAGGACCCGGGCGGCAGGTTCCCCCCCGCGCCCCCCAGCCCTGCCCGCGGCTTCGGCGAGGTTCGCAGGTAAGTCCGACCCGCTCGCTCCATCCTTGCTGAGGGACATCGCTCGGCAGGCAGAAATACAGGGGGAAAGGGAATTAAATTGATTTTTTTTTTTTTTAAGAGTATGTGTGCGGTTTGGAGGGGGGGGCACTGTGTTGGTAGCGGTGAGCCGGAGGGGAGCAGGCGGCTCCCCGGGGAGGTGCGGGGCTCCCCGGGGGAGAGGCCGGGCCCGGCCGGGCGGAGGAGGAAGGCGGCCCCGGGTCGGGGGGTGCCGGAGGCGGCGGCCCCTCGGCCGGGCCCGGGGAGCTGCTGGATGAAAAGGCGAAGGACCAAATCCCCCCCTGCCTCCCCCGGCCACCCCGCAGCCGCGGCCGGGCGCGGAGCCGGCTCGCTCCTCCGCAGGCAGGCGCGGTTCTTCAACCGCGATTTCGTTGGGTACAGGATTTTTATTTTTATTTCCCCCCCCCCCCCCCCCCCCGGCCTGATCCTTTGGCCTTTAGCTATTCCTTGGCCCCAAGGTGGAGTTTTAAAATTAGAAAAAAACAGGAAAAAATTTCCCCCCTCTCTCGGTTCCTGCCTGAGACCTTCTCCTCCTTCTCCTTCCTCCTCCTCGGGATGCGGAGACTCAGCAAAGTAATTTTTTAAAGGTGTCTTTGAGCACCCGCGGCGGCGGGAGAACCGGGCTGGAAACAGCAGGGAGAGAAACCTTCAAGGCGTTTGGGGCCGGAGCTTCACGGCTCGGTGTGGGTGAAATGGCTGGCGAGAATAGCATCCAGGGCGGAGAAAGGCTGGAGCAGTTTTCCACCTCCTTTATTTTATTTTTTAAAATTTTTTTCTTTTAAGCCGTGGGAAAGCGGTTCCCAAAGACACCGATCGGGTATAACGCGCACTGCTCCGCGCCCCGGCCTCTCTGCCTTGAATTGCACCGCGTTGACAAAGAGAAAGTCGGGAAAGTCCTTGTGCACCGGCACAAGTTTCTTTAGCGCTAAAAACCTCCTTCGCTGCAGAGATTTATTTAGATTTCAGCGCCTCCGAGAAGTTGAGTGTTAGATTTTTTTCTTTGGAAAAGATGCAACTCTAGTTAAAAACAAACAAACAAAAACAATTTTAAAAAAGGTTAAAAAACGCGACCGGGTGGCGGTGAGGAGGCAGAGATGGGTCAAACGGCTCCGTGGTGGAGGTCGCTGCCCGCCGAGCCCGGCTCCGCCGCTCCCGGCCGGCCCGTTCGTTTGCCCGCGCCGGGGAGGAGCCGGCGGCCGCGGAGCTGCGCGCAGCTTTGGGGAGCGAAGCGCGGGGGGCTGCGCAGCAGAGCCGATAGTGGGTTCACCCCCGTCGCCTTCGCATGGGGGAAAAATTCCCGTGTTGGGAAATATCAACCCAAACCCTCCCTCTGGGGGAAGAAAAAAAAAAGAAAAAAACAAACCCCAAAAAATTAGCTTAAAAAAAAAAATAAGAAATGCGGTGGAGCCCGGTGAGGGCAGGGAACCGAGCTCTCGTTGTTTGCAAACCAAAACAAACACCTTTTTCTATCTCGGCACCTTCCCCCCCACTCCGCGGGATCCTCTCCGCGCTGCTCCGCGGCCCGGCCAAGCCCCCCGCGTCCCTCCGCGACGCGGCCAGGGGCAGAGGCGCAGCCTGCGCGCCCAGCCGCGGATCGCTGCCTTGCATTAATCATCCCGGGCGATCAGCGGAGCTGGGGCCGGTGGCCCGTAATTAGGGAGCGTGTGCCGCCCGGATTATCTCGTTAGTTTATCAAGAAAACATTTATTATAATTAATTCTCGGACGGGGTAATTATTATTGAGCGAGGGCAGAGCAACTGGTAGCCGGGCTCTTTGCGGAGCGGGGAGGGGGGAGGAGGGGGAAAGGTGACAGATTGCGGAGCGGAGCCGTTGCTCCGCGGGCTGCGGGGCGGCCCCGGGGTGCGCGGCCGCGGCCGAGAGGCTCCGCGGGCGGCCGCGCTGGGCTGGTGCCTCGGCGTGATGCTGCCGACTTGAAGTTTGGGGTTGGTTTGGGGTTTTTCTGTTTGTTTGGGGATTTTTTGTTGAAGGGGTGTTTGGCGTTTTATTTTTGTTTGTTTGCTCGTTTTTAAGCGGGCAGCAAAACCAGTTTTACTCTCCCGCGCATCTTGCGCTGGCGAACAAATTGGCGGCCGAAGTCGCCCCGACACCGGCGCGGAGCGGGGCTCCCCCTTCGCTAAATCTTCCCCCTTTCAGCTTCCCTCTGGGGAGGAATGTTAAAAGCGGGGCCCAACCCTCTGCTCCCCGCGCTGGATGCGCGCCCGCGGAGCCGCTCAGCGCGTTTGAGGGCGGCAAAGCTCTTCCCCGAGGGGGAAAAAGGGGAAACCCCGCACCACGAACAACCAGCACCGACGGCCCTGGCGGGGCCGGGCGGGGGGTGCACCGGGGCCGGGGGGTCCCGCAGAAGCCCCCCAGCAGCCCGCAGCCCTCCCGGGGCGGCGGCTCCGCTCCCATCTGCTCTTGTTAACCGAAACACGGAGTTTTTGGGGTGTTCGGGGAAGAAAGTTGTTCCGGAGTTCGTTTTTCCGATGGCCGCCGGGGATGGATGGAAGGGCGAGATTTTGCCCCAAAAGACGAAATTTATTTATTTATTTATTTCCCTCACGGGAAAACAGTCTTAACCCTTTCAACAGCCCCGGGTTGGCCCCTTGTCGGCCATTTCTTGGCGGAGGGTGTGTTTGGGGTCCCCCTGACCCCCCGCTGCGGAGAGCCCGGCCCGGCCGGGGCAGCGAGCGGGGACCCGGGGGAGCCGGAGCCGGGGGAGCCGCTCACCCCCCCCACACCGGGGCCGTCCCGGGGCCGCTCCCCACCGAGGTGTTTGTTTAGCTTCAGCTCCGTCATCAAGAGTTTCTTGAAAGCCTAATAAATCTGTTACTTGCCTCCAAATCTAATTACCCGGAGTACTAATTAGGTGCAAATGGCCGGTGGAAATTACTGCAGACGTGGACTGATGGCGGTAGAGCTGAAAAGTTTGTCTCTTCCCGAGCGGGCATTTGAGCTCTGAAATGCAGCAACGTCGGGGGGAAGGGGAAAAGGGGGGGGTGGGGGGGGTGGAAGGTTTGAATGTTGCCCAAACCTGGGATAATTAAAGTCCTTGCAAGAGACTAGGGGAGAGATAGGTTTCTTGAATTGTTTCTTTGTTTCTCACCCTTGGGCTTTGTTATCTCCATTATTTATTTAGCCGAGGGGTTCTTTGTGTCTGCCAATGGCCCCAATCAAGTTTTGCTTGAGACAATTAGCCGGTGCCCGGCCGGGAATCCTATGCAAATGCCCCGGGCTGCCGTACAATGCGGGCAGTTGAAGGCATGGGGCGGGGGGGGGGGGTTGGTTTTGTTCGGGCAGTAATTACTGGCTGGGATGTGCCCCCCCTCCTCCCTTTTCCCTCCCCTCTTCACCCTTTTTTGGGGAGAGATGCGTTTATCTGGTCAGTCTCTCCCAGCTCCCAAATCCGGCTGGGGTTCGGCTTTAAGAGCTGGAGGATTGACGGCGGCGGGGGCGGGGGGGGGGGGGGCGGTGGAAAGGCAGCGGGGATAAAAGCTGGGGAGGAGGGGGGCAACGAGTTGCCCTGACACCTCACCCCCCACACCCCCACCCCATTGCTCTCCCCCCTCCGCAGGCACCTGGCGGCCCCCCCCGCCCGACGGCACCCCCAGGCACCGCCCGGGGCAGGCAGGGCGCTCGGGCGGCTCCCCCTCGCCCGGATTTCGGCCAACTCTCCTCCCCGCCACAACTTTAGCATGATGTCTTATCTTAAGCAACCACCTTACGCAGTCAATGGCCTGAGTCTCACAACCTCGGGCATGGATTTGTTGCATCCGTCCGTCGGTTATCCCGGTAAGCCACGGTTTTTCTTCCCTCTTCCCCCACCGCACTCCCCCTTTTTGTCCCACGGAGAAGAAGCCGCCGGGCTTTTGGAGGCACAACGTGCCCAAGTACCGTGATGGCTGGGGGAAAGGGGGGGGGGGGCGCGTGGGGTCCCCCTTTCTCCCTTCTTCCTCACCCTCAACTTGTTTACCGGGGAAGGGTCTGCAAAAGTGGGGGGCAGATGCTCCAGACCCATCCAGGAGAGATGGGGAGGAGGCATTGGAAGCGGGGCTGAAGATTGGGGTGCGGATCGCCCTGGAGAGGGGAGGGAGGGTGGGAATGGGGGTGCTGGAGGGACCACACGGGCCGCTGACTGACAGCCAGGGCCTCTGGCTCCGTTCGCAGCCACCCCCCGAAAGCAGCGGCGGGAGCGCACGACCTTCACCCGGGCGCAGCTGGATGTGCTGGAGGCCCTTTTCGCCAAAACCCGCTACCCCGACATCTTCATGCGGGAGGAGGTTGCGCTGAAAATCAACCTGCCCGAGTCCAGAGTGCAGGTAGGAAGCGGGGGGGAGGCCCGGAGACCCCCTCCTGTCCCCCACCTCCATCCCAGCGTGCAGGGTTTGGGCTGGCCCGTGGCTAGCAGGGAGGCGAGGGGGCTGGTTGAGGGGGATGGGGTGGGTCCTGGAGAGAAATGAAGCCCCTGTGGAGTGAAGGAGGCTCGTAGGTGGGTGAGAGTGTGGGGGGGATGGAGTAGCAGTGTCGCCCTCCCCTCCTCCTTCCTCCCTGTGCACTGGAGGGGATTTGTGCAGCTCCTGCGTCCCAGCTCCTGAGCCCTCCGCACCCCACCCTGCCCCCCTCGGCCTCTCTGAGCCGCGGAGGGCCCCCCAGCACCCCCAGGCTCTGCACTGCACCCTGACCCGGGTGCCAAATCCCAGCCTGTCCTACAGGCATTTGGGGCTCCTGGGGAAGCCGTAAAGCATCCCCCCCCACACACACACCTTCCCCCCGGGATCCCTGCATCCCTGGAGCAGGGCCAGATTGGGATCCCCTTTCACACCAGTCCGGACTGGGAGCTTCCTCTCCCTTTGAAGGGACTTTGATGAGCGAGGGGATGCCTTGGCGGAGGGGACCCCTCTCCTGGGACTGGGCTGTGTTTCCTCTGTAAGCAGCCTGCAGGGGCCCAATCCAGGCAGCATTTTGGAGGCGCTGCTGGCAGGGCAGGAGGGGGGTGCTGCCACTGGCGCGGATCCAGGACACCCCTGGAGCTCCAAAGCCACCCCCCCTCCCCGGCTCTCCTCCCTGCGAGGCTTCCTGAGGCTGCGTGGTGCCGTGTCCCAGTGGAGTGTGGCCGCTGGGCACTGGGATCCCCCCACGCCAAACCCCAGCCTTCTCCCCACGAAAACTCCCCAGCCACCCTCCTCCCCAGAGCCAGCCCCCTTGGTCCCTGCTAAAAGAGGGTGAGATGGGTTGGGGGTTGGCCCTGGCTGGGGGTGAGAGCAGAGGGTCTATTTAGAGGGTAAATGAGACATCTTTACCCCCTCCTCCCCAACCCCTGCCTCTGTTTCCCTAATTGCTCCCTCCCTTTCTGATGCTCTATTGTTTCTAATTAAGGGCTTGACTTCAATAGGCCTTAAATGGTGATTCCTGGGGGTCCCCGGCTGGCAAACAGCAAATAGGGAGTGCACCCCCACACACTTTCCCCAAAAGTGACCTTATTAAGCAGTTTGATTTGCCCATTTTCACTTGTTATTACTGCTAATGATCTCAGGGAGGGGGAGCCCCGGAGCTTTTCTTTGCAGCAGCCTGCAACCCTCCGCTCGCGGGGAGCGCTTTTAGTGCTCCCTCCCCGGCGAGGTCTCCCCCGCCACCGACTCTTTTCCCCCTTGGGTTTGCCTGCACATCCCTACATCCCTAACACCAGGCTTTTTCTCTCTCCCTCCCCGTCTCTGGGTCTCAAGGTATGGTTTAAAAACCGCCGAGCCAAGTGCCGGCAGCAGCAGCAGCAGCAGCAGAACGGGGGCCAGAACAAGGTACGGCCAGCTAAAAAGAAGAATTCGCCGGCCCGGGAAGTGAGTTCGGAGAGCGGGACCAGCGGGCAGTTCACCCCCCCCTCCAGCACCTCGGTCCCCACCATTTCCAGCAGCAGTGCCCCTGTATCCATCTGGAGCCCAGCATCCATCTCCCCGCTCTCAGACCCCCTGTCCACCTCTTCCTCCTGCATGCAGAGATCCTATCCTATGACCTACACCCAGGCATCAGGCTACAGCCAAGGATACGCTGGCTCGACCTCTTATTTTGGAGGGATGGACTGTGGATCTTACTTGACCCCTATGCACCACCAGCTTCCCGGACCGGGGGCCACCCTGAGTCCCATGGGTGCCAACGCGGTCACTAGCCACCTCAACCAGTCTCCAGCCTCCCTCTCCACCCAGGGCTATGGAGCCTCCAGTTTGGGCTTTAACTCCACCACCGATTGCTTGGATTATAAAGACCAAACCGCCTCCTGGAAGTTAAACTTCAATGCTGACTGCTTGGATTATAAGGACCAGACATCGTCATGGAAGTTCCAGGTTTTGTGAAGAACCTTTGTGATAATGAGAGAAATCGCGACGAGAACGAACAGGCTGGGCTGAACGCTCCAGTTTTAGTCAGGTCTTGGTTAAATTAAAGAGAAAAATAACTCAACGGACAAACAAATGAACAAAAAAACCGACAGCAACAAGAGGGGGACAGTGTTGGTGTGATCCCGTTCAGACTCATCTCCTGCTCAGACGCTCTGGAAAAGGAATAATAAAGAGGAAAAACGGAGGAGGAAGGCCTTAAACGGACAGATCATCTAGTGAGCAGAAAACAGACAGACCCATCTGTGTTCTTTCTAGTTTTAGGCAATTGTTGGGTTTCTTTGTTTGGAAGAGGTGGGAGATCGTCCCACCTACAGGCCAGTTTTAAAAAAAAAAAAAAAAAAAAAAAGTCAAAAAAAAAAAAGTCTAGGTTTTTATTTCTTTTTTTGTGTGTGCGTGGAAAGATCCTTCACCCAGAGGTTTCCAATGTGTTAGCCAACCCTCGGTTAAAATATTCGGAATGGACAACATCTCTCTTTTTCTCCCTCCTTTTCTCCCTCCCTCTTTCTTTCTCTCTTGAGCTCATCCAACTGTTTCATGCCCAACTTGCTCAAGTTGGCACCCGGAGAACTTGGTTCAGGGCTGTGTGGGTTGTGTGACTGATTGTCCTAGCTGCACTACTTTATTTAAAGATTAAAAAAAAAAAAGATAATGTTCATAAGGAGTCAATATGTAGTTTTTAAGAGACAATCAGTGTGTGTCTTATATAAATGGTACATCTGTGGTTTTTAATCTGTGCTAGACTTCAAAACTGTGATCTCCTGTATTGTATGCAACTATGAACTCTGCACCAGCGGGAGTTCTGCTGTGATTTAAATAGGTTATAATTATAAGTGAAATTCAGAGCAACTGAGTTACCTATTATCATCTTTTAAAAAATAATAAAAAAAATATATTAAAAAAAAAAGAAAAACACAAAAACATGATCGCCTTTCACCCGAGGTGAACTGCACTGAAACTTTTTACAACAAACTGTCTCTGAATGAAAGAGAAAAGACCGAAAAAAAACCCACCCGAGGACATTAAACTCCTCTGGAGCTCATTTACTGCTGGCCACGCCGGCAGTAACCGTCAAATCCAACAGGACTTTGGGCAGTTGCTCTGACCTGGACGAATTTAAACCGAGAAATTCATTGTCGTTTATGCTTGCAGATGTTAACTGAAAAAAAAAAAAAAGATATATATGCATAAACCTTTTTTCCTGGATTTGGCAGATATGTATAATTATATTAAAATGGTTCTAGCACACTTGATGGTTGTCTTCCATTTCAATCGCATCCGGCGAGTGACGGAGAGGGGTGATGCCGTCTGCCGCAGGGATTTCTCGGTTGCAGCCAGGCACGGGGGACCAGGAGGGTCCAGCTGATTCTGCAGGGCCGAGACAAAGGGGGTTTTGCTGGCGGCTCCCCAAGGTGAAGGAAGCAAAATGAAGGGAGGATTATTTTATTTAAAAAAAAAAAAAAATTTTACGCAAAAAACCCAATTCATTACAAACAGACCTTGGACAACGTGACCTTCCCCTCCCCAAGCTTTCCCAAATCTCCTCGTGGGGAGGGATGTGTTTGCTCTGTGGCATCCCAGGAGATGTGAGTCCCCATTTGGGGACAGCCCTAAACTTTTCAGGCTGATTCAAGGAGGAGAAGGGGGGACCTGGGCGCGATCAGGCAGGATCATCCAAGTGGAGGTGCTGGGGAAGGAGGGGAACAGGTTTTTCAGCTACAATTTCACAAGTCGAAGCCACAGCACCCTGTGATGCAGGATCAGGCCCTTCCCAAGCATCCCCACTCTTGGTGGCTCTCTCTCTGTCCTCCCTCTTCCTCCCTCTCTCCTTCCTGTGTGCATCGCTGGGGTCCCTTGAGCCCTGAACTCTGTTTGGATTTAACGCAGCAAAAAAATGGACCTCTGGAAAGAGAGAGACACAGAAAAAAGCACCCGTCACCATCCCGGTCCCCATCACCAGCTGACCCCCATGGCTTGTCACCAGCTCCCTCCTGCCTGCGAGTCACTTGGAGCCACAGGCGTGTGGCCACCGTCACCCCACCGCGGTCCCCAGCACCGGGGAGCACGAACGCCGCTGCCGTCCCTCGGCTTCGCATCCCCGCATCCCAAACGGGCTGTCCCCCTCCGCGGGTACCAGCAAATCCTCTCCTTCCCACGGCAGCATTTATGTCCCCGCCACCGCGAGCAAAGATCAGCCTTTAAAATAAACATATCGGCCGGCTCTGAACGAAGGCGAGTTTTTACGCTGCTTCGTGTTAGCGCTTGTCGGTCGGTGATTTTCTCATTTATTTTTTTTTTTTAATGGGAGGGGACGTGCGGGGAGGGTTTGGGAAGCGCAAGGCAGCGCGGAGGCTGGGGCTGCCGGGGACGGCTCAGCCGGGTCCCTGCCACTGGCTGCTCCCAGGCAGCAGCGCGGAAAGTTTCATTTCTCCACTGATTTGGTTCAAACCAACAAACTTTACCACCTCCCCCGCCCCCAACCTATTCAAGCAAAATATGCTCAGAAAAAACAAGTCGTTGTTGAACTGGGGTGCAGCATCCCACCTGCCTGGAAGAGCTCTTTGTTTCCCGGGCTTTTGATTATTTTCTTTTTAAAGCCTCTTTAAAACCTCTTTTCCCATTTTACTTTTCCCATCTTATCTTTTACTTTTCTTTCCTGCGTATTTCCCCATCTGTAAGGGATGAGTTCCTCTGGCTAGTGCTCGTTTTTATCAGAAAAGCCAGTTAATGGCAGGAATTTCTCTGAATTTCCCCTGGCTTTTTGCACTTTCCACATTTTCTCAACCTGTTTGTTTCTGATTTTAATTTAAATGGGCACTCGCGTGGGCAAAGGGTAAAATCCCAAGGTGAGCTGGCAAACAGAAAATATTATATAAAGAGCTTTTCAACACCTTTTTCATTTTTTGATGTTTTAGATCTCCCTTCCAGCTCAATTCGTTTCCTCTGAACTCAGGCTGTGGGAGGCAGTTCTGGATCAAATAAAATCAGCGGAAAAGCTGGGGGGACCACGTCGGTTTAGTGTTGGAAAGCCAGATTTAGGGGCAAAGAGCTGATTAGAAGGGTGTTTGATTCGATGTGCCCCCCCCCCCCAGTCCCCCAAAATATACATATAAGCAAATCCACTCCCTGTTCTGCAGGGTGACATTTCCCACCAGAGGGAAGAAAAAAACCAAAATTGAAAAAACAGAAAACCATGAGGGAAGCCTTGACCCCATCCACAGTTGAGCTGCCTCAAATGCCAGCTCCTCTGCCTGCACCCTGCCCGATGCCCTGCCTGCACCCTGCCTACTCCTTGTCTGATCCCCTCCTGCTCCTGGGCTGTTTACTTGTCTGATTCCCTGTCTGTTCACCTGCCTGCACCCTGCCCACAGACTGCCTGCTCCCCTGCCTGCACCTCGCCTGATACACCTTCCCACTCCCTGCCTGCTCCTTGCCCCATCCTCCATGTTGTCCCCTGCCCACACCCTACCCAGTCGCTGCCTGCTCCTTGCCAGCACCAGCCCACACTGCCCAGTCTCTCCCCAGTAACCAGCCCTTGCCCAGGGCAGCTCTGCAGGCTGAGCCAGCCCAGGGACCCCTAAAACAGGGACAAGTTTTGGGGTGATTGCATTTTTAAGAGGAGCCCGGGACTGGGGATTGCTGCCAGTTTCCAAGGAGACAGGGGAGAGTGACTTGAAAAAAGCCAGATTTAGGGACTCACAGCAGAGCTTCCACACCTGGCACTGGGGGGAGCACAGGGACCCCCCGAACCCCCACTTGCAGCCCTGGCACTGCCCTTACCTGGGGTTTGAGGGGGGTGGAGGTGATAGGGCTGGATGGTTGGGTATGGATTTGGGTTTGGGAGGGCTGAGTTTGGGTCTGGGAAGGTTAGAAAGAGGATTGGGAAGGTTGGGTATGGGTATGGCTTGGGGTTTGGGAGGGCTGGGTATGGTTTGGGCTTGAGTTTGAGCTTGGTTTGGATCCTGGACCTCATCTAGTTTTGGGGACCAAAAGGGGAGTGGAGACAGTAGAAGGGTCTCCCACCCTCCCTCCATCTCCCATCTCCCACAGAGATGGGAGGACAGGTTACCCCCAGCCTCTGGGGCCACGCAGGGCCGGGGGGGGGCGGGGAAGCAAACCCCAGAAAGCAGCCCCCCATGGTCACAGGGGGTCACGGCCTCCCTCCCATGCGGGGGGCTGTCACCTGGGGAGGGGGCACCTCTGCTCCCCCCTCCCAGCCCTGCAGCGGGGAGGGACCAAGGAGGTGCGCGGGGCTCAGAGCCTCCACACGTGCACCCCCTCCCCACATCTCCAGGCAGAGGAATTGTGTGTTTCTCTAAACACATGTAGCATGAACGCTGGCCGCAACGCACACGCATCGAGGGATCCAGCACACAACTGCACATCAGCGACGCAGAGAGCGTAAATGCACCTTTCTGCATCTCTAGAAATGCTCGTGGCACCAACGCATAGGGCATACATGCAGCTATTGGTGCGTATCATAAATGCCTACTGCAGGAATGCACATAACGGTGCGTATCTACCAGTGCATGTAGCACAGGTGGGCAGAGCCGTGCCTCTAGCACCAGTGACTGCAGGGGAAACGGCTCTGGCAGTGCTGGGGTGAAGGGCCACAACTTGGGGGTCTGGGGGGGTCAGGATGTGGTGTCGGGGCTGGGCTGGGCTGGTGGCAGTGGAGTATGTGGGGAGGCATTGGGGATGGGGTCAGGGGGAGAGAGGAAAGGAAGGGAAAAAGGAAACAATGAAAGGAAAAGGAAGGAAGGAAGGAAGGAAGGAAGGAAGGAAGGAAGGAAGGAAGGAAGGAAGGAAGGAAGGAAGGAAGGAAGGAAGGAAGGAAGGAAGGAAGGAAGGAAGGAAGGAAGGAAGGAAGGAAGGAAGGAGGGAAGGAAGGAAGGAAGGGAGGGAGGGAGGGAGGGAGGGAGGAACAGAAGGGAAGGGAAGGGAAGGGAAGGGGACAGAAAAAGACAGAAGGGAAGGGAAGGGAAGGGAAGGGAAGGGAAGGGAAGGGAAGGGAAGGGAAGGGAAGGGAAGGGAAGGGAAGGGAAGGGAAGGGAAGGGAAGGGAAGGGAAGGGAAGGGAAGGGAAGGGAAGGGAAGGGAAGGGAAGGGAAGGGAAGGGAAGGGGACAGAAAAAGACAGAAGGGAAGGGAAGGGAAGGGAAGGGAAGGGAAGGGAAGGGAAGGGAAGGGAAGGGAAGGGAAGGGAAGGGAAGGGAAGGGAAGGGAAGGGAAGGGAAGGGAAGGGAAGGGAAGGGAAGGGAAGGGAAGGGAAGGGAAGGGAAGGGAAGGGAAGGGAAGGGAAGGGAAGGGAAGGGAAGGGAAGGGAAGGGAAGGGAAGGGAAGGGAAGGGGACAGAAAAAGACAGAAGGGAAGGAAAAATGCTGTTCAGCTGATTCATCTGCTGGGGCTGCCCAGTGTCTCCCCACTGCTGTTATTGCTGCTGCACCTCTGCACTGCGGCACAGCGAAGGGAGGTGATGGCAGGGGGGAGAAGAAGTGGTGAAGACATAGATAAATATATAAATACTGCACAAACTGTTAAAATCTGCTCTGAGAGTCAATTTTGACTTTTAGGCTCATGAACCATTAAGAAAAATCTCCTTATACTCAAATGGCTCTCAAATGCTGTGATAGCGGATTACAAACTCCTAATGGAGATACTGTATGATCAAATATTCTCTAAGCAGCAAGGTCTAACATACCGGGGGTGGCCAGGCCACCTGATTATCAGCTTATCAGCAAATACTTCTTAGTGCGCGATGTGACGAAAAGAAAGTGTCTTCCTTGGCGCGGTCCCTTCCCCGTTCTTCATTTAAAGAGATGTGGGAATGGCATCACGTGGTCTGGAGACCATGGGATGACCTGTGACGATGACATCCCCATGTGCAGGATCGCACACTGCATTGTTGTGGGGCTTGATCCCAGTTTGGGCTTTTTCCTGTTAGAGGTGCAGAGTTGGAGGCACCGGTGGGGCCTCCCCTTCAGACTCCCAGAGCACAGAGGAAACAGCTTCCTTGGTCTCAAATGCCTCCTGGTGACACTCAGTCCTTGCCAGGACCAAGCCACTGTACATGATGTAATTAAATTTGGAAGGCCAAGGTAGCATCATTATAGGGAGAGCGAGAGGAAAGGAGGTGCCTCTGCAAGACCAGAGACCTCCTTACGGAGATCCCTATGGGGCTAATTGCTGGAAAAACTGGACCATATTTCTGTTGTTTTCTGTTTTCAAGGAGGAGCTGGTTCTCTCCCTGCCTCCCCTCACATGCTCACAGCTAGGGACCCTGGTATTTATTCTTGTGTGGATGCTGGTAACAAGAGATGCAATATTTCTGCCAGAGCTGCTGTTGCTTAGAAAATGCATCATCTAACCCTCCATGGGGGGCAGCTCGCCCCACAGAGCTCTGTGCCCTGGGAGGGTCTGGGACCGGGCTGGAGAGGGAGGAGAGGGCATGAGGGAGCAGGGAGGGCAACTCACCTTCTTTATGCTTCAGAAAATATATTTTAAAAGTCCTGTCTGGTCTGTAACCTTTCCAGCAGGGTCTGCATTTTGTGTGTACATACAGCACCTAGCACAGAGCTGCTGCAACTGGCAGTGGTGCTTCCACCCTCCCTCCATCACCATTAATAGCAGTTCCCAGCTTGGTGGGAGGTGATTTAACTCCCACTTTGCTGAAGTAATGACACAGGAGGGTTTTCAAGACTTGGAGCATTTTTGGCTTTCCCAAAGGGGATTGTGAGGTTGGGATGTCAACGTCAAGAACAAGAAATTTCCTACTGACCTGCTTTGAATTTTTTTTTTGTGACTTTTTGGTAAGGTTTGCCACGCACCTTGTGTTTCCAAGCGCCAGTCTTCGGATGCAGTGAGGATGCCCATGTTGGGCTGCCTTTCTCATCCCTCCCCTGTGCAGAGGGGAGAGGCAGTCCTGGTGCCCACGGTGTGTTTCCCACCAGGGTCGGGTACTCCTGCATCCTCATTCCCTTTAGAAGTGATAAATTGCTTTTGCTTTCAGACACAGTTTAAAGTAGAGGTGAAGCTGATTTATCTCCTGATGTTACTGTTAAGAGTAAAATGTCCCTCCATCCATGCAACCCAGTCCCTTTGTGCCACAGTGGTGGAAGGACAGGTAACCTCACTCTGCTATGTCTCACTGATTTTTGTAGACCCAGTGGGCCACAGTGGTTCCAGGTTTGACTTCTCTGGATAAGCAGGCTCCTCTTCATTAGGGAAATACCTGGGGCTATCCCAGGGAAGCTTGTCTGGGGAGTTAAGGGAGGCTGATCTGGGTGAGAGTATTGCCCAGGGGGCTGCAGAGCTGCACATGAGGGGTGTGGTGAGTTGTGAGGGTGTTTGTTCAGTGTGGCGTGGAGGAGGCAGCGCGGGCTTGGCTTTATTTAACATTTTTGTTAGCAATGTGAAAGAGCATGCAGGCAGAATCATTAAACACCAAATCACAGAGCTGGTGAAGGGAGAGAAGTGATAGAAAGAGGCATCCAGAGCATGGAGAGCTTGGCAAAGAAAAGCAAGGCTGGACAGAAAAGGGTGGGCAAGTGCACCTGGAGAGAGAACCAGAGCGACTCAGCATCCCTGCAGGAGGGTTTGGAAAACTGGGCCATGCACGGGCCGGGGAGTGCTAAGCCTTCCCGACAGCTGTGAGGTTGCAGGAGCTGGGGTGGTGGGATGGTGAGAAGGGTGATGGAGTCTGGTGGAACCTAAAAGGCTTCAGCTCTGGGTCAGTGGTGGGATGAGAGCAGGGGATTGCCACTGAAACCCTGGAAATCCCCAAATTAGGTGGGAGAGGAGACATCTACTGCAATGATGTTGTTCAAGTCTCAGAGTCAGGCTTTGAAATTGGAAGTGGAGGATTAGGAAGTGTTCAGGAAGAGCCATGAAAACAACTCAGGGAGTGGGGAACCTGCTTGGCAGAAAGGTACGTGGGGAGATCCTGTCAATATGTGAGTTATCCAAGAGAGGGTTGAGATGATGTAAGTATATTTGGTGAGTGCAGAGCATTACATGGAAGACAAAAGCATGTGTTTACCCATCTGGTAACAGCACCCAGGGTGACAAGTTAAAATAAAATTAAACCAAACTGGACATCAGAGAAAAAGAAAAGTTAGCAGCTGAAAGAAATTGCCTTAGGACATGGAAGATATGCAGGTTTTTTAAAGTATTGCAGTCAAATAACTGTGCCTTTCTAAAAGATATGCAGTGGGTGTTTGCTCCTGTCCATAATTACTTAAAATATTGTATGGCACATCCCTTACTGAAACCATCCAGGTTGCTCTGCTATTTCAGGGCTATCTGCAGGACTTTTTAGAGGATGGAGGATTCACCAGATAGCTCCTGGGGAAATTTGCTTCTGGATCATCTCGGGACATGGCAAATCAAACACAGATGGTTTAGGAGAGAGCTGAGAGCCAGGCACCAGAGATCAGGGTACCAGTGGTACCAGTGGCCTGTGCTGCTGTGATTTGTATTTTGGTAGGACCTCCAGGCTGTAGGACCTCCAGGTTGTAGGACCTCCAGGCTGATGGCTCATCCAAGATGAGTGTGGCAGAAGCACATCACGCTGTCAGTGTCCGGCCCTTCCCACATACACGGAAGAGGCCATTGGCAGTGGAACAAGGGCACTCTCCCACTGCTAGTGCAATGCTGGGATCCTTAAGGTAACCCAGACTTGGGAAATGTCTTGTAAGAATTTCCTGGAGCAGTTTGGGCCAGGCCTGCTGCACCAAAGCTTGATCTTTTTTTTTTTTTTTTTTTTTGCCTACTCTCTCTCCTGCTGCCTCCCTGCCGTGGGGACTGGGGACACAATGCCAACCTCTCCAGGTATGCAAACTATCTACCTCCTTTGGCAAGTACTGCCAGAGGCGACTTAAACTGCTAAAGGCTGCCAAAGCTCGATTCAAACTCATGGCCTCCCATATCAACAGGGAGATAGGTGACTGCAGAATGGGTCACTGTGGAGACATCTGAATCTCTTTCCCTGTGTTTTTGGGGAATGCCTTCAGGATTTTACAGGGTGCCAGTGCTTGAACGGATCATCCAGGTCTGCTGCAAGCCTGTGGCATTGCAAGGGATGGTGGTGGATTGATGGAAAAATACTAATAAACAGCATGCTGGAGCTATTTGGAGTTTGGTGGGAACAACTGTGCAAATGCAGAGGTCACCCTGTGACATTACACTGGTCCCTATATAACTGAGACCAAAATTAGAGCCTTGCTACATGTATTTAATTACTTGTATCAGTGTAACCACATTAAAATGGTCCCTATATGTTTAATTTCCCAGGGAGAACCCTAGTCTGTGAAGTTTCATTTTTCATTTTGATGTCATCACTGGCCAGTGAGGGCCTCACCACCATACCATGCAGTAATCAAAGACAAAAAGAACATTGAGTAGCACCCTTGGGGTGCCAAGGGATACGCAGGTCCCTCCCTGCCAGGGTGACTCTGCAGCATCCATTTCCATTTGCTGCAAGAAGATGTCTGGTCTTTTCTAAGGCTTCGGTGAGGCTGAGATTTTCTAAACCAGGAGCTGAGCCTTGTAGAGGGCATCCTTAGCCCAGCTGGGAAGGGGACAAGCGGAGAGGACTCAGGGATAAGAGCAGTGCTTGCTGCTGGCAGGGCCCGGAGGAGCACTGATGGTAGGGGCAGAAGCAATTTCCTTTGCAGTCTGCATTGGCCTGAGGATTAGCTCTGTCTGTGCTATGTTTGTGAGCAATTTTGGTGTCAGGATGATAAGGTGCCTGCCAGGGGAGTCTGAAGAGACTTTGGCCACGGGCGTTAAGCTTACTGGGCTGGGGACAAGGCAGCAGGGTCAAACAAGATGCCGCACGTGGTCACATGAAGGTGGGCTGGGTGAGATGAGGCACCAGGTTGGTGTTCCCGTGTCAGACACAGCCCCTCGATGGCGCACGGGGCAAATCAACCAGTTGTGTCTGGCACTTGGGCGCAGAGGAGTTGAGGTGTTGCAAATGCAAGAGATGGGCTGAGCTGCATGGGGAGAGGGGGTGTGAGACAGAAATCAGCTGCATGACCCCCTGGCAGCACCGAAGACGTGTAGGTCTCCTGCTAATCGGAGAATCCAGTGATGCTTGTGGGCTCGTACTGGGAATCTGTGACTGTAACTGTCCCCATCAGTATTAACAGACAGCCTCTTTACTCACTCTGCAGTTTAATAGACAGTGATTAGACATTATACAGAGTCAAATTACTCATGGAGACCAGGCATGATGTGCTTATTTTTTATTTGCCTTCAAATCACAGAAATCCACAAGCGGCATTAATTCTAGACTCAGCCATACCAGCCTGGTTTGGGAGCTTTAAAATTAAAGCAATCACAAGGCTGCCCTTAGGTTTCCAGTGACTTATGCAAGAAACCAAACACATGAGAACAAAAGGACAAATGAAAAACGGAGGTTTCAGGCTGGAATTCAGCCTTCTTTTGGTTTGTACTGAGAGCAATGTGATCCAGTCAACTTTCCTGTGTCAGGAGAGGGAGGGGGTTGTTCTGATTAGATCTAATTTCCTACCTGTTTACTGTAGGCATTTGCATAATGATCACCCTGCAAGAGTGGTTAGCATATGCTAACACCCATTCTTGAACCCGTTAAAACACAAAACCCATGCAGACTGCTGCTGTTTACAGCGCATCTCTTCTTCCTGATTACACCCCAGCCGAGGTGGCCAGTGCATGCCCCCACTACCTGAGATGGCTGGAAGCCTCTTCCTGATGTCCTCAGGACAGAGAGATAAACTGCACACTGTTTTATTTTCATCCATAAGGGAAAAATCAGAGGGCTGGAAAGATATCTAAAGGTCTTTTAGGGGTCATTTTCCGTTTTCCTTCCTTGTCGAGCATTGGAAGAAGGGGACTTCACCAACACCCCGTATTCCTGACCCAAGCACTAGTGTGGCAACAGCAGCTGATGGATTTTGTGCACAGCAGTGCAAATCAGAAGAGAGGCAAGGACAACGGTTCAGACCTCCCCGGTTTTTGGAACCCGAGCAGGATACATGCTTCACCAGAACTTTCACCAAAGCAAATCTTCATGTATAGAGTGATGATTTCCAGGCTCTCACCCTAATGTGGTGGGAAGTTGAGCTTATTTGCATATCATTTGCTTTCAGTGAGGACAGGCACGGGTGTGCCATTGTTTTGGAAGAGTTTCTTTCCAGCTGAATTACAAAAAAAAAAAAAGATAAAGGAGAGGGGTGCAAGGCAGACAGGGCTGTGCTATTGCCAAACGGTGACAGAGGATTGCAAAGTTTGAGTATCCAAGCTGTGAGGTGTCAGCAAACAAACCGAAGTTGGTTCACCTTTCAGCAGATCTGTTCATCACTTTGCTTCAACAAACAGGGTCATGACGTCCTTCCCCACCTCTCCCTTGTCAGCATCTCCCATGTGTGTTTTCACAGCTTGGCAGCCATCAGCAGCAGTCACACATGCTCCTCTAGCTGCTGTGTGCTAAAGAGTTATGTCCCCTCTGCATGCGCATCTTTTTAATGGAAGCATTTTAGTAGCCTGGGGGACCCTGGTAGCTTGGAGACCAATTGCACATGGAGCAGTGCCAGCAGATCTCTGAGGGAAGGGGAATATCCAGGGAAAGGCACAGGGAGCAGGTGAGAGGCAGTAACCTCTCCCCTGGGATGAAGCTGCCCAGCACATTGCAGTTGCTCCTTGCACTGGGTAGATTTGTTCTTGACAAATTCACATTGGCTGCTTCTTGTTAGACAATATTCTGCATAAACTGGATAGTCGTATAATGGAAAAGTCATAGAACAATCCAAGCTTGAAGGGACCACTGAAGGTCTCCAGTCCTAGATTCTGCTCAAAGTGGCGTTAACTTCAAAGTTAAATCACGTTGCTTCGGTCAAATTTTGAATATTTCCAAGGATGGAGATTCCTCTCAGCTTCTCTGGTCCTTGCCCCAGGGCTTAACGGCTGAATGGAGGAGAGTTTTTTCCTATCTGTCCCTTGTTGCAGCTTGTGTCTGTGACCAAAAGGGAGCCTGAGAGATTACTGTCAGCTCCCATGAAAGCCCAGACCTCCAGTGGAGTGAGGGATCGTTTGTCCCAGCTCCCTTGAGCACTGCTCTGTCCTGATTTGTGTCCACAACACAGAAATACATCTTCCAGAAACATGGATTACTTAAAGTTGATCACTGGCTTGATTTGGAGGATAAGGAGTTATAACTAACAGCCAATTGTATGCAGCGGTAGGATCAGATGGTCTTTCGCTCTGTTTTGTTTTGTGAAGCTCTGAAGCCCCTTTGAGTAATCCCGTAGTGTGTCCCCTGGCAGGGACATCCATGGAGCTCGACCTCCAGCCAACTCCTTTGGCAGCTGCTGCAGCTGAGCATGGTCCTCTTGGACCCACCTCTCTTCCACACCAAACATGTCCTAATGGTCCTTCACAGTGTCTGGAAATCCTGTGGGACAATTGTGAGGGTGTCCCAGGGATTCCCATTGCACCATACCGGCCCAAGGTGGTCTCAGCAGAGATGGTCTCAGTGCCTGTTGTATGTTGGAGTGGCAGCATCTCAGAAACGTTTGCCTCTTCACTGCATCCTCAGTTCACATTTCCCAGTAGTGGTGGTGCTGAGACCACTTAAGTGACTCTGTTCCCCATTGCTCCTGTGGAGGATTTTTGCTCTCTTCTCTCTGTGTCATACATGGGACCCTGATGCTGCCCTTCCTAATTGGAGTCACTGTGTGGGGTTGGTTCTCCTGCTCAGCACCTTGTCCTGTCTCACAGGTGAGCCTGTCCCTGATGAGGGACTCAGTGGTGTCTGCAAGGCAACGTTAAGATGCCAGAGTTCCCACCTCTGTAATACAAGTACCTCTTGCCTCCCCTCCTCTTGCTTTTATGTAACAAACGGTATCTCATTCTGCCAAGGTTTCCTCAGCTCATCAAATACCTTTATCAGCTGCTCCAGAATCCCTGGCAGGATTCCTGGAGATGGTGTTTCACTCCCTCCTCTTCCCTTTTCCCCATAAGACTGTTAAGATTTCTATTTTCTCGTATTCATCCCCATGGTCAAGCTGCCTATGCAGACCTTCCCGTGCTTGTGGGAGCCTCTTTGTCTAGAAATCCAGCATTTCCAGTGGTCTGAGACTTACCTGTTTGCCTTATTCTTTAATTGCTGAATGTTCTTCTGACCATCATTACCCTGTGCTTGCCGTGACTCCCACTGAATGGTGGCACCCACCACATTTCTTTTGCCCTGTGCTAGATAGGAACAAGACAGGAGATCATGTTTTGGGAACTTGAGCAGTTTTTACTTAAGCAACTGATTTCCAGAGATACTGCTGCAGTGGGGTGTTCCCAAGGCTGCTTCCAAACACCTCCTTCCTACTTCTCCAAGCCACCACAGAGTCTGATGTGGGTTGCCCCATCCTATGTCTTTTTTGGTTTCCCAATAGTGCTTCAATAATGCATGTTGCTATACCAGCTCCAACTCCCTCCGGCAATATGGCACAAGCAGAGAAGTTACAAGAAGTTACATGCTCCTGGAAGAAACAGAAATCTTAGCATCCCTGTTTTACCAACAAGGCATGGAGACACTATAGGTAGGACAGACCTCTTGAGGGATTGGTTTGGGATCAGCCAGGTGTCTCAGGCACATCTCAAGCCTCCAAAGGTGAGCTACTGCTGATACCTCAAAACTGTGCTTTCCCCCTGGCAGCTGGAGCTGACAGTTCAAAGTCCGACACCTGAGAAAACGGGCAGCCCTTGGAAGCTGCTGTTTTTCTGCCATCACTCCATAGCTGCAGCGACTGGCGCAAGAGCCGAGCTCTCATGCTGGAACTGCACGTTGCTTTCTCATTATGCAACTGCTGTATTTTAATAGAAACCTCTTTTTAGGCAGTCTCAAAAACAGTTGGATTTTTTTCCTCCTTCTGTCAAATGACCAACTTAATAATTCACTAGTTGTGCTGGGATTAGGCACTTTGGGCCACACTCTGGATTTCTTATCTTTAATGTAGTTCTCGACGACATCTTCTGCACTTAATCCTCTGACAAAACTCCCTTTGATTCCCTCGACAGTCGCTCACAGAGATCAAACGCAGAACGCTGCTCTGTCAGGTAGAGCTGGGCGAATAATTTGTGACAAATAATTTACCCACAGACTTTCTCCTCATTTTCTGTGCACAAATTGTCCATTCAGTTGAGGCTCGGGACTGCTGATGGATTTGTTTCTGGCTGCACAAGTCTCAGTTCAATGACTTGCTCACGAGAAAGAGCCTGCAAGAACATTTAAAGAGCTTCAGCATTCATGATGCTTTGACCTCGCTCAGCATCAGCTTCAGCTTTCAGCAGTGCTGACCCCTTCTCACCCCACAAGCGACATCAACGTACGCCCCAATGTGCTCAGCGCTCATGAGTCATTACCCCGTATTTCTGTACCAGATCGGAAGAGCGTGACTTTCCGAGCCGAAAGTTGCAGTGCAAATAATCGCTAGTATCAACTTAAAATTTCCTGTTCGGGGGATGTGCTGTAATGTATGCGCCTGATATGAGTTTTATCATTTTCCCTTGCAAGAATAGCCTCCAAAAACCAAGAAGAGGCGAGACAGGGATCTGCAGAGATAAAGGGACCTGGTTTCCATGTGCGATCAGCTCTAGCAGGGATGGGGGGCACCCACCCCTCCGGCAGCACTGCCCAGAACTATCTGCACCCCACATTGCCGGACTGGAGACTGAACATGCGCCCCATTTTTACCTTTGCATCGCTGTGGCCTCCATACCACTTTAACCATTTAACTGAATATTAATGGCATCTCTGTGTGCGTTATATTATTGCAATCTGCGTGCTTTAGGTAGAGAAAAAATTAGGAATTAGTATTGATTAGGAATTAGGCATAAGAAAGTTCTGATATAGACTGATTTGAGCAATATTTATAACTGTAATTTTACAGACAGGAATGTTTTATCTTGCAGTTTGTGTCAACTTTAGCTTTTTTTCTTCCTGATTTATTTTTTTACTAAATGCCTGCAACTCTCAAAAAGCACAAAGGTGGGAACTTCAAGGTCTCCATCTCTTTTCCAAACAGCCCTGGTAACGCCTGCAGGGAGCAGAGAGCAGTGCTGTCTTACCAGGGCCCGCAGAGACGCTTCATTAACCCAATTAAGCAGGTGGATGGAGAGGGTCTCTCTGATAATTTACACCTTACTAATGAAGTGTGTGACTCTTAATCTCCTCCAAACAAGATACACTCATGAAACACTGGTGCAAGGAAAGGGGAAATTAATTAGGTGAAAAAACTATGAGATTATAGCAGAGGGATTCCAACGAGGCAACTGTAACATGGCTGGTGATTCATTTGTGCCTGTCTTAAATTAATGTCTGAGCTGTCAAGTAAATAAGACCCAGCATTATTTTGGCTTAAAAGACATTCTCACCAGGCCTAGCATGAGGCACCTTATTTTACTGCATGACACACCATTTTCCATGCCCCAGCTGCCTGAATGACTCTGGGAGGAAAGAAATCGAGTCTGAGCAACACCTGTCCTTTTTTCTAAGATGTCTAGGGAAGGGTTAGAAGGAGCTGCTTCTTCTACGCAAATATTTTCAAAGTAGTAATAACTTTTTGTCATATAAATATGTGGCTACCAAGCCTGCGTTTGAGTTGCAATGGGATGGTGGGGAGGTGGTGTCCCGTTGCAGAATGCCCATCCCACCAAATGAACCAGTTCTACTAAATGCTGAATGTTTGCTTCAGTCCAGCAGTGGGTAAGATGGAAGGACGGATTTGAGCTGTTGCTTTGGACGATGCTCAGTGAAAACCTGAAGTCAAGCTCTTTATGGCACAGTTGTGGGTTGATCTCCTTTTATTTGGGTGCGGTGCCATACAGGGACGCTGCGCTTCAGCATTGATGATAGAGCAGACCCGTTCAAATCGTGGTCAGAGGAGACCTTCAGCAGCCTGAGAGCTGGTTCAACACAGCATGACTTCTAGCCTCCAATGGCACTGGAAGACCCTCGCATGAGTTCCTGCTCTGTCTGGGTGCTGGTGGGTGATCCCTCCAACATTGGGTGTGAACGTGACTCAGAAGATTGTCTAGTTTCATCCCCAGGAGCCCACTGGAAAGACACTGTTCCTCTTGTGGTCATGTACGATCACTCTGCCTCCAGGGAACGGGGCCTTCAACGTTTCCAGAGTGAGAACGCTACAGAAATGCATTTTATCAGTTAAACTGAACTGCTGGCTACTGAAAGATTCCCAGAGTAGCAGATCTGAGCAGATTTAGCATTGGAAATTGTATTTTGTCCTAAAAGGAACTAAATGAATCCAAGGATTTCAAAGCTTTTGGCAGACATGAATTAAACCAGCAATTAATTAAGCTCTGCGGCACTCCTGTTTGATAAACAAGAGATACATTATGATCAGTCAGTATTGCCAACTGCAAACATTCACAAACTGTGAGTCCAGCTCCCCAAAATTATGAGATTGGCTTAAAAAATCATGAGATTAAAACCCAAAATTGTTGCATTTTCTTTATCCACCATCTGGCTTCTCAGCCTCTAGGGTAAACATGCCTCGTGATTTCAACTACAAGGGCTAGCCACTTACTTAAAAACATGAAAACTGAGATCCTTGTGCTTCATAATGACTCCAACAGTTAAAGCTTTAGGAAAAATACTAAAAGTCTTAAGATGCATCAGGAAATCAGAAGAATTTGCAATACTGATCACTTGTAACTGAAGCGTTTTTGGCTCAGCAGCTATTTCTGAGTACAGAAACCCAGGGCAAGAGCTGCTGGACAAGGAATAACGAGGACTATCCTTCCTGATCGAGATTGCAGGAGAATTTAAGTGGATGAAATACAATTACAGAGGCAGTATGTCATGTAGTCCTTGCTGGAATTTAGCCAGGGCATGACAGATAAACACATCAGTTCTCATGAAAACTCTTCTGGGATTGTTAATTATTACAAATGATCATTCCTGTCTCTCTGGAAGATGATTGCAGGCAATACCACGACATCAGGCACCGGCCAGGGGCAATAGCTTCATACCAAACCACAGATGTGAATGCCACCCCCGGACACCCCGCTCCCCTGGTTCTGCAGCCCTGACAGACAGTTTGTGTCAGGAAAATCCTGTCTCAGGCTGATCCGACTTAGCTTGTGAGACAGGGCCATTTTGGTGGCAGGGCTGGCAGCCACCGCATTACTGTCTGGAGAAGAATTTACGCTGCAGTGGGAACGGCAAATTATCTGGAGGGAAAGTAGCTGCAGAAGGGCCATAGCTGACCGAAACCAGGAAAACAGATTTCAAACTAATGTAAACAGCTTGGGTTTATCACCGGTTTTGCAGGTTCAAAAATAAATATCACCGGTTTTGTGGTTCGAAAGTTGGTTATTTCCTACTGACACTTCAAAAATGTAGCTTTCCAGTGACCTTGAAAACCACTTTAAATATATTTTTCAGTAATTTAAAAACCAGAGGTTAATAAAAGAGAATCAGAAAAAGAAAGAAAGTTTCAATTCTTTAAGCGGGTCTATTTGTCAAGGAAGAGAAGATGAACTTGCAACCACCTGAGCATCCAAGCACATGTATTTCAGAGAAAACTAGCTCTAATGTCTTCACCGCAGCAGGATCCTCATGGGAATCAAGAAGCTGTTTCCTCCAAGGAAGAACATTATAGCTGTGCTTAGGGTAGACTCTGATCTTTGCACCTAAACCTATTTAAAGTGACACTGAGGGCTTTTGTACTGCTATGAAATTACCTTGGGCCAGTGAGAACACTCGCTGACTGTGTACTCCCCTCTCCTCTGTGGAAATCGAAGCACAAACAGCTTGAGAAAGCTATAGAAAAATTCATGCAGTGAGCGCCAGCCAGGGCTATTTTAGAAAAAAAGATACAGCCTCTGACTTGGGAAGCTCGGTGCTGCAGGGAATAGAGGCGATAAGGGTGAGGGCTGGCCTTGTTTTTATGGTTTTTCTCTAAGTATCTCTACTAGATGGACCTTCAGGCCAAGCCACGCATGGTCACTTGTGTTCTCATGTCCCTCAGGATTTCACCCCTCACCCCAGCCCAGAGGAACATCACCAGAGGAGCTCCCAAACACATGGGGCTAAGGGCAGGAGAAGCAATGCCAGGGCAGAAGAATATTGGTTAACGTGGGAGCCATGGACCTCATGATGTTGCACTCCATTTGGCCCCATCTTCTTGCTTTTCAAGTAACGTTTGCATATTGAATAAAGCATTTCCACAGGTTATGCTAAATGCGTATCTGGGCCTCAGTAATTAATATCAACATCCATAAATGCTGTGTTTCTTAGTCTGGTAGTGCCTATGCCCTGATGACAGAACCTTATCAAGTTGCTTGCTTTCTCCAAGAGATGTACCATCAGGTTGTGTATAGGTTAAATATGGCAGCACTCAAGAGCTATTTTATCCTCGGTGCAAACCTGGTTTATAAAGCTTATCAAGTAGAGAGGCTTGGTATCACAGTCTAGTACTCATAATTAATCCTGGAGACAGTGCGGATTTAGGTTCATTGGGGTTGACTTCAAATTAAAAAGTCACTATTAGCATGTGAAACAGACACCATATGTTATGTATTAACACTGTAGATGCTACAGAATGTTGTGTATTTTTTGTTTCAAGTAAAATAGCTATAGATACGTCCATTTCAATAGACAGTTGTTTGGTTATCTATATTTCTCTTACATAAAGTAGTCTCCATTACGGATGGTGTCAGATGTCTTTACAGAGATCGTTACACCCAGATCTATTCATAAGCACAGGTCTATATAGATGAAGTCCTTGTTTGCATAGTCATTTATATCTGTATATATAAAATTGTACTTATTTGTTTACTTTATATGTTATTATTACAGTTAAAATGCAATACTGATCAGTACACACACACACATACCAATTGAAGAGAAACAGCATGTATATATCAAAATATACCATATATTTACACATAAAAATAGCTCAAAATATAGAGGGAAATGCTGTCTAAGGATGTATTTGGCAGCATCCTGTAAAACCTCATTGTACTGGGAGTTACTACAGTGTTCTCAGTGTCTTCAGTCATCTGAAATTTGAGTTTAAAGTTTTTGCACAATCACAGTCAACATAAAATGCAGCAGGAAATCGCCATTAGTCAAATGTGTTCGTCTAATCCCACTGCAAAATGGAGCTTTTTCATTTTTATCCTGCCACGGGTTAGTTTGTGATTTCATATGTCAGATACATCAATTCTGCCAAGGAGAGAAGATGGGCAAGAACAAATTAAAAATATAGACTCCTTTGCCTCGGGGGAAGTAGAGAGGGCAGGTCTTTGTAGAGAACAGTAATAATGATCTCAATTAAGAGAGTTTCTGGGTTTGATTCTTTGCTGCTCTTCCTCATAGTTAATTACTCCCTGGCAAATTGAGGGCCTAACCAGCAAATCCAAATGAATACGTACGTATTCACTCTTCTCTGCTGAAATTGCACAGGAAGAGTGCAAGTAGGGAGACATCAGCCCACGTCCTCTGACACGTTCATGCCAGGGATGACAGCACCGACCGGTCGCTGATGGGAAAACCTGCTCACTCTTCTCTCACTCTTTTTGTCCTTATCTCGTTTTGTTTCTCACTCTCTCCCACTTTCTTCTTTCTAATTCTCTCCCTTCATTTGCACAACCACTGGGATAAATACAGCAACAGTGCCTCTCTTCCCAGAGACTCATGCTTGGGAGGATATTAGTGTGTGCCACACTCTGCTTGCCGATTTGTCTTAAGGTAATTATTTCTAATGGCTGTTGTTGTTTTTCCTGCAGAAACTGTAATGTAGCCCCTTTTGTATCATTGGCTGAAGCCTGTTGTTTCTGTAAGAAAAACAATAGGCCCACAGATTAGGACTGCATATTATGGCTCTACTAGCACAGCAGGCTTTTGGTATTGGTACCAATCCTATCAATTCCTGGCATCCTTCCCCCTTTACTCCTGGTAATTAATCTTTTCATGAATGCTGTCACATTTAGAGCCATTTCATTAAGTTTCTGGTTCCTACATTTATGTAACTCACCTCATCTCTCATCTGCTCCATCAGCTGGAGAGATGCGGAGAGAGGCAATGCCGGGTGGTGGGTTTGTTCTCCCCGTCGTTCCTCCTCTCCGCAGAACAGGCTCTCCCATAAATGAAGTCACACGCAGATGACAGACAAGCAGCCACACGCTTCAGACAGCCTGAAAGGGGCAAAATTGAGCCATCAAAAATTAGGAAAGGCCCCTGTGAATGAAGTTCATGGAATGCGATGCCTGTTTCCCATATGTATGTACATACCAAAAGCCTGATAGGAAAGAGTTTATACACTTTGTGCAGTATAAAAAATTTTTCACGTAAAACATTGCAGAGTTCTTAAAGCAAAGACAGCAGTTTGGGACAATCAGCTCCTCCCACCATACACCAATGCTCTTCTTTCCTCCTCCTCCACAAATCTCCAACCCACCTCCCAGAAAATACACTAACTTCAAACCATTTCTATAAAGCAGGAGGCTTTCTGGGTAGGGAAAGGCAAAAGGAGGTTTAAAGCCACTTTTGCTGATATCTCTCCAGACTTTTATTCCTGGTTTTGAAAGGGAGTTGGGCCCGGTGGTTACAGACAGCGTGAGGCTGCAGCGTGCATATTCGTAGGGCGCAGCAGCGGGGTGAGAGACAAAAGCTTGTATTCCCAGCCCTGCCTCAAGTGACCTTGTGCAACCTCTTAATTACTGCAATTACTTGCCTCCTGAGATGACATTATTAGGCCGCGCTCGGTAATAAGGGCTGTGAAGTTCACAGAATTATTTGTGCCGGTTGGTGAAAGAGCAGCGAGTAAAACACCCGGCCATCTTGTGGCTTCCAAACCAGCTCGGGGTCAAAAGGGGATGGCCGCTGGCTTTTCTCAGAAATTCAGAGTTGGTGGTGTCTGGTGGTTTTATGTTTAGGGCTGGGATTTTTGCTGCGTGGTGTCTGCACCACTTGGCTGAGGGTGTGCAAAGAGCAATGCTGCAATGTGGCTGCACCTATATATGTTTTACCGGGGACAGAAAACAGTAAGTGTCCCCCTCTGGTATTGTCCACCTGCCAAATTCCATGTTTCTCCCCCAAATCAAACATGAGCATTCTTAAATGGTAAAATACTAATTATAAAATATAAAAGGGTTAAAACTGACAGCTGCTGAAGCCAATTTTTAGCATTAGCAACACTAATTCAAAACTCGAAAGGCTGGGGCATTTTGCTGTCCTTGGAAAAAAAGAAAAAAAGACGACAAAAAAACAAACCAAAAAACTGAAACCAGAAAGAATTGCAGAATTCACCCTAAGGCAGAGAATAAACATCGAGGATCTCAAGTGAAGTATTTAGTTATTGAGAAGCAACAGCAACTGAAAACAGGAGACTAAATGGAAAAAATTAAACAGCTTTGACTGTAATCACTGCTACCTACAATGACAGATGTAACTGCCTTTGCCTGTAGCTGAGGATGCTGGGACGGAGCAACAGCCCTCCCGCCTTGATGTTTGCACCATGTGTGAAAATGTGGCTGTCACTGAACACATTCTGCTCCTGTTGTGGTCAGTTGTGACCTGGAGGTCCCTCACTTGTCTGAAACAACACACAAGGATGCCAGCCCTCCTCACTACCAGCTGTAGCCCAAGCCTTGATCTCCCAGTCCCGGAGGAGGGCTGCGTCCTCCAGCCCAGGCTGATCTGCAGAGGGCAGGAGGGTTGTTCTTGCTCCCACCACTCTGCCTGCTGGGCTGCACCCCAGCGCAGGGACCCACTGGGGACATGGGAAACCCTCAGGGCAGCTCCTCTGCTCAGGTTCCCCACTCAGCACTGCTGTGGAATTAGCAACCGATGCCCAACGGCCTGTCTGAGGAAGGGGTGGAGGGCAGAGGGGGTTAAAAGAGCTAAATGGAGGAGAAGGGATCTGCATGGGCAGGGATGTCAGTCTGTACCCTGTAGCAGGTCTGGATATGGAGGGGCCATGGAAAAACTCATCCCTGTGAGTTTGGAGTGGAAGGAGATGTCATGCCAAACAAGGCAAACAGGAGGGGAAAAGCACAAGACACTTTCTGTGGGCTGCAGGGAGGGAGTTTTGGTACCCTTTATTCCCTTGTGAATTATTCAACTGCTCTGTATGTGCATTCGGTTGAGCTCTTCTCCTCCACTGCAGTCTGAGGGAGAAACCCTGCCCTCCCTCCAACATCTGCCTTGCAATTGCATTACACTACACTGTTGGGTTTTTTTTTGTTTGGGCTTTTTCTTTTTTTTGTCCACCGACACCTCTGTAATAGAGGAGGTAAAATATTTTCATTACCCTCTCCCCAGAATGTGGAAATCTTCAAAGAGGAGGTAGGAAGGAGGTTAGCTCCTTTAGCCTCATTTCCCTACCGCTGCCATTCCTTGGCTGTTCATCACAAAATGAGCCCACACGCCCATTGCATCGTGGCATTGAGCCCGTTGTATGTTTTGCCTTTTCTTTTTTTTTTTCTAAAATTATTTCATGTTACAAACCTGGCGATTATTTCATGCTGTTTAAACTATATTTGTAGTCTTTGATCGTACATAAGTAGACTGAAGTAAACTGCTGATAGAGTGAAGATATTGTTCTCGGTGTTTCTCCTCTCGCTTTGTTCATTACATTATGTCTATAAGCTTGCATAAAATGTTCATTGTGGCAACGCGCCTTTGTTATTAATTCTTGCGGTGCTACGTATTTTTATGAAACATAGTTCATTCACAAATAGAGTGAATCTATGCCAGTGTGTATGGGTGTATTTTACACACAACATGGACACGTACAACACACAATTACATGCACCCCAAACACATACTTATCTGTATAAACAGAGGGACCAAACCATTATGTCCTATTTATGTTGAGCCAAATACTTATAATCCAGTTTCCAGGGCTCATTCTCAAACTAAAATCTTGTTGATTGTGGACATACTTTGCTGCCTTGAGACCTGGCCCAACAGCAGAGAGACACAATGCCAGCTAGCAATATCCAACCCAAGATTTCAAGGCAAGACATGTACAGCAGCTCAGTATATCCCACACGACGCCTGGGTGACTCCTTAGCAGCAGTATCATTATTTACAGGGAGGCAGAGGGGTTACACGGATACCTGCATCATGCTGCAAGGACACGGGAGGTGGGAATGGATTCGTGGTGCTTGAACCCTAGCCTGGCTCCTGCTTGCTTCATTTATAACCCACATGCATTAGGCCATGGCCATGCTAGAGGGTTGGGCTCCTTTTCAAAGAGAACAGGTACCTAACCCCACCAATTGCCCTCGTTTAGTGGGAGACAGATGTCTCGTTCCCAGGTTTCTCTGCAAATCACAGCTAGTCACTCCATCAAGTAATTAAAAAACTGTCCATGTGCAGGACATGGCTAAGCTTCTCACTAGCCTTGACTCTGTTCTGTGTCTGTATGTCTATTATGTGCAGTATATAGAGATGTGATTTATGTATGATTCCTCCATTACTCCAATATATCTTCACCCTACTTTTTTGCCTTTCTAATCTATAGTATTCTAGTTACTACAAAAGAGAGAGAAAAAAACCCTCAATTATTTTTTTTTGACAAACAACAGCAATCCTCCCCCTCCAGCTCAAGTCCTGTTGAGCAGGACAGGTGAAATAGGAGGGCAGATATTATGTGTGAAGTCAAGAAGCTGCTGAACTGCACCACCGTGAGAGGGGTGACCTGGGGAGGCCCCAGAGCCACTCCTGAGCAGGAGACCAAGAAGTCCCTTCCAACCTGTGAAGGAAATCATTGATGGCAACACCTGAGAGTGTCAGGAGGGGAGCAGCACCATGTGAGCATCAGTCTCAACAGAAACCAGGAAGGTTTTCAGAAGTGAGACTTTCAAGAAATTGTTGGGCAAATCAGCACTCAAAGCTCCTGGTCCTAGAGTGGCCACCATCCCTACTAGTGACAACATATGAATGACCTGTACTGTCAGCAAGGATCTCTTCAACTGCCAAGAGGAGGAGGAGGAGGAGAAACCCATGAAGAAAATGAAGGGGCAGGTGATGGTGCCATACCACATCCAGAATGACAACCTCTGGACAGCACATTGCCCTCACCAGGATGTGCTGAGATCTGGGCAGGAGCTCTGTGAGAAGTCGAGATAAGAAAGTGAATCTGTGGGAGACCCTGAACCGGTGAAGGCCCAGCAGAGTGAGGCAGGTGAATATGTCCCATCCTGCCTGCCACATGCAGCCAGGTACCGTGGGAAGTCCATGGACATGCACTGTAGGGCTGGCTGCAGCACCTCCAGCCCATCCGTCCCTGACAGCTTCATTCCTTCGGCTCCGCTTACAGGATCTGCACAGCCAATGTCTGGGACTGGGCACTCCAATGGATTTCCCTTCATCAGCTTCATCCTCAGGTGAGATGGGCCCATGCTGTTGCAGGTGTTCCCAATAGCTGCTTCTTTGACACTCGCAGGGGGCTTTTCCAACCCTAAATGGCTTCCTTTTGATCTGTGGGGCAACTGATACTCTGTGATGCATTCCAGTAACCCGGCTTGCACCCTGCAAGTTGCATTTTAAAGCCCCAAACTCTTCCTTGGAAGGCATCTTCTCTTTCTAGCCTTGGTAAATACAGAGTGTCCAATTGCAAAATGCTGATATTGTGCAGCATGGAAAAAGGCTTTTTTCCCCCTGAGTTTTATTATATACAATTGATTATACACCATTTTTCTCTCCTTCTGAAACCTGCACAATTGGACTCATGTTGCCAGAAGAACCTGCTGTTACCCAGCCCCAGGGAGAAGAAACAGAGAACAGGAAGAAAGCCATGTTTTAAAGCTCTTAAAAGTTTTTAAAAAACCATTTCTCTATAAAACATCTTGCAGCTAATGTACCAGAGGCCTCATGATTGTCACACCAGCACTGTGCACTTCTGTGTAACATTCCGTGTAACCATTCCACATTTTCTGTGACCATTTCCAGGCAGAAATGAGCTCACTGCCCTCCCTCTCCCAGGCCACCGCTTCCTTTGATAGTCAGGATACCAGTGTCCTTTTGAACCTCACAATCTGCCAAGTTGAGGGACACGGTGTTCCTCAGTGGACCAGAAATAGCTGGGAACCAAATGAAACTCAAGCAAGGAATGGGTTTGCTGAATTCTGTCTTCATGCAGGGTTTGAGTCCTGGTCTGGTGGCTGAGAAAGAACAGAGGATGTCTGACAGCAGAGACATGGCAGAAGAGAGAAAATCAAGCCAGAGGCATACCCCAGTGGTTTCATTTTTAGCCATGGTGGTTCAAAGCGTTGGTCATGTTTCCTCAGCAGAGTGGTCTGGTTGCACAGCACCATGCTGCACTATGTGGAGCTGTTAGTCTGGACTCAGGGAGCAGAGGATCCAAACAGTGATAGCCACACTGGGATTCACTGGCCCAGCATTGCTGACGTGGCTCTGTCCCCCGGGTCCTGAGTTGGCCTGGCCAGCGCAAGCTCTGGTGTAGATGGGCCAGGAAAGAGCAAGAACACAGTAGAAGATGCAGCATTAACCACTTGGAATGAGCAGAGAAGGAGTATGTGGGCTATTTCTCGGGTTGCCAGAACTGCAGCATAGGTCTAAGACCTTTTTTCCCAGCAGTGGCAGGTCAGCCGGGTGTCCTCACTCATCCCTACCCACTGCCCGGAGCACAGAGCAGGTCCTGGCTGGGCCACTGGCAGTAACTGAGACCAGCACTGCTCCTGGCTCTGCACAGGGAATATATAGCACATAGCATATACACAATGTAAGTGACCACCTGCAGCTCCACTCCCAGCTGGGCTGAGTTAGAGCCACCTCACCATACGGCCCTGTCTGCATCCCGCTGTTACAAAGCCCACAGGTGAATAATCCCCACTGAGCATCAGGTGAGCCGAGTTTAACTGTAGAGCCTTACAGCTGGTGGAAATGGTTTGAGCTTCTGCCAGGGAAGGGGAGGATGCTAAAAATATTTTAAAACCCCCCCAACCATCTTCTCACTGACCTTATTAACATAAAAACAAGAGTATGTGAAACAGGAGCCATCCTTTTTAGTACAGGGGTTCAAAGACTAGATCAACATTTGGGTGGCTATTACGGATCATTCCTTTATATATACGAAAAGGGAGCCTAACTTAGAGACAGTTGTAAGACCCAAAATACCCTTCCTAACTGTGAGCATTTCCATGGCCAGAAGCCCCCAAACTATCCTCTAATCACAATTATATATAAATATATATGCACATACACTATCCTTCCTAGCTGTGAAAATTTCCATGGCTAGGAGCCCCCAGATCATCCTCCGGTCACGATTATGTTTAAATACACACACACACACACACAAATAAATAAGTAAATAAATAAAAATTTTGCTCAAGGGAAAAAAAGCCCAAGATTTTCTCCATTCTTTTTTTTTCTGACTATTAGAGCTGATAAATCATTATGATTTCCTGAATTATTGCTGCGTAGATCAGCATTACAACAGTCTTTGCACATCTCAGTCTCACCACCCAAGAATGTAAAAACACTTTATGTGACTTAGCTATTTTTTCAGTGACTGAGAAATGCTAAGAGATTGGGAGGGAGCAGTAAATACATGCTGCTGGTATATAGAGTAGCCTTCCGAAAAGGATTTCAGGGTCAAATCCTGCCTCTGTTTACACTGTGTAAATCAGGTGTAACTCCAGTAAAGCTAATAGAGGTAGTCTGGTGTCAAACCCACACGGATAAAAGGATCAGGCCCTCTAAGCTTTAAAGTTATGAGTCTTTTCAAACTGCAGATCTACTGTCAACATTTCAGTGATTACTTCTCTTTTTTTCCAACACACAAACATAAAATAGTAACAAGATTATCAGATTAAAGAGCCAAAGAACAGCCAGTTTATTATACTCTTGCGTCTAAAACACTCAAATCTTATAGGTTTTCTTCCCACTCTGCATCTTGAGGCAGAGGATCAGTACGTTTGTTTTTATTTGGTTTTAGTTTTTTTAATGGCAGTCTAGTATAGCTATGGAGGAAAATAAACCAGCCATAATATTATGAATTGCATGGTGCAGTCAGCAAGAAAAAAATACTCCCAGACCCCCAAACCAACCCTTCTGAACATTTCAACTTAAAAAAAAATTTAAAAATCTTTGCTTTCTTTCTGTCAGTCCCCATGAAGAAGAAATGACAGTACAAACAGAATGAAAAGGACAGAGCTCTTTAAAGCTAAAAATGTGCAAATGCTGCATTCCTTCTGGGAGAGGGAAAAAACCCACAACCCACCACCTCTGCATCAGTGTAAATTATTTAAATCAGAGATGGTTTGTGTTAAGGGTCTTGAACAGATTGCATAACTGTTGCACAACTAATGTGTACAAGTGTGTCACTAATTTAATTTTAATTTTACTGTATGAGTTTGTATAAGATCCCCCAGCTGTCATGTGCTCATCATCTGTCACAGAACTATCACTAAGCCATGCTGGGCTAAGACAGGATTATAAACGATGAACTGCCATGTGCTCTAAATCTTCTTATTTGCCTAGCCTGGAAGGTATGCCCTGTAAAATTTGATTGGCAGCGTGCTCTATTCTGTCAATTGACTTTGAAGGCCTTTTCTATTGGCGCTCGGAGCGGATCTCAGTAGCTGTATTGACTGTCACCTGCTGACTCCAGCACGTGCCCGACCTCCGCCCCGCGCCGAGGCTCCTTCCCACTCGGCGCCGCGTCGCGGGGCCGGCTCGCTCCGGTGGCACGTGCGGCACATAAGGGCATATGGCTGCCTAGTTGTATGCAGAATAGAATAACTGAAGCCAAGCAGCCCCGCACTGTTATTACAGCAGATGGGGGAAGCGTGGCATTCAATATTAAGACAGATGCCACCTCCTTATTCCACCTGTCTGGAACTTGGACATGGGACAGAATGAACTGTCTGCCTAATAATTAAGGAAACAAAGACTGCATTTATGAAGCTCAGCAGAGCACCATATCTGCGAAGCATGCACAGATATAATTGTCGACTATAACAATAAGGAAATGTAGACTACTGCTCATCAGATGTTCAGATACGTATACACAATTACAGTAGGAAACTGTACTGTTCCCAGCTGCTTTTGTAGTCTTTTATTTAGGCTGGTTGTGTATTAAATTAAACGGGAGGAACAAGTTGGCTGGCATTATTACTATTATAAATAACGTTTTAAAATTACAGTGAAGTTCCTTAAATAACAAAGCGCCTACCGTTCCCCCTAACAGTCGCTGCTGCTATTGTGCTGTGCCCTTTCTTGCAAATTTGCTCTTTGCTTCTCAGTAGTCAACTGTTTTTGTAACAGCCAGAGAGAAGAAAAACATTCTTTCCAGGACCACTATTATTTTCACGTATTTTTACACAACAATTTGCCTTTTTCTTTGGCGTTGTTAAAAAAATGATAACTGTGTAAAAAAGAAGGCCTGGCTTCTTGGCATTTATGCTATGTTACGTTTCTGTTATTTAATCCCACTTAATTTGGGACCAATTACTGCTGAACCCGCCGTGCTTTGTGATGGGAATGATTGTGCTGGAGAGGGCCTGATCCTTCCTGGGTTTGAGCCTGGCCTTGCTGGGCTGGCAGCGGGGCTGGGCTGGTGGCTGTGGTCACAGTGTGCGATTGCACCGGGTCTCTGGCCCTTGTGCAGCCCATGTGTCTCCAGGCCTCTGCGGAGGCTGAGGCTGGGGTCTGCAATTACTCTATAGGCTCAGGAGCACCTAAATGTTTTCAGGGCTTGGGTCTCAGCCCTCCTGAACAGCAGGCATCACGCTGGCCTGAGGTATGCACCCCATTTTCAGGGTGAATTCCTCTCTCATGAGGGAAACCCCAACCACGGCCAAATTCAGCGACGCTGACAGCACCAGCCTCCCCCTTACGTATCTGCACACCCCCACGAGTTCAGTGGAATTGGATATTAAATTGAGCAGGTGTGGGTGTGTTGGCTGGACAGGGATATTTCTCTGTAGAAGCAATATGTAATTAATGCCATTGATTGAGAACCTAATGTGATCCAGGAGATAGTTTTAGTATCTACTTACCTACCTTCGACCCTCTTTTAAATGACCTGTACTGATGTGATCATGCCCACCCTTAAATCTTTCTAATTAATTTTATTCTCTTTTGACTGAATGAATTCAAAGGCAGCTTAAAAAAATCTTCTGTATGTCCGTCCTGGGGTTTTTCTATAGATGGCAATTGGAATAAGGATGATTAAGTTACAGAGAAAGAAAATGCAGGAGCAAGTGTTAAGGGCATGTGTACTGTGTATACATTATATACAAGATTAAAGACACACAGAGTGCCTATTGTCTCAGCAAGCCATGAGAGTGGGCTTCTATGTTTATATACATATATTTGTATATACACACTGGCATATATATAAAAAATCTCTATAAATAAAAATGAATAATTGAATTTTTAAAGGGTAGAAAAATCACATGCTACACAATAAGCAAAGCTTGATCTTCACATTTATGAACATATATACATATACTTGTTTAGAAACATATACAAATATTTACAGTATAAAGTGATCAATTAGCCATCATAGATATATGTGTGAATTTAAATATGTACACATAGACAGGTATGCTGAACCTGCCGTAGTTCTGTAATAATACTCATAGACTGTTCTATACCCATTTATAACAGATGTATTTAAACCAGACAACTCGTCCTCGGGAAAAAAACCTACCAGATGTATTAGATTCTCCAAAGCACAGAAATCACATGCAACAAACTGCAAAAAGCAATCAAAGCCCAAACTGGTTTTTTTTAGTAGAGAAGACAGCACTAAAAAAGACACAGATACATATTACAAGATGAGGATCAATTTGAAAAGATCCCACTATATCTGTTACCAAGAGCTTTGTTAATCTTTAAAAACCTAGAATGATTATTTATACGGAAGCTGTGAATTAACTAGGCTTTAATAAATAGCTCACAGGCACGTGTGTCAAGATTGGGCTTTTTGTTTTTATATGTGTCTGTATTTGGGGAAAAAAAGAGAAAAGGAAGCTATTATTTGTTATTTTTTTTCTGTAACAATTATTTCAAATTAAAAGCCCATCTGACGAAAGGCATATGGATGGAGAGGGGGTTCAGTCCTAATTGAACAGCCCAGGACTCGTGAGGTTAATTACAGATATTAACGCTGTTGTTCTTCAGCTTCTTGCCCTCACGAAGGCTCCAGCTTCCAAATGACCTGGCTCCAACAATAAGACTCTCTTTAGCCCATTAACTAATTGATAAAAATGTGAGTGTTTAGAATGAGTCTAATTAAATCACCGAGCCTTACAATTACGAGTCCATTTGGTAGCTGTCGGGAGATGGGTAACCTCAGCTGGCATTGTAGGCGAATAAAAGATAAAAATAAAAGGGAGCTTAACCAAAGATCATTTTGAAAGCTGTTCATTTGAAGACAAAGTACACATTTGCCTGAAATGTATACATACACCACTTCAAACTAGCACAGTGTCTTGAAAAGAAAATGGAGCATTTAGCAATCATGATTTTTTTTTTTTCCCAGCGCATGCATGAAATTCTCTCCAGCCTGTGTGATGGAATGAGCTACTTTTATATTTACTTCTGAGTTACGGTGAATACCTAGATTCTTCGGGAGCACCTGAATAGCTGATACCAGGTACTTCTATGTTATTAACATTTTCTTCTTCACTCTTTCATAACTGCAAACTTTCTTCAGACTGACATTCCTACATCCCCATTCTGGTTCTGGCTGTTGCTGTAGGGACAGTCACTAGTTCTCAGATGTCCCATTCGTGAGGTTGGCTTGTTGCAGTAGGGCAGATTTTCTCATATACATCACAGGTGCCCTTGGCAAGGGAGCTGGGAAATATCTTTCATGTAAAGACTCCTGTTGAAGGTGTGTCTAATGTCCTAAGCATCACATGCAATTCTGATCTCACTGTGCCAGATAGAGATATAGATCTAAAAAGGATGAAGAGGTGGGTAATAACGTTTGCTGAAGGAATTGCTTCCATAGAAGGAATCCTAAACTCACAAAGACTTCACAGGTAGAAGAGGCAAAGATTGAAGTTGGATATAGTAAGAGTCTATAATACCAAAAGAGGGGTGGAGAAGGTGACCAGGAGACAAGATATTGTCTCATGACAATATCAAACAAAATGATTATTTGATAGATTCAAAACAAATGAATGGAGTAACTTTTTAGCTGTTAAGCTGCTGAACTCACTGCCAAATGAAGTTTTGGATGCTAAAAGTTTAAATTAAAAAGCTCCTAAACAAATAAATGGAAGAAAAATCCACCCCAAACTAACAAATATAAAGACACTGTCTCTGTCTTGGGAAGTCTCTGAGTTGCAGATGTCTGGAAATTTGAACAACATACAGAGAAATGTTCACTGTATGTCTGCCCTACTCTTATAGTCTATAGCCATTACCAGTAACAAGACACTGGTTTAAACTGGTTTTTGGTTCACTCCAGGACTGCAGGTTGTACAGTCTTAAGGTGCTTCTTCAACGAGTGGACTAGAGTGTGTTCATGATGGTGTCACAGGCACTCAGGAAGACTGGAAGGAGCTTTTCACAGCCTGTGCATAGCAGAAAGTGAGAAGACAAAGCTCATCAGGTCAGTGAACTGTGGAGATTGTGCTTTGCCCTCTGAAATATGGCCAGGGAGTGATCTGCACTTACGGCATTTCTTGGCTTCCTGCATCTCTCTAAGGTAGGCGGCTGGAGACCACCAAGATTTGTCTCCACCCAGCAATGAAAGGGCCAGCACAATGATTTGCAGGTAGTCATGTGTGGACTAGGAGTTCCTTCCCTTAGGGGATGTCTTCCCATTATTTCCCTGGATGGAAATCTTAAAAAAGCCGAAACAGTTCAAGACAAACAAATCCCAAACACCTTTCTGTGTCACTGCAAAGAAATCGCACTGCTTGCCATCTGGCATGCCTCTTTGCTGACTGTTAAAACACACTTATGGGGATATCGGGGGAACTTGGAGGATGAACTATTTAATGTGCATGGTTTGATCACAGAGAACATCAGCATTAAGACCAAATACACTAGGACACAGCTCTCAGGTGTCCTCTATTGCAAGTGCTTTCTGCACAAGCAGAGAAAATCTGTCCTATGTCAGCATAACAGGAGATGCCACCTTCTCATCTTCCATTTTCATAGCCGCTCAAATCTTTCTCCTTCCTTTGATGAGGAAGCCTAGCTCAGAGATAAGCATTCATCCTTCTCTTTGCTCTCCTGCTCCTGCTTCCTCCTCTCTCAACATAATGTTCTTGTAGCTAATGCTCCACACTTTGCTTATGGGAAAACTCCCCTTGATTTCCAAGGCTTTGGGTTCAGGCCCCACAAAGCAATGGGCTGTTAATGCAAATCCTTAACCAACAGGGCATCAGCCATGAGGATATGGGTCTGGGCTCAGATGGTATTTCAGGTGTTGTGACTAGGCAAGGCAGAAAAGCAGACTTGGATCTAGTCAGAGCTTAGTTCATTTCCGGCTTTACCGATATTTAACCAGTCTTGGATACTACCCAGGAGTGAGTTGGCAGCCAGTTCAGAGTGTGGAGCACAGGTGTGATATGCTCCTGCCAGTTTGCCTTGCTCAGAAGATGGGCAGCTGTGCTCTGCGCTAGCCGATGCTTCCAAGCAGCCTTCCAGGGTAGCCCAAGGTAGGGCCTGCATCCTTTAGATTAGTCTTGAAATGGCAGAGACAAAGATAACCCCATGAAGGTCCTGGAGAAAAAAGGTGGTCTCTTGGGTAGATCAAACTGAAAGAGAGTGTTTCCAGACATTGCTGCTACTGGGGTATTCAGGACTGGAGATACGTGAGTTCTCAAATGACTTGGAGAGAAAAGGGCAGTGGTCTTTTAATAGATGGACAGGGACTGTCTTCCAATTCTTCAAGACTGTCTCCCTCTGCCAAGCAGCATGGCTTCTGCCTTATCTGGATTGACCTTCAGCCAAATGGCTTCAATCCACAGCTCTGTCTCAGCCAGACTTTGGAAGAGGAGGGAAATGGCACAGTCAGGCAGGGGTAACTGGGGCACAGAGCTGGGCAGCGGGTGAGTCTATGGCACAGAGAGCTTCACTACCCCTTTTCAGGGAATTCACACATCTTTTGAGGAATACAGATTGCAAGAGCAAGTCTGGTGGGATGGGACAAGCTGGAAATGGATGAGGTTCTGGTCTAGCTTCTGACAGAATGGAGGGGTTGAGTCGAGGCCCCTTGAGCTGTGCTCCAGATGTCTGCGTATGCACTGACACCAGAATAAAAATCCCCATGAAATGTGATTAATTAGTGAAGAGATTTTGGTAGTTAAAAAAAAAGAAGGATTGGAGCTAGTTGAAAATTTCTGTATTTTCCACATTTTTCATCTGCCTAAACGTAACTGAAATTGTTTCACAGCAAAAATTCAACTTTTAATAAAAAGGAAAAAATAGAATTTTTTGGAATGAGATTTTGCGCATGGGTTGTGAGGGCCACCAGAGGGAGGAGAGGGTCTATCAGCCCACGTTACACAGGCTGACATTTTCTAGTCATTCACATTTTCCTCCAGTGGTGCAGGTTATTTTCAAATGGAAAGAGAACCCTTAAAAATTCCAACATGTAAATGGGCTTTCATGAAAAGCCTTGCAAGAAAGTGGAAAATAGAGATATACATATATATATATTAGAAAAAAAGAGCTACTCTAAGAGATTGTCAGAGCTAGGTAGTGGACTGCTGCAAGATTTGGTGCTTGGGCTACCCTCTTTTTTTCCATTTCCTGTCTCAGGAACATCCTGCCCATAAACCTCTTGTGTCCCTTCCTGCAGCCCCCCCATGCACTTGCTCCTATATACAGCAATTGTATAGCAGCTCCTACCTGACTCTTGCTCTGCCAACCCACTCCTGTCACCAAAGAGTCACAGCTCTTGTGGCTGAAATAACAGCATTGCTGGGCAGTGTTGAGATGAAGGCTGGCCACTTGGCAATCTGTCTTGTCCAAGGGTACTTGCAGAGTTGCAGCTTGATTGGATTTAATTGCCTAGGATCACACACAGTATTATATCACAGGTGTGAATTAAATGAATGAAAAAGTATTAAAACATAGAAAGAAACATAATTCAGCTCAACCACAGATTCAGAGCTGCTAAGAGACACTTTCTGCATAGTAAAAATCTCACTGTTTTTCATGTTATCAACCAAGCAAAGGGAATGCAATACAGAAGACTGAAGAACGTGTGTGTGTGCAGGGGGAAGAAAATAATTTAGAAATGCCTGCAGTAATATCTGAATTGAAGTGTTACCCTGCAAGTCACTTTTTTAAAGACAAAGAAACTACTTACAAATATAAAGTTCCAGACCTGGGCACATATGGCATAACTTCAGGGTAATAAAGAAATGGCCCATTAAGGAATGAAATGCTTGTTTAGCATCTAACATGCCTGCTTTATCTCAGAACTTATCACAATAATTGCTTGGTAACATACTAAAAATATTAGTGTGTATTCCACCGTAGGCCCAGGAGAATGAAGAGGACAGGTTTCAATTTTAGACATAATGTCTCATCCTTAACATGTAGTCAACGGTGGTTGTGAGTCAATAACATTTTTAAGTCTTTGAACTTCAAGGTTTAAGGGCACAGATCGGAGTTACACACATATTTTAGGGATTCTCATGCCCTATTACCCTGACAGAACAGATTAGGGTGAGAAAATACTGAATGCAATGTTTAGATACATTTTAAACCAATTTCTCATTAACCATCAGCCAAAACTGACTTGTTTCTGACCTAACTTTCAAGATAATCAGCAAATTTCAAAATGTTAGGTGAGATTTGCAAAATGACTTCTAGTAAACCTTGTTTTGAATCTGTCAGAGTCAAGAAAACATTGAGAAAATCCTATTTGTAGGTAGATGTAACTTGATATAGCTATGGAGAGCAAATGAGCATATTCTGCATTTATAGACACACCCACTTCAGTGTATATAGATTTTGAAGGAGTATTCTCACAGCAAGTCCAAAACACATTCTCCTGCTCTGTGCAAAAGATGAGAAGGTCCAACCATTTTTAGCAACCACCACAAAGAAACTCTGCAGTCATCTGCTCAGGCTTAAAAAAAAATCACTCCCTTAGTTTTATCTTTTCCCCCTTAAGACAAAACCCCATCCCAATGCTCTGTTGCAGTGGGTTGCTGCAGAAGCATTTTGTTCCCCTGCAGGCCAGCCCATCTGCCTCCAAGAATCTAGACTTGATCACAAATGTATTTTTAATGCACTGGTGAAAGCATTTACTTAAAATTATCTCATTTTCCCTCAGGGAATTTTCAATTAAACAAACACATAATAATTATTTCCTTTAATTACTCATCTCTGCTTACCTGGAGCTAGGGCACCTTTGCCCTGTTACACATCTGAGAGCTGTCAGATTGATTCATTAGTATTTATTTGTTTCTTATTTTCAAAACATGCCTATGTACTAGGGGCATTTAATGAAATGCTGCTGATGTCAAAGGGAATTTTTTCCCTAGATGTTGACAGCGTAGGCTCAGCTCCTGCACAGTGATTGGGAGACTTTTCTAATGCAGAAACCAAATCAGCTGCAGCTGTTACCAGGATCTAGAGGTGGTGCTTTTTCTCCAAAGCTTTCCCTCATTGTAGCACACTTACAAAATATCAATCCCACCCTTGTACCATGTGTCAGCAAGGCTTGCCCCAGTTGGGGGATATGGAAGGTGGGATAAGGTTGATTTTTACAGCTCTACTCTGTGGGAAAGAAGCAATTCCCACTTACATCCATCCTACTTGGTGTCTCTGCTGAGCCCACCTCTAGCAATGGGATGGGGGAATACATTTTTCTCGAACCTCCAGCACTAGGGAGGTCTAATTCTGTTCTCAAGCTCTTCAGCCATCTGTCCCCAAGCCTCTGCCAGCCTGTAAAGTGCTGGTTAGTGCAGGAGTTCTTCTAAATACCTCCATGCCTGAAGAGGCTAATAGTGGAGCCTCTTCATAGTCTCACCTCAAAATACCAAATGCAGAGACAAGCACAGCAAGATTGTCATGAGAGGAAAGGAGGAAGAAGGGGATCCCAAACTCACTACCCAAAGCATCCATCAGCCCAGGACCTTGCAAATAACAGTCTTGCCCAGTGCTGCCCAAACACCACCAAAGTTCTGGTGTTTTTATCCTTCCTCACATTCCCACAAAGCTTCCCATAGCTCTTGAAACCTGCTGATTTTGCCTTAGAGAGCAGCACACAGTCAGCTGGGATGCAAACAAGAAAGGGCTGGAGCATACCTCTTAAGCCAGCATTATTATGACTGATAAACTAAATTATTTTTAATGAAACCATGAATTTCAAACCAAATCTCCAACTCCCAGCCCTTACCCACTGGCCCTTCAAGCCTTGCCAGGTCTCACCTCCCTCTTTCCAAGCTCCCACCCAGATTCTGTTATGCTATTCTTGTAAAATTGCATATTGATGCCCTAAGGAAGAGGGCAAATAAAATCGATCTTCCTTACACTGCTGAGCAGCCTCAAGCACTGGTGAATCTGGGAAAGACTTTGTGACTTTTACCTCCCACAGAATCCCCTTGGGCAGGAAGGAGTCCAGGTTGAGTTGTTTGTTCTTTAAATCTCAGTTCCATGTGGTGCAGCCATGTAGAGAGAGCTTTCTTGCACCAAAGGAAATAGAAAATATTTTAAATCTCCTAAATATTGTCAGCCCTTCAATCACATCCTCCATCAATACTCCATATTTGCTTCTTGGGAAATGCAACCCTGAAACAATTTTTCTGAAGTACCAAACTGACCTAGTGAAGGACCTGTAATGTCATCATGAGCTAAAAGCACCTTCCCATATCAATATTGTAGCTGAGCACTTTCTAGAAATGTCTTGTTAGAATTGAGTCCCAACATACATTTGCAGAAGTGTAAGTTTCTTTTACAATGATCACAAATAACCAACCTTTTAAAAAGAACCCCCCGACCAAAAAAGGTCAAAATACCTCTCTGCAGAAAATTTGGTGATGGGTATTTTTCAGTCAAGTTATTTGACTGTTTTCTCTTTGAAACAATAGCATCAGACTTCCTTAAAGTAAGGTTCCTAAAACTGTTTTCCAGTGGAAGATGTCATGTGAACAGAAAATACTGGCAAAGGACAGAAAAGATCAGCATCATCTGCAACAACCTGCCATCACATTACAGGTATTCTATGAAAAATGAAACATGCCATGAACAGAAGATTTTGAAGATTTTACAAATAAACCTTTGGTAAACATGACCAAACTGCTCACATGTGTGAAGCTAGTCATGTACATATGCATTTGCAGGATCAGGGCTTACAGAACCAGGACACAGGGGGAGTTAGAAGATAATTATCCAGAGAGACCTACAATAAATATCTGTGGGCCAACCAGCACCATATGTACTGTATATTGATTTGGTAGTAAAGGGATTACTTGAGTGATAGTGTCTATCCTGTATATTATTCAAATACAACAGATGGGAAATTGGCATGCCACATAAAATACAAAATTCAATATTCACCCAAGTGGGCTGATAAATTATCATAAACCATTTATGAATATCCCTCAACCATGAAGGCTAATAATAAAATAAAGTTTAAAAATGGAACTCTCAGCCCAGCTCTATCAAATGGCAGAGACAGAGGCATACTCTGGAATAAGGGCCCTGTACTGTTATCCAAACTGATCCTAGGCTGCAGACGGTTCCATCAGACCCAATAGAAGATACATTACTACTGATGATAAAAGGAGGAGTTCTTGATTCCACTCTGAAGAAGAATATCAATCATGAGGGAGGCTGGCATGAACTGGGAGATTTAAAAGTAATAAAGCTGAAGATATGTGGCAGTAGTGCATATTTTATTACACTGTTTTTCATGAGAAGTGAGTAAAACAGGAAAACCAGAGCTGTTTGATTGAATGAGAATGGGAAGAAGATTCAATAGTCCTAGACAAAGACATCAGCATATTGAAAGCACCATGACTATGGGATTCATGCAGAATATTTCACCTAAGGCAGCCAATACAACACAGTGCTCTCTGATCTCCCCTCAGTCTGCTGAAAAGTCTACTAAACAGAGACTTCAAAAAAAAAAAAATCTCTAGCAGGGGATAGCATCTTCGTTAGCCTTCTTTCCAGGCAGACTGCTGTTTTACATTGGCCATGAGGTGGACAACCGCAGTCACTGAGGTGTTTGCACTTCAGGTGTATTGTGAATATCAAAAACAAAAGCCAGATTAGAAACAAACCTCGGATCCCCAGCGACTTACTGGGCTTTTCACATTCCTACAGACAAGGGGGATCCCCCCACACATAGGAACCAGTTGTTGCCTACTTTGAAACCCACAAGCATGGATCATACAAAAAGTAAGAATTCAAAGCAATTAAAATATTTAAAAACCCAAAGGAGGTTGTTTTCTGATCAAAGACAACTTTTAGCCTGGCCCATGTGGGGAGTTTCTTTCCTCAGTGGGGACAAATTTGGGATTGGGGACACTGATGGAGAAGAGAGACTTGAGCGTTGCAATTTCATTTCTGCAGGAATCAATCTCGGCAATTTTGGCTGGAAAGTAGGGGGAAACATGTTCTCTACCCAGAGGGTAGAGTTCACCATAGTCTAGTAATAAGCAATTTCTGTCTCACAGACAGCAGCTCATACCAGGTCTTAAGTGGGCAGCCAAACTGACACATGAAAATTAGGAATATCCTCTGTCTTCCTTCTGTTAGTTTAGATACCTGATAGACTCTTTTGTCTAGACTGAGTTATTGCACATTCATCATAAACCTATCTGTAAGCTGTTAAGAGTATTGAGAGGAAGTTAGCCAACGTGGTACCATCTGGACCAGGTCTAGCCAGTCTCCATGACCCTGGCCAGTGATGACCGTGCCTGTCATTTTCAGGGTTATTAATCAGAAAAGGAAAAATTACCCACCCACCCCCTCCCCGACACACATTTCTATCAGTGAATCATTCTAGAAATAATAATAAAACTGCAGATCTCCAAAGATTTCATTCTCCAGAAGGTAAGTCCTCTGGAAATGCTGCATGTTTGTTCTGTGGTGTGTATAGTTGTATCTAAAAAGGTATCTAGACAAAAGAATGTTTATTGTGAGTAGCTCTGCTGAGAAAAAAATCAAAGACTTGCTTTCACCCATAGACAAGATTTTCAGAATGAAGCGGAAATAATTCAGAAGGAATTTATAGTTAGGGGGTCAATCCTCAAGCAACGCACAAAAATAAATTACCTGATTTTTAGTATTTCGTAGCATCCAGCAGCCTCATTCAGCTTTCTCCTTGAAAGAAAATCCACCTGTTAGAGCACCAAAATATGGATTTATCTCTTGGCCTTTGGGAAAAAAACCTCACTCATTTATGCTCTTCAGAGATCAATTCATTGTTGTCTTTGCACTTAACTCTGCTCTATCTGTAAACTGGCACATCTAGAAAGAGTCCCACTTACATGAATATGATTCCTCTGTTAAACTCAATGCATTCCTAGGGTATAAATGCCCCTGTTATTAAATTCCAAGAATTTAGAGCATGACTAGACTGGAAGGCTAGAATTGCCTCCCTGGTTTTATCACTGACTTGCTCTGTTAGCCAGGACCCTTCACCTCTCAGGCTTTCTATTTAATTCCCTATACTTTGTCTTGCCTGTAGAGACCACACAGTCCTTGAGGACGTCTATGCGCCAGGCTCCTCTGAGGCCAAAAGTCACTATTCTTAAGATAAACAGTAAGTGCACAGCTCATTAGCATATGTGTGCTGGCTCCTTCAGGGGAGAGACAGAAAAGAAAGGGAAAGGTGTATGTCCTTCCATGCTTGTGCATGAGAAAACAGGTGAGAAGACATCCAGAGTCATCTCTTGAATCCAGCCCTCCTAATAATAGTGCTGGGCAGAGCTGTGATTCACAGCATTTCATTGGAAGTCAAATACTTTACAGGCATGAACTAGACTTCACAGCAGCTTCCCATGATGGTCAGTATTGGGGAGGAAATCTGATTCATGTCTACAAAACATTTTCTCTAGCAATCACATAAAGCAATACTTTTGGACTTCATCCTTTCCAAGCCACTGACATCTCTTTCCTTCTTCCACTTTTCTTTGCCTAGCACATGACCATCACCAGATTATCACCACAGAACACCACAAGAGACCCTCTTAAATCAGTGGTAAATGAGTGGTCTGACTTTCAAGACCCTGCAGCTGTCCCTGTTGATCCTGCCTAGTCTAAGGCAAAGAGCTCCATGAAGCTCCTCTGCTCCACTTTTTGTACACTGACTTGAACTTTGGGACCACTTGGCCCTAGGCTGAAGATATGTCTTTGTTCTTGGCAATGGAGGCATGGTGTGTAGACCAGAGTAGCTGCTGGCACACTGCTGACCTCAGTTTTGTATCCCGTGACTGTGAGAATGGGAACCTGGCCCATTCTCCATGTTTTCTGAGATAACACCACGTCAAACCCATGCTTTAGCCACTGGTTCCCCTGCATCTTTTTTTACAAATAAGGGTTTCAGGCTGCAATCTTCCACAGTCTTAGCCACCATGCAAACTGGGTCCTTTTCATTCTCCCAAGAACAGTAACTTCTACCTGTAGCATTCAATTTGCGTTTGGATGTCTGATCACCAAAACACAGGCTTTTCTTACATCCCCATTGCTTTAACATTTGCTTTACAAGTGACGAGCTACGTCACTTTTGTAGTTGTGTAGGTTTTTGAACCCCAAAGTAGCAGTGCACTAATGTGCCATTACTATAATTAAGAAATACAGGAAGATTCAGTAGCAAAGAGAAAAAAAGAGAGAAAGAAAGAGAAGCCCCCTGCAACATAATTGGTCACTGCTATGAATCTTTACTCAGGGGACAGATAGCACGACCAGAGGTAATAGCTTACACACGTATTCTTGAGCTGTGCAATAGATGGAAAAGTGTCCCAGATGGATTGGGCAGGGGCTTAGTTCCGGGATTATGATGAGACAGTGGGTAATTATTGAGTGGCATTGCCTCAGCGCTGATTATATCTGCAAGCTTGTTCCTTTCCTTCAGAGGAAAGCATTGATAAAGATAAACCATGCTGCTCTATGTCCTTCATGTAGCACAAAACAACACATTTCAATCTAACAGGATCAGGTCTCCACTTTGATCACAATCTGTTACCTAGATGTCTTTGCAAATTAATCAGCCCTGCTTGTTTAGCTCCAGTCAGTTTGTACTGCTAAATTAATAAATGTACTAGGAGCAACAGAATACATAATTAAATTCTACAGTTTAATCTCCACATAATAATTTTGACCTTAGTCTGGGGCCTCTGTTGTAGCTAGCAACACATTGAATAGACACAGACCTTGCAATGCAGCTTACACTAACAATCTACCTTGAACGATTACTCAGGGGCACCATAATCAAGAGCTACTAAAATCAGAGAAAGCAGGATGCACAATTAGGAAAACAAAATTGTAGCCACAGCTTCTGGCTATATAAAATAAAAGGGAGCTAATGTAGCATAGGCATACCTCTGCCTCAAAAAATATAGCAAGATACTCTGCCTTGGTTTAGTTAACCAGGAACAGTCATTCTGTATTTCCAGTATCTGCATCAAACGCAATCCAGAAGAGGAGAGGGCAGCTTATGTTCTTCTCAGCAACACTTGCAAACTTCTGAGAGAAGAACGGGCCATGCCATGAAGTGTTTTCTGTGCCAGCCTTGTCAAAGGCAACCCCACTGAATTATTACAGCTGTTCAATATAGCTGTGTATAGTGGTCAGCTTTCTCCCATATTATATGTAATTTCCATTTAAATCTGTTATCATCCCACTACTAGATAAATGCCTTCCCCCGTGGAAATTCAGTGTCTCATTGCAGGAACTGTGAAGGGCTTTGTTCCATGCATTTTATACATCTGCATCAGCTGCAGATTACCCAAAAAAGACCAAAGACGTCTCATGTTGCAGTAATGGGAAGAGAGAGGTAACTGCTTGAACACACCGCTCACAGAACTCGATGAGGAAGGGGTGGGGGGGCCCACAGGCAGCTTTTACCTTTAACTTGCAGTCTGCAAAGAATGTATTCTAATGGACTCACAGAATAAGCCCAGAAAAGGAAGACAGAGGTTAAATGTCAGTGTTTAGGGCTCTGCACCTCCACTACACGTTCATGGCCATCCATACTCACTGACAGAGCAGGTAAGAGGAAGACAGAAAGGTAGAGCCTCCGCAAGAGTTTCCATCCACCTCTGCCTTCCCTATAGACACAGAAGTTCATGGGTACATGTGCATCCTCACTAGTGACAACCAGCACATCTAGACAGACATCCTGGGTACTTGGGTCATCTGTGAACTCAGGACCTTTCTATGAGGTTTCTGAGTTCCCCAAAAGTCTGTCTTGTTCATGCACAAGGAGGTACAGATCCACAAAGATAATTTAGATTAGAAGTCCCGCTTTGTTGCACAAATATTGTTTTAGATCTTAGCTTTATATTGTCATGCTTTGCTGTGAGTATTGTTTAGTTATAACAGCATTGGTTTAAGACCAGGCCCTTCAGGGCAGGAACAGTATTTTTCTGCCTTTATCAAGTCTCTGCCACATAGCTCCCTGGACTAAGGGCTCCCATCACTGTTTTAGTAAAAGAATAAGAATATATGTATGATGAAACAACTCGCTAACTTTCTCCCCAAATCCTTTGTTCCAGAACACAGGAAACATCTTGATGGTCACTAAACAGGAGACAGAGCAAGTAAGGCAGGCTTACAAAGTTTACTGCTGATTTCAGTATTTAGCTTGACGCACCTCCTGGGACACTCGGTGAGAGCTAACAGCTTGCTGTAGGCAGAGTCTCTGAAGCTGTTTCTACACAGGAATGTACAATGGGAACATATATAAAGGTACTGTGTATCCCGAGAACCCTGATCTTGATTCTCCTTTTACAGACATCACAGATAGATTGTCCTATAACCACACACCAAAACCTAGCTGATTATTTCCAAAGATATTAACTACCATGAATCCCTTCTTTCTACTTGCATCTTTCTGAGGTTTCTTGGCTAAATAATCAAATGAGTTTCAGACAATGTCTTGATGTGTTGATGGGACCAGGTCAGATGCTCAGCTTTGCTGACTTTTTGGGTTTGTTCAGTAAGGCTGTGACATGGAGCAAAATTATCGAGGAGATATGCACAGAGTAATAGTGAGACACACTGGATTAAGCTCCAAGATAACCCCCCAGTCCCCATGCTTCACTTCACCTGTGCTTGCCTCCAGGAGAAAGCTGAGTCCCCAAGGCAAAGAGGAACTGCTGGCTGCCACACATTGAACATATTAGGCTCTAACGTAAAAAGGCAATGGTGAAGAATCACAAAACGCTGTAGCTTGGTTCAAAATCAGTCTAATTCATCTGAACCGATTGGTTTTGACTGGCTGTTTTGGGGCAAGCAGACTGGAGGCACCAATGATGTGATGCTACTGCAGTTGAGTCAGATCCTCAATCAGTGTATAATGGATCACTAGAACTTGCTCCTGTTGTATAGAGCCCTGTTGTAAGTAATCAACTAAAGTACTTGAATACATTTGAAGAAATAAAAGCAGAACAACAATGAAAATATCTGGCAGTAATTGTATTTATGCATTTCCTTTAAAATATTTAGATTAAAAACCAGCTAGCTGCCTTAATGCTTTGTGACTGGAGATAGTGTCAGAAGCTTAAAAAAAAGTTTGGCAGCCAACGTTTAGTAGACACATGAGCAGTAAAACATACTGACTGAGCTGGTACTCCTTGTCTAAGACCTTGACTGTGGTAGCTGGCACTAGAATCCTCTAAAGAACTGAAGATAAATTGTAATATCATCCACATATCTGTAAAGAAATTCAGTGTGATCAGTCCAGGTGTGAGCAATACTCAGAGAATTCAAAATAATTTAACATTGGTGGTCAAACTCTCTAACTATATACAATAATGCACATGGGACAATGTAGAATTACAGCTGGCAGTGCATGCTCCTCTTAGACTTGTGAGTTCTCTCCTCCCACATCTGCTGGCAAGGCGTAAAGTCTCTGTGCACTCACAGTAAAATGCCTGTGGCCAAAGACGATGCACAATTTATGGTGCAAGCTTCTTTACCATTTACCTCATTGTCCTTCTCCAGTACTCACCCAGGTTTAGATGTAACTCACTGCAGAATGGGGTAAATGAGTGAACTGGAAACTTGCTGAGTCTGATAAAGTTGTTTCTAGAAGTTCCCAGCCCATAATAATGTCTTGATCTCACAGGAACAAGGAGAGATGCAGTAGGAAGTGTAAGGGATAGGCCCTTAAAATGAATCATCTGCAAAAGCAAAGGAATCACAACGCGTGAGAGATGGCACCACAACCTGCTGAAAGGTAACTGAAAACCAGAGCAAATCCTTATCACCAGGCACCTACTGCAAAGCTTTCCCTGCCTGCGTAGTACAGAGGGAACAATCCTCCAGCCCTGCAGCTCTTGAGAAGTGTTTTGGATGGATAGATGGATGGATGGATGGATGGATGGATGGATGGATGGATGGATGGAGTTACAGCACAGTGGGCCTGACAAGCAAACACAGATGTCGAAAATGGAGATGTCTCTCTCTGAGCTATTCATCTGCAGCTCCTGTTAATAAATGGAGTGAGACAGGCACTTGTAGTACCCGATTCTTCTGATGTCTATCTTAATCACCTAAGCTTAGATGATTCATATGTCTCTGGGCTGAGGTGTCAAATGTCTAGATCCTGTTTTACTTGCCTATCAACTACGCACTCTTCCCTGTGGCAGCTCTCACAGACCACTGTCCCCAGGTACTGATAACAGAAGGACTCCATGACTGGAGAACCAGACTGGTCCTCTGCAGAGAGAACTCTTCACGGCAAGTTTGTGTGGTGGCTCATGCACCCAGCCTGGTCACACAGACTAACCTCCACACGCCTCCTCAAAACCTTCCCCCCTGCACTCAGTGTTTCTCCTGTATCCATCAAGGCTGGATATTGGTATGATAAATGAAGCATGAAGTGGTATCGTACTAAATTAACATGCTTTACAGCCTTTAATACTGCAGAGAAGCATAGAGCACCTTACCAAGACTCAGGTCTTTTGGCAGATGCTTGTATCATAACCAAGCACAGTAATTAACATGTGTTATTTTTCATGTGTGCTCCATGTAAAGTGACACAAACTACCTTCCTTTTCACACTGTGTACATGCAATATTTATTTTCTGTATTAAACCAGCATTATATGTTATAGAAGAGCAACCAGACATGCTTTGTTTTAAACATCTATAAAACAACTTTCTTATGACTAAGTTATTAATGAATTATTGTATTAGTGGTTTATATTAGCTATTATTATTACTAATCAGTAGCAATACACAACCAATTTAAATTTTCACATTTATTAAAAAAGGGAGAAGACATGTAAAAACAGCGTTAGGAAGAAAATTTACCATTCTTAAAGAATAAATGAACAGACTTTTTATACTGAAAGGACAATTCAGGCAATCAGCCCTGTTCACCATTTATATCAATTATAAATTTAAATATTGACTGGAATATGAAAATCTCTGTAGGCCAGGGGTATTAAAAATATTATGCAGAATTGTCATGCACTGCTCTTAAAAAATAAACTCCAAACCTGTGCGTAATGTTGGAGCAGATAAGCATTTGCAGTCAGGTTGTTGATCCAAAGAGAGTAATTAAAGAAGGTGAGGTCTAAACTTGTCAAAGTCATTTTGCCCTACTTTCCTATTTATAGGTTTCAAAATGGAAAAAGCCTTCAAAAGGATTTGCATCCTGGCTTCCCTCTGTAAGATCCTTCTGCAAGAGATTTGAGAATTAGCTGCTGTGCCTGCAGTATATTAAAATCTTTGACAGCCATCCACTTGGGGAATCCCTGGGAAAAAAAGAAACAACACAATAATAACCACCTCACTTTGCTTCAAAAGGTTCACAGTATCACTTGAAAGTGGAGAATAAATCACCATTCTTCAGAATTGTTCCTAAGGCTTACCCATTCTGTGGGGTCCTTCAGTGGGGAGAGGCGTGTGGCCAGGCTGGAGGTGCAGCCTCCTGAACCCCATCCAGCTGCTCACCTGAGGTGTGTCCCTGCCCCTCCACCACAGACCCCAGCAGGCAGGAGCGAAGAGGGGCACTTCTTCCTCTCTCAGAATGGTTTGGTTGAATGAGGAGTAGGTCTGGTTGTCTTTTCACCCTTGACACTGGCAGCCAAATCTGTGCAGGCACTGGAGGAGTCCTGTGTGAAAGGTAAAGAGGAGCAGCTCTAAACATCTCTCACAGAAACTTGCTGGAAAAGAGAAATCGAGAGAGATAGCTGAGGTTTGCTACTGTTAAAGAAAAAAGATTGTTTGGGTGAAATTTTCTCTACTTTTTCCTGCACCAGTAATTTTAAACCTTCTTTAAACACAGTAGAAATATGTTGATAGAAATGTTTTACATGAAAAAGAAAACAAGTTTTAACCTTGAAAGCTGAAAAACTCTATATTTTTGTTATTCAATATTTTTAACAAAACCCAGTAAAATCCATCTTGAAAAAATTTAAAACTGCAATCCTGATGGGGAAAAAAAAAAAAATACACGACTTCAGTGCAAATTGTTCAACTGCTACATTCCCAGCTACAAAAAAAAAATCCTTTGCATGGACACTTTAAACATCAAGTTTTCCACTTAGCACAAAAAAGAGAAGTTTTCTTTGAGCAGTACTCCAATAGAACAGACCTGGCCTTCTTAAAACTGACAGTTGAGCCCTGCTTTGCCTTGTGACAGTGCAGTTAAATGCCACCTCTGGCTCAGAGTATATTCTTATGTCCTATAGGCAAATGAAGAAACACTCAGTGAGTAGACAGGTGTGTGCTGTCAGGGACACTACATTATCTGACAACATAACTTTTAACTTCCACTTATCTTACCTTCCTTGTGCTAGGCCATGAAAAGGCAGGGAGTTATCTAATTTCAATACCATAGCTGTGTAAGCAGATAAGATAAAAAGGACAGCTAAAGTGATGAAAATGAAAACATTTTGGGCAAGCCAAGAAAAGTGCTGAGTCATTTTCTAAACTGTTGTGATTATTTAGAAAAATAAGTCAGTGAACGGTTTTGTTTCTTGCTTATTCACTCACTCAAATTCCCAAGCCATCATTAAAAAGTTTAAATGTTTCCCATCACAAGGATTAAAGGTGAGCTGACATGGGCATATATCATAAAAGAAATTGCTTCTTCTACCTTGGCACTTTACAATCCTGAGGGATGAGTAATGTATGAGGAAATGTGGTTTTTATGCCCACAACGATCTTGCTGAAGGAAACAATGTGAAAAGTGTCATTTAGATAATAAAAATGAGAACTAGCAGAAATAGAGTCCAGAGACAATCAAAATTTGCCTAGGGATAAGAAGATAGGCTGGACGTCCCCTTTCTGTTATATTGTTTCTGATTTTGTGGACCAGATTTTTAGCTGTGTAACATGATGCAAGTCCACCCACAGTCAAGAGTAAGCTGGTTTGCAACAGCCGAACATTTAGTCCACCAGCTTTATGGCACTTTAAACTCCTCCTTTGAATTCTCCCATTTTTCTACTGCTATCACCCTTCCGAGAGAGCATCCATCCCACAGCACCTTATCTACAAAGGGCTCTGCAGAAGGTATGACCCTGTGGCTACTTGAATGTCCTGGGAGGAAAGACTGGCTTATTGCTTGCTACTATCAAACTGTTTTAGTTATTTTTTCTTCCTTGAATCATAGCCTAAATTATCTAAGAACGAAACCCAAAGTTTTAGAAAAGAAAAACCCACTCTCCATTACGTATTGATGTCTCTAACAGGAGATATCCTCAGACCTTGTCTCTCCATCTTCAGTTTTAAATGAGTCTTCAAATCACATCCTTATTTGCTGCTTCTGCATTGCTCCCACCACCTCCTCCCCTGGTTTGCAGAGATTCAGAGTCACTGACTTCACAAAGCATGCCACATCCCTGAAATCTGCCCATTAAACACAATACTTTTAACCCCAAATATCACAGGTATCCGGACTCAGGAGCCAAAGGCTCCGGAAGACGATACAGTGACATACCAGTGGTAATTGTTCTGACAAGGACCCTCTGAGCAGTGTCATTGGAGGTGACAGTCACTGGCAGTCTCCAGCTTAGCAGCAAGGTCACTGGGGAACGGCAGTTTCCACTAATGCTGTCAGGCAGTGGCCACGCACATTGCAATTGGAGACAAATCTTCCTGTCCATGAGCAGTTCCCGAGTGACCACCATCCTAAGGGGCAAGAAATGGCAAGAAGAATGACAGGTAAAGCACCACACTTTAAAATGGCTATACTTTTCCTCCTTAAAGGAAAAAAAAAAAAAAAAAAAAAGGCACAAAAGAAGGAGAAAGGGTTTGTTTCATTTCTCCGAAGTCTCTCTGCTAGGGAACAGGCAAATCCATGGGCCTGGAAGACCCTCTATCAGAGCAAGTGAGACGAGGATGGAGACCTCCCTCCATTTCCACAGCTTGCCCTTGTCCCCCAGAAGGAAGGTTCACCACTCCTAACCCTTGCAAGTGAATAGCTGGGGAAAACGGTCTGTTCTCTGCCCGGGTAACTGAGCACAACTCCATTCCACATGGAGAGTTTTTTACTTCTCTGCACACCCAGGAACTTGGCGTCTGCCTCCTATTGCAGCAGCTGTATGGGTGTCAATGTCAGAGAGACATTCATTTGGAAAGAGGATACTCTACAAACTGATATGCAAATAAAAGCCATCAGCGAGGAGATGCAGCAGACACCCATGGGGGCTCACACACATTATGCTCTCAGTAAGTTCAGCATTTTACTGACCCAGCCTTCCCTGGAGGTACCACTGGCCCAACAGGTGATGTTTGACTCAGTGGTCATGAGGTGACAATGTGCTAGAAATAGGGAATTCATATCATTTGTATTCCTTTTCCTCTGCTATTCTAAGGGTTGAAAGGGCCACCATTTTAAATTTAATTTACAGGGTATACCGTCTATCTGTTGGAAACACGAGGAAGCAGACCTTGTCCTAGTATTTATCAGACACATGCCGCCCATCTGCTTGAGCTGGGTCGAGGAGGATTTGCTGTTAATCCTTCAGACCCATCTGCAGGGGGTTCAAAATGCTGACCAGAAAGCTAGACAAGATGAGGTTTATTTAATTAAAAAAACTGCTCCGGAGGTTACTGGAAATCACTCTGAAGAAGAAATAGCTTTTGATCATGTCACTTCCAGGGAAGGCGGGAGAGGAAGGGGGATGGGGGAGGCAGGCAGAGTTTTGCATCAAAATAAGACTGTGACTATCAGTAAATAAATAAAATGATAGACCTTCACCAAATGAACCTGTTCCCGTGAGGGAACGTTTCTATCTACCTGTTACATCAAATACAGAAAACACTAAACCCCCACTCCAGCTTGAGTGTTTCACCACCACATTGCAGGGCTTGGCCTCTAATCTGGGCCAAGTATGAAAGGCAGAAATTGGGTTACTCGTGCACACACACACACACACCACACACACACAAACACACACGCTAATCTGCAGGTTTGTTTGCATGGACCTGAAAAGGAGACAGACACAACCTAGAAAACAACCCCAAAACTGCAGCGGGTTAGCTCTTCAAAAGCCGGCATTTATATTTGCCTGCTCTTTGGAAGAAACACAAGTTTCTGGGGAAGATGGCTAACCTGAGCTTTGTTACTTTAACATTTAATTGCAGCTTTTCATAATCAGGGTTACCACCATTCAAGATCCATTTATGTGGAAGTGAGAAACAATAAAATCCCATCTACATTTGCTCTGCTGAAAAGGGACATCTGCTAGTAACAATATTATTTCTAATGAAATATTATGTACACAACCGGTTTAATGCAGTGCATGCAGTGGTCCCAAGCTCACTTGGGAGAAGTGGCTTTTCGTGGGAATAATCCTTGTTCTTCCAGCTCCTGATTATTATTTTATGGCAATATAATGCATGACAATTTTCGAAGTAACTCGTCCAGACAATTTGCTCCTACCTCTCCCAGGGCTCTTTGAAATGCTGTGCCTGTTCCTAATCAGATTCCTGTACTGGGGGTTACACAATCATTTTATTTTTCTTCTCTATTTTTTTTTTTTTAAGCACAAACATCCTTAAAAAAAGCAAAAACAGAGGCAGAACTGAGCACAGGGAAAACAACAGGCAGAAAATAGCAATATTCCCGACAACAAGCTGTGAAACACAGGGTCTGGCATTCTGGTCCTATACCCAGCCACACCGGTGAAATACAGCTCCATCTAGGGACAAGGCACATCCATCCTGCAGAAAAGATGGATTTGGGAAACCATGAGCAGGAACAATGGGGAGATCTTACTTTCCTGCAGAGTGGCAAGTAAAGATTCATGCTGCTTGGGATCATATAGCAAGCTTTCTGCTTTGTGGCTGAAGATAACCTCTGAGCAAAGTAACTTTATCTGCAGCAAATTATTCCTTAGCTTCCCATTGCAGGATTTGCTTCAACTTAGTCTGAGGCAAGTGGTGCTGGCTACTATCAGATAGAGGGCTAGAGGGATATCTGCTTTGATTTAATATAGAAGTTCCCATGGAAAGTCCTTGGGCAAAGTAAGAAAATCTCATCCCAAGACTGTAGAGAGAGAAATTCACTGAACTTCTTTTATGATGACCAGGTTAACCGACTATGCAGAGATTTAACCGTACAGATATAAGGTCTCTGACGTTTAGCAGCCACTAAAATAGATGTTCTCTCTTCTGGATGTACAGCTTCGAGTTATCTGTGAGTCTTTTGTTCCCCTGACCTTCCCAATCCACATCTTTTTACTTTTTACTGAGTAAACTGGGCATTTCCCGTGGTTGCTTCTTCTCAGTCATGTAAATGTGACGTTAACCCTTCCTAACTGTCCATCTGTGTGCTCACAGCCCAAGGCTGTGTGAAGAATCTGACACCCAGCCCAGCCTGTCCTTGCTGCAGGGATGGAAGACATCACTGCTGCCTTAATTCACCTTAACATTTTTACTGGCAGTTACTTCATCCATCGCAGCGTTGACAGAGAGAAACATGCACCCCTACTTGCCAGGGCAAGGCTGGGCAGGCTTGGGATTTAAGGTATTGCTGAATTTATATTTCTAAGATGCTGGACTGAGATTCAAAGGCACTCAGGGTGACAGCATGTTTCCTTCTGCCATCTCCATCGGAGTGAGCATGTGTGCAAGCACCTCGAGTCACACCAGAGTCCACCAGATCCCCTTTAACGGGTTTCAAATCTCTGTGGGGCCTGAATATCACAAGGCTAAACATCTATTTCAGACACCTTGCAGGACTTAAAGGGAATTCCTAACACAAGTATTTAAAAGGTAGCAAAGCCCAATTTCCCAGTACAGATACTTAAAAAGTGCACACAGATCCCGTATTTACACATGCAGAGTGGAATTTGCACATGCAATTAAGTTGATTGACATCTTCTGACTGTGTAGATACCTTCATCAGCAAACATTTGTGCAAGCAATCAAGTGAGCTATATTTTTAAATGCCCACCCTGGCATGCAGAAGGAAATGTCCCAGCCAGGCAAGGAAACAGCAAGGATGCAACTGAGATTAATTCATCTGAGCACTTGTCAACAAACGTAATGAACAGGAAATCAGAGAAGCAAATGACAAAAGGCATCAGTTCTGGGAAAAGTGCCTAAGAGATGGTGTTAGAAGTGTCTCAGGAACAAGTGAAGATCACCTGGTATGTCATTTTTGTCATAATTAGTTGGCAAAGAAAACAGGGAAGTCAAAATCACAGTGGTGCACCAGAGCCCCCCTGTTAACAGATCGAGGGTATCGATCCCATCACTCATTTATTTAGGAGATAGAATTTTAAACAGGAATGAGAACAGAGTTACCATCAAATCAGCTGTCAGCTGGATGTCACCCTAGGCAATTAGCATGCTCCTAATGTGCTACAAATTTTAAGCCCAAATTATGTCCTCAGATGCCTGCGTTTAGCTCACACTGACTTTGCAGAACACACGGTTTAGAGCACAGAAACAACAGAAGATCTGCAGGTAGATATTGCAGAGGCTTTAGACAAACAGCCTTGGCTGGGAGAAAAGGAATGGGAGAGGAGATCTACGGTGGATGCTGCTAACAGAGCAGAAAGTGTGAAAAACCCTTCCTGCCAGACTGAGCAAGCAAGCCTGCAAATGTGCTGTCTTCTGCCCAAAGCAGCACTGGAAATGGACTGTAAATACATTTGTAAGCACTACAGGTAGTTAGCTATTAATATTTCTGGGGCTGATCCTTGGCAGGTATAAGTCATCCAAATTCCACTGATTTCCTTGGTTCGTACCAGCTGTGGCTCCATCTCTGTGTTATTATTAAAGACAATAAATCTCTTCTTTGGGCCAAATTTAGTCCTAGCTATGTCACCATGACTGGATTAGCTCCACTGAAACTAACGGGGGAAAGTCTGAGCTCATGTGTGGGAAATGAAAATAGAATGTGGCTGCAGCATTTATTAAAGTAGAAAAGAAGCACCTTCACACATATATATATGTGTACGTATCTGTTGCCTGTTGGATTGACTGACCATTTTCCCTTAGAAAAAAGGGGAAACCAACTACTTTCCCTTCAGAAAATGAGATTTTGCACAAACTAAGATTCTGTACACGTGGAAAAAATTTTTCCCAAAAATGTTCCAGTCAGAAAACCGATGGTTCTTGTTTTGTTCTACATCTGCTTGAGCCAGCACACTGAATGCTGGAAGACTCGTGATTCCCCTGAGTAATTCCCCTGAGTAATTCAACTGCTGAAAGAAAAAAGGGCACATTGTGGTAGCTACAGCTTAGCCAGTGGTGGGCTTTCCTGGGATCACAGGAAACACAGAGCTACAGCTCCTGTAAGCAAGAGGCTGTTCAGGCAGAAGCAAATGATGACCTGATTCAGGCAAAAATATTTCATTTTAGCCCAAAATGACATTTGTAAATCAATTCTTTTTAGGAGGTATGTGTTCCAATTTGACAAGAACACAAATATGAAAATACCAGAATTTCCCATGGGACAGAAATTCTATTTTTCAACAAACACTAGGAGCCATCTCTACTGAGAGGTCATTTCTCTATTACAAAGCCACTGTTTTCTACATCTGTGTCTAAACTTAAATAAAAGACAGTCAGGGACCAAACACTTCTCTCAAACAACTTGTTAGATGACCAACGGGCTTCCGCGGTGCACATGGAGATCCCACAACTTCCTGATCCCCCATTCCAGTCTATCTCATGTGGAGAATTTTTTTTTTTAATACCTAACCGTAATTTTCCATGATGCAATTTGTGGCTGGTTTTTGTCCTTTTGTAATGTCCCTCCAAGAATAGCCTGGCTCTGTCTCCTCAATGGCTACTAATTCATTGAAGCCAGCTTGTAGATCTTCTCTCAGCTACTCCTTCTGGCTGAAGAAACCCAGGACTCCCAGTCTCTCTGTGCACACCCAGTACTGCAGGCTCCTGATCACCTTGGTGACCTCTGCCGTTGGTCAGCATCTTGTATCAAGGAGGCCCAAACTGTATACAGCTTTGCATATTCAATCAATGAGTGACAGAGGTGACAAGGGGTCTGATGTCTGAACTTGCTCCTTGCACTTCCTTTCCTTAGCAGCACAGTCTGCTTGATGGTTTCAATGGCATTTTCTAGCTCTCAGCAGAGAGTGACAAGCCTCCCGGCTTGCAGGCTTCAGAATGGACTCAGGCTGATTTTTACCTGGTCTGGATGAATTTGGCTGACTCCTGGACAATTCCGCTACCGTTCCCATTCAAACAGATGAAGTTATGATTGCAAATCATCTACCTGCCTTTTTCAAATAGCAAAATACCCAGTGACACAACAAGTGTTCCTGAGGAGAACAACCCAGTTAGGGAATTCATAAATGGACAATAGCATGTGGAGCTGTAGATTGTGTGTGTTTGGCAGGGGGGGCAGCAGATCCCAGCATACAAGCAGAGAGAAATGGAAAAGTAAACATTCAGGAAGAGCAATATGTAATTCTTTGCACCAAAGCACACGGTAGTCATGCTACAAAGCTGACTGCAAGGAAAATGCTAAATGTATTTTCAAGTAGCTTTTCATCATCTTTTAATGCAAAGTAAGAGCTGGAGACAAAAGAGGGAAGCCAGCTCTCTGCCATTTCCAGCCAGTGCTCTATGGAGGAACAGTGACATGAAGAAAAACAATGTCAAACCACAAACCACCAGAAAGTGCCCCACACAGCCCATGTGAATAACCACCACTACGTGTGGCTGCCTTCTCTTGAGACCCTGATCGTGAGTCCGAACATCAACTGCTTTTCTCCATCACGCAAACCATCCCTCACAAAACAGATACCTGTATGGGGACACCTGCTCTTTCTTGGCAGTTCCCTTGTTTTCTGTGCCTTGTTACCAGGGGTTACATCTGGCCAAGGGAGGGCTTTGCTTCCCAAATACCTGTGGAAAGGCCTTCCCCAATCTAGCTTTGGAAGAGACCCTAAAATCCCCAGAACGTGAAGCTCTTTCCCGGTTAGTCATCCTATAGTTTCGTTTCTGTTCTCTCAGCTGTTCCAAAATATTTAGCTTTCACACTTCATCTACACACAAACTAGACACTCTTGACTAAACCTAGGCTTCCACATTACCACAGAAATGACACATCTCCTGTCTCCAACTTCTTTAAATAGCTCTGATTAATATTTAGGCTTTGCAATCCCTTGATTAAACAAGACACCCACAAGGAAGACACTACTAGAGACCACTTGCCAAACTGGAAACTCCCTGTCAAAAATTATAAAAGAAAAAGGAAAAAAACCCAGTTCTTTCATCTACTTCCTATGAAGTCTCAGCTGTGTCTGTGTCACTGTGCAGAAGGCAATAAGAGACGATGTCGACAGATGGGGAGCTGAGGACACAATTCACCCAGCCTTCAAGAAAGCTTACAGTCCCGTACTATACATTAATCCACAAGGTCAGTAATGGGCAGGGGGGGAGACACTAACCATGTAAGCAGATAAAGACTTAAGATGGAGGTAGCAGACAAAGCAGGCATGTCTGCAGTATTTAGTGTGGAGGGGGGAATCTGGTGGAATGTCACAGGGGGCATTTAGAGCTACGGGGCCCTTTGCCAAAGGCATGACCAAAGGGGAAGAAGAAAAGAGCAGAAGGAAAGAAAAGGTGCAGGAGACACTCATCCAAGTGACAGTCAGTGCTGAACAGGGAGTAAATTAATCCAGGATGACACTGACAGACTAGGATTAAGTAGCTCACCCATGTCATTAGGTTGCATGCACATATAGATGAGCTAACAAAGATAGGGACAATGCTTACCCCAAATAATTGAGGACACAAGTAAAAAAGGGTCAGGGAAAGGTTACAAAAGTAATAGATTAGGAAACTTCCAGAGAGGGCTTTCGAGTCAGACCTTTTCTCATTCACTCCCTTGCTAAATTATCTATTTCTGTTCTGATCACCTCTCCTGTCACCTGACTTCCCTTTTTTTCTAGTTCCTCTCCTTCTCCTCCAGCCTGTCCAAAATACCAGCTCTTTTCCTTGATTTGCCACACATATCATCTTGCTCTCCCACCAGTACACTACCTCCCAGCCCTCCATGCAATCCTATCAAGCTCCTTTTCTTTCACAGAAGCCATCACTATGGTTCAGCCGGTGAGGGGTGACCTGCTAAGAAATGTTAACTCAATCACTTGCCATCATGGGTCCAGAGCAGATACAACCAATGTGCATCACTTTTTAAAATAGTTAAGACTTTAGGATAGTCACTGAGCTGAGACTGCTAAACAGTGGGCTCTGGTTCTCCTGCCTGCACCACAGACTTCACATGTGACCAGACACATCACCTCAATTCTGTAGTTTAACTCCTTCTGCCGTTTGCCAACCCTCCTAGCTACCTCACCTGATATTTTCCCAGGGACCTCCTCTGGCCTTGGCGGTGTGGAGCACACACAGCACAGCCTCCCAGTTATGGTTTCAAGACCAACCTACAATAGCACAGCTGCCAGTAAAGGACAGGGCTGCACTTTTCCCCTTCTTCTTTCATACTGGTTGCTATGATCAAATTTTAATTATTTCCTGGGTTGAGGAGGTGAACATACATATTTGGAGATGGAAGCAGCAAGTGGCTTCAGACTCCACCTCTGAGCTCTCCTGGAGTACAGATCATACTGACAATAAGAGAGCAGGGCCTTGCACATAGTTCTACTCCATTCATAGGCTTCCCGACACTGTGTTCTGAGTTTCTTACAGTGCTTGCCTGTTCAGGGTCCTCAGTGCTCTCTGCCAGCAAACTTTCACTCTCCCACATGGGAATAATGAAAGCTGAAGACTGGTAATATTCACATCAATGTGAAAGCAGGTTAAATCACATTTAGTAAATTAAAAAATGATCAATCTCACTCAGAGCTGGCAATGAGATAAGACTTAACTATGTATCACTCAAGTAGAAAAAAGAAAAGAAAAACACCATTTCCCCTCCAAGGCCTCTGTTAATAGCACCTCTGCCCAGAGCAGGGACATTCATCAAAGACATGTGGCTATCCTTTTGTTTCAGTTTTCCTTCCTCAAGACTGTTGCAATTAGCATTTCTTAATGCAGCTCAGATGAAACTGCCACTAATACAATCCGAAGTTGCTAACTACAATGTCATTGTGCACGGTAACGAATGTTTGCTTAAAGATCAATAGGTGAGGCCAGTGTTAATTGTTAAATTAAACATAAACATTGTCAAAACACATCCATCGTTATTCTTCCACCTGATGACATGAACCTGGAGATCCCTTGGTGACCTTATATTCAGGCTCTGTGACCTTCAGGTGGTTTGCATCAGATTATCTTTACCTTATGCAAACTTAGACTTTTAATTGATCATTTTAGAATACAGCAGATTGCAGAACTCATGAAGTCTCAGGAGGGTTTCCTTTGAGAAACACTGAGGGGGTAAAAACATCTGTAGGGTACTTGGGAACATTTGTAGGGTATAGGGAAACTTGGAGTTAAATGTGTCACAGGTTAGCTGCAGCCTTTCATGATAACATCCATTTCTAACCTGCCTCAATTATCTTCTGTACTCACCAGAGCCAAGAAAGTGTTGCAGAACAGAGTATTTCAGGTGACAATCTCCAGATGGTGACTGGTGGGATTCAGTTCCTACTATCCAGTCATGGAAAGAGTCACAGTTCTGAGGATGGGCACCATGGATGATGCAGGAATCTTCTGCTGGTGAACATAAAAAATACCAGGGTCTAGCACAGCACAAACACCGCTGCTCTCAGTGATTAAGTATGTAGTTACACTGCTTGTAGCTGTACGTAGCAGTGAACAGGAACCTATTCCTGCCCTGCTACACCTTCCTACTGTGCTGTTGCTGCCAGTAATTAGAGCTTACCAGAGGCTGCAGAGAGCCTGAAATAATTGCTCTAACATGCATTAGCTGTCATATGCATCTTAGGATGTTAAATTCACCGCAGAATTTGAAAGGCTGTTCTGTGTCATCAACTCTGGTTCTTTACACCACAGGGAACAAAACTGCGTAGGTTTCATCGGTTTATCAAACACCATCTTAAAAAATATTGAATTTTTTTGTCCTGTTCACACTGGTGGAGTCTGTTGCAGAACCCCTTTCCTCTGTCAGTAAAAAGCTTCCCTCTAACTTTCAGCCTTGATTTATTCAGAGCCAGTTCCTGCCTATTTGTTCTTGTGCCAGCATTTCAGCTTATATAGCTCTTATCCCTCCCTAGTGTTTAGCCCCCAATGCATTCCTGGAGAGCAGGCCTATCTCTTTCCCAGCCTTCATGTTCTGAGGCTGAACAAGCCCTGCTCTTTCAGCCTTCTTTCATAAAATAGGTTCTCCATTTCCCCAGTCACCCCAGTAACCCTGCCAGTCTGCATCTTAAACATGGGTAACCACAACTGTCCCACTCAGGTTTTCCTTCGTGTCTTCTCATTATATTAACACTACTGCAGTTCTGCAATAAAATGGATATATTCTAGGATTGTGGTTGTTCTGTTCACAGCCAGGTTGCATAGTGGCCCATCTTCATTCCCTAAACATTTAACACAGTCTCTCGCTATGTCTGTCTTTCAGGCTGAAGAGTCCATGGTTTAAGGCAGCAACTTCTGTTATTGGTCCCAATGTGCATTGACTTTGTACTTCACAATACCCAAATTCTGTAAGTTGATACGAATCAACAACACTCCCAAATTTTCTATATCAGCACTGCGTTTCATTAGCTCAAGCAACTCCATAAGCACTTTCCAGTTCCTCATTTCTTCTTCCCAAGTCACCTTCCATCTTCGCCCCTTTGACCACTCTTTGCCCCACGACAGAACACTGGTTTTAATCCTCACCTTCTTCATCGTCATCACAAATTCCCTGTACAGCACAATATATTCAATTCTTCAGAAGGACCAAGCTAGACTGGGGCATCGCACTGTTCTTGCCTCCTGCACAGTGAAAGCTCTCCAAGGAGCCCAGCACAATCTCTCACAAACCCATCTTGTATTTATCCCGTTTTTCATATGCCTTCACGTGTTCAGTTATTTAAAATGCTGCTCTAAAGCATTGCATAGTACTGAGGTACAGCCAGGAGTTTCCCTAATCATTTTTCAACAGCTGCTCCATCCTTTATTACAGGTACCGTGTTTGCTACTTTCCAGTCAACTGCTCAGGGCAGAGTACTCTGGCTTTGAACAGTTTATTGAGAATCTTTGCTACAGGGAGAGTGATTTCATGTGTCAGTTCCTTCTCTCTCCCAGGGCTGATCTGATCCTTAAAAACTTGAACACACAAAGCACTTGGAGATCTGCATATTGCACATGACCCTCTCCAGTTGTATTCACTCATTCCCATTAGCCATCTTCATCCCCAGGGAAAGCCGAGGTAGTGTCCCTTCAATGTCTGGAAGACACATACTAATCCCTAACCCATGTTTATTGCATGGTAGACTCATTCATTGTTTTTCTTTTTATTTATATGTCTAGTGAGCCTTTTATTGTTTCTTTAGACCTTCATCTCCTCACCTTCAAGACATGGCTTCTTTACCTGATCTATCCCTTCTTCCATTGCTAGCACGTTCCATTTCCCTCCATATACCCTTTTCAAGGCTATTATTTATCTGCTCAGGTCTGAACACCTTCCTGACAGGTTTTTCTCACTGGTGAGCAATGCAAATTCCAGATAACTTCTACACTTCTTTTAAAGAAATCCCCAGCATTTTACATGTCCAAACCCTCGAGCTGTCCTGCCCTACTAATTTCACCTGGTTTAGACACCAACATGAGTTACTGCTGGCTGTGAAAATGCAGTTTTGGGACCCTCTCTTTGTCTTTCTTACAGGAGGGCTGAAACCATTAATAGTGTTAACATTTGTTACCTAGCTACTCAGTTAAGGGCAAGATGGATCCTGAATGGTTGTACACGCAAACTGTCTTCCCAGCTCTAGGCAGCCTTGCAGTAACAGGGAACGTCTGTCTGGGCTCTGATACAGAGCCTGCTGCTTTTTATAGTCCCTGGTTGAAGCCTAGACAACAAACACCCCAAGCACCAGTTCTGAACCCAGGTTAACAGGTAACAACCCTTCTGCACCATAATCACCCCATAGATCAAATTGTCTGCCAGTATTATTGAGGCTACACATGTCTCCAAGTCTGCACTGGCACGACTGAGCTGTTATCGGTGTTACACAGAAATAAGTTCCCTTCTGATGGGATTCTTGAGTGGAGCACTGCGTCAACCCTGCAGTTTTAATTTGCTGGAAGGAAGAATACCACTTTGATATTCACCCTCACTTCTGTCAAACAAGATACGTGCTCTGATCTGCCATGACTGCAATTTCATAACTTCAGAAATACACAGCCACACAGCAGCGAGGACGTGTTTTTTGCTAAAGTCAACAAGCCCAACATGATACTGTTTTAGGCTTCCTGTTATTTTTCACTGTGTTGTTAAGGCTGTTTGGTCCTCTCCTAATACACACATTTATTCATGTTACACAGATTTGAGATTTGATAATTACGTAAAAGCATGCAAGTCTCAGGCGCAGCAGGATCCACAATAAAGCAGTAATAACAGACACTGAAATTTCATCAAGATAAGAAGGACATGTAGAGCTAGAATTAGGAAGACTGCTAAAAAATTAAAACAGCCTCCTTACCTCCTCTTCTCTCTGAAAAACCTGGAGAAATAACAATAAAGCAAGAGAGAGAAAGAGATAGAAATCTCCAGAATTCAACTTCTTCACACCATTAATTATGGCAGTTAAAAGAATCAAGCGCTTTGGACAGATTTTGCCTGGATTCAGGAAAGCGCTTTAACATGGGTTTAAGTTTACCCTCTGTTTGGAAAGTACTTAAGTATAGGCTTAACTTCGAGCAGACGTTTAAGTCCCCTTGACTTTAACATGTGCTCAAGTGCTACCTACAAAGGAAGCATTTTCGTGAAGCAGGAGACCATCTTGGCTTAGGCACTGGATTAGCTGTCAAGAGACAGGGATTTGTTCCTGGCTCTACTCCTGGCCATTGACAGGGTGAGCCCAGGCAAATAACATCCCCACTCTGTGCTTCAGTTTCACCACCTGTAAAATGGAGCTAACTGCACTGCTCTTTGCAAAATGCTCCAACACTGATGCATGAAAAGCGTTATATTTAAGAAATACACATTCATACAATCATACTCGGGGATTTCTTGCACCATCCTTTCAAACAACTGATGCTGGCAACTGCTGGACAATGATAGATCTCGGTTGCACATCCTCCTTATCCTTGCCTGTTAATTCAGAATAAGGACTGACTGTATTGGCTGATTTCCACTTTTTATACATCTCCTAGAAACACTTTTTTATTTTTTTTCATTTTAACATAAAAAAATTCCATTGAAGTTAATGGGTTATTAAGTTGTTGGATGCATCTTACACCTTCATATGTGAAGAGAGTTTGGATTTTCATTAGTTAGAGCTAACACCAATTTTCAATAAAATATTAACCAAACACACACAGAAATAGTTCATGTGGATCTATCCACTACTTCAATAAAATTAATAGACTTAGATATTTACTCTTGCCCCAGCAGTAATATTTTCTCACATTACATTTCAAACAATGAAATGACACTAAATTCATTTAAAACAAATTTATATTATTGTTATTTTAAACAATACTTAATTCAATTTCAGTGTTTGGCATGCAAAGTTTGAAAATATCAATATTATTGTTTAATGTAAAAAAAAATAATAATTCAGCTACAAATTATTAGCATATGCAAGCTTCCCAAATGACTTCCAGGGCTGGTATTTACATTAAACTGAAAATGAGCAAAACCAGCCAGATGTAACTGCCATTCAGAGAATGGGGCTGCTAAGATTTTTTTTAAAAAAAAGGGCATTCAGCCCCAATTTCAGTCCTCTCACCTGTACTTGGTGGTAGCTCATACAGAGGAGTGTCACTGTGGGTTTCATGTGGCTGAACTGAAAACAGAGGGGACAAAGATGAAGAGACATGTAGAGACAATCCATATGTTGCTCACTGTGGATTTTTTAGGGCTATATTTGTCACCAGCAGACCTCTAAATATATGGCAAATAACATCATTTCCCTCACAGGTGGGGAAACTGAGGTACCGCGGCTCTTCTTACCATGGAGGACACTGGAGATACACCCATGTGGGTGGGGGACACAAGCCCCCGCCATTGCAGCCCATCCTCCCAGCTGCAGGCCAGCTCTCACCTCCCTGTCTGCCCCACGGTCAGCATGGCTTCTCACACGGCAGGGTTTGTCCCTGGTGAAGAAAGGCCCCAGCTGACAGCCCGTCCTCCACCATGCAGCTGTGGTGAGGCCTCCCCTCAGGGACAGGGGGCAGCGGCAGCCATTTTGTGTCTGCTGCGGCTTCCTGTCATGGCGGGCCCTGAGGGGACAGCACCTGGAGGGCAGCAGTATTATTACTTAGTAACAGTATATATTATATCCTATAATATAATAGTCTATATTGTTATACCTCTAATAAATCATTCTAGCATTTAGATTAGCACATATGCTGCAGGGAGATTATATATCATCCTCCTGCTCAGCACAGAGTGGTGTTGGCAGAAAACAGGCCATAGTGGGTGAATGCTTCAGAGGAACAGCTCTACCCAGCTGTTCACAGAATCACAGAATTGTCTAGGTTGGAAAAGACTTTGAAGATCATCCAGTCCAACCATCAACCCAACATTAACAGTTCCCAAATACACCAGATCCCTCTGCACTATGTCAACGTGACTCTTAAACACCTCCAGGGATGGGGACTCCACCATCTCCCTGGGCAGCCCATTCCAACGCCCAACAACCCGTTCTGTAAAGAAAAGCTTCCTAATATCTAGTCTAAACCTTCCCTGGCGCAACTTGAGGCCATTACCTCTTGTCCCCAGTTCTCTGCAACCTCCTTTCAGGTAGTTTCCTTAAAGGAAATCAGATGCCTTGTACTGTCTCGACCTCCCCATGGTCTTGTTGGGTAAAAGGCTGTTTTAATCTTTTGGGCCAGATATTTCCACTGAGGAAGGGGACTGTAAGTAAGAGGAGGTTAAAATAAGATCTGGGTTTGTTTGAGCTGCCTGGAGGCTGCTGGGATGACAGCATTTGCAGAAATGTGGGGCTGATTTCTAGTGTTTTCATCCCATGTATGACCAGTTGGTATCACCCCTTAACACCGGTGTTGCTGAGCCATGTGCTGGCTGTCCCAGGGCCGGAGCAATCTGTGGGGTCAAACCCTTCTGCACAGGGGATTTAAGACAATTCATGGGGAAGCAGTGTCAGCACTGTGCAGGTAAATTCCACGTTGGGCAAATGGCATTTGAATCAACAAATGTTTGAAAGCTTGTAAACCATGTAGAGAGTCAAGGTAAATAATGTGCTCATGTGTCCCTGAACGCTCCACCAACAGGAAGGAGATGCTCCATCACTTAGAAACAAGCTGCCCCCTGAAAATTGCCATTACAGTTCTTGCTGAGCTTTCCTGCAGACGACAACATATTGATGGAGCCTGGGAATGCCCGCAACAAACCAGTGACTCAAGGCAACTGTTGAGGAAATCACAAAGTATATTTAGATTTGATCTCTACCTGCTAACGTGGTCCTTTAAAACCCTTTTAACAAAGAAGCAGTTGCCATTTGAGGATGTCTGCCCCATGTGCAGCACTCAGAGGAGCTCTGATTCAGAATAAAAGAAGTAGCTAGAAGAGTGTGTGGGTATTTAGCTAATTATATGTTTGGTAAATTTGTGTTTTAAAACAATGCTGCTTGTCTCCTCCCTTTGCAGAGTGCCAGTTCACTGGAGTGTTTCCCATGGATTGGCAATTAGATGTAATTAGGTCTTGTGATTTCCACATTTGTCTTCATGTCACAAAGTTTACTACTAAAAACGCTCATTTTGATGGTAGGCGTTTTCTAATTGCTTACAGCCTGCAGCAGTAATAGAAACCATTGGCAGCCACAGCACCTGAGTTTACTGTTGGATCAAGGCATTACCCCCTGCTCAACTTTTCAGGAGGATTTTACAGCTCCAGAAGTCTCAGCCAGCACTTTGTCTGGGTCAGATGCACTGAAGTTAAGGACGGGGGACTTAAACCTGCCTGCTGGCTGGTATGTCAAATCAACTAGTAGTTTGGGAGGTGTGTAGGAAGTTAGAGCCCAAATCTAATAGCTGCTAAAAATTTAGAGAGAAGGAATTGAGCTCTTTTTCTTTTTTCTTTTTTTTTTTTTTTTAGAAAAACATGTCAGTATTAAAGTGAGAATTTACAAACCTTTTGGAATTCCGGTCTGTGGCTGATGTTACCTCAGTCCCATGCAAGGCATTTCTGTGCAGCTTGTAGAAGGGACCCATCTGCTGTGCATTTCCAAGGTGGATAGGACAAGAAGCAACAGGATTAAGATGCAAAGGCAGTAGGAAAATCTCTGGAGAGTGAGAATTGTGAAGTGGTGAACTAGGCTGGTGGTAGTACACTTTCTTGTAAACTGGAGATCTTTAAGAACAGGTTAGGGAACTAGCTATCAGGAGAGGTTTCAGTTTTGTTGGGTACTGGAACCAAGAGATGGGCTAAATAGCTTCCTAAAGGCTTTTGAGCCTTATTCTTTGGTTTTATGAGTAGCACAGGTCTTCCTCAGCCTGCCATTGTAGGTATCGTTTCACCGTGGGTGTATTGTCACATAAGTCATATGGGCAGCAGTCCCCTCTCCTAGCTGGATCTTCTAAGCTCTTAAATGCATTCCCCTGAAGAGTGCATAGCAGAAGGGCGTATTTGACAAGCACAATTGGAGATAAGCAGCCCTGAGGAGTTTTAGGACACTGAAGAAAGAAAATAATCTTCTGGTTTCTTCTTTGCACAAAAAAGATTTAAAATAACTCCATCCCCTCTGGACTGCAGAAAGAGACACTCTAAACCAGATAATCTCCAGCTCTTAGACAGAACATTGTTGATCTCAAAGATCTTGCTAAGGAGGTCAGTAGTGTGATCCTGTTTTGCTGATGCACACAGGTGTGCAGATCTGAGTTGTGGCCACACTACCACGTAAACAGAGGTGGGAGCTGCTTTTTCTGCTCGGAGGCAGATCCAGGTTGTGCTCACCCCTTCTTGCAGATGGAGAACACACCACCTCCAGCCTGTGCATCTGTGCGGGCAGACCAGCTGGGCCCCAGCAGAGCTAAGCTTGACATGTCTAAGTCCATCAGCAGACACGGTAAGACCAGCTCTTTCTTAGCACACTGTGGATGCTTTGTGCCTCACCGACTGCTTGGCAATATGGACAAGAGGCATGCATGGGTCACAAAATATAACTATTACTCTCATTCCTCACCATGCTGTGTAGACATATTACTAACAACTGGCTTATGCTCACCCCACAGGTCAAAGGGTGGAGCATAAGTAGAGCTAAAGGCACCATCCGGTTGTCCCGATGCTTTCCAGGCTTGTGTCTTTGCCTGGAGCAAACACACTTACGGATGACACATGTGGTTGTGCACATTCCACCTGCAGAGACTGCAGCTCTTTGTCTAGTAAATGCTGCTGTGACAAAGCTGTTCCCTATCACTCCCTCTTATTAAATATTTGCTACAACACTGGTTATGTGCTTTTCTCAAACTCCACAATCTTGAATTTAGGACTGACAATAGAGAGGAAGCACAGAAACAGTATATGTGTGCACAGGGATAACACCTATATATTCAAAGCCTGATGGTCCTGACATCACATAAGACTTTACTTGTTTCTTCAGTCAAGCTTTGGGAAAAAAAGCCAAACCTAAAACTAGTTTATTTTTGTCTGAAACTGCAGGGCAGATGAGTTTTCCAGAAGGGATAGAAGGCTGCCATCGATTTTATTATTGAGTCAGTTTTAATGAGTCACAGTATTTTTGGAAGGCTTTTAAGATTACTGTAAAGTGCTTAGTTACAGTGGCTACAGGTGCCAAGGCAGGAAAGGAAATAACAAAGAAATGCACAGCAGCTGTATTGCTACGCTTCCCCTCAGAACTGGGATCAGCAGAACAACACACATGGAAAATGCAAAATAAAATAAGAATAGATGTAAGAGATGACCGAAGTCAGCATGGTCAGCTGCTACGCTAAAGCAAAATGCATTTTATTTAAGGGACTGTCCAATGCTCCTTAGCTGCAAGTTGGAGAGGGCCACTGAGACACTCTGGATTGCCAGACATTCAGTGAATCGCGTGTTTGCCTTTCAAGCTGTCCTTTGGTTGTAAGTCATTTGCTCCCATAACTGCCAAGCTCTACCACTGCCATCCTGTGTTGAATGAAACTGTGGAAACATCTCATTTAGCAGATGAGAGAAGGGAAGGCAGAGAAAGGGGAAAAAAGGTGGTATGAAGAGTAAAAAAATATTTTTTCTTTGTGACTTGAACTGACCCGCCTTTTTTTGTGCTTATACCATTCTGAAATACATAGGGCATAAGTTTCAGAGAGCTCACAGACATGCTCTGTGTTATATGGCAAAAAAATATTCAGTGTTTTTTTTTGCCTATACCATTGTGAAATACATAGGGCAGAACTTTCAGAGACCTCACAGATATGTTCTGTGTTATATGGCAAAAAAATATTCAGTGTTTTCTTCTAAAAAGAATGTACTAAAAAGTACATTGTAAAGATCTGGGGATGGAAAACAAACAGCCTCAAAAATACAGGGCTAGAGAAAAAGCTTCCAATTATCATATGATGTGCCAGCTAGATCTTCAGATACATCCCATGATGATTGGACTCAGAGTTAGGTAGATGCAGCAACCATGATTTCAGTGAGCGAGCTCTGAGCAGGATCCATTAAACATGCTTCGGCATAGCCAGTGACCGAATGCACAGCTGGATACTTGCATATGCAAATACCAGTTTGTACGTGCAGATAGCTGCACGCAGCCCAGAAATCAGTTCTGACTTTGGAGGCCCGTTCTCACTCTCCTCCTGCTGCCCCCACCCCCTTCACCAGACGGGGACATGCAGAATATTTTCCATGCTGCAGCAGCATCGCGAAGGGTCACCACCGACTTCACAGCATCTTCCAGCATCCTCAGCACCAGCATTGCTCGCCCTGGAGATGCCACATAGCAACCTGGGCACCAGCCACCCCGTGTTCGCACACAAACACGCACGCACGGGAGAGGCAGGGAGAGCGAAGGAAACTACTTATTGTCTGCGGCGGAGCGGAGTCACAGCGGATCCAGTCTTGTGTCTGCTCTTCATGCGTGACTGGCATGAGTCCCACCGCTAAGTCCTTGGCTGACGGCCAAGCGCAGAGTGGCAGGCACCTGTCCCTGCTGGGAGACCTGGCGACCCCGACTTGCCCTAACGGTTAGTTCTTTTCTAACATCACGTCTACTCGAATTTACCTCAGGATTTCCCCCCTCTGGGTGCCAGGGAGCTAGGCTGATGCCAACTGCTTCACCATGGATAAAGCAAGGAGCGTTCCCAAGCTGCACTCGGGCACCCTTGAAGCATTCAGCTGTACTCTCCTCGCTGGAACAGATGGGGCCCATCAAGGTGTTAGCGTCCTCCACCACATCAGCAAAATACCCCAGCACTGGGACAAAGTCAGGAGAGAAAAACAAACCTCAGTGGGGCTCCCTCTCAACTGTCCTTAAAATGCAGTTTGAGACATGTGCCGAGGAGCAGGCCTGGCTCTGTGCTCCGACTTCGGGGGTGGCAATGGGCCTAACGTGCCCCCCCCCCATCCTTCAGACAAGGACATCGTCTCTGTGCCCAGGGAATCACAACTTCCAGAGCCCTGGGCTGCATTTTGTTTCGCTTTCTTTGGGAAGCCTGTTCCAGCATTTCCCTGCCTGCTCTTTTACGCCTGCACACACAGATCAAAACCTCTCACAAGTGGCTCTGCTGGAAAAGAGGACAAGGAATTTCATTTCACAGGAGAGAAAATAGACACCGGCCAGGAAGGGGTTTTTTTGCAGGAAGTTTAGGGCAGAGATAGGACTAGTGCATAGATGTCCTTATTCTGCAGCCCATTTTTTTACATAAAGCTCTACTTTCTTTAGTGTTACAAATGCAAGTGGAAATATTTCCAAAGTGTGGAGAATTTTTGAGTGATCTTCCATTATTTCAGCTTCATTTATAGTCTCTTGTCCCAATACAGGCACATTTCACTTATCCTTCTGAAGAAAAAGAACAGAAGCTTTTGCTTTCTGACAAATGATCTACATTGGAAATTGGCAAGTTCTGTGCACCTCGTCCTCAATTTTAATGATATGAAGTTCATCACATAGAAAGAATGACAAATAGGGTTGAAGAGACCTTATTGTGTACGGTTGGCCCTCGCCAATAAAAATGGAGCTATATCATGTGCAACAGAAGCTGCCTGCTCTGTGATGAGGAAAAGAGGGTGGCTGAAGGCAGAGCATCCCAGCTCTACTGCCTCATGCCAGGCACTCAGTGGCTCTGCAGCCGCCTTTCTCCCCAAGCAGCCATGGTCCGTAGGTTTCTTCTCTCTGTCCTGTCTCCCCTGACCACAGATCATCATGCCCTAAGCTCTCATCTGCAAGGGGGATACAGTTGCTACAGGCTGGAAGCTTTATCTCAGCAGACTCCACTGCAAAAGAAATAACATGAGGAAAACTAAAGATACAAATCCTCTCTCTTAGAAATCAATGCTTGTTTTGTATTTAGGTTCAAAGAGGTGCAGAAGCCAGCATAACCAAGGCTGGAAAATAGAAAGGCTGAGCAAAAAGTGCTACAACCACAGATCAGGACTGAAGTCTGTAATATTCTCAGGCCTGCTCATCTGTAAAAACAGGCTAAAAACAGCCTAACAGCAGTGAGATGAAGGAAAAGCCATCATTTAGGGCAGTGGCAACTCGTTAACCCAAATGACCTGCATCTCTGGCAAGCGCTGACCCAAGGACTTGCGAATTTACCTCCACTGCCCAATAAACTGTCACTGCCCAGCTTCTCTAATTAAAATAGTCCTGGATTTGCAGGACCTACCCAGAGAATAAACTGGAATTTATCAGATTAGCTAAGCCAGATCATACGTAGAGCATATAGGCTGGCCAACAGCCTACTTTGGACCAGATTAACCAGCTAAAATAATTGGGGATTTTTGCAAAGTCTGCCCCTAAAGACTGGCATTAAAGAAATGCCCCAAAGACTGAGCATATATTGCAGCCCATTTCTTTTTACCCTGTTTAGTTCTTAGCTTGATGTTATTTGGCAATTGCTGGAAATCAGCTTTTTTGTCTTTCACTAACCAGCAAATAAAATTCTCTCTGCAGCTCCTTCAGGTGAGCTGCGTCAGTGGGAACCGGTGGATCTCTGTAACAGTGGGGAGGCTGTATTTAATGTATTCCTCCATCAAAACTCTGTTCCCCTTGTTCCTATGCTCTGGTCCCTGCACTGTCAGCCTTGTGTAATGAGGAATGATTAGTGGGGAGTTTGTGGACTGATGTCTGAGGGAGAGCAGAGCTGCATCTTGTCCTGATCAAGTCAGATGTCCTTGCTAGAAAAGGATGATGAGGTAAGAAACTCTTACAGCCTGAAAACGATGGAAGCCAGGTGGCTGCAGAATGCCCTGGGGGCTACATGTGAAACGGGGTCCTTCTCCTGGTGTCCTCAAGGGAAATGTGGTGCAGTGGTGCATCCCTCCACCTGCTCTCACCCACTTATATGCATGGGAGCCGGCAGCGACATTCTGGCAGATGTTTCTTCTGAGCAATATGGGCTTCATCGCACTCAGGCAAAACAGGTTTTGCTACCAGAGCCAAAGGACTGCAGCCACGGGGAGGAGCAGAAGGAGGAGCAGAGCCAGGAGACACCTGAGAGCTGGATTTCCAGCTCCTGTTCTCTGTTCTCACCCTCCCTCGGCAGCCCCTGCCCAAGCCAAACAGACAGCAGAGCCATGGACATCTTGTTCCCCTCTGTGGGTGCAACCACCCACTTGGCTTGTGCCTGGAGCAGGCCTTGGGCATTCTCAGAGCTGCTTTGAACCTATGTACAACCACTTCAGAGGGCAATCAAGCCCAAAGTCTTTTGGGACATTTCTATGAGGCTCTGCTTTTAAGTGACACTGGTTTCAGCCTTTTCCTTTCCTTTTCCTCCAAGACTTACGGGTTTTTTACTACACAGAAGCCAGATTTAACAAAATGTGTAAAACATCCTTAAAACAGAACTATTGTATTCTGTTGACCTCAGCTGTGAGATGTACCAGCACTTAACCTCCATTCTTATTACCAAAGATCTGTCTGAACACAACCAACAGAGGAACAGAAAATAGGTGACAAGTCGGGAAACAAGATGCTGCTGTCCTGAGCTAGTGCTGGTCTGGACTCCCTGTCCCTGAACAGTGAGGCAATAGAAAGAAGGCTAAATCGTTAAAGGACAGAAAAAGACCTTCTGCCCCTAATTTGGCTTTGTCAAGGACACCAGGAGGTTTCTGTTTCGTTATAAAGTGAAAAGAGGAAAAAACCCAACAGTCAGGCTTTTCATACTTGTTTCATTCTTTCAGATTAGTTCGATCAGTGGCTCGTATCATCATGTCTCTGCCTGTCCTGTAACTCACTCCTCCTTCACTCACCACTCTGGACTGTACTGGTTTGAGCTCTACAGAAAAACATGAAAAACCCTACACCTCTCTCACCAGCTGAAAGCAAATTTCCTTTCTCGCGAGCACACATCCATCCAAGCTCAAAGCAGCAGGCTTATTTCAGCTGTGGCATTTGCAAAACCCAGCCCTGCATGCACAAGCTAACTCCTCTGCTGCACCCGTAAGAGCCACCCACAACAATTCTGCACTTCCAGGCTAAACTAAGGGAATCTGTTGCTTGCTGCTGGTTAGAGGATACGACCCCAGGATTACCACAAGGCAAGCAAACCAAATGCTAACTGGCCTGCAAATGAATCTTTACATACCTCAAACCAGGGCGTGCATCTGCTTTTTGGGCAGAGGGACAGCTGCCACAGCGGGAGGGAACAGCTCAGACCCAGCATTCAGTCTTGGCTGCAGCGACCTGGCTCCTGAATTTCCACATGTGAAATTTCTACTGATGTAAATGAGGGATCCTCATATGCTGAACAACTGCAAAACACAGTACAAATCGGAGCAGTAAGGGGTCTCTCCTGGGTGCTCAGAGAGCCCACCCAACTTTAGCTATGCTCCTACCAAGGAGTACTCAGAAGGCGTGCTACAGGATCCAAGGCTGAACCCTGAAGTTTTCACCAAAGTTTGCGTTTCACCCTCTTTTCTAGAAGCACGTCCAGAAGCTGACCTAAGACACCCGCACGGGGGATATTATATAACAATGGAGATTGTGTGTGTAGTTTATGTAAAAACATTTAATCTCACAGCTGCTTCCCTCCCCTACAACCCTCAGCAAAATTTTCCTTCCATCTCCGATTTAAATACCTGGTATTTGATCATTTCACAGGGTTGGCAAAACAAGCACAATGGAGGCAATGTTTGCTCAGATCTATTTTTGTGTGTATGTGTGCGTGTGAATTTTTGGCAGAATCAGTGTTTGCAAGAAGCAGATAAAACTTTTCTGTTCAAGAACCACTGACAGCCAGGAATTGCTGCCTGCCAGCAAATCTCTACTTACCAAGGGAGATCATGTCATTGTTAGCCAGGTAGAAGGGCTGGAGACAGAAATCTAGAGAGCTTCCTTGTTAGGCTATAAATGAAATAGTTGTTCAGCAATTACTCTAAGACAGTAAATCTCTGTGTGTGAACCCACTTCAAGATAAAATCCAAACTTGCTTTGCCCTGCTTATACAGCACAGATGCATATGCATCCTGGAAGCTACATAACCCAGTAATATTTTATTCACATCACACTCCAAGGAGCTCACTGACTGGAATTCAATAGAAACTGTTCTCTGTGTGAAAGTAATTTCAGAAAGTAATCTAGTTTATGGAAATGAAAGGCATCAAAACACAAAAAACACTGTTTCTGTACAAGTGCTTTGCTTCAAATATTTGACATGGAAATTTATATAATCCCTCTGGGGCACATGGGTTTCACGAGTGTTAACATCTTTTGAAATGAATTTCACAAATGTTTATTTGGAATACCAGGCATACAAATAATTTAGAATATCAAGGCATCTTGTTGAATCAGTCTTAATGATACAGATCTCAGATGACTGCGAAGGTTAAAAGGTATGAATTTTAATTGGGTGTATGGAAGATGTCATTTTCAATCATTGCACTGCATTGCCAAAGCTATCACTTTCCAATTCTAAGCTTCCTGCTACCTCCTCCTTGACTCCCTCTGTTACTTAAAGACCAAAATGAAACACTTTTCACATTTTATTTGTCTGCCGGGCATGTATTAAATACAGAGTTTTGCTGCCTATCTTGGTTTATACAGGACCCCATCACCGTTGTATTGCAACACTTCTCAAGCAATAAAGAGGCTGACTTTTTCCAGACAGATAGTGGTATATTGTCAATCCAGTTTTATAAAAAGTTAAATGATTAAAGGCAAACAGTGTTGAGGCCATCTACAGCACAAATGCTTGCTAAGACTCTGGTCAAAGTCAGATTTTACGGCTGCCTTCTCCCTGCTCCCACGGTGGGCCCTACTTACAATACGGTATAAACCAAAGTTAAATTCTTTCACCATTTAAAATCTATTTTTTAATTAGTAGATCCATATTTACTTCTGGCTTTGGATAATGTGATGGCTAAGAATGAAAAGAAAAAGTAAGTGGGTACATGTTAAGAGACCTTTGTCCATCCTGAGTGGCAAAGGAACAAGGATCCTGTGGGAAAAGATATCCCCTGATTGGGTAATTAAAAATTATCATAAGCCATAGGCAGTAAGGAAGGCAAATTAAGCCTGCTAAGGCAGCATGAGTTCTGAGAACTCCTCAGCTACTGAGTGCTCAATATTGCAACTTTAATACTCGTTTTAAGTTTGTTCGTCACCTAGATTTGTAATCAGACAGATTTTATCCAAGATGCTGGTTTTTTGCTGTCTATTACCAAAAAAAAGAAACTTGGGAGGGAAAACTAAAGATTAGTTTGTTCATATGGAACAAAGTGGTTCGGCCCTTTGGTGGCTCACTCACTGGCTAACCTTAGATGTGCTCAGTCAATGCGAGGGAGTTAAGTAGGGCATGTTCTGGGGGAAGAAAAGTCCCTTTCCCATTCAACAGCCTTGGACCAGAGCAGGCGCTGTGCAGACCATGTCTTCAGAGAAATGAAGCAGCCAAATTTCAACAAACCTCTAAAGAACATGCACACTCCTGATAACTTGGCCAAACATGGGTGGATTTCAAGAAGGGCGTGAAAAGCACTTTGTTCACAGGCAGCATACGGCCAATTTCCTTTCTACTCCCAAGTGTGATGATAAAAGCTCAGCAAATGGCTCTGAGATTTTCTTCTTTTTCCAAGCAAATTTTATTCCAAGAAATAGTCATTGTTTTCTTTGAAACATCCATTGTCAGCAGCAGGAGCAAAATGAGTGTAACAACCACCCAACCCACACAAGACTAAACCACTGGCAGAAAAAAAAAATTGGTCTTCTAGTAGGACACATCAAAGATGCCCTGCTATAGACTGAACTGTCAGGTCTACCTACACCCAGAATGATTCTGATTTCAAACACATTTTTATTTGCCAGGATTGTTGGCCTTAATTTAATAGCGACCATTCTTGGTCAGACAACTGACAGTCAGATCAACAACTTCGACCAATGTTTAGAACAAGAAGAGAATAAATGTGTGATTATGCTTCCTGAGAATAAAACTCTAGCAGCTAGCAATCTGTGCCTTTGGGATTTATGGACATACTGGCCATAAACCAGTAGGATTGAAGGGAACTGACCCCCTGTGAGGCACAAATGTGTCTAGAGCATCCCTGGGAGATGATGCAGAAAACCTCTGATGAAAGGGGAATCCATGAGCCTTTGGGGATGGCTCAGGGTTTCAACACCTTCACAAGCAGAAAGTTTTCCCCAATATCATCTTTAAGAAACTCCCATTTTAGAAGACGCAGGTTAGCCACAAAATTCCCTTTTCATTTTTGCCCTCGGTTTCCCAGCCATTCTCTTCCCCACCCCGGTGGGTAGCTGGGCCCTGATGCTGCAGCCTGGTGGTGCGTGTCTCCTCTCCATGGTGTGTGAGCACACACTCCCCACTGCCAGCTCTGAAACTCCCCCCTCATTAAGGCAAGCCAAGAGGAACACAAAGCCCTCTGTTTTGCTTGAGTCTCTCCTGTGAATAGGCGGAACAAATGATAAGCACAGAAAGCAAGAAGAAAACCTGTCCAAACGGGGCATCAGTTTCCCTCAGGGAAAGGCTTTCCAAGCCCTTTCCTTCCCCTCTGCCCTGCTTGGATGGGAGTGAGCCTTCTGCTGAGCAACCTGGATATCAGCTTCTGTCCCTCCACTCTCCACTCAACTTTCTTTCCCCCTTCCATTACACATATGTGCTCCCTTGCAGCCTGGCAACATGTGCAGGCTCTGTCAGGCCATGAGCAATGACAAGGTGGTCAGGCTGGCTTCCAGAACTCCTCTGTTAGCAGAGCAGTGACAGAAGTGTTCCTTGGAAGGAAAGCACCAGCAGGAGCTCCTCAGATTCTTTTCTGAGAAATGCTTGTGAGTCGTGATGTCTTTCCTGTGCTACAAACCACCCTTTCAAAACAGCAGAGCAGGGAAGAAAAGGAGGGCAGTATCTGCCACAAAGCTGCTGGCTGTGCTGGAGAACAAGTTCCAGTTGCAGGCTGAAGGGAGTGAAAGACTTCCTTTGCTGGAAATGAGGTGGCAAAATGGATCCCCTGCAATGAAATGGGTTTGCTGTCATCACTTAGGGAAGTGAATCACTTGGTGCTGCTGCTGGTTTTCCCTGACGGCTGGCTGCATTTGCCGTCAGTAACACATGGAAGATTGGTCCTAAGGACACTCTTTGCTTTGGGGTGCAGAGGGGTCCCTGGCACAGAGCAAAGCTGATGCTGGATGCAAAGTGGGGCAGAGGCTGTTTCATCCTGCAATAGCTGCCAACAATGCATCCCTTGGCTGAACTGTGTGCTTGGGGTGTGAAGCATCCTTTTTGTTCCCAAGAGCATACTTATTTGTTAATATGCTAGGGAAAAATACCTTTCTACGGGTTCTCAGAGAGGGTTACACCATTTCAGAGATGCTTTCAACCTCAAGTTTTCATTGTACACAGACAGCAGCGCCATTTCAAAGGTCAGTTACACTTTGTTCAAGTCTTCAGTGTGCTGCAACTGCATCTACTTGAGCATCTGCTGGTTTTACAGGTATGCTGAGAACTGCTCAAACCAAACCCATGGGTACAGAGGAGTTCCTCTTGAGTCCTCCTCTTTGACAAAGCTACTAGCAACCAAGCAGCGTCTGGAAACTGAATGCTTACACAGTGCTCACTGGGCCAGGTAGTAGTAGTATAATGTGTGATTTAAGTGCCCAGCATTGATTGATGCATTATTTCTTCTACTGATGGCTGTGTGCACAACGCACTGATTTTACAGATATCTAAAGAATGGGGAAATCAGTTCAGAAAGAAATCTTTCAGACTCAGGGTATGTATGTGTCTGTATATAGTACACTGTACGATATAAGCCTCTGGGAACACCCAGAGTCTTTTGGAAGCAAAAGATCTGCAAGATCCCACAGGTGAGTGGCTTAGGAGGAGCTGAGAAGGTGACAGGCATAGGAAAAAAGAACTAGTATCTTCCCACAAGCCTGCAGCAGAAAATGAGCATCAGGCAGGGGGGCAAACTTTTGAGTTATCAAATCCAAAATCCTGTTTGCAGTCACGTCATACGGTCCCTTACTCAAACCAAATGCCAAGATGCCAGTTTGTATTACAGAAAGTAGAACAGGCAGCCATTGGACTGGCTATTCAAAGACAAAAATTGAAATGCTGGAAGTCCTAAAAATGGCCTTTTACAATGTATGTGATGTTACATTAGAGACCACTGTTCAAGGAAGGGGCTCAAATGAATGGTTGCCAGTTTTGTGTCTGTCAAGGATAAGAAAGCAGTGCAGACCACCAAGAGGTCAAGACAGAACATTTGATTATACTAAAACCACAGCCTTTCATCTCACAAGGAGAGTATGACAACACTTCAGGGCATGCACTTCAACCAGGGCACAGACACTTCATCCGTGTTTGCCAAAATATGCCAAAAGCCTGAAAAATGGTGCAAATTGCCATGGTCATCAAAACATGACAGCAGCTCCAGGACTTTCTTGGAAGCACCAAACAGGAAACTAAAACATCCTAAAACCCATTTGAAGACAAGAAGGGTCCCCTTTAATCACCAAGTCCTTCCTGTCACATTCCCCGGCAACCAAGTCATACAATCCCATTTCACAGGCTGAACAAGCATCAGCTTCAAATGAGCTGGAGCATTTGCCCCAAGGCCATTCCCAAATCTCTGTTGTCTGAGAGTCTCAAACTCTCTTCTGATATCCAGCCTGAATATATTCTTCATCAGTTCATGTCTCTCTGTATTTGCAGCAGCACAGTCCATTAAAGCTCACCCTCTCGCAATCAGTCTACGTACAACCAGCAGCCACATCCCCTTCAGCATGCATCAAGTCAGAATAAATCATCCTGGCTCTGCCCATCTCCTCTCTTCATTCCTGCCCTAAGTTCAAAACAAACCCCTGTTTCTGTTCCCATCTGATGTCCCCAGTCTCAAACCCGGACAGTGCACCAAAGGAGCTCATGCAAAGATCTTTATCAAAAAGCAGAGCGCGCTGCAAAAAGGAGATGAAGTTGGGGTGGACAGATACCCACAAAACCTCCAGATGTTGGGATGGTTATACCAGCCGAATGCAACCTTGAAGATGTTCATCCTTTGCAGAATGTTTCTGCTTCACACAGTGCTGATAATTTTGGGAAACTCTCTTAAGCTGGTCCCAGTGATTGCTGCTCTCATTGCAAATGTTTTGGAAATGAGTTTCACGAGCTCTCTGGATCTGGGTTGCTCATGTGGTAATTGGGGCACATATTTTTTTTCCACTTGGTACAAAGCCCCAAATAAGCCAGCTGTGCAGGCCAGCAGGAATTTGTTTTGGTTTTGGTTTTTTTCTCGTCTTTTGTTGTTGTATTGGAGGCACTGGTTAAAAATAACTATGTAAACCCACTTTGAGAAGTGAATGTCCCTCGCTCAGCACTTCCAGGCAAGCCTCTAGCATGCTCTATCCAAAAGTGCTCCCCAAGGCTGCGTGCACTTTGGGGTCAGACTGCCGGCATCGTTGCACACAGGCTGGCAGAGCAGTGCTGTGCACCCCTCGGTGGCTTAGGAGCGAGGCACCCCTGGCACTACGGGACTCAAGCTGGGAACCTGCCATCAGGACCCATGTCTCTCCCCCCAAACAATCCCATTTCTCACTGTCCTTTGTATAACAGCAGCCTTAGGATAATTAGTCTCCTTAGGTAGATGCTAACTCTGGTGAACACCCTGAGTGCCCCAGATGAGTTCCCAACTTTGGAGAGGAATTTGGGATAGAGTGTAGAAGTCAAGATGGGCTTTCCAAGACCTAGAAGACTACCCTAAGCACCTTCCTCCTCTGTGACAGATGTGCCAATGGTCAATTAGCCAAACCACCCACCAGGAGGGGGCTTGTCCTCAGGGCTTCATCCTTGGGACAATTCACACAGGAGGAAAACAGGACTCCTAGGAATATGGGGCTTCAAATTAAGAGGGTGACCAAGAATCACCAAATTCCTTCCTAGCCACTGACTTTATTCCACTGCTGCTTGAAGTACCTTTTGGTGGAATTTCAAACCCATTTCAGTATTCATGCCAGTTTGATCACACTCATTGCAATCAGTATTTATTTGAATTTGAACAAAGATTGTTGTGAATGATGGTAAGGAAAGATCACGTCTACAGGTTGTCATCTTGCTCACAGAAAAATAAGTTTAAAAAAAACTGCAATCAGGAGTGAGTGGACTGCTTAGGAAATAATTTTTGTTCCAAAGTGCAATCATCTATATTGGATATGACGTTTATTTGTTAAAAAGAAAATAAAAATGGAGTTCTGGAGCTCTCATGTCTATAAAAAGACTACTCTTCCTGGCATTTATAAATATTAATATGGAACACTAGTGAAGAACAATACATAACAATAATGAGAATCACCAAATCCCATCATTTTTGACATTGTCATATCAACAGCTTAAGGATTAGCAGGTGAACTTTAAACATATTGCTTCCAAATAATAATAATAATAACAGTAATGATAATAACATCAGAATGAAAAAAACCCCTTACTGCATTATATATTCTTGATGGCTTTCTTCTTCTAATAGCGTTTACAGGATCATTGCTTTGAGCGTTTGGATGACATGCTTAAAAAATTAACCTGAAGAAGGGGGAGGTCTTCTTATCTCTTTCCATTCTTGCAAAGCTTTGCTTAGCCTCGTCTTTGTTTCCCACTAACCCCTGACATTGACGGAGTCAAAGGCCTATCAACTAATACCCTAACTTCAGGAGGATTTTATATATACATATATCTATGCACGTCTGCAAATGTTTTGTGCACGCGCGTACGTATATGCATAAAATAAAGCAGTGTTTTAAAAGATAAAGTTGCACCAGGTGTCAATTTTCACACCTCTCACTGAATACACATGGTAAAAAACGATGCCACAATTTCATTGAAAATCCAAGCTATTGAGATCTAATCGCTGCTTAAGCTGTGGCTTTATTCAAATCTGGATCACCAATAGGGCTCAGGATGTAAATGAAGTGCAAAAAGAAATAAAGCAAAGGAAAAAAAAAAATCTATGATAGCCCTTTCCTTCAGCCATTTGATTCCCAAGTCCTTATCAGTCAATTAATGCATACTAAAACTTTAATGGCAGCCTCAGTTTAACAGACCTAATAGCTACACCAAGTCCCAAGCATTAGCCAAACAAAACACACTTTCAGCAGCCTTAATATGAGACTGAAAAAAGGTCAAAATAGACAGGCTTTACAGAATAAATCCTGAAGATCCATTCTAATTTCCACTCAAGGATCTTTTAAGCAGTTCTTGGATGCTCTTTATGGTACTTTGATCCAAGCATAGTTTCATTAAAACTTTGTGGCTTGGTATTTTTAAACCTGATAGCTTCACTAAACTAGTTCTCAAAATGTTAGCTAAGCCGCTATGCATAAAACTACTTTACTGTCATGGTGTCTTCTAATATCACCTAAGTACAGGCTGTTGCAATTTTGAAAATGAACCTTTTCTACATTCACTAGATCTCAGCTTGGGAATTTTTGCTTTCGCACTTGAAGGCTGTCTCACAGTATAAAGGGAAGGTGCTGCCTTTCCCCCTTCCTCTCCCCCTCCTTGAAACCTAAAACTAAAATTAGCTGCTGTACCTTATTTGTTCTGGAAGCAAGTTACACAGTACTTTTATCCACTGTGGTTTCCAATTGCAGGATTAACACTGGATGCTAAAAAAACACCCTAGAAAAATAACAAAACATTAAATGGTGGTTTAAAATCCAGTTTAATGATGGCAGGATAAATTCCCTAAAGACCCAGGAAAACAAATGTTACTTCCCACCTTCATAATGTGGCATGTTAATAAATCTGATTTAACTGCCACAGATAAAAAACCCTGTGTCTCCAGAGATTGTCCTTTGCTCCCCTGAAAATGAGGATGGCTGAAAGGTTAGGCGACAATTTTCTTCCTTTCACCTGGTGTTCACAAAAGCCTTGATTTCTTTCAGCTTTTGTGGTGAGTTTGCATTACAGTAGGTAAGAGAATTACAGAAAGATGGCTTCAGAAGAGGCTGGGATGAGTTTTCGAGAGAAAATATAAACAAAGGATTATTTTAAAAAATAATAATAAAACCAAGGAGATGGGATTCTCACGGGCACCCTGTCCAGACCTGCTCCAATCTGAGCCAAGGGCCAAACTCCCGCTAACTTTCATGGGAGCAATTTGGCCAGTGCTGGTAAAAAAACAGCAAAACTTGCAAGAAAGCCCAAAAAACTTCTCTGGGATGTAGGGTAGGAGACTACTTCCATGCATGGTGGATGTTTAAGGCCAAGGTGGACATTTAAGGCCAAAACAGAGTTTACTTGTATAATCATACACGGAAATGCAACACCCGTTTTCTGCATAGACACATGGATACAAAACATCACGCTGAAATGGGCCTGATGCTGGTTTTAACCACAACCCGATGGCTCTCTAGGACTGTCCCACCCTGGGTCTGAGCCCAGAATCCCATCCTCCAACCTCACCTCTGGCCCCAACATCACCAACAAAGGAGGCAGAAGTGAGCATGAAGCCCTTTTGCATCCAAAAACTCATGGGATATTCATGGATTTGGTGAAAAAAATGTCCCATTGACCACTTCTTGGTAAGAGTTGCTTTTGACTGTGTTATGGGAAAGGCCACTAAATATTTGCTCTATAATTCCCTCAGATGCTCTCTTAAAAAAACCTGTGAATTACTGATTTTGCGAGCAGCTGCTGCCTGGTGGGTTGGGATGAGACTGTCCCACTTCTCCCTGAGTCCCAATCACCTGGTAGAAACGGTTTGGTTGTTTTCACTGCTTCACACACCTCCGACGGGTCAGCAGAAAATCCTGTCAACTGAATGTCTGACAAAAGCATCCTGATGTCAGGTATAAAGAATGCCACCTACAGCTTAATGTCTGCAAAAAAACCCTCCGACTTCGGGCAAACAATGAGCGTTTTTGTCTTCTTAATGCCCAGTATGCAATCGAGTGGAAATGCTACTTCCATCCTTAATCTACAAATGAAATTAAAGTTGTTGAAAGACACATGATAAACCAGGATCCTTTGTTTCTTACAGAAGAGGGGAAAAAATTGAAACCACTAAATATTTTAGCAGATTTACTAAATTTCCAATTAAATCTGGAATTATGGCAGAGCCTGTATCTCCCTCTCACTCCATCACACACATTTTCTATTTGAATAAAGTAGGTTAGACGCGACGCTCCCTCCACCCACCCACCAGAGCAGGAATATTAATGAAGCAGATCCGTGGCTGGCGCGCTGGGCCAGCGGGGATGCTCGGGCATCCCTGGGCCCGAGCATGTGGGAAGGGCTGGTTTATAGGGGAACAGCCTCGGCTATCCGGAGGGAGCGGGATATGCTAGGCAAGAGCACCCTCTGCCCGCTGGCAGGAGGGTCTGGCTCTATTAACATGCCCCCCATCCCTCCCCCTTCTTCCATTTGCTGAGGAAAGGTCACGGGAAGCAGCTTACACAAGCCAGATGAGGTGGAGACCAAATCGGGACCAAGATTATATGTCAGGGACTTAAAGCTAGGAGCGGAAGAAGAGTGTGCAGTGATGGTGCATGCTTTCTGCCCATTTCCAGCCCTCCTCTCATCCCGCAGAGCACTGGTGATGTCAAAGTAAGGATAATGAGAATCCCCTCGCTCCAGGGTGTCCAGTGCATGTGGCCAAGTTGGCTTGGACTTGGCCAAAAAGGTTTGAGAGACATGGATGTGCTTACTGCTCTTCCAATCTGGTCCAGTTCCTCTGAAATCAAAGGGAAAAGGGATGCGGCGGTTGGCCCTTGTGGGGGATACAACTTCACTGTCCCCTTATCTGCTGGGAGGAAGGGTGGGGATTTCTCCCCTGCCCCAGGTCAAATGACAAGGGACAGGCAGACCCGCAGGGAATCACTGACCCTGAAGTCTAGACCACAAAAAGGTAACACCAGCTGTAAGAACAGCATCAGGTCTGTACTGAGTCAGGTCTTGGGTCCAGCTAATGTGTTGTCCCACCTCCAACAGCAGCCATACTTTGGAAATGAGGTGAGAGAAGCACAGAGCAATCTTTCCCAGCCACACCCCTCAGTTTCCAGCAACTAGTGCTTTGGAGATGCCTTGAGCCAGGCTTTTGCATTTAAGACCGCCACCTCTATGTTTTCTATGTTTTGGCTCCATGTAATTTCTGATCTCTGTGGGGATGTCAACTGTGGGGATGTCCAAACACCGAACAGGCCAGGGAGACTCTCACCATGAGCCAGCTGAGCTCCAGAGGAGACCAGAGGAGCATTTATGCACCCACTCCTGAGTTTCTCCTCTGTTTCTTGGCCACCAGAATGAGTCAGAACACGCCACTCACTTCTCCCAGGTATTCTGAGCTGGGTTGTGCAGCTGCCTGCTCAGCAAACACCTTCACCATACCCCTGGGCAGCTCTCAGCACACCAAGCCCTCCCCAGAGGGACCAGGAGGGAGTCGTGTGGGACAAGAGAGAATCACAGAAATTGTCTTTGCCTCATGACTGACCACAAATCACCCACTTTTCTCAGGCATTAGCTAAGACTTTCCCTCCCCGGACTCTCTGTGCATCGCTCCCTCCTGCTCAGTCTCTGCCGGGGCTGCTCGTCGCAGAGCTCAGGGCAGGCACCCTCCTCTTTCTTCTAGTCCTGGGCACCATCTTGCACAGGAGAAGGTAGTTTCTTGGTGCCACTAAAACAAAATAACAGAGAGGAAGATTTTTTTTTGCCTTGCAGAACAGCTAAGCCCATGCAAAGTTAGTACAAGGTTTTGCCATGGCACAGAGCAGTGAGGCCGAAGAAATCAGCAATTGCACTTATTTTCTCCTCTTAAAACAGCTCAATTGGTCCATTGCAACTTATTCCTGCTGTCTCTATTCATATCTTTTCTTCTAGGCAGCTGCCAATTGATGCTGCACGTTTGCTTTGAGTGGAATATACCAGCAAGCCTGAGCTCTAAAATGTTGCTTCTGCCATATTTCAATATTTAGCTTATACACGTCTGTTTTATACACATAAAACCTGGTTTTTCACAACCTTGTATGCCAGAGAGCTAAACAGTGTTATTTGCTTGTGGTCAGAAAATGCAAATTGCAGCTGCAGAAGGGTTTGCCACCTTGTGTGGGATTTCCTACACTGCAGATGCCCGCGCCCGAGCTGGCAACCTGGGCTCTCTGCAGCACCGACCGAGAGAAGGGGACCCCTGACCACACGATCCCCCCGATCTCCCCGGGATCGCTGCTCTGGGATGGGATGAATCACCCCGCGCTGTGCCGGCTGGGAGGCAGCCTGGTCCCCTCCAGGAGAGGCTTCCCTGGGCTGTTGGGAAGAAAGAAGGCTGAGCTGCAAAGCGGATCCTGCGAGGGGGCGCTTTGGAGAGGTGCTTTCATGCCCTGTTGCTCTCAATCTGGAGACCCAGCCAGGAGGCAGGTCAGGATATGTCCCATTTTCCACGAGACATCATTAAAGCTGAGCAAACAGAGGCAACTGCAGGAAATTCAAGGGAAACCTGGAGAGATGTGGAGTTATTATTGCAGGGATGTTCCGGCCCTCCAGAGTCACCTTCCAACCCGAGCTGGGCATGACTGGAAATCATGGAAGGGTTTCCATCCTATACCTCAGGGTCAGGGCAGGAGTGGGGGGAGAGCAGTGACATGGGGGGGTTCCCAGCAGACAGGAGCAATAAGGCAGTTTGGGGGAGTGTGGGCCAGCAATGACAGCTCGGGGACAAGCTGCGTTAGCAAAATCCTCATCCTCTCCACTATCTCCCAGCGTGATGTTCGTGACCCTGGAGAAGACCACGAGGCAAAGAAACTAATTTTTATTCTTCCTGCATTTTTGTATTTCTCTGCTCTAGTAATAAAGGACTGGTAAATATATCTACCTGCCCTCACACAGACCTGAAATCTTGTTTGCTGTGGTAGGTAAAGGTACATAAGACATTTTAAATAGCCACTAGCTAAATCAAAAATAGTCCTGAGACACCAAAACCATTGCTGTATTCAGATTGATTCCAGGACATTTCAGTCACAAGAAATGCATTAGAAATGTACCAAAAAAAAAAAAAAAAGAGCAAGCAAACATAATTATTACAATTTTATATTTTCAGAATTTAGGTCTGAAAATGCAGGAGTGGGGTTTTTTTAAACAAAATATACGACTTCTCATTTTGAACATGGGCAGTTTCCATTTTAAACGAGACCTATAAGGAAGAAGGCTGTGAAATCAAAAGGCTCAAATACTTCTCCAAATGAGGCAAACCATTTCACTGCTGGCTGAATGGAGCATCACAAGGAAATGTTTCAACAACAGAAAAAACGACCTAGTCTAATCAAAACTGACTGCCCTCCAAACCCAGTAATTTCCAGAATTCCCAGTGGGAATTCCTCCTTGCCATTGGCATGTGAGTGGTAGAAATGCCCACTACCATCAACCTGACCTGGATACCTCGGTGGGAGAGAGACAGCCCCAGGCACTGGGACGCTCACCTTGGCTAATGCTGGAGGAAGAGCTGCAGACAGAAGGTCTCGGATGAAGGACGTGGACAAGCTAATGAGAGTGCTTTGCCAGAGCAAGGGCCACGGTGCCCTGAGCTTGTAGAGGGCAAACAGCCTCTTCTCACCAAGGGAAGCGGACACAAAAACTCCTTGTAATGGGTTCAGTCAATCTCCACAGCTTTTACTCGCTCTAAGGGTAAAGGAACTACCTGCCAGTGGGCTTACAGGGAAGGCAGTGCTGCAAATTTCCGACATACTGGATGAAACTCCACCAAATGGAAGAGCAAGAGCAGTTTTCCCTCCTGCTCAGACCCTGTACCTCCAATTTTGGGGGTCTTGGGTCGGTCACAACAGAATAGCAGCACCCACTGCTTTCCTGCCTCGTTAGAGCTGTGGGTTTCCACTTCTCACCAGTCTCAAGCTTGGTAGAAGGTGTGGGAGGCATTTGGGGTCTGGGGGACAACCTTGCCAACCTAACAACGATTGCGGAATGGCTTGGGATTGCAAGAGTTCTTGGCTGCTTTCTCCTTGTAGATATCTACAAGTAGATCTCGGACCCTCCCAGCCTGGACTGGGGGACTTGGTGATCTCTGTCCCTAAAAACAGAGTTAACAAAGGTCTGGGACAACTTGCTCCTGCAGGTCTTGTAGGCACTACCATGGGTTATGTGATTAAACAGCAGCACTGAGTTTGCAAAGCTGTCAATCCCATACCTTTCATCAGCACTTAATTCACAAAAAAAAAAAAAAAAAGCACCATACCAGCCCTTAAAAGCTTTGGAGCTGCACTTTGCATGGCTGCAATAATACTTACTTACAATATGGACTCTAGTTGCTTTTATGTAACTGCTGCTCTTAATCAGCTCAGTATTAGCAGCTCTAACCTGCTCTTGCTTGATTTATTTTATTTTATTTCTAAAACAAACATAGATTTACAATCTCTCTGATTTCCCAGCTTTTATGCCACTCCACTGAGGCGCTTTAAACATCTCATTTATCTCCCATACGTTGGGAAATTACAACCCCCTCCTCTCCAAAACAAACAAGCAAAGAAACCTCCAGCTAAAATCTACACAGTTGGAAAGTGTTGATTTAAACAATAACCCTGAAACAAGATAGGGAGAGACTAGAACATGAAAACAGACATTTTTTTTTATTGCATAGATTGAGCTCTGAGGTTGCTTGCATCAAATGTTGACTTGTTCCAAGGCAGCATCTATTTATATGTTGTGAAGCTGGAAGGAAGCAGCGTGAAATATGTTTTTCAGTCGTTTGAGAAAGACTGCGCTGTTGCATTTGTTCTAGCACACGTTTCCCTCTCCTTCCCTTCCTGCCCACTTCAGCTGTACTTGAGCAAAGGGGACTGGAAGCAGTGGGAATAATTTGAAGTATCGGGCTTTCTGAACGAGGTTTGGGTGGGAAGCACATGTTAACATTTTTTTCTGACCTGTATCATTTATGAAAAAAATTCTTCCCTAATCAGACAGATGATTTAAGGGTTATGCTTGTTCCTCAGTGATGTGTTTGCTGAATACAAAGGACTGTACTTAAGAATATCTACCCATTTTGCACTAGCGAAAGCAATGCTGTGCCCCAACGTCCTAGTCCGTTTTGCTAATTGCATAATTCATTGAATGCAAATAATAGCAATTTTTTTAAACTGTTGTTTTAGACTTGTCTTACATCTTTTCCCCCATCTATCTCCTGCCTAACACAATCATAGATTCTTTATGCTATAGTATGTGAAACTAATTGGAAACTTTCTCTTCCCAATTACTATTTTGTTATATACAAACAAGAAACTCACATTTTTCCATAAATAATTCAATAATCCCCTCCTTATAATTACATTCAACCTTTTTTTTTTTTTCACTCTGTAATGACATTTTGATTTACCCACAAAAACTCAGGTAAAAATACTGCTGGAAGAACACAATACCACGAGATGCATTGTCTCCCTGTTAGCAGTCAAGGTTTGAATTTCTAATTCAAGATATCACCCAAACACTGAACCAGTTCACTGTACTTTAACGAGCAAACCCAGCAATTTAACAAAACATAAAGCGGGCAAAACATGAAAGTCTCCTATGTATTGATGGGGGGGAGGAATAGTTATAAATCTAAACCCTCCATTCCAGACCACATCCCCAAATGTAAATAAGCACACAAGCATGTTGCTACATATTTTTACCGAAATAATTACAAACAGCCTTATCAGCGGTGGCGAATTCGACAACGCACACATCATTTATCCTTGTGCCCTCTGCTGGATAGAGCACACAAGGCAAGCAATATTATTTCCAATTAATTTTTGGCATCATCACTTGGCATCTGCTTTAGGAATGCAAAGCGTGAAATTTGTAGTAGCAGGTTTAATATTTGATCCAGCCAAAAATATTTTTGCTACAAGGACTTACCTTTGGTAGTGTTTTCCTCCCCGCTCCCCCCTCCTCCGCTCCGTGTTGTTTCGTTGCCACCGAGCCTTGTTTACGGTCCAAACGAAAAAATCTGCCACCAAACGCCATACGTGGCAGGAATAATTTCATGCTGTGCAAAATTTGTTTCATTTCACATCCTGTAAGAATAATTACTTAGCATAATGCCACTTAAGCTGCATTTCTAGCTGCAAACATTAAGGAAATGGTAAAAAGCTAGATCCCGGTTGGGAGAAAAAAAGGGTATTTAGGGGTCCCCGGGGTTTCTTAAAACTAGTCGCTTTTAACACCAGGGACAACAAGAAGAATTAAAATGTTGTAAATGATGTCACTGAATTTAAAAACACAATAAACCCCAATATTTTCAATGATATTTGAGGTCACTCATGTGCTGGGGATCTCGATACGACACTGCCTTCCAAAAAACAGGACAAAACACCTGACCCATATTGCCCACATTTCTTATGTTTTCTGTAATTAAGTTTATTTGCAGGTGACAGTTACCCAAAGGGTCCTAAATAAAACAGCAACTGAAGAAGCTGGTTCCTCCTCATGTCATGTCATCAACTCCAATTTTTCAATGACGGAAAATAGGACTCAGTAGATTTGGAGGAGAGTTGAGATGGATGAGCAGGGTGTATTGGCCAAATATCAGCATAAGTTGTGCAAAAAATAGCACTTCGGGGCAGTGTGATACACTGTGCCAAAGGAGGCTCTGACCTCCCTCCTAGGCCCCCGCAAGAGAGAAAAATCCTCTTTCATACCTAGTCAGAATTATTCATGGTTCACTCTTACCTTCTAGCAAAACCAAACTGCAGTCTTCAATCAAATGCAAGACTGGCATGGTCTAATTGAATTAGTTCAATTAAGTTTAAGGATCAAAATTATGATTGTGGATTTTTAAAAAAATCCAGTTTTCTCAATGCCAAACCACAGCTTGCAATCAAGTAGCAAATTCTTACTTTTTCTTTCCCAAATGTTGGCAGGAAATAATCACTTACAGAGAACTTCTCTTGAGAAGTACCTCACTCCCCTCGTTTTTTAACCAGCAACGATAACGCTCGCGTACACCAAATACCCAGGCTGACCTTCATATTCCTCGAGGCCGTTGTGTCTCTTCCTCACTCACCAGCAAAACCCACTTTTCCTGTTTGACCAACAAGGATTTACTGATAAAATTCACTGATAACCAGTATGTTTGCACTGGGTTTGTTCAACCCAACAAAAGGCAAAATCTCAGATTTGTTAGAAGCAGGCCGTGAAGGATCGCTGGATGGATGGAGGCTGTCAATCACAGTGCACCATCTCCAACCAGCCATTCACCGGCACAAATTCCCTCAGTTCCACACATCTGAATAAAGTTATTCCAATTTATACTCATTCTTTGTTTTCACTCTGTTTTGAAAAAGCCTTTATTGAAATGTAAAGTTTGAATATAACAGGAGTGTCAAGAGGCAGTAAAGGAGAAATAATAAATTTTAGGAATAAAAATGGGAACAATTTGGGTGCGCAAGTTCTTCTGGCCTGAAACAGGCAGCAGACTGTCCCTGGGGAAGCTTTATGAGCAGCGGAGTTTTTCAGACACCATTTTTTAAAGTGTCTTTACTGCTAAATCAAAGGACATGACAAAAAAGGCCCCCCAAACCATCCAAAACTATGCTCCTCTTACGTGTTTTTTTCGCCAAAGTTCAGCAAGCTGCTGCTGTATCTGACCAGCAGCGATGTGTTACACCTCCAAAATACCCAAGAGCACTCAAACACCCCCATGGAAGGGACAACACGCAGAGGACGCGGTGCCACCAGTGTCCTCCATCCTCACTGCGTGGCCCTTCGTGGCCATGGAGCCAGCAGCATCTCGCAGCCACCTGGCAGGGGCAATTCCACGAGCACTCGCTCCGGCTTCGTCGGGCAGATCCAAACCAAACAGCCTTTTGGAGGGTACTGACAACAATGTCTTCATTCCCTACGGCGACCGGTGCGGGAGCTTTATTCGCCCGTTTGCTCACGTAGCACCGTGCCAAGCTCCCAGTCCTGGAAGTCCCCTGAAAGTCGGAGAGGGCTCTGGCATGGGTGGGCTTCCTGGGGTACACACATGCCTTAATGTGGGCACCTTGTTTCATGAATTCCCCAAATGCAGAGGCTGGGGAACACAACAATAGGATTTCGTGCTCTAAAATCCCCAGCTCGATGTCTTCCAGGCTGAGGAGGCCCATGACATTGTCACTTATCACGTATAAGACGCTTTCAAGACCTGGCAAAAGTTTTGTTCTTTATTTAAAATATGCAATGGGGGACATGGGGAGAGAGGGTTCTAAGTACGTTCAAATTAACGTAGCATTTACAAAATCAACATTAAAAAATAATTCACGTGAGAACATCCAAGTGCCTCCACACTGAAATATTTCCCATCTATCAATTCCATCACCAAGCCCAGGGATGACTCGAAGGCAGCTGGAATTGTCCCTGGGCATACAGAACCTCAGCAAACTGTCAAGAATGATGGTGCCACCTTACAGATCATCTCCCAGGCTGGTTTTGGGAAGCCTGGCCCGTGAGCAGGTTTTGGTAACGCAGGTGTACACATGTAAGACACGTGCTTTTCAACTGTGTTTCAGGATGGATCACCCTGTGCCCCATCTGGCTCCGTGACTCTCTTTTAAAGGGCAAATATAAGTTGCCAACATCCTCACGAAGGACAAGCCCAACAATTTAGCAGTTGCCTTTTTTTTTTTTCCTCCCTAATTTTTTTTAAACACCGCACTGAATCCCAACGGGATTTGGGGGTTTTGTTTTAATGGCGAGGCAAGAATTTGCTGATCCTCCCCATGGTGAAGTTACTTTCAAGTCAGTGAAAGTTCTTGGCCTGCGATGAAAAGTCTTTGCCAATTAGCGCTCAACAACTTCAATTCATCCCTCCCGGTTCAAGATGAGTAGGAACCTAATAAGGCTGCGATAAAAGGGCAAAAGGCACCGAGTACCCAAAGGGGATTAATGGGCTCTTCCATTTATTTGTCTTCCTAACAGCTGAACTGTTACAAGTATTGACGGTCTTCAAACGGCCCGGGCGCCGGGGTCTCCAATGGCCATCTCCAGCTCCCTGGCCCCGAGGGGCGAGGGCTTCCCCCTGGGCGATGCCAAAACCAACAAAGCCCCGGGGATCAGGTAATGAAACTTCAGCTTTTCCCCCCCCTTCTTTAAGATTTATTTACTGGCAGCTGACAAGGGGCAAATTCAGCTGGAATTGTGTAGTCAAGGCCCTGTCAAGCCTTCAGAGGCACCCTTATGTCGAATCACCTTCCTGACTGGCATGTCGCTGAAAAGCCCTCGGCGCTGGTCCTTAACAGCTCCCGACAGCACAAAGGACACTCCAGACAGATGCCTACATGGCATCCTGCAGCATTTTAAAAGAGAATTAGTGGTTTTAATTATGGTCGTCGTATGAAAGGAAACCATGCAAGCTCGGCAGGAGACCTTTGATCAAACCCTTTTGCTAGCACAATGCCGCGGAACTGTGACTATTCCTAGCAAGGGGCCTTTTCTCGCTGAATGACTCACCAGTGATCTTTGAATGCAGACAAGTTCCTCGCCCTCCCTCTTCATTAGCGAGCATTTCTATACAGGCCCTATATAGTGCGCGGAGTCTCGGAGCTATACAATGGGGGGGAAAAAAGAATCCCTACAGATTCTGGCCTCTACTTAGGAAGTGCTGAAGGACTCTGAGTGACTTTATTCATTAAAACAGGTTGCTATTAATTAACTGTCATAATAAAATAAAGAACTATTATTTGCATTTCTTAGTGCGCTCCCTTTAGTAATATGTATAAAAGATGCTTGTAACAAAAATGAATTTATAAGGGAGAAAAAACCCTCAGAAGTCTTTCCCCCCCCCCCCCCCCCTTATTTTTTTTTTTCAGGTCTAGGCAGCAGGAGCCTGCCTAATTATTAGGACCAGTTTTGCAAGAGAACAAATAGAGGTAAAACACAAATATGAAAGTAATTAGGAAAATGCAAAATCCTGTTTACTTGGCAACCGATTCATGCAACTGAGACGAACGAAGAGCAAATCAGCTTTGCTTGTTTGATAAACTTAAGGGTGCCACCTAAGAGGAGCTGATAAAAATTAAACTTCTGCCAGCATCCCTCAGCACCCCCTTTTAGCGAACAGGCTCAGAAACATCCACCCAACTGCTTTGTCTACAAGCACCAGCAAATCTCATCTGAACAGATTCAGGGGGCGGAATTTTTTAACTTCTATCGCTGTTAAATATTTTCCCCTTTGCGATCGGCCAGCGCAAAGAGGGATATCTTCGAGCTGAATGCTCAGCACGGACACCTGTATCACACGTGCACGCGATTCGTACGGACACGGCGCACGTGAACGGCAGGGTTGCAACCAGTTCTGCTTTGCTCCCTAAAAAAGCATCACTTTTCCACTGCTCTTCACACCTGGGAAGGCTTTTGCCGGTGGGAAAGTTCTCCTTGTAGTTGCATCACTGCTTATTACAATACACGACGTTACTCGACGCGGGCTGCAGGCTGGGATACCTTTGTCCAGCCCCTCTTTTCTCCCGAGTAGATAGTGGAATCCACAAAAGCTTCCAATTATTTCAAGACTATGCAGCTAAGGAGGGGCATCTAATCAAGATAAAGAAAACCCTCGGCTCAGTATATTTGCTTGAATGGATTTTCAATAATGCAGGTAACAAAAGCATTCAAAAATTGGATTCCTAATGCTTTTCTGCTAGGCTGAAGGACTGATTTTGAGAAGGGAGAAGAAAGCCAGCCCTGAGAAAGCTGCACAGAGGAATGTATGATATTCCCCTGCTCTGTACAAACACTTCTGCGGGGATTGAGAAAAAGGAAGAGATTTAAGTGAGGCACGGTTGACCTGAAATGTAGTCAATTACAACACAAAGAGTTAAAATGACACCCCTGAACCGCTCCTCTTCCTTCTCTTCACTCTGCTTTGTGGCTTTGCAACCCAGAAGCTGTAGTTTTCTTTCTTTTTATTGCTCATTTCTCATCTGCTGTTTGTACAGGAATCGTTTATAGAAGTAACAGGGGGAATTGCTATGGAAATCATACTATGAAAATAAATAAGAACGAGAGGGAAAAAACTGAAGGATGTTATTTTGCAACTGGAGTTAAGAGATTCTTAGATGTCAGCTTGATTTTTATACAGGCAGCGTTCAAGGAAAGACAATCTGGGAAGATCGGCACTTGGAGAGAACCACAAAAATAGTTTTTTAAAAGGACCTTAGTAGCCACCCGAGCCTAAATCTGCACCTACACGCACCTCAAACTACAGACCAACAGAACATCCATGTGCATCACCCCTCGCTCCTGCACACATCCTGATCTGCTCTGCCAAGCCTCCTGGGAAGCTTCCAGAGGTGCCACTCCATAACATGGCCTTTACAGAAGTACTTCTTTCTTCTCTGAAAAATTTACTAGTCCAAATGAAATCCTGGCCTAGCAGCAATTTGTCTCCTATAAAACACTGGGCTGAGATCTCACAGAACCAAGTTTAAAAATTTAGATGAACACAACTTTCCAGTAACAACAGCAGAGTTTTGGGTCTGTTTTAAGCATTTGAAGTACATCTTAATCGACAACATTTTGAAAAACATGCTATTTTGTGTCCACCTTTTTTTTAAAAAACAAGTAGCTGAGCTCGTTAACCAAGTTGCTTGACTTTTGGGGTAGATTGAAAATGGATTCATACTCTGCTCTTTTGCTTAAAGCCCCTGCCATCTCTAAATCTTCAGTTCTGGCATCCCCAGTACCTGCGAGGACACGGCAGAGTAGACGAGTGTTACAGACTTGCACAGGAAGATGCCACAGCACAGATGCCATGAGGCCAGGGGAGAGCAGTGTCCCACGGGAGCTCTCTCGTGTCTCCGCGCAGGGTCTCAGCACCACGGTCCCTCTGCCCCAGGCAGGAGATGCCACGCTGCTGCCTACAGTCACGGCGCTCTGCAAGGGAAAATACACAAGTTGCTCATTACTGGAAAACTAGAGCAATAAAGTCTATCCCAACATAAAATCCCAGTGTAATGGAAATAACCACCCCTGCAAAGCAAGGGAGGCAGAAAGAGATGGGTTGGTCTCTACCCACCATCCTGTGCTGGGAGAACATCGTGTCTGCAGCACCCCTGGGCACAGAGCACACCCCAAACAGCGAATGATCAGGCTCCCGTGAAGGGCATCGTCCCACATCCTTGTCCTGATGGAAACCTACCCAACCGTGCTGCCCCCTCACCACAAAATCACAGACGCAGCACAGCTAAAGCAAAATGGCTGTAGAAAACCTCTTGGCTCAGTAAGAGAAGAAACTTTTAAAGGCTAAATACATTTTTTGCACCTATAAAGGATGCTGCACTCATTAAAAGATCTTCACAGTAAAACAGATTCACAGGTTTCTTTTAAAAGAAAACTCTCCTTTTCAAAACCCAGTATTTTATTTAGTGATGAGCTTTTTTCCCCCCGCACACAAAACAACACAAACAATTCATTTGGCAACAGCAATCAAAGACCAAACAACAGTACATTCCTGCAGAGGCAATCACACTTGATTTCCTCTCCGCTGCCATTTCTATTGCCTTTTAAAACCATTCTCACGTTGTCAAAGACTAATTCAGATTTTAAGTCCTGACTTCAAACTTTCAGCATGCAGGTTGAGGACCGGGCACTACCCAGCTCGCTGCCTCAGGTCTTCTTTCATTTTCCTCAGCCCCTGCAGCTCTTTCTTCAGGTGCTTCACAGCCTGCAGAATATCCTGCCGCTGGGGATCATCTTCCGCCTTCTCAGTGTACAGAAGGAAATGTTTCACAGTTTCGGAGAGCAACGCTTCGGGATCCACATCCACCCGATGGAGACGCAACATCCTCTCACAGGCGATGGCGTAGTTCTTGTGCCAGTTCACTGGGTGATTTGGATGAGAGTTGACAATTTCTTTGTATGACTGTTAAAGGGACAAAAAAAAAAAAATAATATGGGGACAAATTAATTGAATGACAGGGACCAACAACTCTTAACAGTGCTTCAAAACTGCCTGTAAAGGAACAGATGCTATTTATTTAGATGTCCAAGTCCAGAGTTGGAGCATTTCTGTAACTCACTCCATGTTTGCCATGCGATGTACAACAGCATGAATTAGAAATCCAAGGGGGCCTGAAATGTTCCCCTTCCTACAGCAGCTTTTTGTTTAGAAACATTACAGATTATTGTGAAAACCCCACCACATATTATGCGTTTCCCCGAGAGCGGTGTTACACCAGGCTGGGGAAAAAGAGATTTAACTGCCACGCCTGAAAAGACATTTACTCAATATTTTAGGAGATCAGGACGTCTTCCACAGGACTTAATCAGTCTGTTGACTCGAGTGGGAATATTCATAAGCTCAACTGTAGGCACGTGCCCCAGAACTTTGCAGATCAACAAAAGTCACAGCAAAATGGGCAAGAGTTGAAAGGAAAGTATTTGTTGACTCTTTGCTGGGGTATGAAACACTCCTCTCTGCTGACACACACCGATTGCTTTATGCATTTGTTCACATCTCCGGCAGTCCAGTATTTCCAGAGATACCCACACCAGCTTATGGGTGTTATTCTTTGTTATGAAATGCAGCAGAATTAATTTGCAGCGAGAAGACTGTCGGATTTTACACTTGCTGGCTCAGATGCATGACTGTGTAATGACAGAGAGGACAAGTGCATAGAGGGGACTTCAGGACAAGCAATCTCTTGGCATGGGTTTGGAGCACCAGCACAGACAACATAATTAGAGCAAAAGCAGGGTGTCGACTGGTTAGGTTCTGGCATCCTCCGTGACCGAGGGGGCAAGTAGGAATGGATAAAATCCCTGAACAAATCTCTTTGAATCTGCTATGCTCCCAGTTCGGATGAACAAAGGAGAATGCAGGCTACAGGACTGCCAACCTACATGGGAAGACTATATTTCTGTGGAATCAAGAAATTAAAAAAAAAAAAAACCAAGGATGGAGACTAGAGGGATCATTCATAACCCAAATATATGACTTACAGTGTACGCAAATGTGTAAAGTTGTGATTTCATTTCTGCAGTCACGCTGGCAGTTTCTGCAAGGTCAAATATAAAGAAAGCTGTTTTCATCCTAGAAAAACAAGAAAAAGTTCCATATAATAGCTGCTTAATATAACCAGATCACATCACATGGTTATATACACATCTTCAACATGTCCATGTATGGGACAGTACACCAGCAGCTCCATCTAAGTCATCAGTGACACAAATTTTAATTCATGATTTATTTTCTCACCCTATGTCCCAACTACCCTCTGCTCCTTCAAGACACTTTGAGCAGAACAACCTTTTGGTGAACAAAATGATCGCTTCCCTGAAGGATTTGCTGGAGGCCATGCATGCTTCATCTCATTCTGCCAACCTTTTCCTTCCAAAGCTTGGCACATTTAGATCCAATAAGGCCATGCACCATCAAGCTGCCCGCTTTGGTGTGTATTTCCACACCAGTGAGCTGGCATCACCCACTGGTTGTTGGAAGGGAGCAAAGGAGCATCACCTGGCTTGCCACATCTCCTCATTGGCGACAGCTTCCCAGGAAGAGGGCTTGAAACTAAACAGGAATGAGAATAAAATTCAGCCATCAGATCCATGCCACTGTGTTTCAGTCCCTGCACAATCAACCCTTCTAACCCAGGCAGCTACAGACCTCCCAGGCAGATGAAAACCTGTGCTGAAGCCTATGGCTCTGACAGCAGGGAATTCAGATGATCCTCAGTCATTCATAGAACTTTATTCCTCTCCTTCCATAGAAGGAGCCTCTGGTATATCAGGTGTTTCACAGCATCCTACCTATCCTCAAAGTGAAAGATGCTTTTTACCCCCCACCTCAGTTCGGTCTATGACATTTAAAGCTTTGTATGTCCCAAGTCCTCAATGTTTTTTGGCTCCTGATCAAGTTTTAAGATTAGAATTGGACCTGATATTTGACTAGAAACGTCCTCTCTATTTTTAACACTAATACAAATATCACATGTGGATTTATTATATGTTCCAGAACACAAAACATTACGATTACAGCTCATGTTTAATTTCTCTAACACTGCAGTGGACGTGGTTATGATGCTGGCAGACGAATGATGAGCAGGATGGAGCAGTCACCTCTGCCTCATACCTGCCATAGTCTTCAGTCCAGTTGTAGAGATTTCTTGTAAGATGAATCCACTCTCCTGGGTCAAAAACAACATCGGAAGGAACCAACTTTTCACAGGTACCCCACGGCCAGAGCGAATAGCTCCTTCTCCAGGTCGAGTCACCTTCATGAAGACCTATGCAGACAAACACTTCCTTACTGCCAACAAAAAACAGAGAGAGCAATCTTGAAGCCATGCCAGAGACCATGGGCCACACCACGTGCTTGAGCAAACCACACACACCACACCAGTGCAGCAGACAGGTCTTAACCAGCACAACATTTTCTGCAGCACGGATCCCCATCCATCCAGAGCACTTCACATCAGAAAGGGCACATCTTTGGGTCAGTATGTGAAAGAGCTCACCCGCCACAAGCGAATACCCCATTTGGCATCGCACGTCTTCTGCAGCCAGCACAGGAGAGACATCCTTTCCCCTATGTTGGACCTCACAAACACGCCAAACGCCGTAGGAGAAGCCCATTTCTTCCCGACAGCACCTGGCAAGGCTCTTCTGCCTACCCACACTCGCAAGGCTCACCCTGGCTGGTCTAAATGCAGATGCTATTCTTATTCATGTGAGTATCTAATCCTTTCTCCACTCTTACTAAGCTATTTTTATATGATGATTATTCCTGGAATACATTCATTCTATGCTAATCAGTTGGCCACAATGTTCACGAAGGAGAAGCAGCAGCAATTTGCTCTCCAACCATCATCATTTTGAGTAGACGGGAATGTTCCTTTTTTTCTGATGAATTGTATCAACAACAACAAAAAACATAATCAGCAAATACTCTCTGCCGATCACCTTCTTATTTTTCCTTCCTAAAAACCAAACCAACCCCAAAACAACAAGCAACATTATATCCGGATGGAGTTACTTCTGCATAGATATTTGCTTTAATTGCAAAAATAATCTTGCCACCGGGGAGCAAGTCAGTGGAGAAAATTGGTCTTTTGGATGCAGTACCAAGCTGTTCCATAAACAATTTCAAGAAAAAAAAGGTCGAAGATTTTAGGAAAGCTGTTACATATGAAAGAAATGCTTACTGTTTATTTACTTTGAGGAAACGATGGAGATTAAAAGCAAGTGTCCCATCGGGTAATACTCCTTCCACAGGATTCCACCGGTTCCCAGGAAAATAAACGCCAGGTAAATGCTTTGCCAGCTTGGGTAAATACCATTCGTAAGTCATCATCTATCACCAAAAATATTATCATAATTAAAACAAGAAGCAAAGTTTTCATCCATTTTACATCCAGAAGACATGGTTTCTGCAGGAGTAATGACTCTATTTGTTCAGTAAAGTCACCTCCCATTTCAGCAATGACCCGGGACCCCACCACCAGACCAGATCACCAGTGGTTTCTGATCAGAGGCACGTGGTTCTCACTGCTGAGCAGGAAAACCTCTAAGGAAACACAAAACAGCTACTGGTAAGAGACACAACAGGGCTTTGGTTTGGTTAAATGTGAGGGGTGGGTTTTGGGCTTTCCAACAAGTCACAAATTCTTGTTGCAAAGGCAAGTGCAAGGACTGATGTGGCAGTGGAAGTGTAGGTGTCCCTTTCTGTAGGGGCTTTTTTCCTTCTATTTCTCAGGAAAAAATGGAAAGAATTCAAACACCACCCAGGGACACACAGCACCTCTGTTTTAATGTAAAAAATAGATGCAGAAGTCCGCAAAACCAACTTTGGGGGAACCAAGATAACAGAGGGGATGCAAGGAATAAGCCTCAGCATGGTAAAGCCCTTAAGAGAAACCCCAAAGCCACATTGTCCATGGGGCAACTGCTGACCTGCTGCCCTCCAGGCTGCTCCCAGAAGTCTTCTGCTGCCCCAACATCGGTATTTCAGGGCAACTGCAGAAAAGAACAGGGACGAAGCTTCCTCAGCAAGGCAAACATCAGCCCTGGGCCACATCTGGATATGTGCCATGATGAAGGACTTCTGCTTCCCCTTCTCTCTATCTGCTATTGCCTCCCTGTTGGCTTTTTGGGCTTGAATGGGACTTACAAACCATGCTGCATCCCAGACCTACCCACAAATCAATTTTATTTATTTCTGCATCATGAGTTTTATTCGAACAAAAAGTCCCCATTGAGGAGAGAAAGGAACAATTGAACTTTTGCCTCCTGTTCTTAAATCTGCCTGTTGCCTCTTTTAATATTAATTTCTGAACCTACCTCCTGGTCCACTAAGGTGATATCTGGCCTCATCCCTTCGCAATAATGAACGTAACGAAGAGCATTCCCGGGTAAGTCTCCTCTTAGCAAGATCACTGCACCCGTCGGCATAGAGGACAGCAAATTCCTTGCGAACTTATCAACAACATAGTTGTTGCTCTGATCACAAATGCTTAAGAGAACAGATAAAAATCAGTATCTTAAAAACAGGTATTAGCATGGCTTTGCATATCTTCAGAACAAATTTATGCAATAGGCATCCACAGGGGAAGTCCACCCTGGTCAGATCTTGCTGGAAAACATCATCTCCATTTGCAGGGAAACAGAGATGCAGAAACGAAGCCTTTAGACTACAGTCCCCCAGAAACCAGCACCAGAGACATGAGCCACTACAGTTTTGCCAAAATTCACACTTATTGCATGCCTTCACCTTAATTCTGATTTTTTCTTGGGCTAAACCTCAAGACTTACTAGTTGGTTCTGGAAGAGCCAGTATAATGATGGTTCTGTAAAGCATCTGAAACCCTCCTCATCTTTTTAATGCTTTTAATTAAGCATTAAAAAGCCAAGTTTTTTAGCATCAGGCAGAAATAGATTTACATGACCTGAGATTAGACCCTTTTCGTTAGACAGTTGTGTGTGCACTCACTCCAGGTATGAACTCAAGAAGAGGACACTCCATGACTGGCTCAGGACATAAGCTATGACTGGCTCACCTGTGGACCAGCCTTTGGAAAAAGCTGTGTGCAAAGGCAGGATTCCTGAGTATAAAGTCTATGCTTCGTTGGTCAACCTCTACCTGAGCATCCCTACTACTACACTGATTCCTACCCAAGCCACTGAAGAGCCTTCAGCACAGTTATGGGATAAGGAAGCCCTACACTACAGATTTCACCCTTCAAAAAGGAAAAAACTAAGAAAAACCTCAGGGCACAAGGTTTCATGAAGCAAAGCAAGGGAAGGAGGTGACTATTCAGGTTAAATGAATTCTGTAGACTTTCTCAGGAAATAAAACACAGATTTAAGAGTTTCTTTCATAAGAAGTTTATGTATCTACACAGTGTTCCTCTTTCAACCTACATAATACCCCCATTTACAGCCTGGCACTGGTGCTTGGTGATTCTGAGGGAAATCAAACAAGGGAATCCCGCAGGCTGTGACCACACAAGCTTAGGTGGGATGTGAAAAGTGCCTTTCCCACTCCAAGTCAAGGACAGAAACCCCAGCAGCAGGGGGGGTGGGATTTACAGCAGCACCCCAACTGCATGCCACCCCGCAGCCCTGCAAGGCTGTGCCACGACATGTGCCTGGGGGATTTGTTACCTGTAATTTGCCCATATTTGAGAAGCAACAAGAGCAAGAGCAGAAAGCCACTCCAGCCATGGCAGCGCCCGGCTGCCCTCCAGCACGGCGCTTCCGACCGAGGCGAGCGCGGCCAGCCCCAGCCCCGCCAGCACAGCCACCACGGCACTGCTCTGCAGCCAGAATCGCTCCACCTAGGAAACAAAATCCCACAGACCCTATTTCCATTTCCCCAGCTATAAGGAAACAGAATAAGTCGCTGTATTTTTGCACGTTACGTAGCTTCAAAACAACCACCTCCTCCTGATTAGGTGGTTTTAAGGCTTCTTCCTAAAATTTACCATGCCAGAGCAATTTTTGGAGTGCAACTTACCACGCCCAGAAACAGAGGTTTTGTAATATCCAAATTTGCTCTCCAAGCAAAGAAAAGGGAATAAAGACAGAGCATTCCAGTGAAGAGCCAGATCACGGGTGATTTCTGTTGCTTTGTCCTATAAAAAAAATAACGTAGCACTCTAGTGACATGACAAAAAAGGGGACGAAAGTTATATGTGCTTGAGAACCACCATCTCTCTGCATACCTAAACGCATTTAATACAAGGAGCTGATGAGCCTTTACCTTTGCAATTTATGAAACTTCTGTTTTCAAAGCACAAAACCATCAGGATTTCAAGATTCTTAAGCTTGCCACAGGGTTACCAGGAATAGGGATATTTTGCTCTTAATTAATAGATGGCCCCAGCCAGTTGCTGAAATTTTCTCCCCAGCAAGCAGAAGGCAAAGACAGCTGCCCATGCAGCCAGTAAGAAAGTGCACATCAGAGCAAATATTCTCTTCCAACTTACGGCAGTGCTGTGCTCACACAGGCCATGAGCGCCAGGACGAGGACGGGAAGGGAGAGCTCTGACTTCATCTGCGCCAGCTGAAAACTGCAAAGAAATTAGTGCATGGATGCGTCATCCCCAGATTGCCCCTTGCACTCAATTAAACTGTCAAGAGAAGCAGGGAATAAGCACAACATAACGCATTCCCGCTCTGCTGTGATTAAGTCAACCAGAAATGGGAACAAGCTCGGTTTACACGTCAGGATTTTGAATGAAAAATCACTGGGGAAGGGGATCCAGTATTTTTCCTTCAATGAGGAAGACAGACAGACATGTGTGCTGTCCCTGCACTGGACACACACCACCCCAGCTCTGGACCAAGCCAAGGAAAGGCAGGACAGGAGCTACTTTGGCCCAAATGACAGCAGCAGCAAGAGGTTTCTCTCCACTAAAAGGCACAGTCAAGATTTTACTTACACGAGCATTTCTCTCATACTGGATCCTGTCTCGGACTTGGCCTAGATTTAAAAGAAAGAAAATCTGTGAGAAACCCACACACTGATTGCTGTATCACTGGCGTAAGGAAAAGACTTTCTGTTTTCTGTTTGCAGAGCCCTGAGCACACAGGGCTCCTCAAAACCCCTTCAGGTGGTACCCCAAGGTGGGCACCGGGAACAGGAATTGCTTAAACAACAAAAAGACAGCAAAATTCTACTCAAACCTTCATTTCAAGATTTTCTCCCATGTTCTTGCTCTACATTATGCCACTGTGCAGGGTTTACCACCTGGATAAGCATTTTTTTAAGATGCTACCAACCCATTACTGTGTGACTCGAGCACATCATATGGCTTAGCTGTGATGTCCGCTATATCACACAATCACAGAATCATTTAGGTTGGAAAAAACCTTTAAGATCGAGTCCAAGAGTTAACCTAACACTGCCAAGGTCACCACTAAACCACATCCCTCAGTGCCACGTCTAGACATCCTTTAAATACCTCCAGGGATGGTGACTCCACCAGTTTCCTGGGCAGCCTGTTCCAGTGCTTGACAACCCCTTCAGTGAAGAAATTTTTCCCAATATCCAATCTAAACCTTCCCTGGCACAACTTGAGGCCTTTTCCTCTCATCCTATATCTGCACGATGCAATTATTTTCTAGGACATCTCCCCACAGCCTAAGACAACCTGCTTGCTTACCAGACTTGCCCCTGTCCCCTCTGCCCTGACAAAGGAGGAGCTGTGTGAGATTTATATGAGATTCACAAGAATTTGTACTGCAGATATTTGCAATCCATGGCACAAGTCTGGGAAAGAAGACAGGCTCGGTGGAGGTGAGGAGTTACCTTCTTAGGTGCTTGTTGGAAAAGTGGGGGCTACCAGATAAAAGATAAGGTAAATGGATCCAGGAGGTCTGGAAGGGATATTTAATCGCAATGAAAATGGAAGAGTTATTTGCATTCAAGTTTTAATAAAAAAATAAAAGTGTTAGAGGATGGAGAGCCAGCCCACAGCTCCTGAAGCACCACTGCTACCTCTCTGTTTCTTGCAAAGCCCCACCTTGCTGGCAGCTGATGGTTTCTGGCCTCAGACACATCCCTCGCAGGAGATGACATCTCTGATCCTAGGTTTACACGTGAAACCCTCTCCTGAGTCTTTTCTCTGTTTTTATTTGACCCTGCCTGCCCTTAAAATGGAGCTGTGGGACACAAGGCTTGTCTGTCCATCCAGGCAGGGCTCTGGCATTAGCCCAACTGACGGCAGGACCAAATGCTTGGATTTTGCTGCATATATTGTTCCTTCTTCAGACAAAGTCATCGCAAATGTGATTTGTGGTGTAGGATTACACGCAGTCCATCCCTAAGCCTCCTGAACATCAACTTGAATTCATCACATTTGATGGAGAAAGGAGTTAAGGGATTTGCATGCCTTGGTATTGCTCTGCCCAATGGAGTCTCATTCTCAGGAGATGGCTGGGAATAGGACAACAGGGGAAATCTCAGAAGTCCTTCAGAGGGTGGATCTTATCTCTGTAGGAGTTTTGGAAAGATTAAGAGGCAGCAGTAGGAATTATCAAGTCTTTTGCCTCACAGCCTACAGCCACCCGGCTCTCTGAGAAGGCTGTAATGGAACGGCAACGGTGCTCACTGCGTCACATTGGCTGGATGCAGGGGCTTAATTTCTGAGGATGTGGGGCTTTAGGACCCCAAGGAGCAACAAAATATGTAAACCATACCTTCTTCTCTTTTTTCCCCCCAGTGGTCCGATTTCCCAGCCCTCTGCACTGAAACCTCAGAAGCAGGAAGGACAGAAGGGGTTCTGGGTGCTTGCTTTCCTTGGGTGGCCAGAGCCAAACATCTAAGTCAGGGCTGGAGGAGGCAGATGCAAACCCTACGCTCATCAAGCAACTGCGAAATACCTCCCTCCCTTGGGCAAGAGCACAGACCTGTCAACAACTCCAGGCAGAGGTTTCTGCGATCCCTCAAACCTCCCATTCATTTAAATTCAATATTAGTAAGAAGTAAGTTAAGAGGAATCTTTTTTAAAGGTACAGCAATGAAAACGGCTTGCAACCTCTTCAAATAGCTGAATTTAAAATAAAAAATAAGTCAACTTTTTGTTGTCAAATAAAATAATAAGTCAAAAAAAATAATAAGTCAACTATCTGTCTTAAAGCAAGGAAAACACAAAACTGATGTCACCATCTCCCTCCAGGTTGCTCTTTGGGCTCTTACAAATACAAGACACCTGTGCAGCTCCCAGTAAATAATACGGCTCACCCCATAAAGGCAAAGAAATATTTCTTTGCTTTCCCAGTGATGTAATCTATTCCCAGAAAACCTGACAGATCAGAAGGTCAAAATCAGAAATACTTTTTAAAAAAAGAAAACATTATTTCTTCCCCTGCAAGACATTAATGAGCACAAACAGAAAAGTTCTGCTATTTCATAAGTTAAAAGAAAGTAATTTAGAAAATGACCCTTATTTACCAGATTGAATGTCCCATATTCTTCCCTGAGAAAATGGGTCAAAAATCCTTGCAAAGTCGTCTGGTCTCCCCATGTCCAACGGGCTCGATTGAGGTAGGATGACACCGGCAGATAGAGATAAGGCAGCAAACCAGCCAAGAAGCATAAACCCAACTTCAGCAAATGGCCTAGGGACAATTCCTGCACCAAAATATGTCATATTGCATAACAATGTTTATTTTAGTTTAATCACGCTGGAACTTCAAGAACAGATAAAGAAAAAACATCAAATATATTTACACAGAGCTGATCTCTCAATTTATAGTAAGTCCCTACAAAATGCTATGTTAAACCTTACGATTTTGTGGATTACTAGGAAACTGCATCAAACTGATCTCCTTTGCATGGCAGGGTGAAATTTAAGTGAAGCAAATAATATTAGCTAGGACTCATGAGTATCATACTCATTGCATCTTTCACATTTAAATCATGGCATGACATGCATAGATGGCTGAAGCACTGCAAGGCTGAGATAACCCACTTTGCAGCGATTAAGAGTTGGCTGGTATTCCATCTGGCAAAAAAAAAATAAAAATATGCTGCTCTAGTACAACTACACACATCATCACCATCATCAGGAGTCAGTTTTGCCATTTACTTTATCGTGATTACACTGGCTAAATTGGATAGGCCAACTTTTGGGGTGGGATTTTCAAGACTGCCTAAGGGGTCAGGAAGACAAGACTTTCAAAGGGACTTCTGTGCCTAACTCCTTTAAGTGCTTTGGAAAATCCCACCCTAGAATACTGCACGCTTGCTTTATCGTTAGCCACTGCCCTGTCAATCAAAGCACTTCTTCAGCAGTTGGGGTTATGGGGAAGAGGCACCACTCAGAGTAAGGATCTACAGAGCAGAAAAAGTAGCTTGATAATGGTGGTGGCCAGAGTTCCTTCAGAAGAATGCTGGCTCTTTTTTACTTAAAAAGGCACTGATTTCCATCAAATATGCTTCTTATTAGGTGGTTTTCTGCAGCAGGCACAGCTGGGTTGTCTAAAGTATTTCCCAGGAATATTATATTGGAACAAGATTGTCCTTGCTGGAAATCACAGAGGTCTCTCTGGACCTCCCCAGTTAAAAAAAATCCAACACGTCTGTTTAAAGAACACAAATATATTGTAGAAGTGAGTCTGCATTGTGTTAAAAGGAAATACATAGTCAGAAAGAGGTTTGCTGGAGATGCTGAACAGATTTTGGATCAAGCTTGTCTGAGTTACATCTTATCTCTTGCAGCTCACATGCCTCGCTCCAGACTTAGTTCTACCCTGTGCCATAACTCAGAACCACACCTGATTTATGAGGCTGAGCGTGAAAAAACACAGGCAGGACCAGCCCAGCAGAAACCTGCCCACTGTCAGCTTCAGGGGGGCAAGAGAGAGAAAGGGGGCGAGTAGGTGGAGGCTTCTCAAGGCCACTCGCAAAGCGATCAGAGCACCTGCATTATTGTGATGTGCAGCTGTTTTCAGGGCAAAGGAGAATTTCTACAACGCGACTACATCCAGCCTGATGCACTGACTCACAGAAGATCACCTACAGGAGACAAGAGCATTTCAGGGCCCCTGAACGTCACCCGGGAGCCTTGTCCAGACGGATGCACATCACCTTCATAAGCCAGGCATGCTAAAAGGTGTTTTCACCTTCCTCCACAACTAGCAAGCTTAACAGAAGAGGGACATCTTGAGAATGGGATCTCTGGCAGGAGATGAAAGGCACATATTTGACCAGATCAGGGCCTTGCTGTTTCCCTGAAGGTCAGCCTTCCTTTGGTCTTTTCCACCTGAGAGCTGATCTCTTGTAGGACTCACAAGTCCTTGCTGCGTCAGACCTGGAGGCACGTCTCAAGGAGATGCTGAAGAGGACTTTCCCCTAGAGACAAGCAGCTGCACCCTTATTTCTGTGCTGCTTATTGTTGCTGTGCCTTCAGCTATCAGTCAGAAGTTGCAAGATGCTCTGCAATGAGCAGACACAGCTTTTGTTTGCTACCACCAGGGAATCAACACACAGAAACTCATCTCCAGATTTGCTGACAGCATGAGAAAGCCAGTGCCACCAGCCAGGAGAACCAGTGCACAAAGACTGCTTATGCCTGTGACTTTTCACCAACAGATATTCATCTGCTTTCCTGCTTGGTAGGTCTTGAACATGTTCTTATTTCCTACACACCGAGCAGTTTTTAGCTCTCAGTATCGGTCTCGTGGCTGCTCACAGGGTATTTGCAAGCAGCTGGGGCAGAGCGCTCCTGTGCCAGGAGACAGGGGCAGGTCACAGATTGCTGATGTGAGTAAAGCCCCTAAATTGTGATCAGTGGTTCTGGGGTCAGACTGATGGACTGTGACTTCAGTGGGTTATGACTGACTAGTTCAGACAAACCACTGACTGTCCCTGTTTGTACATCAACATGAAAATGTCACAAGTGCTTGAAAAGAATTACTCACTGCCTTACAAAAACAGAGGCACAGGTCAGGAAAATACGTACCGTCTTTCTGAAAAGCCGACAGAGAACCCAAGGCACAATACATGCGATATAAAGCACTATGGTGTGCTGATTGCACAAACTGAGGCCACAGCAAAAGGCACCAAGTTTAGAGATCTGAAAGGGGAAAAAATCCAAACATATTCACAATTACTCTTTACAGTTTGCAAATCAGCCAGAGACCAAAAGAGCTTCAGTGTAGCCCACAGCACGCTTACAGGAGAAAGGCAAATACATCGGTGAGCACCGGTCAAATGTAACATGGATAACACAGGCTATTTTTGATTATTTACAGGGAGATTTCATTTGTTTAATGGAAAACATTATTTAAGGAGCGTCCAGCACAAGAGCTATGTCTCCATGTATACAAATACCATCTGTAGCATCATCATGTCATAACGATGCAGCGGGGTCCAATTCTTGAACCCCTGCTGCACAGGGGAGACTGCCTGGCAGTTAACTCCAAATGATGCAAAGTTTTCAGAAGCCATACCCTAAAATAATGCCATTATGTACAGAGATCTCATTTTATATAACAGCAATGATTTTTTCCTCTTCTTCAGGCACAGAGGGCTAAAGTCACGGCTACACAAACTTCCTAAGCAAAGAGAATTAAATGTGGTATCCCTCATTAGTCTAAAAGTTCATCTTCAAGCATCTTTAAAAGAGTTTTCTGATAAAACAGGTAACGTATGCAGCACGGTGCAGCGTATTTCTGGTACTCGCTGAGGTTTATTCACGGGTTCATTATTGGCGCCATGGCCATCCCCGGCTGATGCTAAGGAAAGCCTCTCTTTGCCTCACGCTGCCATATGCTCTGCTCTGCCCCAACACCATCAGACCAGTGCTGAGTTCAATTCGTTCAGTGGGGGAGGACAAGGCTACAAGAGCAACTCCACACAGAAACCCTGTGTCAGTGCCACGTGCACCACTGGCCACTGCTCCTCCTCTGAATTTGCCTCCTCCTTCACCATCACTGCCCACATGGTCCATGTTACAACCTGAAGCCATGCCCCAGGGCAGCTCCTCGGTGGGCAAAAAGCACCAGAATCCCACAGACATTGTTGGACAGGAGCTGACAACCCATCCTCACCTGCCCAGCACTTCCATTTCTCATCAGAGCTTCGCCCTCCTTATTTCAGTCACCGGTGAGGATGGTGTGTGAGATGCAAACACTTGCCTTGGCGTGGTGATGGCATCACCCGGTAATTTTTAATTCGCTGCCCAGCGTTCACTGTTGAATGCTGCCTTGCCATGGAAACACCTGCCATAACTTCTGAAAAACATCTGTGGGCTTCAGAGCTGCCCTGCAGGACTCAGACCAACCTCAGTAATTTTTCAAGTATATTGATGAACTCCAAGGACACCCTGAAGATGTTTGCACGACTGATTTATGAAAAGGACTGTGAGCTTGCTATTGGCAGCCTGGCTTCTTCAAGGCATGGGATGCCAGACACCCAAAAAACATTGAAAGAAGCTCCTTAGCTGCTTCTGAAAACCTCATCTGAAAATCGCATTGGAAATTGGGCACGTGAAATGTGGAAGCAGGTTGGAAAATGCCCAACCCCATCTTTGTGGAGTTCAGGCTGTAGGGATCTTGGGACAGTACTCATCAGAAAAGAAAAAAAAAAAAATCCAATGGTGAAAAAAGGTCTCTATAACCACTGATAAAACATGTTATTTGAGAACTCACGAAGCTGAGTAAACTACCACTGCAGACTCCTGAAATTCTAGCCTAGCCCGACAAAAATCCTTTTATTCACACAATTTACAGGAGTCACAGCAGGCAAGTCTGTGAGAGGAGAAGAGATCAGATGTTCAGGCAAACAGAAGTAGAAGACTGCTGAGTAAAAATATCATTTGGCTGCTTAGTCTGTTTATAAAGTAGAGAATATAGCATGAAATTTAAAGTCTCTGCATTTCGCAATGCCATTATTTTAGGGGTACATTTAATTTCAAAAGAAGAACTGATTGAAAATTTGGTTGTTTCTGGTTTTCAGTAGAAACCTGGGTTTCTGACTAGATGAAGTTTTCTGTAAAATATATTTATTTGCCCCAAAGAAAAATATCAGTTCTGAAAACAAGAACTTGAACACCCACAGCCTAGTTTAAGTCTTTGATGCAGGAAACCAAACTTTGCACTAAAACATTTAGATGAAAATGATTTTGCTTTTCCTGTTTCCGCCCTGTGTGTATTAAACAAACCAACCCCAAACCCATCCAACAGGTCCCAACTCAACCCTTAAGCAAAGTGGACAGGTTTTTCAATGTTTGGCACTTTTCAACATCCAGGTAGGTCAGGGATGGACACCACCCAGCACACATGCTGAAGACGTCCCAAAATTTGGCCTTCTTTATTTAAACAAAACTAAATCAGCACTAAATGAATAGGAAATTAAACAGACGCGTGATAACTAATTGAAAAAAATTAAAGAACTATTCACTTTCCTTGAGATGTTTTACCTTTGATCTCTCTTTTGCAGTGGATGCCTCCTCAAAATGCGCGGTGAGAGCCATCAGCAGCCCCACAAACAGATTGTTTAAGCTAAAAACCTCCGCCGTGATGGACCACTGCCATGTTAGACGAGAAAATGAAAACACCCCCGCAGCAAGGATTCCTCCAGCATATGAGCCAGAAAGCCTGCAAACACAGATAACATGAAATCTTCTTTTCCAACAAAAAAGCCTACTTTATTGTCCTTATTTTTTTTTTTATAAACATACTGTAGCAGCAGAAATGATGACTGCCACCCAGCACCCTGCCAAAACATTATATGGTTAATATCTTCCTAATAATTTCTTTGCTAAGAATTGCAATTAGGAAGAGCAGGCGTTAGCCAGCCCATCTATCTGCAAGCCACCCAACACCAAAGAGTCCGCTTCTTCTTGCAAGCACCATGAAAACTTCCAGTATGGAATTTGGTTCAGAAACCCCGCTGAGTGATGGGCCAGCGGGTCGTGGTACACCGAGCCAGGGAGTCATGCCTCTACTGGGATGCTCTCCAGTGCAGCCTTAAATTCATCAAGGCGCTCAATAAAGAGCAGATTAGAGCTATTCATGATGGACAGCATTAGCAGAGCTTTCCTGGGAGGGTGAGGATTGTGGTCCCAGCAGGGAGAGGTGCCCACCGGGATCAGGAGTGGGGAAGATGGGTGTCAGCTCCAGCCAGCAACGGGAGGGAGCGGAGGATGCACCCACCGTTGGGATGGCTGCGAGCCCAAAAGCTGGGCAGGTCTGCGACTCCCGGATGGGATTATGGCACAAGCTCCCCACAGAGCCACTTGCCCAAACTCGGCTGAATGCTGCAGCCAGCATGGGGAGCCCATGAGGTGGGATTTAGCCCAGGAAACCTATTCTACCCATTCTGCAATAGCAGCTCTTCCCACTCAGTCACGTCAGGGGCAGCTCTGGCTCTGCCTGTCTGGAAGGTCTCCCCTTTGGGAAGTCGCCCTGAAAAGATGCCACATAGGGCACCACAACCAACTCAATTAAGCCTTATCCGAAGACAGAAATAGCTGCAGCCATGATCAAAGCTCCTCTCCAGAAATTCACCATCCCACTGTGAGACTAAGCCAGGCTCTACCACAAATTGGGTATTTTTCTAGTTCCACCCCAGGTACGCACACTTCCATTTAGTCCCAATGTTTCCAGAAGGTTTAAAGCAAAACAATGATAACCTAGCCAACTTCTTCATTAATCTACTTGCGTAATTTGCTCCTAAATACTGGCCATATGCTCTAGCACAGCCAAAATCCCCAGGTGGCTTGTTCGGCCCATCAGGGATTGGAGAGTGGATGTCCATGTAGAACTTGCTTATGGGGTTCCTCACGTAACTCTGAGATAAATGGAGACCAAGGAATCAAAACCTACAGCCCCTATGAACAGAGACGAGGGAGCTGCTGGCAGAATACTCTCTAGCAAGGGCTCCTCTCCTTGGTTATCCTTTCTTTCCACTTTCCTGAAATGACCTCAGTACAGCCAATCTATTTCTGTAAATGTCAAAGAAGGACTTGTGCAGTCAGAATTTGTAATCCATTAAAAATAAGAAGCAGAGTTCCTGGGGAGGAGAAGACTGGGATGAGGGCTCGGGAAGACCAGGTCTCTATTTCTCCTCCTGCCACTGACATTGGACATCCTGGGTGGCCTGGGACAAGCCACTCTGCTCCTGTTGCCCCAGGTATCTGCAAAATAGGACTAATGATTTTTATCTCCTTTGTAAAGCATTTTGAGATCTGCAGCTGCAGGAGGTAGCCGGAGGGCAAGAAGGCAGTTCAGTTAACACTGGGGACAAAGAAACCAACTCTCAGGTGTCTGAGGCCGGAGCAAGACAAGCTCAGGATGACACAGAGCTTCAGCATCAAGATTGTAGGAAAGGGTCTTGAAAAATCAATGGAAGTCTGAAAATTCCCAACTGACAGCAGGTGGGACTGTTTGACCAAATCTTTACCTGCAAAGTACCCTATAAGCTTTTGAAGAAAGGTGACATGGAACCTCTTCTGTAGGAAATCAGGCAAACTACTAGTATCTACTGTTGTGTTCACTAATGCATGCCACCATGGCGGACTTTTCCAACGTCTGAACTTCACTGTGGTTCAACACAGGGCCAGGTTATTGGCATAAAATTCTCCAAGGCAATACCTGTCACTCACTGCATTAATATAATGTTTCAAAATCACACAATTGCACATAGAAAAGGTGTTCACAGGCATGGATGCTGCCCCGTCGGTTTTGCTACCAAGCCGGCCCAGTAGCCCTGAGCCTATCTCCTCCAAGGGAGAGGTGGGACACACACAATCTGTCTGGCAAGGTTCTCAGCCTCAAGGGCTCTGGCTGTGCTCTCCTCCTCCCTGTGACTAGAAAGATGTGGCACCTGAATAGAAAAAGAAGAGATGTGATGAAGCTTGAAGGAATCAAGTTAGGAGTGGTTTCTGCTCCTGAAGAAAAATACCAGGAAAAGGCAGCAGGGCCATGTGTAGTAAAAAAATGAGAGATCCCCTGATACACAAATGCCACTACACAACATCCCTAAGTTTTGACTAAACCCTTTAAATAGCACAAACTTCTAGTTACAACAAAATAACTTTGTAAATCCCTTCGAAATTCTTGCAGGAAAATAAAGTAAAAAAAGGTAAAACAACCTTCCCAAAAACCTTTGGATGAAAAGCAGCATTTTAGGCAAACGTCCCAATCATTTACCAGTTCTCCTTGTCCTTCCCAGAAAAGACTCGAGTGTATCATTAGAGTTCGAGTGAGATGAAAGAAATCCCGTTCTCTTGATAAAAAGTCTCAAACCTGCAATTCAAGTTTTATGAAATAAGGCTTAAGCAAAAGCTACTCAACCCAAAGCTTGAAGACTTATCCCAGCTATGTGGGGCAGAGGACACCTCTGCTCACCGAGCAGTGAAGGGTCAGGATCCAGCACTAAGCACAGTCCACAGATCTGTTTGTCAACAGAGCAAACATTGCCTTTAGTTTCCTGTGAAACTCATGAGAAAGCCAGGCTGCTAAATTTACTTTGTGAAAGCATGTTGTATGCATGGAGCAATAAGTTCCTACAAGCATACTAGACTCTAAAAAAACAAACAGAAACACGTCGCATTCTCGAAGAACATCAAGACAGCAGCTTTGGGAAACGCAAGCTGGAGACCAAGAGGTTTTTTTGCAGATTCTGTTACCAGCAATGGAAATGATGGATTTACAAGTTTGCTGATTCAGAAAGAAACACTCTTGGAAGTGGAAGTGACCAGAGCAGGTATTTCCACATGAGGATGAAGACCATCTGGCAGAAGAAAAACCATAACCCAGCAGGTCCACCCAATGCAACAGGTCACAGTGCAAATTAGCACCAGTACGACAAGCAGCAATGAATCCCATGCAACTATGTCAGCATGACGTCGGGGCCAAATTATATCAACCCTGCCTTGCAGCTGGGCTAGCATGGTTATACTGCTCATTTTGATCGACGTCAGGATCTCCATGCACCCCTGCATTCTGCCCTCTGGCAGCCTCTTGGACTTCTCCAGCACAGAGCGACACTGTGCCGTGTCTCTCTTGCCTTAGCACCAAGAGGGCCCCCCCAAACCCACACACTGTCCGAGGAGGTGACAAAGAAACTCAGACACGGGCAGCACAGGTCAGGCACTTACAACACTTTAGACCAAAGAACAATTTCAAGGTGGGAAAGACACGGGTGGGTGTTTAATCAGGTAAAACACAAAGAGATGAAAGAATGGAAAAGGCACAAAGATGACAGTAAAACAGACAGGAAGAACTGAAAGAGCACAGGGATGGAGCAGAGCTCTGGACCTGAGGTCAAGAAGCCTGAAGCCAAGAGAGGATGAAAAGATTTGCAAAGGAGGACAGTGCAATCTACAACTGAAGATGCTGCTGATGACACATTGCATAATGAAGTAGGGCATTAGGAAGCCAAAAGATAATGGCTCTTTTAATTACAGGCATAGACAGCATTTTTGTGGTTAAGACAGAGTATGCTGTGGAAGAAAGTTAACACAAGAGGTAAAGGAAGGAGACTTCCCCTAACTGCAGCAAAAGCTCAACAATCCAGTTGCCAGTGTCGAGACAAAGAGGGAACAAGGCCAAGAAGCCATTTGTTCCATGGAAGGTAAGAAGGGGTTTTCTTATCGTATGTAGACACATGCCTCACCAAAATCAAACATCTGGTCTGACAGACATTGCAAATAATTCATGCAGTAAAGACTTGCTGGACAAGAAGCAAGCACACAGCCTTCTGTCTCTGCCACCCAGCCTGGAGTCCACTTCCATCTGCATTGGCTGGAGGCTTGCAGGTAGGCCGTGGTCAGGAGAAGGAAACAGTTGGGTTTTTTTCTGAAAACACCTTTTAGTTGCTTAACACTGTCCCTCCTTTTGACAGCACATCAGGGCTCCAGAGCAGAGAGCCGCGAGATTTATCCGCACTTGACTTCTACTCATGCTTCTGTCTTTGAATACGTTTTTGAAATATAGTTGAGATGCTACAAAAACCATGACAAAGACCCATGACAGCTGAATTCTCAACTGGCCTCATGTAAAAGCAACATCTAGGTGGGCTTTATTCCATTACTTCTGGGGAGCAGGAAGGGCAGCTTCCGGCTCCCCCAAAGCCAGCATGTTTCCCCCAGCCTTTGAAACCGGTATGAGAAAGAACAGATGACTGGAACAACTGGATCAAGAGGTTGTCAACAATGAAGGCATGGCAATGGTAATAACCATCCGGTGTTCATCTGTCAACGCAGTGTAGGCATAAAGTTACCTTGCAGTGACTCCCTCAAGAAGAGAGGCTTTACAAAGAGCAAAAGGTGGGCATAACCCTGCTATAAGGCTCTGTCTAGTGGAGGAGGGATTCTAGGCTTGGGCTGGGTAGGGACTATCTCTTGGAGAAGGCAGCTGGGTCACCTAGAAGAAAGCATTCAGAGTAGTCACACCCTGCTGTTGGAACAGCCTCAGCACACAGAAATCAGCTCATGAAAGAAGAAAAGATTTGCAGCCAACGCAACAGTGGGAAAGTCTTCATAACCTCTCCTAGGGGTATTACAGCTATCACCGCCAGGCCCACTTCGAGAAGGATTGAAGCACCGAGCTTGAACAAAAGCTGCCTTCCAGGCTTCTTTATCTTACATGGAGGAAAAGTCAAGGGAACAGCTTGCATTTTTGGTTTTGCAGAATAACTAGTTTGGGACAAGACCTGCTCAAACCAAATGGAGCCCTTTATCAAGACAAAACAAGTGGGAAGAAGGCCCTTTCCTATCAGTCAACCAACTACAATCTTCTGAACATGGGCAGAAATTCTCATCATCTGAAAATGCACTCAGAAGGGACAGAAACAGTCAGCAAAGGAGAGGTCACACAGTCCTTTGTGAGAAATATTTTCCCATGGCATCCCTAAATGCAAAAGGAGAAGACTAAAACAAAAAATTATTATTTTGTTTCCTTTTTCAGGCACCCAAGTGAAAGAATGTGTGGCTGGGCCTCAGTTCCAAGGACATGGGCAGTAGAAACTTGCTTTAATCAGGAATTTTTTAGCTGCAGGTTTTTATTAAGAGTTTGCAGGAACAATTGGGAAAACTGAAATTAGGCATTTTAATCTGCTTTTGCAATCATAGCTTTTAGCTTCTCATTTCTGGCAATCACTAAAACATGTTAGTTTGTGATTTAAAATTTAGCCTCTCCTCTAAGTTTGGTAATACTTTCAGTCAGTCAAGACCACAGGTTACATCTATATGCATTTAACAAAGAACTCGATCAGCATTTTTACTTTTTATTTAGAAAATAATGGCAGACATTTATATTTAATAATTTGCAAGAACTTATTAAATGATTGGTATAAAGCTATATATGGATAGGAATTCGTATTTAATTAAAATGTTTTTGTTAAATGCAATCTTCAGTGCACTGGATTCATAAAGAAGTAAGATAATCGGAACATTTTATATTTGAAGCTGATGTATTAAACAGTGGAAACACCTATCTGTACATAGTGAAATAAGCTGATTATTTCTGCCTTCTGTTCCCTCCAAAACTTTACAGGTAGCAGATCTGAGCCGTGCATCTTTTACTTTTTAGTCAGTAGAATGAGAAAAAACTCTCCCGCTTTTTAAAATCTCCACTAATAAACTACTTAACAGATTTTTTTTTAATTTCAGTCTCTGCAGATGATGACCCTGATGTCGGTGGTTCCCTGTACGCTTGCACAGGCTCCAGGTACATCACCAGCAACTTCTGCCTCTGCAATGCTGTGACTTCACTTTGCTGTAGCAAAGATATATCCCTTCATGTATTTTTATTTCATGGTATAACAGACTAGTGCATTAAAGATTTAACATTTTAAATTTAACTTAAGAGGTTTTGATTGTTTGATTTATAGAAAAAGCAAATTTTTTTGATGTAGGCTAAAAAAAATGGGACTTAGACAACACAACAACCAAGCTTTCCACAGATAAATTTTAAGTGTGTTTGTGCATTGATGCTGAAAAACTATTTAAAAATAAAACACAAATAAAAATCCAAACATGAGTTTAGGACCTAAGTCATAATAATTATCCCCAAAACCCCCAATCCCTCTGGGTTTGTCTGCCTCTTAGTCACAAACACTCAATGGACAAAAGGCGGTTTCTCTTGCTCTCAATGCTGAAGAGCCAGCGCAGGTACTACAGGGAATAGCAAACCAGATTTTATTCTTCCTCAAGGACCTGGAGCTGAATAGCCACTTAAGCCTTGCCCGCAGCCTCCGCTCCCGGCACTGGAGGAGGAGGTAGGAGAGCACAGCTTAGCTCGCCTGTCCTGGTTGAGTCTTCATGGCCAGACGGAGAGAATAGAACCCAAGCAAATGGGCAGGACCACCATAAAAAAACCCAACAAAAGGGGCACTTTGGTTATAACTGACTGCTGTCCTTTGTATCAAATGGCTTTCAGCATCACACGACCTCAGCGTTCCCGCGGACCCATGATGTCTTGGGGTGGGGGTGAGCAGGCAGCATCCTCACCACCCACCACATGCATTGAACTTCTGCTCGATGCACCCTCACAGCCAGCTAGGGACTGCCACCACTTGACCCTTTTTTAAACTCCTTTTTTTGAAACACCACAAGTTGAAAAGGGGATGCCCCAGCTTGGACACTGAACTAGTGAGGATTTTGGCTAAGGGGAGCTGGTCCTTGCACCCTGTTGCATACATCCTCCTGGGCTGGATGTGTCCAGTAAGGACATCACATCTATAGAATAATATTAAGTCTCTGCCTGACCCATGGTAGATATGGGCCAGTGAATGTTACCAGCACATGCACGAGGTGTCTTGCATGCCACCCCTTGTGTCCTGGGGCCATGCCACTTTGGCTCCTCTTTCTGGGAGGATCAAGCTGTCCCTGCGGCGAGGTGCCCCGGGACGGTGGCGGGGACCTTGGTGGGTCTGGACACTGGGGATGGGAAGAGCCCCCCACAAGGGCTCGGCATGGGAGTGAGGAATGGGACTTCCCGACCTCAAACCTTGCACGCTCCTGGATGCCCTCCACCATGCTGGAGCAGAACCTGCCTGCAGCAGCCCTTTCCCAAGAAAGTTTGGTAATTAAATTCAATGCCTCCATGCCAAGCTATTCCAGGGCAGTTCAACGAGTGGAACAACTCACAACAGATTGATAAAATGCATATACAGCAGCGCTGCTTTAATAATATCACCCCACACTCACACCTTTCTCAGGAGTGAGTTGTAAGAACTGTGCTTCCAGCCATTAAAAAAAAAAGAAAACTTCTCTCACAGTGTCTTTGCAAGCAGAAAGGGTATATTAGTTAGACCTATTATTTGATTCACAATCCTTATAAAATAGGTACGCCTTTATCCTGAGCTCCTGTAATAACTGGTGCCTACTTCCAGCAGCCAAAAAACCCCAACCCTTGGTAGGAACCGACTTTAGCTATTTAAATGTTTTATAAGTTTTTTTTTTTTTTTTTTGTAATTGCAGAAACTTTTCCTAATCTGACATTTGTTAAAACCCCTTATTAGAAATTATGCAGCCGCAGAAAAAAAAAAAAAAAGGGGGGGAAAAAAAAAAGAGAATAAAATATAAAATAAAATAAAAATGAGCTGGCTTCACAATTACCAAGTCAGCCCATGCAGCCCTTCGCTATTGTACGGAGTGGCATAAACCCCCCGGCGGCCTATCAGCTCCCTGGCAGGCAGGGGGCTGCGCTATTCAAAGCGAGAGATACAAGCTGCAGGGCAAAAACCTGGCAGCTCCCATCTGACCCCCCAATCCCCGGCTGGTGACAGCTCCAAGCTCCATGGCAAATTAGCCCTTCTCACATTACAATTGCAGGAGACAGATTCCATTAGCGGTATCTGAAATTGAGTGGAGAGCTGCTCCGTTATCAGACTTGACTCATAAGCGCCGCTATTAATCAGAGCTATGATAGCATTTATATATTTCAAGCTATCTGCCGCCGCTGTGATATTCTGCTACAAAGGGTTGATGGGACTTAGGGAAGGGAACAATGGAGCTTTCTGGGAAAAGCAGAGTAAATCAAGAAAGTCTGTGACTTCCGCACATTCTGAAGGGATTGCGGTTTACATAAATTTTCTCCCAATTGGAGATTGAGCTCTTCCTCATCTTACACATGGGATTTAGTTGTCACTCAATGGTAACAGCTGTGAAAAGGTGAAGCGGCCCACCGCTCAGAATATTGCCTCCGCTTTTAAAGCAATTAACCCATGAACAGGAGGATACCTGGTGATATCAAAGGGATTAAGCCAGGCAGTGCATTATTAACATTTCCTTGAACTAATTCTAACTCTGACTAGCTGTCAGAAAAGACTCTTCAGTCTTTTAGAAAAAAAAAAAAAAGAAGAGAGTTTTTTGCCCTGCTTTTTTTCCCCCCTCTTCAAAACGAAGCAGAGCTATTGCAGCCTAATGTGCCTACTTTAGAGCAAAATGCAAATGAACAGATTTGGTAATGTCTTCAAACAGACTGAACTCAGTGCTGGTTTATTATGGGGACAAGTGGGAAAAAAAAATATATATATATGATCAATTAGCCAGAGGTCACGGTAGATATTCTTCTAAAAGCAAATTAATGCTTGAGTACCTTCCTTTCTTCTCTCCCTCCTAAACTTCGTAGCTACTTGTTACTAAGCATAGCTGCTTTTGAAACAGCCAAGATCTTGGTGCTGTGCTACAGTGATAATCTACGATAATCTGTAATCTGGAAAAATCCAAATACGGCCTGTAAGGAGATTCCACCTTCCCTGAAGCCCAGTATTTTGATTTCCCATGATGGTTGAGGAGGCACCAGCACGCCAGGCGGAAGTGCTCCTCTCTCATCCCTCCATCTTCCCCAAACCATGCACCCAAAAAAAGGAGTCAAACTGTATGGAGATGACTCCTGCTTCAACAGACCCACCTACCTGAGGGGCACAGAGTATTTCCCCACTCATCGCAGGCAGCAGACAACTTTTCCCAGCACCAGTTAGTTTTAAGAGAGCATCAGCCATGAGGTCCCTCTGGTGAGGACCACGAAGGTGACCCATCCTCCTGGTGCTCCAACACGCCTGGTCCATCTCACAGACCTTCCCACAAGAGCTCCAGGACACCTATCACTGGAGCAGGAAACCTCCAAGCCATCAGGATCATCAAGTGCCATTTCCAAAACATTTTTATGATTTCAGAATGATCAAATAATTTTGATGATTCCATAATAAAACATGCCTAACACTCCTTTTTGTTGACAGTTGGAGGTTGTGTTGCTTGGAAGGTCTGAGGGGCAAGGAATATATATATAAAAAAATACATATATATTAGTCCAGAACTTAACATTATACCCAGAACAGCAAACCGAAGAGACACGAACTGCTTAATTTAATACCACATTTTCCCCCTTTTCAAAAACTCGTGTGCAACTCAGCCAGAATAAAGCTGGCAAAAACTTACTAGAAGTACTTGGGCAATGACACCTTCTACTCTGCTACTGCAATAAATTAGCTTTTTACAATTAGATACAGCAAAACAGCCAAACTATGAAAGGTATATACTGCAAAAAAAAATGCACTTAAAGCAGGGGAAAGCATCCCATTTCTCTTCGCAACAGAGAATGCAAAGAATGCATCATCTGTGCAGAAAATGACACTTTGGCAATCATATTATAAGAAGATAATTGGTTTACTTTGTAAACTTGCTATGCTTTGCCTCCCACAGTAAAACAAATAAATAGTTGTTTAAAGGAACAATCCTATAGCCGCACTTGCTGCGTCCTAAAAACATAAAGCAGCTCCCCCTTCTCTCAAAGCAAAGATGAATTATTTGCCTCAGTTACAAGCAGTCTGAGAAAACTCTCTGTAAATGCCATTTTACGATAATTACAAGCAATTTATTAAGATTGTGCAGAGGGGGAAAAAAAAACGTATTTGAGAACTAATTCAAAGGAGTAAACCACTCGTTCAGTGATAGTCTGGATTACTGACAAAAGGGCTATTTGCATCAATGCGGTTCGACATAACTTTGTTTTAAGAAGCAGAATCCAGGCTTAAAAAAAAATAATAATAGAATGAAATGAATGATATAATATAATGCAATCTATAAACAAACAAGATGTCGGGGTTGCTTCCTATCGACCCTGGCAGTATCTGCGCAGAGCATCCCACCAGCCATCACCTGGCAGAGGAGAAATCTGTTTAAGGAATAAATTCCATCCTAATCCCGCACGCGCCGGAACATCCCAAACACCAGCCAGCTACGGAGGGAACCGCGACTCTTTCCTTAAGCAGTAAAAGAAATTGTCCTGACCTGCCAAGGAATAAACTCAGGAAACGCCTCTTAAACAAAAAAGAGTCAATGGGAAAAAAAGGGAGAGATTTACTGTACGGGGATGTTGGGAGGCACAGAAAAACCCCGCGAGGGTAAACAGCAGCCCTGCCTGGCTGGTGGGGAGAAAAGAAAGGTTTTAGAGGTTAAGTTCAGGTCAGACGACAAATGAAATTGTAACAACCCAACTGACATTGTGTAATGTCTTCTTCCACTCGATCAATAGGGCAGCATCAGCCCCATTACCATAGAGATGGCTTCCTCCCCGCTGAAGGGTGGCTATTGTTTGAGGAGAGAGATTTGCCACTTGAACCGTGTTGCTCCCGAAGGATGTGTACTTCATCAATTATTTGTATTCCTAACATCTACATATTTTCATATTAACATCCACATTTCATGCGGCAAGAGGAGCAGGTGCTTATTTTTCCTCTGGTACCTCGCGGGGGTCACCCCATCAGCTAAATTGTAATTAAAACACAAAAATGCGAGCGGATTTGATAGACCCGTTTAGATCCTTTGTGAGTATGGACAAGCCCGGTTAAAACCAAAACACGTCCCCTTCAGATAGTTATGGCTTTCACTCAGACGGTGACAGTAAACACTTTCTTTTTCTTTTTTTTTAAAAGTAGATGGCAATAGAAACAAAAACTTTTTTCCCCTAAATGAATGCCGTAAAAAATAAATCAATTTTAAGGTGCTTAAAAGGAAAGATATAACATTGTAATTTGGAAATAAAACTGACCCACAATACGTTACAATTAATTTTAAAAAAAAAGAAAAACAGATTGCTGCTAGGCTGAATAATTGATCCTGTCAGTGCCTTGTACCTACGAAATAATTTTCTGTAAATCCTAATAGTTTCTATCACCTCTCAGTTCCAGGTTTTTTGTTCTTTTGCGCAAGTTTTGAATTTGACAGAAGCAACATCTTCCAAATCCAATTAAACAACGACAACAATAAAAATTAAACCTCTAGAAGTGTAAAAATAATTCCTAAATTTAGCTTGTAATTTCTCTCTTTTATTCTTATTTCTCTAAAGCGACAATCATATCATTTCATATGCAGAAAATGGGCACATAAGGCACTGTCACGTTGGAAAAAACCTAACAAGCAGGGCAGATCTTCACAGTAACTATAATAACAGGAATAACCATAATTAAAAAAAAATCAGAACCCAATATTCAAAACCTTTAGCAACTCCTTGCAGGAGTTTTTAATATAATCAAAATGAGTTGTGCTCTGACACTGCGCCTGGCACTGCGCATGGGAGGGCAGTGCCACTTCCAGCTCCCCAAATACGCTGTAAAATACGGGATATTAAATTAAATAACGCTGACTTAATTACATGTATTACCCAACAGTAAAAGCGATCACTTCAAATACTTATAGAAACATTTAGGAATTACTTTAGCAATTCCAGTATGTGTGCTTTGGAGCTGATGCACTGCTACGTGAAAGGGGGTGAGCAAAAAGCAGCTCCTCTTTAGCAGAGGAAGATGCACCCGGACAGACGGACCCCGTGGACCGAAGTTTAAGTGAGCTCGGGGCTCTCAGGCTGTGCAGGATCTGCTCCCCACCCCCCCACCCCCCCATTTATTCCTGCTTTTATTTCTCGTTGCTCTCGCTCTCTGGGAAGGTTTCCCAGAGGGGCAAGGCGACTCTGGAAACTGGTGGGAGAAAAGAGCTTTTGTCAAAATAATCTCGGTAAGGAAGCGCCCCGTCTCATCCCAAAGCGCCCCAATATCATTTCAGATTTCACTGTTTGCAGCCTCAAAACGTGCCCTATTTTCCCTGCAAAAGAACATCAGAAATTGTTTGTACGGGTTGCGATAATCCTCTCAAATATGGGTCAGGCTGAGGTTAAGAGCAGCCAGAACTTGCACATCAAAGACGAGCGGGGTTAACAAACCCCCCAACCACGTGCTCATCCCGATTGTTCCCTTTTCTCCCAAGGTTAGAGGTCTGGAGAAAACGGACAGGCTCTGGCGGGTCCCCCCTGCCGCAGACGGCAGCACCTATGTCTGCGGAAGGCACCGATGCTCGCCCTGGTCCTTGGGTACCACCGGCAGGCAACTGCCCATCCGCCTCCGCCGGGAGCTGCAATTAAACCAAGTTCACGGTTTCCCAATAGGTGAAGCTCATCCTGTTAATTTAAACAGACCATCTGCATCTTTCGAGAACGACAAACTTCATTAGTTCTGGTTAGTTAAACCGAGCGGTGATTTGTGATAATGAGCCTGAACAACCTGTCACGTCTGTGTAAGGGAAAGGGCGCACTTTTTATTATTACTATTATTATTATTTAACAGAAAGAAAAAAAAAAAAAAAGAGGGACCTTTTGTGCAGGAAAGAAGGTCAAATTCAGATTAAACTGCTGTTAGGTTAATCAGAACTAATTACAGCTGGAAAGGGAGGGGGGGAAACGCTAGTCCGAAGGCCAGAGGGGAACAGAGGGAGCCTCTGGAAACATCCCGAGCCGACGGGGAAGCACCCTGCCAGCATCACGCCAATGAGAAAAATGACTTTACCTGAAAACTGTGTAAAAAAGCAAAGAGGCGGCAGCTGCTCCCAACAAGCCACAGAGGAGATTGACTCGGTAGGCGGGGGAGCCGACGGGCAGCAGCCCCGTCGCCAGTTTGGCCAGCAGCGTGAACAGGGGGTAGCCAGGAGGGTGGGCGACCTACGGACAGATCGATACGGGGTTGAAAAAGGGTGAAATTCTATGAAATCAAAAGGAGAACGGCACGCCGGGGTCCGGCAGCAGGAGCCGGGGGATCTCCAAGTGGTGCCTCTCCCCGACCCATCCTTTCATACCAATTTTAACTCCGCAAATATTTTTCCGTAGTGGATTTGGCTCCACGCCTCGCCCATAATAATGAGGCGGCGAGAAAAGGAGGTGCCACGTTTCATTAGCGTGCCTTAAAGGGCTCCTTGTTTGGGTTCACAGTATATTAGGGTCATTCAAAAGGCTGTTGTTTTTTTTTTTTTTTTTTTTTTAAAAAAGCAGCTTCTCAACTATTTTATTGGTTAGCAAGTTGAAAGACCACACTGCTATCGGATTACCACCGCGCTGACAGTCCTAAGGTCTTGCCTAAAGGGATCATGCACCATAATAAACTTTATTAAATAATAAAACTTATTAAAATTGTTAACCCGATTTATTTTATTCTCCCCAGCTTATACAAAATTTGGGTTGATAATAAGCCAGCTACTGTATATACAGTAAAGCCTTTGCTTTATAATTTAGTTTAATTGGATTTAAAACTTGAAGTAAATTGTCGCGTGCTGTACTTATAAGTTAGTAAAAACTGTGGTTTGAAAATAAATTAATCTACTTTACTCCATGCTTAATTAAACTTCCTTAATTCCTAAAACTGTTAATGAGAGCATTGATTAAACAATAAAACTAATACTTACTCCAAGCTCATATGCGGCTGTGATCAGCTCCCCTGTGAAAAAATAATGTAAAACCAATAATTACTATTAGGAAATGACACTCCTCCAAAGTTTTCAAAATCCAAATGCTTGCATTGGGGTTTTGCATTAATTTGACTGGATAAAACTGTAAATCTGTAGAGATTTAACAGCATGAAATTTTCTAAGAATATTTTCTCCCTCTGATGTCATTGCACAAAATATCTTTTGTATGTTTTCGTGAGACTTTTATGAACAGATAAGTGAAAGTATAGGTAGGCTCGGGTAAAGAATGGTCCAAGATATTCAAGATGCAGACATTTGTGCGGGTGTATTTTTAATTTAAAACCAATTGACTCAATAACTTTCAAGCACTAGTTTGCAACACTTAAGCTGCATTGTCTCTTAAACAACCTGGCTGTTTCTCATTAAAAAACTCCCACAGCTTTATAGTTTTAAAGCGGGAAAATATAATCACTGATCGTGGAAATCTGCATCCATGTATTTGGGAATGCTGCTCTCTCCCTTGATGCAATTCTTGCAGCATCTGCTTCACAAGTAACTCTTTTACCTGTCAGCGGATGCTGCATCCAGCAGCCATTCCCATTAGAAACACCACTTAGATTTTGCATTTCATTTGTATTTTACGCCAGGACAAATAGCTGCCACAAAAAAAATCCACGTTAGCATAATAGTTAAAAATACTTGGCATTTTTAGAGCACTTGACACTGAAGCATTCTGCAACGCTCCTGAACGGCATATATTAAATATATTCATTAGGCACATTCAGGGACGAACCAAGGGGTGACAAAATTAAAAATTACGGCTGGTTTTCCTTCTTTCCCTCAAATTTTGTGATCTGATTTTGCAGAGCTTGGTCTTACTGATCCTGCTAGTTTTTTGCAAGTGCCAAGGTGGTGGCAGCTTTGTCCCGTCATTAGATGGTAAAGACACAAAATGAACAGTGCTGTTGGCTTTAAATGCTAAATTAACAATATTTTAAATTTCTGCACATTATTACGTCCTTACCCTCCAACGCAAAGTAGGAGGATTGTACAAATAGCACCTTTGAATCTTGACATTACAGTAAACAATATATTTTAAAAGGAAGATTCAAGTCAACTCACTATAGCTGTTGGCAACTGTCATAAAATTACAGCTATCACCCTGCGCGATGCCCAGGGGACAGCCCTGCAGCTTTCTGCACAAAAGCCTCTCAGATGTGGATTTTACTACGCTTGCAAATGCCGGCTATTTTTATTGCTACTCTATTTTAGGAAAGTTTCAACCTATTGCGAGACGGCCCCGAAAAAGCGGATGCTATGGGAAAACCGTCCATCCCAAGCTGAGCCCTTTAGTGTTCAGCAGCTCTGATGTTTCCAGGGTATGGTGAGGCCGGGAAGCAATTGATCCCCCTGCGCAGAGCAAAAGATGATGCTAATAAAGAAAACCCTAAATTCAGCATCACAGGGGTACCCCAGCGTGCTGGCATGTGCTGCTCTGCTCAGCGGCTAACGGTGGATGCCCATCGCATCGCAGGGATGATGCTCCTGAGCCAAGCATGGCTTCACCTTCATTAAAGTCCTTCTGGGATACACCAATATGTGCATCTAAAATGGCTAAAGGTTAATCTTAAGTTCATGCATGTTGCTGTGATATTGTAGGCAAGAATAACCCCAAAGCAATACAGACACAAACCAACCAGAAACCTGCAAAAAAGAATAAAAATAAAAATACTGGTGGATGTCGTTGCCAAGCTTTGAAAGCCAACAGCACAACTTTGCCTCATAAGAATTAAGGGGAAAAAAAAGAAAAACTGCAAAAATAAGCTCCCAGGCTGCAGGCCTGTTGAATTCCACTGGGAAAACCAAAAGGCATGCGTAACACCTAACACTTCAGGTAAGGTTAATTCTCCATCTCTGACCCATGTACCTGGGCATCACTTACAGCCTCTACGGGCTATATAAGTGAAGATATGGGCTATGTAAGTGCAGAGCACTATTATTAAATAGCAAAACGCACAGAGGAAGACTACAGCATCCACAAACTCGATTTAAATATATTTCTCGTGACAGAAAAAGACCTGCAGCATCTTCAGATGCTGGCTCAAATTGAAGAGTTTATTCCTGCATAATCTTGGTGTAAGTATGTTTCTGACCATCTGCTTGATTCCCCAATAAAGGTGTTCAGGCAATGGGCCCAACGCTGCCTGAAAATTGATTTATCCCCAGCAAGGTTGGGAGCTGATGTCTGAAACATCAGAGAAAAGGTTTGGGATTTTTTTTTCTTAGCTTGAGTTTATTTGATCCCTTTTTAAGCTATTTTAACATCTGTGGATGTTTCCGAATTAGAATTCATTCTCTCATTTCTTTATTATAACACTAAGTAACATGAGAAAGCTGCCAATGAAAATATCTATTGCCTTTTACATTTTTGGATTACTGAAAACTTCAGGAACAATTAAAAATATACAGATAGCTTAACAAAAATAAAATAAAATAATAGGCTCCCTGCCTGAAAGCAGATACAGCAAATCCTTAAGCAGCTCTTTACTCACACAAGTAGCCTCAGTGCTTTTCATGGCACAAGTTTGAGCTCCGTGCTCAGGCACGGGCAAGTTAATCACCTTGAGCGGGGCCGTGCAGAGACCTTCCTGGGGACTCGGGCCAGGCAGCACCACTGAAGCATCCCACGGGCCGCTCAGGCCATGAGAAACCAGGGGAATAACCCAAAAAGCCTTAACACAACATGCTGGGGTGGCTGCTGGCTGGGACAGGCACGAGAGGACAGCAGGAACGAGCCCATCTCTGCTCAGCTCCAGTAAACTCATGCAACTCGGGCAGCAGATTTAGAAGAAAATGCAAAAAAAAAAAAAAAAAAAAAATAAGGGGACACGGGGAGCGAGGTCATGGGCTAGCTGAGGGACACCATGCCAAGAGGCTTCCTCTAATATTATTCCCTCTAACGTAGGTTGCTGGAAGCCTGTTAAAGCATCCAGCCCCAAGTCTGGCCACTCCTGGGGCATCTCTCTGCTGCAGCCCTGTTTGCAGCACACACCTAGTTAGTGTCCTTGGTACCTCTGACAAAAGTTATTAGCAGAGGAGTGATGCACACTACACATATATACGTGCATTTCTACACACACAGCAGCTGTGCTAGGAAGAACCAGCATGCCTTCAGAAATTAGGGAAAGAGCAATCCCCCTCCTGCCTCCAAAATGGGATAAAATAACAATAACCCACAAAAAGTGAGGCGAACCCATGCCTGTGCTGCTTGGCCACTCGCTGGATTTATTGGGATAATTCACACCAAGAAAGGAACAAATCCCAGCATCACCTCTTCAGGAGAACCCCGCTTCCCACTTTGTAAAGGGTGCTAATGGTTATCTGCATCCTGGGGGCAAAACCCAAGCTCAAGTACAGTTAAAAACCAGGTTCTCAAGGCTTTGCACAGCACGAACAGCTCAGAGCACAGGCACCCTGTGTGTTCACGGACCCGCATTTCCTATCAGGGAGTATTTTAAGAGACAAAATGGTGATAACTAAATATATCGATCATCCCATATTAACTGATAGAGCCAGAAGGAGCAAATCCAACCCTTTTACAAACTTGGGAGCAGAAGCAAAAGCCATCAGGGCGCACACTGGCCAGCCTAGCAAGGATGCACTTGCAGGCCTGTCCAGAGTGCGGGATGTGAGCTCTATGGAGAAGGGATTTAAAATCAAATTCTTTTAATACAGCTCTGACAACAGGGTCCCTCTGATCCAACCACAGAAACAGGGAAAATGGGACAACACAAGGTTGCACCTCTGAGAGCCAACTAACCAGGAGGAGCTTGGTGTAATGAAAACACAGCTCTGTCCTGTTATCTTTAAATCAAATAACCCTCACTTGAATCACTGCTCAACTTTACATTTGTGTGTGAAGAGCTACGCTGGCCACATGCTGCCTTAAACCCAGCTAGACAAAACCATCCCACTTTTACTGAATAGCACTGTTTTGCATGTAACTCCAAACAAAAACTAACAGCAAATTTTAAAGAGTTGTAGTTAAGACATGTATCTCTCTCTCTCCACACAATACTGAAGCTGTAAAATATATGCATCTGTTAAAAGCCCATTTATTTATAAGGAATTTTATGCACAGCTTGGATCCGAAACCAGCAATGGCCAAGAGGCACACAGTTAAACAGACACACTCAACGCTCTTCTGGGATACAAAAGAAAGTATGTTGGGTACCTACTCCATCAAAAAGAAATCAAAGCATCCCCTAGAAAATACAAGCCCTCCTATCCCCAAATCACAGCTGCACACATGCTACAGAAGGAAGGCGGGTTTTTAAACAAGACCAGATTAAACCTGCAAAACCGCAGAAGGACCAAACAGGAGAATTTTGTCCCATCTGGTGGGATCAGCAGCACAAAAAACCAAAACATCAGATCGTTTGTCACTGTTGGCAAGTTGCACTTTCAGACAGGTAGATGCAGAGAGATTTCACTGCTGCACTGGCTGCGGCCGCACAGGCCAGAGGAAGCGACAGCCCAATCACAGAATCATTTAGGTTGGAAAAGACCTTTATGATGATCCCACATCTGGCAGGACAGCACATCTGCCTTCTGACGCCACCGGCCATCCCCAGGGCCTCTGACTAAATCCTTTCCCGAAAGGCTCAGATAGAGGAAAACTATTTGCTGCAAAGCAAAAAGGGGCGGGGTGGGGCGGGGCGGGGCGGGGGGGAGGATCAGGTCAAGTAGGGTGACCAGAGGGCTCCATCCCAAGGGGTGACCCTGCTGTGCTGACCCCACGGGGATGAGACCCCCGAGGCACGACCATGAGACACCAGGCTCAGTGGGGTGAGCACCCCATGGGGGGATGGTGCTGTCCCGACCCTGAGGGGCGTGAACTCCACTATAGGGAGTCTGTGATGGACCAGCCTGGAGGGGAAATGCCCCTATGGGGAGGTTCAAATGCACCAGCCCCAATGGGGTGAGAACCCCAGAGTGACTGCAATGCACTGGTGCCTGTGTGGGGGGTGCAAACTTATGGGGTGAGCAACCCTATAGGTGACAGCAATGTACCAGCCCCTATGGAGTCAGCAACCCTAGGGGGTGACAAGGACACACTAGATCCTACAGGGGAGAAACCCTATGGGGTGACAGCAACCCTATGGGGTGACAGGGACACACTAGATCCTATGGGGGAGAAACCTTATGGGGTGAGAGCAACCCTATGGGGTGACAGCAAGGCACCAGCCCCTATGGGGAAGAAACCCTATGGGGTGACAGTGATGCACCGGCCCCTATAGGATGAGCATCCCCATGGGGTGACTGCGATGTACCAGCCCCTAAGGGCTCAGCCCCGCCCCGCGAAGGGTGACCGCGATGCACCAGCCCCTACGGGCCGAGGGTCCCTGTGGTGCCACCTCCCCGGTGGGCTGACCCCACGCCCCGGCCCCACGGTGTGTCCCGCCGCCCTTCCCCCGCTGACGGGCGGGCTGGCGGCGCTGGGTACGTTACCCGCATCCCCGCCGGGCAGGGCTGGCGGCAGCGTGGCCGTGTAGAGAGCCGCCACGGCAGCGCCCAGCGCCCCGGCCCCGGTGCCAGCCCCGGCCCCGGCCCCCGTGCCCATGTGGGCCGCCGCGCCCGCGCCTTCCGGGTTCGGCCGGGCCATGCCACTCCACCGGCCCGCGGGGGGAGCGGCCCCGCCCCGCCCGCCTCCCCCCTCCCCCCCACGCCGGGGCCGCTTCCCGGGAGCGCTCGTTAGCAACGGCACTCGGATAAGGAAGCCATAGGGCCGCTGGCCCGGTGGGGCGATTCAGCGCGGCCTCCCGCCCTCTTCCACACTCCTCATTTCCTCCACCCCCCCTCCCCCCCGCGGTGAGAGGAGTTGGTACAGCCGGAGAGGGCGGGGCGGAGGAGCGCGCCCCTGCGGGAGCCAGGGCGGGACCACCGCGCGGGGCGGGGGGCGCGGCGGAACCACCGCGGCGCGGCCGGGCGGGGGGGGACCGGGCCCGGGCCGCGGCCTGCCCCGGGGGCGTCCCCTCAGCGGGCCCAGCCCCCGCGGCCTCCCGGGGCGCGGGGTGTCCCGTGGCCGAGAGGGACCGCGGCTCTGTCCCGGGCCGGCCGCGCTGAGGAGGGGCCACGGCGGAGTTTGCCGTGAGGCAGGTGAGGGTGCCCCGGTGCCCACGGGCCGCGGGCTGGGCCTGGGCCGGGCCCGAGGCCTCCTGAAACACCAACTTTCAAATGTATTTTAAACACCCCGCTCCCAGCCTGGCTCAGCACCTCCTGCCCGCCCTCGGCCACCACAGGCCCAGGCGAGCGGCTCCTCTTCTGCTGCTGGAGCTGGTGCCTGCGTGGGGTGTGAGGCCCACGGTACAAGCGTGGCAGGACACAGAAATAAAGATTGATGCCCTGAACAGGGTTACGCGAGAGGCTGGTGAAGAGAAAGATTGAAGGTGTCAGCGTATAGAATATTAAATGCAGCGATTCCCGCTGCGGGAGTAGTTAAGGAAGGCAAATAGCATCCTGAGACCTATCGATAGAAGACTAAAACACATCCATGGAAATCATTATGGGATTGCACAGAAGAACGGCGAGGCCATACCTGGAGAATTGAGACAGATTAAAGAGAGGCTTTTGAATACAAATGAAAAAGGTATAGAAGAGGGTAACTAGGATAATAAACAGCCTTATGGATTAGATCTAAGTGGAGATGTTAGAAAATTAGGTTTGCATTTATTAAAAAAAAAAAAAAAGACCAGGATTAAGTGTTGAGACGACTGAAAAACCACACGTCATGTTCTGGGGACTGGAGAAGCTGGTGCCGAAGGACCCTTTCGAAACAGCCGGCACAAAAACCCCGAAAGAGCACAAGCCAAAACTAAGAAGGGAATTTAGGGAAGGTCTTTTTACACACTTGAGCCGGTATGTACAAAAACGGCAAAAGAAGCTGAAGTTGCGACCCGCTCAGAAGTTAATTGGGTTGCTTGAAGGAACTGGTATTTGAGGGTATAAACGCCGGCTGAATAACGGCTGGGCCCACGTGGCTGCCTTCCATCCAGAGGCAACCGCTTGGCTCTGTGGTGACCAAGTGAGCTTCAATATACTCAACTTGTTGGCAGGTTTCTGCCGTTATTGGCTGAGGTTCATTGGGGAGAGGAAAAAGATATGTTGCAATCCTCCGCCAGCCATTGTCACTATGGTAATGAGAGGGGTCATTGTTCCTGCACCCATTGGGGCTGCTAAAATGTAATTTTAGCAGCAAAGTGCGCAGTCTGTGTGTGAAAGCAGGCTGGTGGCGAGGCTCTTTATCCAAAGCGTGGCTTTTTTCTTTGCGGTATTTTTCTTTCTTTGTATTTAACTTGGAAAAGGCATCCAAAGACAAATGTTAACCATGACTGATTACAATTATATTGATGGGGGAGGTAGCAATTTAAAGGCGAATATCAAAATGTGAAAGAATGGCTGGTAATAATATGGTAAGGACAAACTATTCTTTAATTGTCCTGCAAGTTGTTTTATATCTTTGTCATGCAGAAACTGGAACTTTTAGGGTGCCAGTGACAAAGTACTTTGCTGTAATATGGTAGGGCAGGCTCACAACAGCCTTTATCTTATTGAATAACTACCCCCGTTTCAAAGGCCAGGATTACAGACACACTTTATGTCGGCACAAACGCTCTGGAGAGTGCATTTACATTTTTCTTCTGTAAGCAGAAATCTATTAATTCAGGAGATCTGACTCCCCCTTCTTCTCCAGGCATGACCCAGGGGTCTGACCAAGACAAGAAGGACATGCAGACCTTGGTTTTTTGGTTTTGACAGAGCCAGGCAGATATTTTTTGACTGTTTTCATTCATGCTCTGGAAGTTGAGAGTTTGGACAACTGTCCAAACCCAAGTTAGATTCACCTCACTGCAGAGCAACGCACAGTGACCCTCCGGGCTTTCTCAAAGCCTTGAGGATGAGCTCAACAGCAATAAAAAAAAAAGTATTGCTTAGAAGAAAACCCACACTAGGGCAAGTGGAAAGCATTTGAAAGATGGCCTTGTGCCACACATATTGATTTATTTAAAAAAAAAAAATCTCTGGAACTTGTAGCACGAGAGCATACTCTAGTGGCAACTGAGCAAAGAAAGTGCTCATGGTTTGTGCAGTGTCTTGATGGTGAGATGCCTCCCACCTTTCAACAGGAAGCTTATTCTCTCCTATCTCCTCCAGCTCCATGCTCTGCGCTCAGCCCGACAGGAAATACCCAAGGCAGGCAAAGAAAATAAACAGGAACTTCTAAAGTAATTTTAAAAACACAACTTGAGAACATATCTCCCCAAAACGACTGTGTACTTAGAGAGTTGTCTTTCTACCAGGCTCTATTGCAGATTTTCTCCTGGGAGACACAGTTTAGAGAAGGCAGGAGATAGGAAAAGGGAGAATAATACTTAAAGCAAATTCTGTTCACCCATGGCAGTGTCATTACAAACTTGAATGAGCACAGTTATTGCAAATAAATAAAAACAATAGACCAGAACCAGTTTTACATAAGAAAATACTGAAATACCGTTCAATTAGTCCTAAGCTTTAGTTAAACCTTTTCTTTTGCCCATCAGGTGATAAGGTTAATACAGAAAGCACTCAACTGCTGTACTTGTGTAACAACAGTCAGCATCCATTTAATGAACTTATGTGTATACACATTTAGCAAAGCTTCAATATTGTCATCACTGGGCTGGTGCAGAATTTTAATGGTAAAGTAGCCAGCCCGGTCTTCATCGTAAACAATATCCCTGTGTAAGGAAAGCAGGTCCTCATGGGGACCATTAACAATACAAATAAGCAAGGCTTCTATATTTAAACAAGAAGTTTGGCAGTGTTACCACTGATGAGATATGCCTGCCTGCAAAGCACGAAAAGGAAGATTATGCTACTTTTATTTATTCTTAAGTGGCTTGAATGTGCTGCGTTTTATGACTCCTTGGCTTTTTTTGTGGGGGGGAAAGCCAGGCTCGTATCTCACATTTACAGCAACATGACTGCAGTAGCTAAACATGGTGCAGAGGGAACTTCCAAGTGGAATAAAGTGGAATAAAAGCACACTTGGTCCAGTGAGCACCCTCTCACTGCCCCATCCTGCAAGTGTATGTGTTCACTGTGGCCTCTGGCTGCACCCAGCCGGGCTGTGGGCTTGGCCTGGGATGGGATGGGCCACCAAGGACAGGTTTGGATGTGGCTGGTCACCTGAAGCAGGATGCGCCACAGAGGTGGCTTCTTGTACTCGCCCTGGCCACCTCAGGGACCGAGCTTCATGCAATGGCACTGTACCTCAGCTGTGATACCCTCAGTGCCTTGTGAACCCATCAAAATTCAGAAAAAAGGTAAAGGTCTCCCAGATGAGACCTTTATTTATTATTGTTATTATGGTCACGGCCATTTCATGCAAAGCTGGGCAGAGGTGACAAACCCAAACTGGTGTGTGGGGTGGAAGGAAGGAGGAACGTGGCTGTAACTGGGGCTGCTGGCCAGGCAATCCACTGTCGTCTGCGGTGGGGAAGGGGACCCAGGGCTGGTTGTGGTTGGAGGGCTGGGAGATTGTGGGGGCTCAGATCCATGGGAAAACAGACTTGGTTCCACCACTCACAGGACAGCTCGTTGCTTACTTCAAAAGTCAGTTTCATTTTCTTCCCCAAATAAAAAGACTGAACTAATTTCCCTGTGCAGATCTTGTTTCTCACGGTTTTTCAACTTTGTAAGACAGGCTTTATTGTCTTGCAGAACACCAGTGCTTGCCTCCACTGGTCTTAGTGGCCTTCCAGCTGATTTTCTGATGCACTGAGTGGTCACAGATCCCATTTGTCTCAGCTGGTTTTCTCAGAACTCTGACAATAAGCTCTATGTTTTCACACCTGATTTCCTTAAACTAATATTATTTATTTATCCGCATGCCTTGCTGGCAGACTCAGGTCTGGTGTCTGATCTGCACAGTGACTCCACAAGCACGTTAGGGACCATCTTCTCATGAGTGTGGCTGATGCACCACATGAGGGCCCCATTCCCTTCATCCCCGACTGCTGAATTACTCTGTGATTACTATTTGCAAGAAGGGAACACCTTTTAGCACCTCAAAACACAATTAAATGCTTTTCATCCTTCTTTTATTTACAGGTGTAGGACGTCAATTGCCATCTTGGGCCTTGGTGGCCAGACTCACAGCCTGGCCCAAGAAATGCCCAAACACAGCATGTAGCTGAAGACCTGCAACAGCAGACGGTGCTTCAGGGGTCTTCAGTGGTTCAAACTCTCCTTTCTTCATCTGTGTTCGGAGTTTCAGTAAAAATCATCGGTTAACTCATTTAGGTAAGAATTTTTCATGTTCATTCCTATTTATTAAGCTGTGATCACGTTGTATCAGCTGAGGGTCGTGCTCAGGGAATTTGAGCAAAGTCAGATGAGTGTCAAGGAGGACAAGAATTGCACCCTCCATAATCACTCTCCTTACCTGGGTTTACTGGTGTCGTCCTACCTGGCTTTACCATATCTTCGTTGTGTTCTTGTGTTGAACAAAAATCCCCAGTGCTGCTACTGGTGGTTAAGCTACCACAGGTTGGCTTTTAATCTAGTTGGAAACTGACGGAGCTCCAGAGTCAATTCAAAAATCTGTGTTCTCCCAAAAAGTCATTGTATTAGTCTCGTTATGGTGAGGTTATAGTAGGAACCTTTTCTCCTCCAAGCTATTCTGCAGAGATGAGATTACTGTCCAGGACTGTGATGTGTTGATATACGGCCAAAATTAACCTGTGAAGATGCTAAACAACAGCAGGTGGTGTAGAACAGCAGGAGAGAAGGTGATGTAAGATGCACTTCAGCCAAGGACTCCCTTCTTTTCATCAATAAACTGCTCCACAAAGAAGAGGCTTGTGTCCCATCACCAGGAATGTGCCTTCTAGGAGGAAGGCAGTGAGAACCCTTATATATAAGCAGAGCTAGGACTGAGTTTATAACCAGTCTCTGGAGGCACATAGCCCTGCCTGCTCCTGCAGTTGCAAGTTAGAGCTGCTGCAACATTGAACCCTGGGGAAACAATGCTGCTAAACTCAGGAGAAGAGACTTGCAAGGGACTCGCAAGGGACTCCCATTTTCCCCATATACAATCAGCCCTGCTGATCCGAGGTCTGTTAGAGGTGTGTCAGGATGCAGAACATGCCATTTCTGGGATAGTTTGTGTTACCTGGAGAGCTCTAATGTAATAAATCCGAATTTTGGAGGAGAGAGGGCTGGAGGGTTAGCCCATGGGCAGGATTTTGAGTTTGTTAAGATGAGTGGACTGATTTGCTTTTCCTAGGCCAACTAGGGGCAGATCTCTGGCTCAGCCTTCTTAGTCCTTGCTCCAGTGTGTGGCAGTCCTAGAGATGGTATTTTTATTACACAGGACCAAAACACAATAATTTTTCTCTTACATTTTCAGTAATCGCTGAACCATTTCAGCATGTCTGCCATAAAATTCAGGCTGAGACAATGAGATTCTCCATACCTTCAAAAATCAAGCCTTTGCCAAACCTCACCCAAGTTTCCTTCAGCATGCTGGTGGCTGAGAGGAGTATGTCTGAGCTCAGCAGATACATATTTGTGGGTGGCAGCAGCATCCCCAGAGCTCAGATGGACCTCTACCCTCTGCACGTGGTCTTCCAAGCAAAGCTCCTGAACATGCTCCATCCACTTGTTTCAAGGTCTGTACAGGTCCTGCAGCTCTTCTCCTTAGAGGTCAGGAAGCATGAAAACAGAATCAACGTATTTTGGCTCCATCTCCATTTCCTGTAGAAGGCCAAACTAGGAAACAGATTAAATGGATTACATTAAATCCAGATTAAATCCTGGCATATACCCAGACCTGACTTGCCCATTCACATCGCCAGTTGCTCAGTGCCCATGAGGCCAGAGCATTGCATGAGCAGCTCATGTTCAAGCTAGCTGCCTCATGGAAGATGTTGTAGGAAGGACCCCAAATTCAATTTCTCTGCTGGACTGCAGCTGTGGGATGTCACCACAAGGAGACAGGGCCAGCAGCAAAAGACCAGGTGAGGGAAGCACACTCTGCCCAAGATGTCTACATCACAAGCAAGGGTCCAACTGAGCATATGTTAAAACACAGCCCAAACCCGGGTCTCTCCTGGCGTGCCCCAAAGTTTGCTTCATGCTTGCATCTGAACATCAACTGGTAACCTTAGATGGCCTTAAGGTGATCTGGGGGTATAGGCCCAGGTTCAAATACAAGCTAGATCACAGGTGATGTCAGAGCTTTTCCTGCTGAGGCTGAAGCAGAGGGACGCACCAGTTTCTGTACGTCAAACTCCTGAGAGCACAAAACTTCAGTATGCCTTTCTAGGGCATGAGTGTTACAGCTGCCTTTACCCAAATGCCTATGGCTGGATTTTGGTTGGGTGTTTTTTTTTTTTCCACAGGTCATGCCTCACTTGATGCCTAGGGTGGACGGTGATTTGGAAATAAATCAGGGAACGTTTTCGTAATCAAAAAGAGCTCATGAAGATGCTGGAGGCTCTAAGATAGCTGAGACAAGGCACTGCAGACTGTACAAATGAAAGGGAGGCCAGAGAGTCCCAGTAAATTGTCATGTGAATAAGGCTTTCCAGGGAGGGAAGTGGGAGAGTTGGACTGGTCCCATTAAGACAGAAAACTTCCAACCTGGCACTGCTTAATCTTGAGTTTGAGGTAGAGTGATCTTGCCCTGACCATCTTTTTAACACCAAATAGGTGTTGACAATCACACAAAGACATCATTTAATATAAAGCAAGAGGCCAAGGTCTTTGCAGTGTAATGATGTTACCTAGAATTGTTATTTCAAGGGTGGATAAAACGAAACAATATGTACGTAGGGCAGTTCTTGACACCTTCAAAACCTTCATGTTACATTAACTGAAGGCAAGCAGCTTCTACAGCCTCCTCCTCCTCCCCTTTCTTACATCTAAGAGCCCAGGACAGGTGGCTACAGCATTACGTGGTCAGTAGTCTCTACAAAGTCTGCTTTTATGTTAATGCACCTGATGTTGCCACTGCTTATAATTTAGAAGCCTCAGACTTCTCCTCCTCTGCTTTCTGTGGCCTGGTATTTTCAGGCTCCTCACAAGTCAGAATGAGAAAAATGCATCTCATTTTTCAAAGGCCAGAACTGCTGGTGCAGAAAATAGCTAAGTGCTAGGGACTGAGCTGTGCTTCTGCCTTCATTGGGATAAATTCAGCATCCCTCACTGCCTTCAGCTGATTTACTCCCCATTTGGTGTAACCGAAAGCAGAATTTGCCTCTTGCTGTTTTTCGATGGCATTAAGGCCTTTAAAGAAAATCCTACAAAAAGATTTGGGCGCAAACAAAATCTCTTGCTTTCCACAAATCTGTCTGAACTTACACTGCGAAAGGAAACACAGAGGAACTGAAGCCTCTTGCAGGGAACGGGGGACTCTCTAGCAGGGTCAGCTGTGCATATATTTACACATGATATTAGCAGGAAAAAAGACAAAATGGGTGCATTGTGACCCAAGGTGGTCCAAATGTTGTGCGCTATCATTACTGCTGGGGTCAAAGGCATTGCTGGTTGGTGACTTGATAAGCATGATGAGCTAATGAGCGACAGCTTAATCAGCACAGATAATTCTTCTGCAATATATGAGATAATTACACCCTTTTTTCTGATTTTTAGGAACCTTGTGGATTTTTTCACTCATAAATATGAGATAATGCCGTACAACTTGACCTTCCCAAGCAAAGCTTTTGCAGAAAGCAGTGTAATATCCACTGGTTGTTCATGAATATAACTATCGGCTTATCTAGGCTGGGTTTTTTTGTCCCCTGCAGCGGACTGACTGGAAAGAACACCAGGAAAACTGCAAGAAAAACCTTTAAAATTAATTTAATTTTTGTATACATGGATTAAAACCCATCAGGTTCAGGGAGTTGCTCCTGTTATTTTCTGGAAGACACCAAGGGCAGGATGGAGGCATCCGTGGGGTCTCATCTTTCATCTTCCCAGAAAGAACTCAGCTCTGCAGCAGTTCTGGGGAAGGAAGCTGTCTGCTAAACGCCGTAAGCCTTGCATAACCCATCCCATCACCTGGCACTTCCTTCCCCTGCCCTGGCCAAAATCACACCTCTGAGAGGCTGCCAGTAGGGCCCCCTGAAACAGCCATTCTGCCTAGAGGCTGGAGACAAAGAGGCACTGTTCAGACAGCCCCTCGGTGTTAAAAAGGCTGTAGCAGAGCAGGAGGAAGGCAGGACAGTCTGCGGACTCCAGGGTGGCCACCTTGAACTGCTGCTTTAGTCCTGCACTCCAGACAAGATGTGTCAGAAGTCCAGACTGGAGGGTGGGGGATATCCTGTCTCCCACCTCCTTTGGCTTGCTTGAATTTCTCCTGTCATGGGCCGGCTGGAATTAAAATAAAGAGTCAGGACTGCGCTGCCAAATTCCCTCAGTTGTGGTCAAATAGGAACGGCTGCCCATCTCCGCCCCTCGCTCATTTGTTTGTGCCTGTAATAACTGGATTTCCCAGCTGGTCTCCCAGCCCAGGACCTACTTAACTCCAGTGAGCAAACACGAGTAGGGGAATTTGGTCCAAGCAGGCAGGTGCAGTGGCTGGATAGCTTGTGGTTTTCCCTTCTGCCTCGAAACAACAGTTACTGCACATATGTTGCAAAGATAAGCATTGTTTGCCATCGGTAGAGGAAAAGCCAGAGGCTTGCAGCAATTTGGGAATCTTGCTGTCAAAGAGATGTGAACGTGAAAGGTGCATGTGAAAATAAGGGGGGATGCTCTCTCAGCAGCTGAGGAATAAAAGACATTGTGTCTTCAGGTTCTTGCAAACAGGGAGTGCATCTGCCCTGGAGATAGCAGGTGCAGAGCTACATCTGTGTCCAGCACCGACGGGAGGATTTCTGGAGTGTTAGGCTCAGGTTAGGCTTCCCAAGGAGACTTGTTAAAACATAGGTCTAAAAATGGCTGTAAGCATCAGTAGGGGTGCAAAAACCCCCTTCACAGTTCCATTTAGCAATCTACATCTTAGCGGAGAGGAGGGTAGGCGGTAACTTGACCGTGGTCTATAAGTACCCCATGAGGAGAAGATTTCTGACACTGGAAGGCTGATTAATTGAGCAGACAAAGATGAAGTGAGCCTGAAGTGCTAAAAGCTGCAGTTAGATAAACTACACCTAGAAGTAAGGTGAGTGGTCCTGAGTGAAGGGAATTAAACGCTGGAGATATTTGCCTGGGATGGCAGATCCTAATTCACTCCTCTGTGTGGTGATGGCCACACACTTTCTCCTCTTGATGTTTCTTTTCTAGCTCCCTTTTGTCTTTTCCAGGGGATGCAGGGGACATTAGGGCTTGAGGTGACTTAAATGTCCCTCAAACCACGTGTGGAGACAGAGACAATAACAAAGAGCCCAACAGAAGGTCCAGGCCAGTGGGGTTCAGAGTCTACCCATCAGGATACCCCAATTCCCAGACCATCTGGGAAGACTTGGCTTTCCACTAAAGCATTTGCTTCAGGGATGGAGACTCCAGATTTCTTCCCCTGTCCCATGCAATGTTTCCAAGGGACTAAGACAGGGAGAGCGGTCCAGCCCTGTATATAACAGGTGATCCATCCATATGACCAGTGCCACCAGCAACACTGGTTGGGTGGGAGTATTGATCGGCTCGAGGGTAGGGAGGCTCTGCAGAGGGATCTGGACAGGCTGGAGTGATGGGCTAAGGCCAACTGGATGAGCTTCAATAAGGCCAAATGCCGGGTGCTGCACTTGGGCCACAACAACCCCCAGCAGCGCTACAGGCTTGGGGAGGAGTGGCTGGAGAGCTGCCAGTCAGAGAGGGACCTGGGGGTGTTGATTGACAGCCGGCTGAACATGAGCCAGCAGTGTGCCCAGGTGGCCAAGAAGGCCAATGGCATCCTGGCTTGTATCAGCAATAGCATGGCCAGCAGGGACAGGGAAGGGATCTTACCCCTGTACTTGGCACTGGTGAGGCCCCACCTCAATTACTGGGTTCAGTTTTGGGCCCCTCACTCCAAAAAGGACATTGAATGACTCGAGCGTGTCCAGAGAAGGGCAACAGAGCTGGTGCAAGGTCTGGAGCACAGGTGTGATGGGGAGCGGCTGAGGGAACTGGGGGGGTTTAGTCTGGAGAAGAGGAGGCTGAGGGGAGACCTCATCGCCCTCTACAACTACCTGAAAGAGGGTGCAGAGAGGGGGGATGAGTCTCTTTAACCAAGTAATAAGTGATAGAACAAGAGGTAATGGCCTCGAGTTGCGCCAGGGAAGGTTTAGACTAGATATTAGGAAGGATTTCTTTACAGAACGGGTTGTTGGGCGTTGGAATGGGCTGCCCAGGGAGGTGGTGGAGTCCCCATCCCTGGAGGTGTTTAAGAGTAGGGTCGACTTAGCGCTGAGGAATCTGGTGTATTTGGGAACTGTTAATGTTGGGTTGATGGTTGGACTGGATGATCTTCAAAGTCTTTTCCAACCTAGACAATTCTGTGAACACTGGCCTTATTCCACCCCATAAAGCAGCATCCACTCCTGAAGTCCATGGAGCTTCAGGAGGCCAAGGCTGGGAGGAGAATAAGACCTCCTGTTTTTAACAGCCGCTAATCCCTGCCCTCCATAATCACTTTTAAAATGGCCATCAAATCTTCCCTCTGCCTCCAATCGAAAAAGTGATGTCAGCAGTAATCTGCTGCCCCAATTTATCCCCATATATTTGGGCAGTTTGGACTAATGCATTGTTTCATAAACATATGTTTTAACGCAGCCGTGTGCGCACACATACAAAGAGAAAGCTCTGAACGCGCTGCGCTAGTTACGGAGACTAATGCCTTAAATATTACTTTTAATACTAATGTCAGATTATTAAAAACATAATCCATTCTCCTGATTGGACCTAATGTAAGCAGGAGGATAAGAGGGCTTCTATCCATGCATTAACACATTTCATGGAGTGTAAAGCCACTTTTTTCCTCTTAAAACATAAGGTCAGGAACTAATAGAATCTGTACTTCAAGTGGGTTTTTAAAACATATTACATAGAAAGTTTAGTGAAAGTTAATCTGTCGATAAGTGTCGGCTGGAGCTGTGTGGGTAAACAAGAAATAAATGTAATTCACATGCAATTTTTTTCCTGTTAAAAACCTATCTGTGCACTTTAAAACATTTATGTTTAAATAGAACAGAGACGAGCGCTAAGAAGCACTCAGCCCAAAGCAGCTTTATGTAAATGTGCCGTAAGGGACTAAAATAAAGTAAGCTACCCAAATCTCTCAAAGATAAAGGGAGAAAGGGCTCTGACCCTGTGTGAATTCTCCCCTCATCCCGACCACTGGACTTCATTCCCGTTCCCCCTTCTTGTGTACCTCTCCGTGGTGGCATTCCCCAGGCTCCCACACACACCTGCTTCATGCCCGGCCAGTGCCGGGGCTCGGGGACAGTTTGGCAGTGGTGGGGCAACATTCTTGGCACCCTGGTCCCAACCAGCAGGTCTGTCACCTCTCCATCATGCTCAGCCTCTGCCAGCCTCCTCCTTGCCAAGTGCAGGACCTCCTCAGCCACACATTCCCACTGTGGCAGGCTGGGTTGTTTCCCAAACTAGCCCCCTTTGCCCATTTCATTTGCCCAACCTCTGGAGAGCAATTTAGAAAGTCCAAACTGGGCGCTGAAGAAAAGACAATATCCAAAAAGGGCTGATTTTTGCACAGGACCCACAGATTTGGTGAAACCATGATTTTTAAGCAGCCTCAGATCTCCGATGTTGGTGGAGGCCAGGCAGCTGACCCTGCTGCAGCTCATTTAATGGCTTATCTGGGAGGTTTTTTGGGGCTGGCAGGCGATTCAGAAAGCAGACTTTGGAGCACAAAGCCAGGGTGATGGTCCTCCCCGGTGGAAGGCACGTAGCCAGCTGCCCAGCTCTGCCTCCTTCTTGCTCCAACAGCACATCTGGGTGGCTCCAGCACCACCCTATTTAAAACAGGAACTATTTGGTTCCCCTAAAATGGAACTAAGAGTCGCTGCAGTGGGTGCCAGCCGCCAGGGGAGGGAGACAAGAGGGCAGTGGGAGAAGCAGGAGGTGGAAGCTTGTGCTGGCAGGCACCGGGACTTGGCCCCTGTGCTCCCAGCCACATGCCAGAGATTTAAGCTTCATAAACAGGCTCCAGCCACCAGAAAGAGATTCATGACATATGGATTTCATACATTCAGCACATGAAAGAAAAGCTCTCTACGGCTGCATGGGATTAGCAGAATTTATGTGCTGTTCCTTATAGCAAGGGTCCTGGAGGAGGGTTGCATCGCTGAGACGCGTGCATTCAAATCTTTGCACCATCACTACAAATCACTTAAGGTCATACTTATCCTGATGGCATTGGAGAGGGCTGATGCCCTCCGAGAGCCAGGCAGGAGGCGTAGGGAGGGCATTGCATGTCTGGGGCCAGCCCCAGGAAAGCAATAGGGATGGGGACCTGAAGGGAATTCAGGTCCAAGTGGGTCCAGATCCTCCCTATAATGGAGACAAGCACTTGCCTTCCTTCTCTGTCTTTCCAGCGACACATCTTGTGACCAGTCTTTCAGGCAGGTGCCCAAAGGTAGCTGGTACCTGGTCCAGGTCCCTGACTGCAGCACAGGGATACTGGCAGCATGGGGGCTATGTGGTGCTGCATGCATGGCCATGTGTCCCCTTCTCCATTGCCAAAATAAAGGTGTTGCCTTGTGAGGAAAAGCAGAGTGGTTGCTCGCATGGCTGCAAGCTGTGCTGGTACTCAGGGGATTCAGGGTGTCTCCCTGGCTTGCTTGCTCTTAGGATCCCACTGTCCCATCATGCAAAAGCACGGGGAGGTGGCTTTCCATGCACGTGGATGGGGCCACAAGGTGCATAGTTGGAGCAAAGGAGATGAAGGTCCACCCAGTCTGGCACAGCCTGCTTCATTCAGGGCTTAAATATGCTCCGTAAAGCCTAGAGAAGAAATAGCAGAGTATTGGAGGGAGAGACAGATAGATAAGAATATTTGTCAAAAGTTTGGGTTTTGTTCAGTTCCAAGGAAATGTGGAACAAAGTGATTTGGCATTTCCCACCCTGTCATACAATTTAGGCAACACTTGCCAGTATGGAAATAAGTTGCTGATGATGCTTTCAACCCAGAAACCTTGGGCTGCTACAAGTCCTTTGGCCAACTAGTCTGGTACCACCAAAATCAAACAGCAGGACCTTTGACTCAAGGGGTTCAGTTTCCAGAAAAAACCCTTTTACCTTCAGATATCCTCAGGACATGACTGTTAACCCTGTCAAACATCATGCACCAGTTCATGAGCAAAGTCACTAAAGAAGGAAGAAAAAAAAGTAAAAGAAAAAGCTGGGATGCTGGATAGTGAGCCCCAGCCATCGTGTGGCCATGTCATTTGGTAAAACAGTAAGACAGCACTTTGAAGCAAATGAAAATTGGTTTGTGAGTCTGGTGGTGGCACAGAGCAGGAGGAAGCTGCTATCTAAAGCCCTTATGTGGCTTGTGTCCTTAGCAGAAGCTGAGCACACTTCGGGGCATCAAAATCCCTACAAATGGGAATTCCTTGGCCGTTATAAGGCTATGATTTTGTCATGGCAGCCACAGGAGCCATGAATTTGAATTAACTCCATGAAATCTTACAAATGGATGGAGAAATACCTCTAATTCAGCAGACTCTTTCTTTCGTTTCCAAAAGATGGTGTCGTGCCATGAGCTGATGGCAATTCAAATCAGAGGAGATATCACTCAGCAAGGAATTAGCTCTTGTAGCTGTGCCTGTGTCCAAGACATGCAGCCGAGTGGGGATGTGGAAGGAATGGGGGAACGTGACCAAGGTCAGAATGAGATGTGGAAAATTTGAGCAAGAGCTTGCCTCGGGTAGAGCAACATTTCGGCAATAGATCAGTGACGGTGCTGGCTCTTAGCACCAATTAAAGAGAAAACAGAAATCAGAGCCCACGAAGGAGCAGTGGCCGGTCTGACACTGCCAGCTGGGCAGTGTCACTGGTCACACCAGTGTGTGCTTTTCTGTATTTGAAAATTTGTCACATTTGGCCAAATTCAGAGACTTCATGGGTGCAATTTCCAGTTAAATACTTGAAACCCTCTTGTACCTTGGTGCCACTGAAGCGATGGCATTCCCGCTGTGGCTGCTGCCCTCCGTGACGTCGGTTGGTGTCAGCAGTGCTCTGGTGAGATGGTGGTGGGTAAGAACTCACAGATGGCAGCTCCAGCTCAGGGTCACACCTCCACCTGCTCCTCTGTGGAGTAAATTAGCACCTCCTCACGCTGTTAGTGAAAGATGTAGCTCTGCCTGTGTATGTGGGTCAGGCAGGTGTTCATGACAGATATTTTACCACTTAAAAGCACCTTTAAGTGCTCATTTGGTATCATTCCAGGGACCTTCCCCTGCCCTCTTATCTCCTCCATGACATAGGCTAAAATTTACTGCTCTGAACCTGTAGTTGCATCATCTGCTGGAAACTCCCTTCTTCTTTACATTTAAGTGTCTCTTAAGCAGCATCACCAGTGTGGCAAGCAACTGTGGGTTTCATTTTCACCTTGCCTCTCTTTTGGGATTCCCGTCAACAGAGACAACGTCACAACCTCTGTCCCCCTGATCCTTTGGCAAGGTTTCCCCTATTCCCACACAGCCCAAATGGAGTGAGGATTTCCCTTAGGAGAGCAGGATAAGGGCAGACAACGGCTTTATGTCTCATATTTATTTCAGCAAGGGCTTCACAGCAAAGGCATGAAGTGGGGCCATGGTGGGACTTGTCATCCTCACCATAGAGCATCCTATCCCTAGGCAGGCAGAGCGGGGCTAGGCTGGTGGTGAGATGCCCTGTGGGAACATATTGCCCATTTGAAGGGAAAGTAAGGGGTTAAATAATGATGGCTAAAACCATGCCTGGCTCCTGGGCAGCCAAGGGCACAGGAGTGGGTGTGCAGAAGTGAAAACTCAGCACTTGGCCCTCCTGGGAAGACCAGCAAAAGCTTGGCCATGTTTGACCCCTTTAATCCTCACCATTTTAATTTACAGGCCATAGAGAGGAACTGATTAAAATATGTTTTCATTGCACTGTAGGTAAGTGCATTGAAATATTGCACTCTTATTCAAGGACCAGCTCTTGAATTCCTCATTTAGTTTGTGTTTAGCCTTTTTTTGCTTACCCCTGGTTCGGTTTGGCTTCCTGGCTGTTGCATTGATTAATGTGTATAATCCTGTAAAAATTTGGCAGAAGTATTTATCAGAGTAGCCTGATGGAAACCGTGACTGATGGATGGCCTACAGGAGGCCAAGGTAGTGGCACAGGACAAACTGCCCCACAAATGGCCGAAAGGGATGGGGAGGAAGGGAGATCCCTCTGTAGAGGGCAGGGTGAGCCCATGCCCTGTGCAAGGAGGTGGGTGGAAGATAATTCATCTTTGTTGTGACCTCCATATAAAAGGAGAGTCAGGAACTGTGCAAGCCTTCTACTGACCCAGCAGGGTCTGCGTGTCCTTGTGCAGGAGCAGACATGTTAACACCCTGTCCTGTGGATCAGTAGTGTGTCAGGACCAGGTCCTGTAAGCAGGGAGGCTGGCTATATTGCCATCCCGCTAAGCTTGAGTCTGGTATTTAGGAGGCAAGACTTGCATTGGGCTCTCTGGACAGTACATTCACCAGCCTGGAGGTCTCTGAGGTGGCACCACTAGGACCTACCCCAGAGGCAGCCCTGTGTCTCCACTGTACCTCCCAGGAGTGTGGCAGTGGCCGCAGCCTCTGCATTGTCCCCAGGGCCAATTCACCCTTTGCTTGTGGTCCTTCAGAAGTGTCCTCACCATGTCTCTCCCCTTCCATGACCATGGCCTCCTCCAGCAGACAACTAGATCCTACCAGCTTTCATGACCCAACTCCCTAACATCTTTCCTGCTTGGAAGGTCTTCCCCATCTGCCCCTACCATGGTAGGAGTGCAAAGAAGAGAAGCAAAGACACTACCCATGAGAGGAGGCAATTTTGGAAGGCTGTCAGGTGGGGCAGAAAGTGGACATTGCATTAAGGAGTGGTCTTTGTGACCATTACACATCTAAATTATGGCAACTCATTTGCACATGGCCTAGGGAAGGAGGCAGCTCATTTATCAAGCATGGGAGAAGGATGCTGGACAATATGAGGAGAAGAGGCTAAAAATCACCTGAAAACACAGGCATCTGAAGTTTAAAACATTAACAAATTTGGCAGTGTCTCCTGTTTAGGAGATCAGTGAGTATTGAAACAAAATGGGGCCAGAAGCTAATTACATGGAAATATTTCTATTTGCTCATTTCACTGGAAGGCAAAGCGGAGAGTATAACTAATATATCTCCACAACTGACAGGAATATTAAGTTCTCTGTCATTTTGCTACCACAGCTACCTTTCTCAGCATGCATTCTGTCCTAGTTCCTATTAAGGTGAGAGCAGAATCAAACTCATTAATTGTCTGCATTTTAGATATGATAAGAATTTAGTGGTTGGTGTTAATTAAACTACAAAACAACTCCTCTTGCTGCGGTGTGCATTCCAAGTTGGAGCAATTAATTCACTCACTTAAACTGATCAAGATTTAATTACCATCACTCTGTGCAATTACTCTATAATTAAAGTAATTTGGTTCATTCCACTTGCTGACAGTGTCATTGAACAGCCATTCATAGTACCAAAAGAAGTGATAATTAACTTAAAGAACAGCTCAAGGCAGTTTTACACAGACTTTTAGTTATTCCTAAATATACCTATATGGGAGAAAGAAGTCTATCACATAATACAGGTGCAAGTAAAGCATTTCAGATATTTTGTGTTCTTTTTTTTTTTTTTTTCAGCCAGCACACTGTACCAAACCCAATTTTGGGTAAGGCTCTGTAGTTGTCACCAGACAACATGTCATTTCATACAGGCAAGCACAATAAAACCTGGATCTCTCCAGCAGTACAGTTGTTCCCTACCTCTTCCTGAAGATTCCTCACTAGGAAAGAAATAAAATCCTCAATGAAAAGCTCCTTCCACCCAGATAACGCTGCCAGCTCTTAGTTCTTATCAAGTATCTCATGACAGAGCAAGTCCCTGGTCATGGGACAAGGGAAGGCAGAGGAGTCTCAGGGTTTTTAATGATCAGTGGTTTTAGTCGTCAAGATTGTTGGCAATAGCTTGAAAGCTTGATGGAAGCATACTCCAAAAACTGAGACAAGTGAAGAGAAGTTAAAAAAACCACCAGGTGACTCTGAAGCTGATCTTGTGTTTGGAGAGTGGTGGAATCTGACTCAAGAATTTATTTTAACTTGGAGGGTTGGAGACACTACAAATAAAACATGATGGCCTTAGAGCTCACCAAGAGCATCTCCATGAAACCTGACCTACTGCTGTTACCATCTCTCAGCCCACCTGCTTCCTGCTTCGCTCTGTGCAGCATCTTCACCTCCCATGGGGTGTCAGTACTTACAGCACCTACAAGCACAGGCTATTGGGGTGCTTCACCGGCTGCCCTGGGTCCTGTTGCAGGAACATTGCTGGTGGCCGCAAGAGCTAAATCAGTTACTCAACATATTTTCAGTGGGAGCTACAGCAGACTCCTGCTTTACCTTGTGTAAGACACTGAAATTAGAAGAAATGCAAGGCTAGAGCACTCAGGAGTATTTTTGTAAATACCAGTGTCATGTTTAAAATAATGTTAAATATCTGGTCTTGGTGTTCAGGGCACACCTATTCAGAACTCAATTTTGTGCTTATTTTATTCTAGAAGGCGATTTTGCTGGTAGAATTATTCCTCAAGAATTAGAAGTGAATATTGCTGCTTGTTTTCAGAAAAGGGTGTTTGTACTCACAAGTACAGAGCTGGTACCAGAAACCTCTGTGCTGAGCCACCTTCTAAGAGGTCAGACTTACTAGACCAGTCTAATCTTTTCCCAGCAACCTTGTAAAATGCCCATGCCAAGCTCTCTGCAGGATGGGCAGAGAAGGAGGCAGACATATCCATCTGTCCTTACTTTTGAAGGATGCTGGGGCTGGAGTGGCAAAGAAGACCTTCAACAGATTGTCCACCCATTTCAAAGTTAAGCCTTCTCAGCCCACACACAGAAATTCAAAACATGACCCGTCACAACCATTTGGACATGAAGTATGCAATATTTGTGCTGAATTGTTTTCCCCAGCCACAAAAGTGGTGCTAATCTGGAGAATCACCTCAAACAAGTGGAAGAAACACACTAGCTATCCAGGGAGCCATTCATGAATATAAAATCTATTGCTGGTATCAGCCTTTGCCAGGCTTTCTACTGACTCCATCCAGGCAGACATACGGGATAAATGTCACTTAATTTGAGCTATATGAGAATGACGTGTCCAGTTTTTGTTAAAAGGATGGATTTCCTCTCCTGGAAAGAGAGAACCACCTCTGGAGAGCATCTCCTGCCATGCTGAGTGGGGCTTAAGGTGGCTGGGATGTATCATCTTCTTGAAGAGCCCGTCTTTCCTCACCGGCATCATGGGGAAGCCAGGCCAGCTTAAGCTGACCAAGATGAATCCACCCCACGCTTCAGAAGGACCAGCTGTCCATGCTCAGCCTCAGCCTACAGCAAACAACATCCTGGGTTTTCTCATACACACCTCTCATGGGTGCCCTTCCCTGGGTGCAGAGATGGGTGTTGAGGTGAACGGTGGTGGGGCACTATGAGATGTACGTTTTTCCTTCGTAGCCTGCGCGCATCTTCCTGGAGCACACTTTCCCTTGCGGGGGACCTCAAGTGCGTGCATAACCCACTCCAAGAGCACAAGGCAGAGGGAGCAACATCAGGTTTGGAGATCTTACCTGTGAGAAGAGATGAAGGGAGCTGGACTTAGACCTGGAAAAAAAGCATCAAGGGTCTACGATTGCATCTAAACCCAGATAAACGTCCTTGATCTGGTGGACAGCGTGGACCCCAAACACACCAGGTTCAGCTGATCAGGAACAGCCTGGAGAAATGAAGTTTTATAATTGTCAGGGCTGGCTGATTCTGGTCAGAGCAGTGGGAGGAAAACCAGGTGGTTTACACAGAATGTGAGTAGCTAATAAAGGGTGTTACGGTCCCTGGCTTCATGTGGCAGCAGGTCCCGCATGGCCCCACAGCCCTGCAACACACTTTAGAGGTGGTAAGGGCCCTGCAGTTCCTCTCTTGCTTGATGTTTGTCCATCAGCCATTAGAGCTGCAATTCTCAGCAATGCGAGACCTCCTCAGAAAGCTGAGCTGTGCCACAAATTATTCCTACACCTGCAGCATCCATAAAGCAGAGCCTTTTGGTTGGGCTCCCAAACGCTTGTTAGCCTTCTGTGACTCAGCAGTGGCTAAGTTAATGTCAGCTCTACCCAGGGGAAAATCTTCAATATTTCTTTTTACTTAAAAAGAAAGAAAAAAATCCCAAACATTATTTTTAAGCTCCTAAAAGAACATTACAAAAGAATGAAGAGGAAGAAAAAAGAGACTGTGTAAAGATTGCTTACCAGAGTCCTTTTACAATAGTCAGCCACACAACAGAACTAGGTGGACCTTAATTCATGCTAACCTTGCACACCTAAATACCATTAATTCATCAAAACTAATAACATTAATTCCTTCAAAAATGAGATTAAAGACAGGCACCCCTTGCAGTCATAATCTGTGGCTGATGACACTAAAATGAAACCTCCAGTATACAAAGCTACCAGCAGAGCTTGCAGAATCTCACAAATTGCAGCTGGCAATACATAAATCCTCAAGACAATATACATTATTTTCCAGGGAGTGGGTGTCTGTACACCAATTGCCAGGCAAAAAGGAAAGCAAAGCCATATAACTTCTCTCCCACCACAGGAGTTGTTGTCAGAGAAGCATGATGCCACTCAGACCAATGCTTACCTAAATCTGTCAGGCCAGAGTAGGATTTAGGGCACATGTCCTGGGAACCACGTTTATTTTAAAACTGCAAACCCAGCTAGCAGAAACAAAGCATAACTCAGAGCTGGAGGTGCCCTGATCTTGTCACAATGGGTACACAACTTTGGGTACACCCCCTACCCTTGCTGGTGGATATTTGGAGAGCTGGAAAAGGTCTTTAGCAGAACCTGCTGATGCCTCTGATGGGTGCTGAGATGGCGTTAGGGTGAATAAGGGCTCAGCTATACATTGCTTTCTCCTGGGGGCTGCATCCAAAGGCAGCTTTAAGTCAGCTAAAAGCTTTCCTTTTGATTTCAGTGGGTTTGGGCCATCGGCCTGGCAGTGGATTGCAAAGTGGCACACGCTAAGAGCAGGTTTAGGTGGTGCTGGGTGAGAAATATTAAATAAGGTTAGCACAACTCCTCCATCTCAAAGCAAATGGAAATCTGAGAGTTCAGCTCCTGTACTCAAGGTCAGAGCTAGCACCAGGATTTGCATCTATCTGCTCAGTTTCCATGTTGTGTGCTCTGTCTCATCCTGTCCCCAGAGGCATGGAGGAATGAGTGTGCTCCCCAGCCAGCTGCTGTGTCCTGCCTCTCCCTTTCTCCCTCCTTTGCTTACTCCTTGGTGGAGATGTCCCTTTGTGCTTGTCAAGGGAAGTGCTGACAAGGGAAGGGCTTAACATGGACTTTGGTGATGGGAGAGCCCCTCACCTGCTCTTGAAACATCCTTTTGCTACTTTCACTCCTCATATTTCAAGTGTGTGTATCTGATCCCAGTGCCGGGCTGAGCATCACCAGGGTCCTATTTAACTTGGGTCACCAGTGTGAACCTGTCACTGAGGTTTGTCACACAGCTTTCACAGAATCACAGAATCATCTCGGTTGGAAAAGCCTTTGAAGATCCTCCAGTCCAACCATGAACCTCACACTGACCGTTCTCAACTCCACCAGATCCCTCAGCACTGGGTCAACCCGACTCTTCAACCCCTCCAGGGATGGGGACTCCCCCCCTGCCCTGGGCAGCCCATTCCAACGCCCAACAACCCCTTCTGCAAAGAAATACTTCCTAAGAGCCAGTCTGACCCTGCCCTGGCGCAGCTTGAGGCCATTCCCTCTTGTGCTGTCGCTTGTTCCTTGGCTCAAGAGACTCATCCCCCCTCTCTGCACCCTCCTTTCAGGGAGTTGTAGAGGGCCATGAGGTCTCCCGTCAGCCTCCTCTTCTCCAGACTAAACCCCCCCAGTTCCCTCAGCCGCTCCCCATCAGACCTGTGCTCCAGACCCTGCACCAGCTCCGTTGCCCTTCTCTGGACACGCTCGAGTCATTCAATGGCCTTTTTGGAGTGAGGGGCCCAAAACCAGTAATTGAGGTGGGGCCTCACCAGTGCCAAGTACAGGAGTAAGATCCCTTCCCTGTACCCTTCTTCCCTGTACACTTCTCTTGTCTTTGTTACACCCATCACATTCCAGCCTCAGGCAGAGAGTTTCTACTCACATCCAGCAGGATGGGCTACTAGACCACAGCACAGCCTTTGCACCAGGGCTGCATTTGCCTGTGACAGCAACAGGGACCACTGCCCGGAGGGGGACCCTGTCAGTCAGCCATGTCCAGCACACCTCCAGGTACTGAACCCACAGCCGTGTGCTGCCTACAACCGTCTGCACTGGTCTAGGACTTTCACAGACTCCACTTGGAAGTAACAGAGTTGTGGGCAGGCCTGGGAGGGCATTCACGAACTTGCAAATTCACAAATTCCTGTATATTTCACTCAGAGGTCACCGGTCTACAGATCATGGCCAGGTTGAGAGCAAGATCACCCACTACTGCTGGTGGCCACAGAGACCCAGAGATGTTTGCAAGAGTCAGCAGGATGCTGCTTGCACCACCGGCTCGCCCGGCAGCACTACCCAGGGCTTGTGAAGGACGGCCACTGGTACTGCCGACCCTTCAAGGCAGCAACCATACATCCAAAACACCGGAGGTATTATTTCTGATTAAGCCCAGATTAAGCCCATTTAATTTTAACCCAGATTAAGCCCCTATTTAGAACCTGGCCCTGTTTCCGATACAGCTGGGCTAACCCCCCCCCACCAAAGGGCTGTGAATCACTGTGGTTGGGTGTTGGGTACCACCCAGCCTCTCCCCCCATCCTCTTAACACAGGCCAGTTAAAACACTGAGTTACTAAAATAAGGCTTGGCTTGTGAAAAGTCATTTAAGACTAGAGGCACACGTGGCTTTTGGGATGGGGTTTAATGCTTCATGGTTTCAAGAGGGACCCCAAAGCCTTCTGCAGTCCACGGGGGCTTTGGGCAGACGTGAGCACTAAGGAACTGCGCTGGTTTAATCTCTAAATAACGATGGAAGTGCAAGTGTGTGTATTACTCCAAATGAATGTATCACCCACACATGCTACACTCTCTGCATATTTAATTACACAGCGCTTTCTCCTGCCCTGCTTTTTAAGAAATACTCCACAATCCATCAGTGCCTTTCAAAGAATAACTGATTTCAATGAAATTTAGGGAAATAACAGTTTTGGACCCATTCAGACTAGCTGGAAAACAGCAGTGGGGAGAACATAATCAATCTCACTAATTTTTTATTCCTATTTGTGTTACAAGGGCATCCGAAAGGTCCAGACCAGACTCAGCTGTGCGAGGAGATACACAACCCCCAAAACAAGAAAAAAAAAAAGCTCTGTTTCTGAGATGTAACGGTGAAGTGCAGCACACAAGGGATGCGCATGAGTGCGCACAGCGAAAGAGCAAGATGCTTTTTCTTCGACTGAAAGCTACAGGTCTTCAAGGTTTCTTAAAAACCAGGTGTCACAGCAAAGGCAGGCTTTGCAGCGCTTGGTTTTTTATTTGATAGATTTCTGGAGTAGCTCTTATTCTAATTTGGCCAACACAGCCTTCATCCTAACCCTGCGTTGGGCTGTGATATTAGGCGGCTGTGCGGTGTGTTTTCACTTCCTATTGACTGGTTGTGTACTTCCCTCCCGCTAATCCCTTGTTAATGGACACTTTCTTTGAGCCAGCTGAGATCTGAGTTATGTTGTCTTTGTGCTTCTTGCAGATTTTATTACTTGGATATCTTTGTTTTCATTATTTTGAGATTTGGGGATTTTGTCTCTTTCCTTCAGATTGATTCGCACGGTTAGAGACGGGCTGGCCTCCCACAGCTCCTGTTTGCATTTGATCTGGGAGCGGTGAGAGAGCAGCTTCTCGGCTGCAAATAGCGCAGTCCTGTACTTCAGCCACCAAAGCCAAGAGAAGATCCGCTTTTGGCTTTTGCTAGAAAGCGCCTCTTGCTTGCAAAACAAAAAATAAAGCAATTCCGCTGCTTCCCTTGCTGAACTGGGATGCACTGGTTTTAACTGGGCCCTGCTTGCAGATGTACACCCAGCAAGCTAGAAACTACCCGCAGCTGCAGAGAGGTATGAGCTTGAGTGGACAGGAGGGGGGACCCCCCCAATTCTGGCCCTGGGATGCCAGGAGACCACGAGAGCTTCCAAAATGTGGAGCCTGAGGCTGATGAGCGTGTCTGGGTGCAAGCTGTCATGATGTGGGGAAGCCAGCAGTGACATCCCTGGACACAGCACCCATGGTGGTGAGGATACACGTGCACAGCAGGGTCAAGGACACCACTCTCACCTTCAGAGGAGGGAGAAAGCACAGCCCACGGGGCAGTGAGGAAGGATGGAGAGCCCAGCAGCCGTGTGAAGCAGGGTCCCTCCTCTGGGAGGGATGTGAGACCTGCTGGGCAAATCCAGGGTTGCAGTGGAGGGCAAGGACAGGCTCTGGTGGGAAGACAGAGAGGTGGAGATCCAGCAAAGCCACCGGCAGAAGGAAGACACACAATTAAAGACTCAGTCTTCCCAATCAACTTTTCTCCTTCTGACACATCCCTGGGCAAGGAGCAGAGTGATACAACTTTTTTTTAAGTATATATAGTTGAGCCCCATCATCCTTAGGTTGGGCACTAAGCCAGTCCAGGGAGAAAAGGCAGAGCAGGCAGTGTTGGCATAACTTGTGCGGTCCCAGGAGAGCTGAGGCTGCACGCAGGGACCAGACAGGCTGCTGAGGGCAGGTGGGAACTGAAACAATGCTGCATCAGGTTTTCAAGACAAAGCAGGAAGGTGTTCTCTGGTGCAGAAATCAGAAACCTGCCCACAGTTTCAGGAGGCGAGAGAAAAATAAAAACCGTAAGAGCTCAGCCGAAAGGATGTGGTTTGTGGGTGAGTTTCTCAGCTGGGGAAGCAGAGCCTGGTGCTGGTCACAGGGGAGCTGTGGCCATGATGTCCCCGGAGCCAAGGACCTGCCGTTTGCAGACTGAGAGCTGCTTTTAGCCAAATGCCAGAGCCCAGAAAAGTCCTGGTGTGTTCAACGTCTCCACTTTGTCTTCTTAGTGCCCTCTCCTCAAAAAATCAAAAACAAATCTGGTATTTTGATACTTCCTGATGAAAGTTACATCTGTCAAAATGACCTTTTGGTTAAACAGCAATAGCTGGCATTAATCCTATTATTTCATCACGATTATTATTTTTTTATCAATCCTACGCAGCTGCCATTTCATCTTGCACTAAGTGAATTGAAGTTCTCAGCTGGGGCACGCCATGCTCTCCAATGTGTGAAATGCTGATAGCCACAACATGACTCACCCCTCCTTTTCCCTCCTGGGACCCCACAGTTGACTCCAAGTCTAGTTTGAGATGGTCAGAAAAGTCAGCTCAGCATCAAGAAAAATAATCTCTTTCCAGACCGTGGATCTATCAGATGAAATTTGTGGTGATCTTTTGTGGTGCGCATGGCTCCACAAAACCGGACGTTCGTTAAGTTCTGCAAAAAGAAGAAATGTGATAGAATTGCTGATGTCTTAAAAGAAATAACAAATTAATAAAAGACCGTCCTATTCCAAGACTGATTTTAAGGCAGATAAAGATGAGGGCTAAAGCATTTCAAATCCAATCCAACAAAGTCCTTAAGCACATGCTTTAAGGCAAGCAGAGGAATAATGCCATGGACTCAAAGGGGTTGTTTATCTGGTTATATTTATGAGGGCGCTTAAGTGCTTTGCTGGAGCACGGTGTCAGGTGTGAGAAGCAAAACATCCTGTTTGCCGGCCTGCAATGACCTTAGCACACATGACCACACTGGTGTGAGCTGCTCACAAGCTTCACGGGGAGATGCACCCAACAGAAGGTGTGGCTGTGATGGTTAAGGACAACAAAGCCTCAATAGATGGCCAGGGGAGGTGGTGGGGTCTCATAGGAGGTCTTTATGAGCCAGTTAGACTAATATCTGTCTGGTTTAGAGATTGCTGATCCCACCTGAGGGCCAGGCACAGATTAGGTGGCCTTTTGCGATCCCTGCTAGCCTTAGTTTTGGTTTCTGTGCAAGGGAAGAGTTGGATTCAGAGGAGGTGGCCATCCTGAGCTGGTCCTTCTGAGCCTTACCTCTATGCTGCACTGACCATGGATAGACATGTGACTGGGTGTGGATATGAGCATGGAATGGGCATGGGGAGGGACATAGGCATGGGGATGAACATGGACACGAGCCATGAAATTAGGTCTGAATCACCATAAGTGCCCTCTGAGGCCCACCTGATAGCAGGTGCCTGGTGGTGGTGGGAGCCCATGCTGGGGCTGGGAATGGCCCAGCCCATGCAGTGATGAAGTGACAACTATTCACCAGAACAACTCCCTTCCTCAGGGCTTCCCAGGGACCTCATCTCCAGAGAGTTCAGCCAACGCAGCAAATCTCTTCTCCTTTTGCAACCCTGCGCCTGGACTCCAGACGAACCGAGGCTGAACCCCTCTCCCAGGACCAGGGTGACAGTCCCAGCAGAGGACGAGCCTTAGAGTATCTCTCTGTATTTAGGAGATGGCGTTGGACGGTGCCTACTTCTGCAACTCTTCATTTGTCCTTTACAAGGTTCTGTGATTTAAGAACGTGTGTTAAATCTTCTGCAACAATCAATTCAAATATACAAGTTTGGCTATTCAAATTACTTTTCCAAAAGTACTTTAAAATGCATTAAGTTATTAATTGCCTGCTGGCACTTTAATCAAACGGGAAAATTGACATAGCCAGAGGCATGTATTTTTGTGGAAAGGAAATTTATTTAAGAAGAAACAGCGGCTCTTACTGCTTAATTTAAACTGAGAAAACTGTGGAAAATCAACTGCTATGGAAAATTAATAAAACATTTCCAGCTGCAAACAGTGACTAATTGTACAAGATGAAGACTGCCTGGAATTAATAACTTGCAATCTTCTGTGTGAAGAACCCCCTACCAGTTCAATTTACTGGGAGATTAAATTACTTCTAAGTTTGCCATATTAAAACAGAACATGAATAAAATGTTAGTGAAAGCACATCTATTATTTACTGTCTGTGATATGGATATAATTATTTCCAAACAACCACAATGTGACGTGACTGGCAATATTTAAATTATTTGCTAGCGAATGTAGTTATACCACCTCAGTTCCTATAAAAGCAGCCCAAATGGGTTTCTACAGATGGTGTATTCCTGCCACGGGGAATTATCTCCCCACCCTTTGCGCCATGGTGTCCAGCATTCCTGTTCTACTCCTCCTTTACCACCACCACCGTGCTTCCCCCATTGCCCCATACCGTATGAACTCCATGCCTCCTTCGCTTTGCTCGATTTTTATATTTTTTTCCCCCTTTTTAAAGTTGACTGCTCTGAATACCTGGTGCAAACAAGAGCTTCCATGGTGGTAGAGCATAATCAGGCGAATGTTTTCCCTGCATGCAAGGGCTCCTTGCTGAACCCGGTGCAGAAAGCTCACCTGCAGAGCCGGCAAACTCACGCTTGCTTTTTCAAAGTGTGCCAAGTTCGCGGGGCACAAAAGCCCATTTAAGGGAGCAGAAAATAGGAAGGCGAAAAAGAAACAAATCAAGGTGAGAAGGTACTTGCTAAAACCCAAACAAAACCCAGCAGGATTTCAAAGCCCAAGAGGGAGCAGGAGGTGGGAAAGTCACAGAGAATGGAGGAGTTGCCAGCCCTTGGGGACATCCTCTAGGATGCCATGCTGTGGCCCTGCTGTGTCAATGGGTGTTGAGATAAAGCAAAGAAAGAGTTTGTGCAATGTGTGGTTTAGGTGGAGGACATTTTCAATGCGCCAAGCAGGCTGGAAATGAGGAGGAACCACGTGGAACATGTATGGGGCTGATGTGGTTGTCCACACACCCACTGCCCTGCCATGAGATCCAAACCACTTCCAGGACCTTAGCATAAAATTAAGTCCCCCTAAAAAGACTCCAAAAATATAAAGTGTTGCAGAGAGAAGGTATGGGAGGATGTTAATGAGCCATGGAGTGTCAGTCCTTGCCCCTGTGCTCAGAGGAGACAGGGAGAAGGACTGTGCAGCAGCATCCCCTCTTTAGAGAGGGGAAGCTGAGGCATGGAGCAGCCTGGAACAGCCTATCTCTGGATGTCAGCCTGGGTCATTGTGTCAGGGATCTTGTAGTCACACCCCTGGTGGGGAGACCCACTCCATGTCCCTCTCACCTCAGCCAACCACTGAAGGATGCCCAAGCTGACACCCCCAGCAAAGCCTCCTGACTGCTCAGGTGTGTAAGCACGTGTTGAAGTGCTCGCAGGAAGCGATAAAAAGGGAGGAGTGGGACAGAACTCGATGAACCACAGCAGGAATCACTCAACAACTCATTAGAATAGAAATAAATTATTTACCATTAAATAGGACTGCCTTTAAAGCTTTGCACAGACGTTGGACTAGATGATCTTCAAGGTCTTTTCCAACCTAGATGTTTCTGTTATTAACTACAAGTGCAATAAGCCAAAACTGTCCGGGCAGTGGTGTCAGAGGAGGACAGGACCGGCCACACTGTGCTGCCCCAAAGCCCACCTCACCCCGCAGCCCCTCTGCAGCGCTGGCAGTCGCTGCTGCCTCAGTCAGAAGAAGTTCAGCGTGGAGTGGTATCTCCACATCTTTGCCTCACCTCCATGGGACTGCCATGCAACTGCTTCCAGCCAGGGGTGGTCCTACGGACCTGCACGAGGTTCCTGTGGAGAATATGTCCACAGCTCCATCATGTGTCCTGCGAGGACGGCCTTCCTTTGGCTGCCTGGAAATTATGCGCTAGCCTGCCTGAGGACCCTGCTAGTCTTGGCTTTATGAGACAAAATGAAACACTGTACCCTCCTCTGCCATCCCCACTGCTCAAGGCTCTGCAGACTTCTGCCACCTCCCCTCTTCTACTGACGGTTTTCTGATGGGGCTCTCGCTGGGATGGGATCTCAACAGAAACCATTTATGCCTGTGATTAAAGAGATTTGGGCATGCTCTGTGAAAATAACTGCACCACAAAAAAGGGAAAGATGCTCTGTGGTAACTGTGAGCATCCTTATTTGCCTTTTATTAGTCCTAATCAGTCCTCCAATGTCCTTCCTAGCTAGAGGTGAGATGGTTCATCCTGCTCTCTGCCCAGGAAGGAGGATGCTGAGCCCCAGCAGAAGGCCCTGCAGAGACAAGTCAGCTCGCTCCCAGCTCCTCAGCTTGGGACGTGGTGGAAAGAAGCTCATGTTCAGAGACAGACTTTTGCAATGTGCTTCCAAGGCCTGTGTATGATAACAAGCCTAATTATGGGCATCAGGAATTGACAGATAAGAAGTCCTTCTTCTCTGTCCACAGATAAATGAGTTGTGGCTCAGATCTGTAGGTTAATACAGAGAACGTGCGTGGATGGAGATGGAGTTTCCCAAAGACGCTTTCACATTTCAATAATTGAGTGTGTCACATTTAATTGCCACAGGCCTGTCGCTGTGCAAACCTGGGGACCTCTCTTGATGTCAGCTTACACCCGATTGCCTAATTGCATTACCTGGGTAATTAGATAGAAATATAGTAGCCCTGTGCTGCACGGCAGTGAGGATTCACCTAACAATGAGCCTGGCTTTAATGTGGAAAACTTGTACACACACACACGGGCAAACAGAGATGTACAACTTAACCCAGCTGTAATCAGATTAGACCCAGGGCCTTCTTCCTTTAAAGAAATAGTTCAAAATGATACAAATTTGGTTCCAGAAAGCCTCTTTTGTGCTGTAGTTTGTATCCCAGCAAGTAGAGGTATCAGAGACCATGGAGCCACCATGCTCCCACCTTGCAGCACCTTTGCAGGATTGACCAAGAGCTCAGTCCAGCCCAGCTCGAGGTGCTCCAGATTTGGATAAACCAGCCTCAAAGGTGCATTTTAGATTTCGTGGAGGCACAGTGCTGGGAAAAGTTTGGGATGTTATGGGCTTCCTTGGCGAGTCACATGGGTGTTTGGTGCCAGATTCATAGCAGGTCCTCTGTGGTGGTAGCAGGACCTGGAGAAGATGGAAGGAGCAGTGTTGTAGGCAGCAAGGCTCACTGCTGCCATGACTTGTTGCCACCATACCGTACTGCCACTGTGCCTTTTTCTCAGCCAGGGAGGAGAATTAGCTTTGCTCTGGAGTGGGTTCAAGAACAAGAAGAAACCAATAATCCCTCCACGGCAGGGTGCAATTCTCATAAAAGTGAGAGTATGTAACACTCACCTGGAGACCTGGCAAGAGTTTTTTCCTGAAGGTCCCCTTTCCTCCCTGTAGGCGCAGAATGGGGGACGTGCCAGCCCACAGCTGCATTTCCACTGGCCAGGGACGATCTGCGCTAATGATGGCCATGGCGTGACTGGTGAGGCGCAGGAGGAAAAGGCATCTCCATGCAGACCGTGGCTGGTAAAATGTAAGGCAGGATCAGCCCCGTTTCGGCCCTCACACCAGCATTCACCCCAGGCTGGGACAATCTGGTCTTTCTTTGCTTTGAAGGGCCCATTCCCCATCCCATCTCACGTCTGCCTGCACTTGTCCTACCCGTTCCTACCACCCTCAACCATCATGTTTCCCTCTGACGTGCCACCAACCCTCCCTTTCTCCCCGCCTTTTGTCGCTTTTTCCCCCCCCCTTTCTTTTTTTCTTCTTTTTTTCCCCTTAAAGAGCGAACAAAACAAAACAAGAAAAAGCAGTGCCAAGCCGATCCTCTTAACCCAACGCTCTTACCCCGGGGAGGGCTCCGGCAGCGCCGAAGCGCATGGCAAAAACCCCCACGCATTTTGTCCTGTTTCTTCATAGCAACTCGAGCAAATTGAAAGCCGCGGAGGGGTGTGCCCCCAGGCACTTGGTAAATCCACTTCCTTTGTCATAACAAGAACAAATCCCACCTTTGAAGTTTTTCCTTCTTGTTACAAGGGGAATGTCTTTTGTTTAATCCATTTTAGCCTTTAATGCCTGACCTGGATCAATCCTGTTGGGTAGATTACACACTACTCACGCCGACTTTAAACTACCCTACAGGGATTTTTATTTCCCCCCCTCCTCCCCGCCGCATTGGTGTGAGAATCTCAGCAATAATCAGCATTACAACTTTAGACCATCACTCACTTTGAAGGAGGAGACTGTCCTTTAACAAAGGGGAGGGAGGGGGAGGGAAACCTCAAATATCAAACAGATTTAATCAGCTTTGAGGTCTTTCAAGCTCATATTCATACTGGATCTTTATTAGTTATGAAAATCAGTGCAGAACTTGTCTGGGCTCTGTGTCCCCATGTCTTCCTCCTCCGTTTCATGCTCCATTCAGGACTGAACTTGCTCACCCTCACAGCCTTTCCAATGCTGATCTAGGGGAAAGCCTGGGAAATATCAGTCCAGGACTGCTGCAAACAAATTGTCAGGGTGTCCAGCACCCACATCACTGCGCTGTCCTCCTCCATTCCATTGCTCATGCAAGTGGAAGACGCTGAAAACTGCTACCAGGAGGACCCAGGTGCCCTCCTTGATGACCCAGACATGCACGATGCTGCACGTAGGATAACTCTAATGAACCCATAACATCTCATTAAAACTTATTTTAGGACTTGCAGTAAAAAGAGGTGACCTCAACTCTTGCCAGGCCCTTATTTTGCAAAAGAACCTGTAGCATGGGCTTCCTTTGCTCTCTAATAACTACTTATAGCAGGTATGTCCTGTCCTGAAGCCTTCTTCTGCTTGCAGCATCTGTCTTCTTGATAGCATTGAAGCATCAGCTGTGCTGTAGGTCTCGTTGGCAGATTAACATTGGCTTCCTTGCTTTTTCTTGTGGTTTAAGTCTAATTGCCAGCCTTGTTCTTGAAGGGATACAAGGCAACGGGCCTCAGGCAGGTGCAGGGCTCCAGGGGACCTCCAAAGGTGATGGCAAGAAGCATTTCCCAGTCCTCCCCAGCTCCAGCACCACAATGGCAATAATAATGCTCCCGTCAGCCTTGCCTTGCTTCTGGTGGCCAGAAAGTCAGTGCTGGGGAAGGTCTGAATAACCCAGTCCCTCCCCAGGAGCAGCCTGTGCTGGAAAGCTCCAAGATGGAGGCTCCACATGGTCCCTTCATCATGTCATTGCTCTTGCAACTCTAGCCAGTTTTGCCTCAAGTGCAGTGGCTGCTGCTTTGACCTTTCCCCAAGGAACAGAAGGCCAAATCCTGCTCCAGGAGTCTCATAGCCCACCTCCCCCCACCAACCATGGCCCAGGATCACTTCTGTTCCTCCCCTCTGGACTCTCTCCAAGTTGCTTACAATGTTTTGAAGCCCCAGTCTGGACACGGTGCTTCCCCTCATGCCTGGTAGGAGCACACAAAGAAGGACAGCTCCCTGCCAGGGCTCACATGTGACTCTCTTCATAATAAATCCCCAAATTAATTTTTTTTTTAGTGCCACATTGGCCTTAGGCTGCGATTTGCTCTGCTTTCACAACCCAGTCCCCAATGCCACTGCTTTCCCTGTCTCGCCTCCATTTTACACTTGTGTGTCTAATTTTTCTCTCCTAACTGTACCCAGAAGCCCTGTGCCTCGAGGACTTATATCTGCTCATTTCTGACCTTGGTTCTTCAGGGTCATTTTGAATTCCTGTACAAAAGCTCTGATCTCTCTCCATCTCTAAGCTCCACAGGAGGTAGGCATACCAGCTCGATCTCTCATCCAACCAAGCACAAGAAGGCCATTGGAAGAGCAATGACCTGAATGTGCCAGGGACATCTTGTATTGCAGCCCTTAAAAACCCCCAAACCTCTTGAACAGACAATCCTGCCCCATGGGCAGATGCCCTATTGCCCCAGGTTATGGCTGAGACGAGGCCAAGACAGAATCTGGGACTTCTGCATGAGTGGGGCTAAAAGGGAGACTTGTCTACCTCCTGGGATCCCCGCTAGGTAGTGAGTTGCAACCAGACTCTGTGTCACTAAGCAGACCCTTTTTAGGAGCTGGGAAGACTGGGAACATGAGGACATTGAGGATCTGGGACTTCCATCAGAGACCAATGAATGCCAAGACAAGATTTTGCCCAAGTTGGGTGACTCGGGGACATCTTCCACCTTCACTCCTCCAGCAGCTCACCACCAGTAACCAGCCAAGGTCACCCCAAGCACCCATCCTACAAGAGGTGGGAACCATCTGCTTATGCCACTGGTGGTCCCATTTGGGGGCTTGCCAACAGGAGCCACAAAACACCCACTAGGACCCTGCCGCATCACCCTGGGGGAAAAACAAAGAGTAGAACCATTTTGCAGCAAAAACACCCCCCTGGGTTAGAGTGGCCATGGGTTAGAGCACAAGACTTTCCATCCCCATTCCTGACAGCATCAGCCTGGGGGATAAAGTGGCTTTTCCTTGACTTTTGTAGGGCCAAGCCTCAGCGATGGAGGTGGCAGAGCATTTCAGCATGTGAAGCCAGCGGCCAGCTCCGGAAGGGGCCGGGTAGCCCCCAGACATCCCTCAGGACAGTCGAGTAAGGAACCATCTTCTTTCACTTTTTATGAGATTGATATGCTTTGAAATTAGTAACCCTCCATTAGCTCTCCAAATAGCTCTGAATCATTAGGGTCAGTACGCCTGCACTCCTCAAAATGAGCTTTTACCTGAATTAGCATCTCAAAGAGGCAGGACTCCCTTCCCCGGTTTTAATTCCAGCGTCTCGCTGCACATCAGGATGGTTTTGGTGGCCAATCCAAGCCCCGCATCCCAAATACATTCAGGGGAACCTGCTGGCTTGTTTAAAATGTTCTTTTTCCTTCCCATTCTTTACTAAATGCCTATTATATTAATGTTTAAAATCCATTTAAGTTCATCATGGGTGGCTTTGTGAAAGGACACCAGCTCCATCATTGTAATTAGATGATTTATTGCCCTCTCGTGGTGACACACGCTAACTAGAGAAGCTGTGATTTAAATTGGATGATCTTTCCAAGAGTGTTTGAGTGAGAAATAAAGGGAGAATTATTAATACTATTAGAGAGCAGTGGCGTATACGTGCAAGGGATATACTGTGCTAGGAGAGGGATTAGCCAAAACTTGCTGCTTTGCAGCTGAGCGCTGCTTTCACGGGTGTCCAGCCCTATGCGGGACCAACATCTCCCGTCAGTTGGAGCTGTGAGCAGGGCAAGGTGCTGGCATAGTGATGGGCACGTTGTTAAACACTAAAGTGTTAGCCAAATTCACTGGGTTTAGAGTGGGAAACCACAGAGAAACCACCAGCCCAGGATTTGCTGCTCCAGCCCAGCCACGTGTCCTGGTTCTGCCCCACGACCGGGGCCATCTCTTCCCTGCCTCCTTTTTGGAGCCTGCTGGCCACAGGAAAAAGTGAAGGGGTTTAATTTCTTTTTTTTTAATTGAAATTTTCGTTCCTGTCTTCTCCCCACTGATTAAAATACATTACATGCTGCCTGAGTTTACAAACCTTCCTCCCTTCGAGCATGCAACCCTCCTTGTCCCCACTCTTGGGAAAGCTAGATGACTCCCAAAGTTAACCCCCCTGTGAGATAATTTCCCATCAGTGTAAGTGAATAAACATTAAAAAAACAGGCAGGCCTGAACTACAATAATTTGATATAAAACCCAAGTATAGACCTAGCCTGGAGCTGTTATTCGAATGCCTGGGTTAATACAGTGTAAAACCATGAGCACATCCTCTTACGATGGAGCTTAAATCTTTTAAGAGTGGCTTATATCAATCTAGTTTAAGTCAATTCCTCACCAAGTTAAGCTAAATTGAAAGAAGCACTCAGACCCCAAACACAGAGCTGGTATTACCTAATCTCTTTGCACACAGCAATGGCTTTGGCCAGGTGCCTGCTGGCACGGTGGGAGAGGACAAGGTACCAGAGGGCCTTGGCCAGACCAGTTTGAGCACCAAGGCAGAAAGTTTCCCAATTTGATCCCTACTGCTCTTTGCAAACACAGCTGCCCCCTCTCAAAGGTCCCCTTTGCTGGAGACCACGGTGTGACCGTGTCCTTGCAGAGGACTGAGGTCTCCAGCTGACCATGCCTTTGCAATGAGACCTCATCCCCAAATCATAAGCATCCAGCACCTGCTCTTCAAACTTTGGAGAAAACCTTTAATGTTGGGCTGATCCAAAACAAAGGCCAAAGCTAAAAATCAGCAAGACATGGTTTCCTGGCAGGAGGTAACTGCAACAAAAGAAGTGCCAGGGACACTGGATGGGTGCCCTGTGACCACCGAAACGTGTGTGTGCAGATGGGGGCTTTCTAGTAGTAAAGGAAAAAAGCTTTTCTCCTACCTGACACAAAGCCTGGAGGCCACACACCGGTTCCATGCCCCATTCCATGAGCTTTGCCATCAAAATGGGGTCACTCTGACTGGCAGGAGGCCCAGGAGCTCCCATGGGCATCATTGCGACCTGCACAGAGGTAAACTTCTTTGTGGTAACTAAGTAAAATCAAGCCTTGATTTTTAGCATAGTCATTATGAAGCTCCTTGGTTGGGTCCCATGAATACATGGGCCATCAGCCTCGGACACACCGGCACCCGTCATCTCTGCCCTCCCTACACCCCAGGATCCCCACCCTGGTGCTGAGCAGCACCTTTCCAAAAGAAAGAGGTAACCCCAAATGTTGTGACCTCCAAACGCTGCGTTTACTTGTGTTCAGCCATGTAGACCTCCTGCTCCCCGCATCCCTTGCCAACAACAGGAAGGAAACATAAAGTCACCGCTGGTGAAATCATCAAAATCCCTTGGAAGATCCTCAGGAGATTAAATAGACACTGCTTCAAGGATCTCGCCATTCCTCCTGTTCTCAGAACTGGAGTTACTCTTTGGGCAGGACAAAAGCCAGTTTTTAATCCATTTCACATGTACTCACACACATTTGGGTGAGCGATAACTGTGAATATAAAGCCATATGGAAAAAATAACCCTCTGCAGAGTGATACAGACTAAGAAACCTGCTGCTGAGTACTTTGAAGACTACTAAATAAATAAAAGATCATTACAGACCAACTTCAACACAGAGATTAATGAACCCCTAATATTTGAGTTGAAGGAAGTCCCCCGTCCTTCTACAGACCTCCTGGCCAGCCCATCATCCTGGGAAGCCAACTCTTACCTCCCTGGCAGAGAAAGGCTGAGCGGGAGCAGTTTTGGCAGGACCAAAGTTCTGGCCGTGGTGAGCTGGAAGGTGGTTTTCCTGCAGGTTTTGGGTCTGCTCAGCCAAAGGGACCAACCTGTAACTAAAACCCATCCCGGGCTACCCTGCAGCCCTGCTCGGATGCTCACACTACTTGCAGTAGTAAGGCGCTTGGGAAAGGAGCACGATTTACCTACAGAAACAATGTCCCTTAAAGAAAGGGGGTTATTTTTTTTTCTCACTTAGGACCCAAAAGGTGTCATACGGTTTTTTCCCGGGTGGTGCTGTCTCTCCTGGGCAGCAGGCCATACCGTGCCCGAACCTTCCTGCGCCATCCGGGCGTGGGCATTAGATGGCAGCAACGCTCAGGGATGGAGGGGCCCGGGCAGCCGCAGCCCCCCCGCCCCTTTCCCTGCACCAGCCAAGGGCCTAATGACCGGCTTTAGGGCATTTCTGCAGACCAGAGGGTTTTGCTCGTGTTGTGCATTACAGGGCGGCAGCGAATATCTGACATTGGCAGAGAATACGAAGGGATTTCGGAAAGCAGCTTTGGGTTGTCAGCGTTATCCCGGACGCGTTGCTGACTGTGGCCTCCAGAGCATCTTTGGGATTGATCCCAAAGCAGCTCTACTCCCATCCCAGGCTGAGGCTGGAAGAGAAGGGGCTCCCCAGGAGCACCGGATGGTGCTGAGCGTGCTGGTGGTGGGGGCAGAGAGCTGGGCACAGCTCCCGCAGGTTGTTGCTCCAAAAAAGATGCAAGGTCACCTCCTTGCTCCACCCAGAGAAGTCATCTGCTGCAAAAAAACCACAAGAAAAATGTTGCTTTTTATAATACGGATTAGGACCAACAACTACTTTGGGGTGGTGGGGCATGATGTGGGGGCGTTGTAATACCCCACTGTAAGCCTGATTTTTGGAAGCAATTTGCAGGAGGAAAAGCGATGCTCCACCTCCAGACATGTTTCTGGACTAACTGGTCTGGATCCCACAGTGTTCTGGTGTCACCGGCACCAACACACCACAAGTACCCTCATCCCCAGAGACACGATGGCAGCAAACTGGGTAATTCCCTTAAACCAACCGGCCAAAGAGGGATGCTCTGCGGAGTCTCAGGCGTGAGTTAAGAAACCCCCCACAGCTTTTCAGCTTCACGGATGGTGTTCAGGAGATGCTGGGGGTCCTTTTCCCCAGGGCTGGGTGCGCAGCCTGTGGCAGAGGGGACACGGCCACCAGCCCGGGGTGTCACTGGGGCGATGTGCAGCCGCTGCTCCGTCCGAAGCGCTGGAGCGTGGCCCCACTGCTGGGAGCCAGCTATAAACTGCAATGCAGTTCTCTGCCAAGCAGCGCCTTCAGCCCCGCGCCCGGCCCTGCTGAGAGGGAGTCGGAGAGCAGCCGTTTAATGGGTATCTTCATAAACAACCCTGTTTTCAGCCCCCAATTTCTGGTTTTGTTCTCATCAGGAATAGACCATTACTTTGTAAAAAAATTGGAGAAGGGAAGTGTTGCTGCAGCAAACCCGTGGACACACGAGGGGGCTTGTAAGGCACAGTATTTATTTTTTTATCTGACGTATCCACTTGCTCAGTCTCACATTGTCTTATCTACCATCCCGATAAGAGCCCCAGAGAAAAACCCAGCAGAGAAGTTAGCAATCAAGAGCTATTTTATCAGGTCTGTGTGACAAACATGGGGACAGAGAGCAGCGTGTCCTTTGGCCCCTTGGAGATAGGGGTGCCTGGAAACCAAAGGGCTGTTTTCAAACCAGGTCAGAAAGATGACGTGACTTTGGGGGTGGCTTTTTTTTTTTTTCCTGGTACCACTTCTGCAAACGCCCGGCACACCCTCACCCACACCCTGCGGGAGGCAGCAGGTTCAAGCCCTGGTAACCAGAGGGTGCTTGACCATGGAGTGACTCTAGAAAGTCTTTGCTTCAGAAAAAAAAAGGCTTTTTTTTTTGGCTGAAGCCTCTGTTGGTTTTGCTCCAGAGCCCAAGGAAAGATGCTGATCCTCACTGCATACCATATTATTGGCACGGCAGCACATGGAGCGGCCCAGATGCACCCTGTGAGCAGCATCCCCCCAAATCTCTGCAAATGCAAAGCCCTCATAGCACAAAAACCACAACAGACTGCAGATACTACAGAGGAAACTGCAGATGAGCTGAACACAGTTGCCAAACCTGGGAAATAGCCCTTTCCTGGGCCAGGTCAGGGTTTAGCATCGTGTGCCCCCACCCAGTGCTGTACCTTGCAGAGTGAAAAACCAGCAAGCTGCAGATAAGTAAGTTAAACAGATCAATATTATCAAAATTTATATTTAAAAAAAAAAAAGGAAAAAAAGAAAGAGATTGCCTGTAACCTTCGGCTGTAACCTTTCTCGGTCTCGCTGATGAGATTCAGCAGCCTGCCTGCCAAGAAGGAGTCGCAGGACTTGCCAAGCGCTATCGAGCAGCGTGCCCTCATGACTCAGGGGGATTTCGTGCCTTATCACATGTGCACTGCAGTGATTTCCACCGTCGGGGGGGGAAGCAGGAGGTCACATTCACAAATGTTGTGAAAAAATCCTTAATTACTCCCCCAAGGGCTGTTTCGGAGCTACTGTAGGGCCAAAAGCGAGATCGAAAAGGTTCATTAAGGAAGTTGGCAGACAGATGTGCCCGAATCACGGAGTTGCAATATGGTCCCTGACCTTAAAACAGGGAACCTGAACACCATGTAATGAAAGCAGAGGATGGAAGAGCTTTAAACCAGCCCTTCTCATCAAGCATTGCAAGGGAGGCAGCTTTAGTGGGGGAGATGCTGTCTTGAAACGCGGATTTTTTTTCTGGCTGGGGATTTTGCTCTGTGCAACATGCAGCAATACCAAGAGAGGGCAGCCCAAGCCACCAGATCACCGCCTGGCTTTTCCCAAAACTGTATGCCAAGCTGTTAAGATGCTGTGAGCAAGCAGAAGAAAGAGAAAAATTAAAAAAAAAAAAAAACACAAAAAAAACAAGGAGGAAAGAAATAAAAGACATTTCCAGTCTAAATGTCAGATGCAAAAATGCTGAGAGGGAAAATACAGGGGGAAGCCAGAAACAGCCCCCAACTTTGGAGGGATGGAGCTGCTGAATCCATAAGGTTGCAAACTGAAAATTTTAAAAGATGTGAGGTTAATCCATACCTCACTAATAAGGGACCACGAGGCGGGGCATGGGCTGAAGCGAGGTACCCCAATGCAACAGCTGCGTTTCACCCAGTGAGAGGGAAGATGAGCCAAAGGCCCAGGGGTTGAGGGGCTCGGATGCTTTGTTTTCAACATATTTTTAGGAAAAAAAGAAGCTGGGAAAGTTTCCTACCCGGGGCATAAATCGGGTTCACGTGCCCATGGGAGCAGCTCTCGGCTACCTCGCCCCTCAGAGCGGGGACAGTGATTTTTCATGCGGGTGGCTGGGCTTTTGGTCACCCCCCGAGCCCATAACAGGCCCTTTCCTTGCAGAGAGTGGCAGCTTTGCACATTTCCAAAGCCTTTAATAAATAGTGACAATAAAACCGGCGGAGATAGGGTAATGGACTGTGTCAATGTGCAAACATGGTCTTCGGGCCTTTTCCAAGCAAGTAGCTTTAGCTCAGCGGCCCTAATTGTGAGGGGGAAGCAGGTGGGGTGCATCGCACTCCCCAGGCGATTCAAAATGTGCATTATTCCCAGCCCCGACCGAAACACTGAGCTCCTTTCTTCCCTTTCAATACAGATTTGGGCAGTCTTAGAAAGCAGGCATGTGTGGCTCAGGGGAAGAGAATAGCACCTCCCAAGCTATTGCTCCCAGAGGGTTTGGGGAAGGGTTTTATCCCCGTTTGTGGCATTGGATATTTTCCTTTCTGAAAGAGAACAAAACCACAAGATTACTTTTTCCTCTCGCAGTGCCCAGCTGAAGCTGGGCTACGTCCAAGCGAGCGTTTGGAGATGGCGTTGGTGAAAATCCAGGACATCGAGATGAGGGTCTGCCCCTGAAGTGTCTGAATTTTACACGGACAAAGTAAATTAATCAGGAAGAAAAAGAATTACCCAGCAAATTCCCTCGACATGTTGTACCAATTTAAAGCAATGTTAATGATGATTTATTGATTTGGAAAGGTACTTACATTTATAAAAGCAGCAAGGGCTTGTCTATAGTGCCAATAATGTAACACAGACCTGCTAGCTCTAATCCTTCAAGTCCCTTATCAACATGTAAAATTCATCATGTGAGAAGGACACAAAGGGAAAAAAACCCAGGAAATCTTATTTTTCCTGAAAAAAACCCATGAGGCTAAGCCGTGTTTCCAGTAAAGGCCAAGATACTGTATAATGAGCCAACTATTCTGCAAAGAGCCAAGGAGTTAACTAAGCTGGAAATCAAAGCAACTATCAGATGGAGCAGCGAGATCACTGGCACATCTGAGGCTCAGGGATCAGTTACTTGAACAACACCGTAAATCCCTCAAATATCCCCAGAAGCAAAATCCAGTTCCCCCAGGGACTCAGCCGAGCAGCTGGAAACAGATAATATTTCCCAGGCGTTCCCAGCAGGAAAGGTGGGAGCAAGGAGCAATTTATAGGGGCAAGGGGTGATGCTTTCGGGCTGGCTGAATAAAAGCACGTAGGATCTGTGAATAAACTTGGAAGGACCTTCCTCAAATCCAGTGGTTTTATGTGTGTGTTTAATGGCAGAAGTTGGTTTCTGAAAAGCCCCGAAGGCGTTAGGTCAGAGTTGCTCAGCAAAAAGATACTTTTAAGTAAAAAGTGCTTTTTGGGCACGGGTTTATTCTGGGTGGCTTGGCATGATGTCAAGTGAAAAAAGGTTTCAGGAGGAAAAAAAGTTGAGAGATGCTGGATGCCAAAAGCCTGGCAGTGGCCACAGACAGACATCCCTGGGGACAGCACAGGACAGGGCTGGCCAGGGCTTTTCCCCAGGTCCCTGCAGCTCCCTCTGCTTGGTGGCTTGTCCAGATGAGATTCATCAGTGGGACAGAGGCAGGAGGAAAATCCTCTTACACGGCAAAGGCAAACCAATAACCTGCTCCAGGCTCACTATTAGGAGATATGTGGGAATAAAGACATTTTTTTGGAATAGCATGCAGAAAATAAATAATTTCTTGTGAATCTAGTATGGCCCAGGTCAAATAGGCAGTGCAGAAAGGACTTGCTTGTTCAAGAAAATCCACATAAGCTCCCCACAGTTTGATCAAACTCCTCACCAGCTTTTCAAAGTAAGAGGGAAATTGACCTTCTTGCACAAATTCTGCCCTTGGGATTACTCCAGGCTGGACCAACCCAGAGAGGATAGAAAAGCAAGAAAAACAGTCAATTTTTTCAGCTTGGACTTCCCCACTCTGCATCCTATGGAGCTCCTGGATGGACCCCCCCCGCCATGTCCCCCCATGCCCAAATACATCCCTGAAGGATGGGGTACCCTATCAGCAGTGAAAACAAGGGAGGTTGCGCTCTCAGCAGAGAAATTATCTACAAATTGTACAAGCCGCAGAGGTTGTTTCAGTTACTAAATGATTAAAGCATCTAATCTCTGAAGCGATGAGGATGAATATGGTTTGAGAAACGGGATATTTGGGGAGGGGAGAGGGCTCCTCCAGCAACTCTCTGGGGGCTGGGCCATAGGAGCCCTCCGAAAGAGTCCCAGATAAGTAAGACATCATTAATAAATCAATGACAGGGAAATGAAAATGGAAGTAGATGAATCAGTGAGCTGATCGGGTCACAGATGAAAAATAGCACATCTGCTGCCGCTTTCAGTGCATTAACAAATAAGGCCACTGGCTCAGACACACTAATGCTCGGAATAATGAAGCTTCAAGACCGATTAGAGCATAAATCACTTTTTTAAAATGTAGCCGGTCCCTCCCCGACCATCGGGAGACATGTTTGCTGTATCCCACGCGTTTCCCAGCAGCTGCCGGCTGGTGCAGCGGACAACGCCGCTGCCCCATTCTGCTCCCACTTTCTATAGGGCTGACTCCCACCAGCTGAACACACCAAGCCCCAGCTAACCCATATGTTCAGTCCACACTAGCAAATGCCTGCGACCTCCACACCAACCCGCTCACCAGCTGGATGGCACAAAGCACCTTCCCCTCTTCTTTTCCCACTTGCACTGATTTGGGGTTTTATTTGCATTGAAGAGGGCAGCGACCAGAGGCTGCAAAAAAATCTGCTTTATGTTATCAGCTTGGATTTTGGGAAGGGAGATAAAGCAACTTTTCCCTGGTCACATAAAGAAGCAGAGAGATGGGAGCAGCCCTGGCCTTACCCCACAGGGTTTCCCTGGGGACCTTGGGTGCAGGGACACGAGGGTGGAAGCATTGCTGGTGGACCCACGCCACATATTGCACATCACAGGCTGACACTAAACAGCTACAACTCACAAACTCCTGCATTTTTCATCCTCCTCCCTATTCATATTTCCCTGTCTCCCCACTATCGATCACAGTGACACAGCACGGTGCGGTGCCCCAAAGGCTCCCGCTCATCCATCAGCTCCGTGCCAGCCATCCTGCCGAAAACCAACCTCTGAGGGCGTTTTGGGGACACAAACATGGAGATGCCAGCACCACCCCAACACCCACAGCACGGCCCACGGATGTGGCCAGGGGGTGTCCCCTCCTGGCTGCTGCCCAATCTCTCCCTGCATATCCCCACCTCCTCCATCCCCTTCCCCGGACACCGCTGCCTCTTGCACATAAACGAGGAGATCTATAAGCTAATCAAGCTACTTCCCCTCCAGGCTTGATAGAGGGACAGATCGTTATTGGTGTTTCTATTTTTAAATACACAAGAAGTGCCTGGATATTATAGCAATAGGGTCATCTGTGTCCCCGGCTTCACTGAGTTGTGACTCGTGTTACTATTGACCAGGGTTCGTAAAGAGAGGAACAGCCTATACCTGGAAATTTAGCACCCAAAATATCAATGGGAAGAGGCAGTTCTTCAGTCCCTGAGGACAACTGGCCTGGACAACTGCCGAGGCTGTAAAAAAAAAAAAAAAGGGGGGGGAGAGAAAAAGAGAACCACCAAGCTGCATCACCCTCCATCCCATCTGGGGACACACCGGGGCTGACCCTGGGGCTCATCCTGACACCAAGCTCCTCTGCTCAGTCCCGGAGCAACGTTCCCCTAAATGATTGCAATTCCGCAGCAGCAGCCGCACCACCTGCCTGCAAAAACCAGAGCAATCAGAGCTGGCTCTTCCAGCCTCGTTAAATCACATTTAAACGAGGGCAGCGCTCTGCTCGGGGGTCGGGGGGAGCCGCTCTCCGCAGCCACGTGCAGGATTATTGTCCGACAAGATTACAGAGCCATTATGATTTTATACACCGTCGCTATCCAATTACTTAAGTACAAATGCCTCTCCCGCATGCCGAGCGAGCCAGCCCGCTCACTCCCGCGCTCAATTGCTACCCCTGCTCCTACCAGCAAATACGATTCTCCAGGCTGATTGTTGCATGTTGAAAGCAAACTGGAATTATCAATTTGCAGGGAAGGCTGGAAGGGCCAATATCGCTGTCGGATGGTGACGGGAAGATGCTGGGCTGGGGCTTTGCAAGGGGATGGTTTAAAATCAGGCGGCAGCAAAGAGCTGCTGGGGAATATCAGGGAGCTTCTGATCCTGGATGAAGAGGTCTGCTCTCGTTGCAAGATGCTCTATTTATTCTGGTGGCAGCTGCCTCCGTTTGCATTCATATTAAAAGGCAAAGGATCAGTCAGCTACATTCATTCATTAGGAAAAACGTCGCGAAGGAGCCTGCTTGGGCTGCGATTACCTGTTTGCAAGTGATATTAATCACTGAAGCAAAAACTAATTATGTGGTTCACTAGTTTTCCCTTTCCCTTCCACAGCTCTGCCATGAAACCCCCGGACCTGACGGGCAGGGAGACACGCTCTGCCATCGCCATGGCACAAAATCCCTCCTCCTTCTGAAAAGGAAAGCTCAAAGTGATTTCAGACAAGCCTGGAAGAGCTGTGGGAGCATCACAGGGTTTATATGTCAAACCCAAACCTTGGCTGTGAACAACCAAGAGGGTTGTACCTGGAGCCAAACGGGGTTTGCACATCACAAGCCTCCGAGGTGAAGCCCCACGTAGGTGCGAGACATCGGGGCTGTGCAAAGGGGTTTGAGGGGGGAAAGCCCCAGCTGACCCCTGTGCTCCCTCCCCACCGCTGGGTCCCCTTAGGGGGAACCCCTGAAACATCCTCGGTGCATCCTCTGCTCAAATCGAAGTGGGTACAGCTTACACAGACCCCAGGACAACAGCCCTGGCAGCCCCATGGCAGCTGGGCTCACACTTATGTTTTTGGAGGAGAAAAAGTAAAATATAAAAAGTAAATCTTTTTAAAGGTCATTACAGACACCGATCCCAGGGTGATGTGACTGCACTTCTGAATTTTTTAAGCATGCACTTTCATGTTGGGAAGTTTTTAAAAATGAAAATTTTGACCTAAAAGGAGGAATTTGGCAGTGCTTTCAAAAAAATGTTCATCCTTTGAGTCCAAAAGACCTCTCTGCTTGCCTGGTGTGGCAGGGCAGGGTGTTTACAGTGGAGCTGGGAGCTGCTCAAGTGGAGCCCCAGCAAAGCAAGGGAAAGGGATGAAAGGGAAAAAAGAGAAAGAAAAAAAAGGAAAAAAAGGGAAAAAAGGAAAAGGAAAAAAGAAAGGGGAAAAAGGAAAAGGAAAAATGAAAAGGAGAAAAGGAAAAGTGAAAAGGAAAAAGTAAAAAAGGAAAGGACAAAAGAAAAATGAAAAGTGAAAGGGAAAAAAGGAAAAGGAGAAGGGGGAGAAGGGGGAGAAGGGGGAGAAGGGGGAGAAAAGGGGGAAGAAAAGGGGGAAGAAAAGGGGGAAGAAAAGGGGGAAGAAGGAAAACAAAAAAGGAAAAAAGGGAAAAAGGGAAAAAGGGAAAAAGGGAAAAAGGGAAAAAGGGAAAAAGGAAAAAAGGAAAAAAGGAAAAAAGGAAAAAAGGAAAAAAGGAAAAGATCCAAACATTTTGCAATCCTGGAAGCAAGGCAATGATAGGAGTGGGCATGGGGACCACTGGGGCCAAGCAGGAGCAGCACACCTCAAGTCACCTCTGAGCACTTGCTGAGGAGCAAACCAAGAGCACCGCTGATTAAGTGGGTTAATTCCCACCCTAAATGATTATTTTATCACAGCAGCACTCCTCGGCGAGGCACAGGCCCTGCCTCTGCTGGCTGCTCCCCAACCTTCCTGTGCCAGCGACAGCCTTCCCCTGAAGAGCTCCCAATCTAGGTCAGAGCCGCGTTTTAAACGTCTTTCAATATTAAACAAAACTAAGGCACTGCAAATAACACATCTGGGGAGGGGGGGTCTGCTCCTGTCCATCAGCTTTGTGGGAAAGTCAGCATTGAAAAAACACGGATAAAAGGCTCTAGTGCTACCAGGGTCTCAAACCTGCCAGAGCCCGAAGCAATAACAGTCTGCCCTGCTAATATTTGATATGTTGCTCAACCTCGTGCCATATGATGGTGGTTTTGTGGCTGGAAAAACCCAACAGTTTGCATTCTGCTTGAGCTCCATGGGTTGAACGAGGGGTCTGTGTTTTCCCCAGCGAGGAAGGATGCAGAACCACCTCCCCGTGCAAAATTTGACACCGGTCCTTTTCCATTAACACATGTGTGATGGATCCGGCACTGCCAAACCTGCGGGCACCGCAGGCAGGAGGAACCCCCGTGTCTCCAGGGAGCACACAGGATTTGGGGAGCCTTGACCATGGGGAAGAGCAGCGGTGCTCTGTATCCACAAACAATTGCGCTGAAATTGCCATTGAGGGGCTGCTGGCGAGCACAGTGAGGGTCTCCGAGGTTGGGGTGTGCGAAGAAGATGGCACTTGGTTCGGATGTCAGCCAGCTTTGCCGCTCCCTGCCCGCTCTCTTCCATTCCAGCTGTGAAAGCGCCTGTCGAAAGGGGTTTCAGACCCAATAAATCCAACCTCAATTTAGCGGCTGTTACACTCCGCAGGGAGAAGGACGCCCCTGTCCAGAAAAATGCACTTGCTGATTTTCATCCTTTTGATTTATAGAGCTTCTAGTTTAAGAGATGTTCCTCTCCTCTCCAAACGAAGCAGATGCTGACAGCTCCATCCATCACCTGGGCTGTCAGAGGCCTAGTGCTTTAAATAAGCTATTAAAGTGAGATCTAGCTGGTTAACAGTCATAACAGACCAGAAATCAGAGAGTTCACTTACTTCAGTGCCCAGTGAAATTAATTTCCTTTTAATGACCAGGGACTGGAGAGAGAGATTGCTCTGGTCTGAGGAGATGCAAAGATATTGCTGATTCTGGAGGTGGCCAGAGCATCAGCTATAAGCACCTGCCTGTGCTTGCTCTGGAGGGGGAATCTCCAGTCTTCGTTGCTGATGGCAAAGCCTAATTAATGGTCTCAGACACCCACAATGCTTGCTCAGGTGAAGGAGGTGGCAGCACTTCCCCTGGCAGCCCTTGGGGACCCCTCCGGGACCCGCTGGGGATGTGCTAGGATGAGAAACAGGTATAAATTGAAATGAGACGCATAAAACTTAACAACTTTAAATAACTTTTGTTATCTACTAACATTACCTATTCTCCTTTTTGTTTCCCTAAAGTAGATGTTCAATACTTATAAAATGAGTGTCACAACAGATTTTAAAGAGGAACATTTTCTTGTATAATTAACCCTTGAACTTGTTTTGGTAAGCCTTAAAATTACAGTGTTAAAATAATTAGTGCTGTTATCCAAAGTTTATTGAATATGTATGACTAAAGATAGAAACATGATCTAAGTGTAATTATCTAAGAAGAAGTCCTACAGAAGATTGAAAATGAACATAGTGACTGCAATTATCTAAAAGGAAGTCTATTACTGTATGATAAACCTGTCAAAATAATGATGGGGGCTCCTACAAATCACGCAGGAGATCAATAAAGCTAATCCTCTATCATAGCGTGAGAATTTAGAAATTGTATTTTGACCTTAATTCACGATGGAGCCATTCAAAACATTTAATAAATGGGTTATAGTACTCCTTAATTAAAAATTAAACCTATTCCTGCTGGGCTGGGACCATGGTGGGGCCAGGTCCCACTGTGCTCTGCCCAGCAAAGCCCATCACATCCCAAAAGCAACCAAGATCGGCAGCAGCGTAATACATTCCTCTGCATTTTGTTTTTCTCCCAGCTCCCTGCAGGAAAATCCCAGCACTTTGTCTTTTTTAGTGAGACCAGCGTCCTTGTCATCTTTTCCCTTTCGATTTCTACCAGCCCATTTCATCCCTTCCCACCCCACCATCTGTCTTGTCCACCTTCACTCCTTAATCCAATCTCCCCGCTCATATCGCCTTGCCTCCGTGCTGCAGCTGATTTATTTCAGAGCAGCCAGTTTCTGCACTGGGTGGGTTGGGACACCTAGAAATTGGCTCAGATTTAATTTCCGGACCCATGAGGGGAGCCAGAGGGGTTTGCTGGAGATGTCCTGCAGGAATAGCTCCATGGACCCCCCGCAAGACACACCACGAGGAGGAAATCTGGACCACATCCCCATGCTTTTGCCTCTGGATCATTAATGGCCACTGATGCCTTGGGGGAAAACCTGCTCTAAACCCCCTGCTTGGCTTTAAGCTGTCCACCAAAACAAACTTTACAGCATTTTTTAACTCCAGGCTGGCCAGTAAGTACCAGTTTCCAGCCATTAAAACACTGCTTTTCAGCAGCAGAGACAGCTTGTTTGCTGCTTACTGAATATTTAATTCCTCCAAAGCAGCAAAGCTCTATCTGGGATGATCCTGTTGGCCACAGCCATGTTGGTGTGTTGGGTCATCACCCATAAGGTGATGCCATCACCCCACAGCTAAATGCACAACTGGGGCCGAGTGCCCAGCCCAAACCTCACGAGGTTTGGTTTCATGGGCACAGACCCCCAAAAGCTCTTGTCTTTATATCCACAGGTGAATATTTGGCTCTGCAGCCTCTGTTCCCAGCCTGGCAGAAGGTGGAGGGCACAGCACTGCAGGATGCTGCCTCCCCCTGGGAACTACACATGTGAGAAAGCCCTCGTGGCCCCTCCCTGGGGACCTGTGGTCCTGTCACAGGGATGTAGGAACATGCCAGACTGCAGAGGCGATGCTAATACAAATGTATTAAGCTTGAAAGAGGCTATTTTTGGCAACCAGCAAGAGCTGCGTTATTGTCCAGTTACTCATTTGTGTCGCCATCAGGGCACGGCCACCCTCTGCCACTCCCCATGCTTGCAGAGACAAGGCCACGGTCACCACAGGTGGGGCTGGTGGCTGAGCTCCCCTTTAGGGGGGGGATTTCTGCCTTCAGATGAGTTTATGAAGCATCACTGTGGTCAGCAGAGACCCTGGAGAAGGATGTGGCCAAGGAACCCCTGCACACTGACCCTATGGGACAAGGTACGGCCATCCCACAGCCAGGGACCACCCCTCGCCCTCAGAGCAGCCTCCCTCTCCTTCAAACCATCAAGCCAACTGCACCGAAAGGCATCCAGGGCCTACACCATCGATTGTGCCAAAAGCAGAGCCTGCCTGGAGCTGCTCGCCTCCAAGAGCCATCCCTCCATGGAGCACCAGCCTCTTCGCAATCAGTTGGTGTTAAATGATTAAATCATTCCTTGGGATTTTCCCTCTCGTGCAGGCAGGAGTAGTCTAGGCTCCTGCAATCCCACCTGCTTGGGCAAAGCTAAACACCACGAGCCAAGCGAAAAGGAGTGGTGAAACGGAGCACCGAGAAGAATTTGGGAGGAAAGAAATGGCCAGGTCTGCAGTGGTAAGTTCACCCTCCCTTTGCCCCGTGTTGGGAAACAACGTTTGTTAATATGTGAATTGGCTCCCCCTCAGCATTAATTACATCATTATTATTGCCTTGTGTGTTTCCTCAGTGGCTGGTTTTGCAGCGAGCGAGGGGAGTCGCGTCCTTGCCAGAATTAAACGAGACACAGGGCCCTCGCCTGCCTTGAAATGAGTTTGTAAACAAGGATTTTGCTGGCATTTACTCTCATCCAGGTAATGCTTCTGGGCAAAGAGTCAAGCCCAGATTTGCTGTCTCACACCATCATTTCAGTCCCTTTAATACCCAAAAAAGCACTTTGCCTCCCTCTGCTCCCAGCACCACTTACTCTCCTCCTGTACACAACTGATGCCATCCTGCAGATGCATGCAGCCAGATCAGGGAGCTTCTTGGGATTAAAACCAGCCTGCAAAGAAAAGAGAAAAGGGTTGGTTTAATTCGGATCAGTGCCCAGACCAGGTTTACATGCAGCCCTGGGAAGGTTTGCAGTGGCGCAAGGAGGCTGGTGCTGGGCAGCGGCACAGGGCAAAGCCAGCTCTGCTGGGCTTAGTTCAAAGCAGTTGCAAAAATACAGCTTGGTTTTCCCTAGTGCTAAAGCTCACCCAATATTAGGGAAGAAATAAGACGTGAGGCTAATCCAAGTCTACCAATATTTCTCGTTATAACTCTGGAAATCTAATTACAGGCGAGCAGGAGCATCGCAGGCGCCTGGACCATGTCCTGCCCTTTCCCATCTCTGCGGGACCTTCTGCCAGGGGAGATGTGGAGCGAGCTGTTCCCAGGGGCTCCTTCTTGCTCTGCTGCTTGCTCCATCAAAAAGAAAAAAGAAAACGATACAAAAAAAAAAATAAAGGTCACAGCATGAGGGCAAACAGCTCCTTTTGGGCAAGGAGATGGAGGCGAAGAGAGGGGTCATGTGCGGCGATGGGGAGTGCGCCTAGCACCGAGGGAAGCTCAGCCAGACAGTGATGAATGGGCAGAACGATGAAAAGATACAGCCGTATTTATTACCACTGGTCATTTCTGACAGCAGAATGTTAATAAGAATACTAATAGTCAATATTTCTTCAGGAGAGGCTTCATCCATTTTTAGCAGCTTGCTGGAGCACAGTAGATGAGTTTCTTATGGGCTGTTTCTTGCGGCAGCCGACATGATGTGATGAAATCTGAGCTCCTCAAGCTACGGTACAGTGCAGTGGCACAACTTTATTGGGCTTTCAGAAATCCAATTCTACTGTGTCCAATATTGTGAGTTGATTAAACCTGATTTGAATCAACAAACGTCCAGGAGGGTGGGTGGTAACTTACTGTGAAAGAAGGGAGAGAGTTTAATAAACAGGCTTGGGAGATAAAAATCTACTTTTATTCCAATAAAACTTCCGTGTCAGAAAGCTGATGGTAGCATGAAGGGTTAGAGAGTGGAAAAAAAAAAAAAAAAAGACGTCGCCAAGCTGGTGAGGACTCAAAGATACGGAGAGTACAAGAGATTAAAATGAAAAAGCAGACATGAAGGCAGTATCTGGGTGCAGAACTTGTGGGCAGAGTTTGGGGATGAGGTGCAGAGCAGGGGTGCTGCAGGAAAGCCCCCACCACGCTAATTAAAGCAGCAGGCCAGTATCTCTGTGTGGTCAGGGTGCCAGGAGGGAACAGCCTCTGTTGAGCTCAGGACAAGATCAGCCTTTCCTTCCACCTGCAAAAACCCAGCTGGGCTCGAGCATGGTTTAAGGTGATGGACCAGGGCACTGCCGGTGCTGTGGAAGAGCCTGGGATGGCAAGAGGGAAATGCAGGTGCTCTCTGCTCCTGTCCTGCACCTTCATCCAGCCTTGCTCAGGGTCAGGATGCAGCTCCTGAGGTGCTGGGCATCAAATCTCACCCCCAAAACCCAGCTCATCTCTCACCTCCTTCCCCGTGCAGCTGTCTGGCATCAGAAAATTGTGCCTCCCCCGCTGGGACATGCCGTCCCCAGAAGAGGATGGGGTGCCCAGCCATCCCTCACAGCAATCCCCATACCCCCCGCATCAGCCTTAAAAGCCTTCAGTCCTGCAGGTTAAACCTCCTGAGCTGGGAGGATCCCCAGCCAGCTTCTGCCTTACATTTGTACTCCCCTCTGATAAACCCAGAAATCCTTCACCGCTCGGCACCTTGCCTGCATATTAACCGGCAGCAGTCGGTGCGCTATAAATTCCCCACATCCCTCTCCGGTAGAGCTGTTCAGCGCTGTCAGAGCTGTATATAAAACCTCCCCCCATGATTTAGATGTGGGGGGAAGATTAAACACAAACTGAGAGCTTTGCGATAAGAATCTCTTTCAACAGCTGCCTGAAAACTGCGGGGTGCAGGTGAAGCCCTCTGCTCTGCATCACTCGCACCTCAAAAACCGCTGCGAGGATGGGATATCGGGAATGTGCCGTACAGAACTGCCGGGCAGGGCTGAAACCACAAAATGCCATACCTGGCAGCAAGGAGGGAGTGGATCAGAGCCTGGCTCAGAGCTGGCATCGAGCAGGTTTTACTGCCCTGCAAAAATATATTGTCCTGTCCTCTGGAACCGCGGGAGTCCTTATTATTCTGCCTGCATCCGTGCCGATGGCTCTCTCCCAGGCAGCTAAAGATCACAGCCAAGGCTGCTCGAGACAGTCGCTGTGACTTTTTTCGTAAGGGATATGTTGTCAAAACTTACAGGCTTTTTGCAAAAGGTTTAAAAGAGTTTTACAGCTGGGGAGTGAAGATATAAGCTGTTACTCCCGGGCATCCTAGAGGAATGATGGGCAGATACTGAATCAGTCTCTGAGAGGATGCTCGTGGCTGTTTGAACAAAAGCAGAGTGCAAACTTCAACCAGTGTCTCCCATCGGGCCACCAAACATTTGGCTTTCCCCAAATTTCTCTGCCTTGACATTTGGTTTCAGTAAAGAGGAGGCATTTGGCTGTCCCCTCCCCGATCTCCAGGATTCAGGTGTCCTACACAGATCCCCCCAGCATGTTTGCTAAGGAAGCATTTTGTGGGTACGTGGGCACCCCGTCCTCCCTGTGCTTGGCAGGTGGGCACATCTGCCCCCACCCAGCAAGCCCAGCACATCGCAGCTCGGCTGCTTGCAATCCCACCTCCGCCCAAATTTTAATTAAATGGGAACATAAGTACCTTGAATCAAACACGAAAAGCCTGGTTATGTTGGATTTCGGTCTCTTTTGAAAAAGATTGTAGCTTTAGCACAAGCAGATAAGGCAAAACTCAGTATCTGCTGTAAAACTTGCTTTTTGAGCAGCAGCCAGCCCTCGCCGTGCGGCTCCCTGCCATCACTGGCTCCTCTCCAGCCCGGCGGCTGCATCTGGGCAGCTACTGAGGAACCCAGGGTAGCATCGTGTTGCAGCTTGTCATTTGAGAAACATTACGTTATCACATGCCCTCTGTATTAGACACCTAAACACCCATCTGGACAGTGGGTGACACCCATCACCTTTCTTTTACTGCCTCTGGCCCATGAACTTGCATCTTGGGCGAGGACAGGGATGCAGAGGCACAGGGACAGCTTTGTTCAGCATCCCTGGTCCCCCTGTGGTCTGAACCTTTTTTTTTTTTTTTTTTTTTTGTCCTTGACAGCTGAAGCAAAATAGCAACATATTTCTGGGAGCTGGAGGTCATTTATGCAGCCATGACTGAGTTTGGAGAGGTGTGATCAGCACAAGCACTTTTCCTCACCCCCTCCCACCTTTCTTCTCAGCTGTATGGAAGCTGGGCCACACACCCAAATGGGTGGACAAACCCCTAAGGAAAGAGATTACAGACACAGGCTCCATCCCAACCTCACGCTTGTTTTATTGCCCTCAGGGCTATCATAACCTAAACATCCAAAAGGATCAGCCTGTCCCTCCTTTTCCATCCTCCCCCACCCATTTCCCTCAACATCATATTTTCCCTCCATCAATCCCAGCTCTCTCCCCTTCTCCCACAAAACCAGGAACGTTTCCAAAGGCTGGGAGGTTGCCCCCAAGGGGCTTTGACGTGCACGGTATCGATGTGTATCTCCTTGTAAGGCATGCATCCATTATGAATGCAAATCCACCCGTGTCTGGGGTTCAGGGCACCCACACCAACATGGAACAGGAACAGTTATTGCCAGCACCTAAAAACCCCAGCCCTGGCAGGGTGGAATGCACATGTGCAAACCCTCCCTGTCCCGTTGGCGCTGTGGGTCTCCCACAGTTACAGGAATAGGGGTAACATGGATGCACCACACAAAAATCCCACCTGGGTTTATGCTTCGCTAAAGCATCTCTGAATAGGTGCAGGCAGCAGCAGGCAGGGCCTGCAGGCAGCACTGGGCCGCCCCGAGCTGCCAGCCAAAGGAATCGCTCCCCGAAAACCAGCACAGGTGTTTAACAGCCCCAGATGGCTGTGTGGTTTTTAAGCGCTTTCAAAATAAAACCATTTTAAGCCAGGATGACTCAGACCAACAGCCCATCTCCAGGGCAAACAGTCAGCAAAAGACATTTTCAACCCAACTTTTCAAACTAACCATACCTGAGGGGTGGAAATCTCAAAACTGGATGCACCCCCATTTTCTATAAGATGAGGGTCGAGCAAAACCTTTAATTTCTTGGGGATAAAATTACATGTCGGTATCATTTTTGCTGCTTTAAATGTTGCATTTTGGAGGGTCCATACTCAAATGCCTGGCAGGGAAGGGAAAATTAAATGAATCCCCAAAAATTTTGACCACAAATGCTCCAGGGCTTGGGTTTTTCACCTCATCTGAGAACCAGCCTCCATCCAAACACACCAAGGTTTTCCTGCATCTTTCCACACACTAGTGAGGTAGTGGCCTCTGGTCCTTCACAGTGGCTCCAAATCCCTCCAGAAAAGAGATTTTGCCTGCCAGGTAGGATAAAGAGGGAAATGACACAATTAACAACTCTTCTGGCAAGGAGGAGCTGTGCTTTATTAAGGAACCAAAAAGCATCCCTGGCTCCAGTATGAGCGCGGGATCGTGCTGTACCAGACATTGCTCATCCGTGGCCAAAATTCCTGCCCCGATAAGCAGCAGCCCCTTGCCCCCAGCATCCCCTTTCCCTCCAGCGTTCCTCTCTTTGTTGAGTCCCACCCTCAGAGGAGGTCACTTAGTTCAATTTTTTGTTTATTCCCTTATTCTGTTTTCCTGTCCCCAAATCCCTCAGCATTTTAAAGCCAAATCAAAGCCCTGTTTTGGGGTTGTTTTTTTTTAATTACTCATAATTAAGTGATTCTTGGCAGGGAAGACCATGGAAACAGTGTTATCCCACAGACAGGAATTCAGCTAGGAATTTCCTCTTAGCCTCCTAGCCCTAAATACATCTGGAAAAATGTATAATCACTTTATTTATTACAGCAAATATTTCCTTGCAAATACAGCCCTCCTGCAGCATCCCAGAACCTTTATCACAACAGCCTCCAGCAAGACCTTGAGCTGTGCCTTCGTTTCATTATTTGTTGAGCCCCACTTTTCCTCCTGCCAACGTCACCTGGAAAAACCCTCTGGATTTTTTTGGGTGGGTCTATTTTTCAGCATGGTGGCTGATGCTAGACAGCGAGAGCATCGCCTGCACCCACACAGCACTATATATTGCAGGTGCTGAACATCTGCTGAAAGCTCGGTGGTTTTGGCCACCGTCTCCATCGTGCTGATGCTCTCCTGTGAGTTACAGTGCAGCTGTGACAAAGCCCGAGCACCCCTTAGTGTAAAAGCAAAGTGGCTTTGGTGAGGGGAGGAAAGCAGTAAATCTCTGATGAAAATTGGTGATTGAAAATTGTTGATTGACAGCTGGCTGAACAGGAGCCAGCAGTGTGCCCGGGTGGCCAAGAAGGCCAGTGGCATCCTGGCTTGTATCAGCAATAGCATGGCCAGCAGGGACAGGGAAGGGATCTTACCCCTGGACTCGGCACTGGTGAGGCCGCACCTCGATTCCTGGGTTCAGTTTTGGGCCCCTCACTACAAAAAGGACATTGAATGACTCGAGCGTGTCCAGAGAAGGGCAACGGAGCTGGTGCAGGGTCTGGAGCACAGGTCTGATGGGGAGCGGCTGAGGGAACTGGGGGGGTTTAGTCTGGAGAAGAGGAGGCTGACGGGAGACCTCCTGGCCCTCTACAACTCCCTGAAAGGAGGGTGCAGAGAGGGGGGATGAGTCTCTTGAGCCAAGGAACAAGCGCCAGGACAAGAGGGAATGGCCTCAAGCTGCGCCAGGGCAGGGTCAGACTGGCTCTTAGGAAGGATTTCTTTGCAGAAGGGGTTGTTGGGCGTTGGAATGGGCTGCCCAGGGCAGGGGGGGAGTCCCCATCCCTGGAGGGGTTGAAGAGTCGGGTTGACCCAGCGCTGAGGGATCTGGTGGAGTTGAGAACGGTCAGTGTGAGGTTCATGGTTGGGCTGGAGGAGCTTCAAGGGCTTTTCCAACTGAGATGATTCTGGGATTCTGCCCGGGCTGACGGGGACCTGCAGAGCTGGGGATGCTGCATCTGAGCTTTGCTGATGAGCAGTGCAGTGGCTCTGGCTGAACGAAGCTGCCTTGATGGTCTTGCAGCATCTCACATGCTGTGGTGCAGGGTCTGGGGCTGCCTCGGAGCCTCGCTTCTCTCTAAGTGGGTTCAACAACATTTGGTAACGGTGTTCTGGCAGGGTGCATTGGAGGGAACCCATGTGTATGGGCCCAAGGGCGCACAGCAGGTGCCGCAGCCACACAGTGTAAGGGCTGGTCCCCCACAGTGACACGACCATGCTGTGTCCTCCCTCCCCGTAGCTCACAGATGCCACAGCACGAGCATTGCAAACTAGCACAGCACACCGAGAGGGCAGAAGCACAGAATCACTGGCTATCCCATGCACAAGCCGACAAGTCCCCAAGGACTCAAAGAGCCACAAGCCCTCCTGAACCCTTCCACCCCTCCATGGCCCCCACGTCTGGCCTCTGCACATGCTGCACATACACCCACATTAGAAGTTCAGCCTTAAAAAGAGTAATTTTAAAAGTTCACCAGCAAATGCTTGAGCTGTATTCCTACCAAGAAGCTTAATTCTGATGGAATTTACATGACAAACATCATACATGTGGGTGATACCCACAACTGCATCCCACATCCCGAACCCAAAAACTGGAGATACGCAAGGAAACAGGGAAATCCAGGCTGTTCATCAGCAGTCTCCTCCAGCCCTTCCTTTTTCTTAAGACCTGCTTGCAGCCTTGGGTCTCCAAAACACCAAAAAGTGTCAGCATTCTTCCCCTGTACATCAAAGGGTAAATAAACGCCAAGATTACTCTTTTCTGACATCTCACAGCATTTTAGGAAGACCACGTGGGTCTCCTAGGGCAGGTAATGATACAGCCAAGAGTAAAACAGCCCCAGTGTCCTCTTTCCAGGCTCAGAACTACCACCCAGAAATGCTCAAAGGAGCAGAAATGCTCAAAGTAGCAGGTTTAATAGGGTGGGCTGCTTCCCAAGACCCCAGCACATCTCAGGGAAACATCACCCTCCTGCTAAACCCCCAAAACTAAAGAAACTGCTTTCATGTAACTCCAACATGCCCTGTTGGGCTGCGTTGCTTTGAGCTCATCACAGTCTCAGCTTTGCACTTGAGTTTAGCTCTACTTTTCCAAATAAGCTCAAGGAAAAGCCTGTATCCAGGACTGTCAGCTCTAAATATTCATAAGTCATGAGACTGGCTTCAAAGTCATCAGATTTTTTAGAAACTCACTCATACATTGCTATTATTCAAACTTGTCTTTTTTTTTTTTTTTTTTTAAATGTTCTATATTTGGCTTTCTTTTGATGTATCTTCTCCTTGGGTTTGTGTTTCTCCCTGCAAGCACATGGGCTTTAAAAAAGAAAAAGAAGAAGAAAAGATAGCTGCAATTCTGATACATTCATACAGATCCAGATGTTAATCCTTAAAACAAAACAGATAAGTGGAAAAAAAAAAATCAGGATGAAGCTGCAGTAGCTGGTGGGAAGCTCCAGGAAATCTGCCTCATCACCCAAAATCCCATCTGGCACCCAGCGCCCTCAGAGGTCCCTGTCCCACGCTCAAGAGTGGTGGCAGGGACTGAGGTGGGGTGAGTATCAAGTACCTCATTGCTCTGCTGCATTTGGATCTGCTAGAAAAGCAGGAGATGGCCATAAACCTGCAGGTAAAATTCTAGAAAAAAGCTCTTTTAGGTGACAGGGCTTGTTGAATGAGTCAGCGCTGTTCCCAGGAGCTGGATATGGGGACAGGGTGAATCCCCATTTCCCACGGCTGCATCCTGCACCCAGGCAGAAGGAAAAAAAACACTTTGATTCCTGCTCCTGTTGAGAGAATTAAAGCAAAACCCCATGCAGCATCCCCGGAGAGCATACCAGTACCCACCCCCCCCAGCACCCTGACCTGCCCACGGGCTTCTCCATCCCCAACCAGCTCTTTTCAGTGCTCCCCAAATCTGAGCAACAATGGAGATAATCCCAGCCGCCGTGGCAGGTGTCTGCCTTGTCCTGCCATTGCACAGCAAAACACTTTGCATAATCCGACTAAATAAAATTGATGTGTCACTTGGCACAGCGCGGGGCCGGTGCGAGCACCCAGCTAATCACCGCGGAATAAAAGCTACCGGGACTTTGATTGCTGCTGTAGTATTCTCTGAGGAGCAGCTTTACCTTGTAAATCCTGGAGTATATAGTTTGATGTTATCACTGCAGGGGAGGCGGGGAAGAAAAGAGAAAAATAGGGAAGTAGAAAGCAAATGCCTGGGTACAGAGTGCTCATGCATTCACAGACTGGGTGAAGGAGATCATTTCTTACTGGTACTAGTGGAAGCAGCAGTCAGTCATCCCTGCACATCACGGCTCCTCTCCTGTTAAAAACAGAGGTGAGAAACCTCCCCAGAGCCAAGTGGCAGCTGACACTGTGCTGCTAATAATATCTAATTAATTATGGATAGCAAGGAAATTCTAGAAAAATAGAAAGATAGTTTAGTGTGGCTCCAGAAACAAATAAGGCAAGGGGGGTAACCCAGGCGGCTTCCCACCAGATGTCTGTCCCAGGTGGAAAACCACGTGCATTTGTGCAGGATTCAACTCAAAGAATAAAGAAATGCAAAACCAACTGGTTCCACTGGGTGGTCGTGTAGAAAATAAGCATCAGACTCATGTGCTCTCATTCTTAATGAGATAATGCTCAGGTTTACTAACAGCCCAGCACGCTGTAGGGAATGCGGAGAGACTTCCAGGAGGCTTTTGACTTCGAACACCCTGACATTTGAAAGCAGGATGGCAAAATATCAATAAACAGAGGCTAAGTGGCTTATGGAGTGGTCAATACCAGGCTCTGGCTTGGGGGAGCTTCCCAGGGCACAGCGGGGATCAGCACTGAGCTGCTGCCTGGGGACCTTGCTATTAATGAGCTGGAAATCCATCTGACCATCTCTGCTGAGTGCATGCAGAGTGTCAAGTAACGAGGGAGGCAGGACGTTATTAGAACAAACGGCCCTGAGAATGGGGTTGATGGCAAGGGGCGGGGGGGGGGTGGCTTTGGGGTGGGGGTCTTCAGCCAGGGGAGCCCATTTCACCTCTTTCAGCTCAGCCAAACCCAAAACCCCCATTACTTGCCAGTTGCCCAGAGCCTTGCGGGTATGAACAAGGCTGTTGCAAGGACGGGATGTGATCTTACATCTCTGTATCTCACTGAGCAGCTCAGCAGGAAACGTGCATGCACAGATCTAGGAGAGAAATTTCAAAAAGCATGGAACAAGCACAAAAATGGTTTTAAAGCAGAGAAAATACTATATAGAAAGGCTCATAAGGATCTCATTCTGCTTAAGCTTATGGGAAAGAAAGTTGACAGTGGCTTGACTATGTCCATGCACCTGAACATAAAGAAAAACTTGAGAACTAAAGGGCTTGTAGCTTGTTTTGAAGGAGGATGTTTGAAAAGCAGGGCCAGACTCGATGAAATAAGGAGGTACACCTCATTCATGGGCAGGGTGAGTAGGGACAGGACAGCCTCCAAGGGAAGTCAGGGCTATTCCTCTCCAAGTGGCTCAAAAATGAAGATGAGACACAATCTTGGGAGAGATGCATTGGTTGGACACAAGCTCAAACCAGGCTGATATCCAGCAGCCTGGGCTGGGTTTTTGATCCCTCGTGTCTTGGACCTGTGGATCTAAGGTGGCCCCTAAGGCCCAAGCCCTTCTGGGCTGAGCTCCCAAGCCCTGCCCTGAGGAGGGAGGTTTGGAGAGCCCCACCGCAGCAGGATCAGGCACCATCATAGGTAGCACAGGCTCTCAGCAGTCATCTCTTCACCCATCTGCTTTCAGACACACCAGCAATTCGTTGTCTAAATGTGCTCTGCCCCACAAGCCTCTAGAGCCACCAAACCCCAGCAAAAACCTGTTAAGAGTGGCTCATCCCACCTGGGTTCCCATCCATGTGTCCATCTTCCCTCGCTCCCTCCCCCCACAGCATCCTGCTGTGCCCGGCCACCAGCGCTGGGACAGTTTCTGCCCTTTCGTTTCCACATGGCCCTTCAACACAGCTTGCAAGTTGGTTTTTTGGGAAGCCAGTAGATCACCGGAAACATGCAGAGCAATTGCTTGAGGCTGATGGTGCTTTGGGTTTTTACAACGGAGGGGCTCAGGACAGCTCGTGAGGAAAGCAGGAGGCAACTCAACGTCGGTGCATAATCCTACAGTGACACTCTAACTGCCAACGGGAACAAAAACACAGCAAAACCTGCTGATTCTAGTAAAACAAACACTTAAACCTCAACCTTTGAGATGCATGAGCCTCCCATTACACCCCAGTACAACTTTACCAGCAGGTGAAGATGTGAGTGTTCAACCATCATAACATCCCTCTTGAAAGAAGAGTTTATAAAAGCCCCAAGGCTGGAAGTTATTAGTTACTGCTGCTTGATGGTCTGCAGATGGGGGTCCCCGAAGGAAACCTGTGCATTTGGCAGGGCTGCCGGAGCGAACCCTGGGCTACAGCATCCATCAGATGCTTTGGTTTCCCATTGTGAATTTATTCTTTGCTTCAAAACCAAGACATTTGGGTTTTTTTTTCAGAGAAATCCATCACTGTGAGCATGTCTTCAGTTCAGAAGGGCAGGACCTGGCTGCTTTGATCCTTGCTTGTAGAGCACAGGAGATGCAGGGACACAGACAGTGCTGCTGTACATGTAGGGATATTAATGGTGCTTTATCCTCCCAGGCTAAACACAGCCGAGCTTTGGAGAACTCCTGCCAAACCCCCCAGATTTGTTTCCAAAAACTTCCCTTCAAAAAAGGCAGATCCAGAGAAGCACAGTGCTGTAGTTTCACCAGCCTCTGCAGGGCATTGATCTGGACTTGCCAAATGAGGGGCCAGGGCCCTATCTCCTAGCAGGCTCTGTGTTTATTAATCACAGGCCTTGAGTACAAAATAGGCCAAGTTCTTCAAATCTGCAAACAATGTCTGAGTTCTCTTCTCAGTCTGCCTGGCATCATGAATCACTTAAAAGTCTTTGGGCTTTCAAGGAAATTTCTCATGTATTTGCTGGCACACATGATGTTTCCAGTAACAGGAACCACTGTGGAGTCATTGACTTGAATCTCTGAATCTTTCTGGAAATGTCATCTTAGAGACATTTTCAGTATTTTATTTGGTTGTTCATGAGAATTAAAATCCTCAGAGTTTCTACAGAACAAACTCTTCCCAATGCTTCTGTTTGGAAGTTGATGGAGGAAGCAACGATGCTCATTGCAGAGTTTACTGAGACCAAGCTGGTTGGTATTTTCTGAGTGGGGAAAACTTTATCAAGATCAGATCTTTTTCTATTTAAAGTAATCTACAGCAGTGGAGCTTTGCATTTGTGAGCAAAGGCCAACAAAAAAATCACCTTCCCTGGAAAGTGGATGAGACAATGCTTAGGATCAAGACAAGCAAGGTGCTCCTTTGCCTTAAATACAACACCCTTCCACTATATATAGATACTGCCTCTTGACTGTAGGGCTATGAATTATTTAAATTTTAATATAAATCTTCTCTTCCTCCACCTGCAAGTGAAAAAAAGAAGTCTGGTTGTTTGGAAGTCCCATGCAGACAGCTGCTTGGCATGTACTTTCTGGCCTGATGGCTTGCAGTTGAGTCCACCCAACCCAGACCTACCGCTGCCAAGTTGAACTCTACATGGATGGACCAAACCTGAAGTTCTTCAGATTCCCTGCACGCTCCTTGTCTGTCCAGACACATCCAAGTCCTTTCTGCATTTTTTGCACGCGTGCACGTCCCTGCCTGGGGAACCTCACCTCGGGTAGGAGAACAGGAGCTCACTTTTGCTGCTTGCTGCCCACGCAGCTCGGGAGCCTGGGGATCACCCCAGTGAAGGTGAGGCAGAACATCTGGCCCCCACGTGCATTGGGGAGGAAAGATTTCTCCTTGTACATCAGGGACCTCCTGTAAAACTCGCTGTTCTCTCTCAGCTGGAGGCTCCTGGCTGTCTAGACATTCTCAGTTATACGCACTCAAATCCCCAGCTGCTCCTGATCTGGCTTGAAGTGACCCTCCTGGCTCCCCTCCCAAGTAGGGGCCCACTCTCCCCACTAGCAAGACTCTCCCCAGCCAAGGGAAAGGCAGGAGGATCTTGATATGAAGGGCCCAACCAGCAGTGGTTTATCTGGATGGGAAGGGAGGGAGGGAGGGAGAAAAATCTTTCTGAAGGGACAGCACTCCTGGGAGCCCACGAAGGGTGAAGGAAGAAAAGACATGAGGGAGGACACTGGTTTCTGCAGGGAACATTCCCAATAAGAAAAGGGAAATATTTATTTTCTGCTTGCAGGAAGATAAAACCATTTAGTCAAAAGCCAGATTTCTTTCAGAAAACCCTCAAATGGTTGTTTCAACCCTCCAAGCTGGGCTGGGTAGCCCTGTAGCTCCTATTTTTTAGCTAGAAAAGGGGAAATGAAAAACATCCACCCAAGGGTCAAGCAGGGAAAAGCCAGAAGTCAGACCTGCCCTCCCTGTTAACTTGCTGCCTTCCCCTGGGCTCCGTTAATTTTTCGGCTTTAGGTGCCCGAAGAGCCCCCATAGCACAGGGGGGCTCTGGCAGCACTTTGAAGTGCCTTTCGACATGGATCTGAAGATGTCAGTGGAGGTCAAGGTTTCCAAACAGGACAAGACAACGCATGTGCACATGGGAGTGGAAAAGCAAAGCAGCTTGCCCAGGGCTGGGGAACACACCAGCTTCCTGGCACACACACAGGCAGGGTTTGCCGAATCACATTTAGTGTGAGAAGAGACTCTGCTTTGTACAGACCCTGCTTGTACAAAGCTCAGCCTAGTCCTTGCCTGGACCCTCTCCTCAGGAGAATTACTCTGGCCCATTCTCCCTTCCTCCACCCCTTCCCTGGTTCCTCACTTCGATTTAATCAGAAATCAAGAGGGGAGGGGATGCACCACAGACCTGAGATTAGCCAGATGTTACTCATTGCTCTCCCCAACCTGATGAGCTGGATTTGTGGCCTGAGCTTGACAGGCAGTTTGGCCCAAATCCCACGTCACCCTTGAGGCCGAGGCCAAGCCCTGGCTCCTCTGGCTGCTAACACACCTGGCTGTGCAGCTGCTCTGCAGAGCCACAGCTGGATTTCAGCAGCCTGGGAGCTGCCCCTGACACACCTCCCTCGCCTTCGCAAGGTGACGCCAAAAAAAAAAAAAAAAGGCCCACAGAGAAACCATCTGTGAGGAAATCCACCAGCACCATCCCTCCTCGGGTCTGTGGGCTCAGCCTCAGCACAGCTCCCCGCCTTGCTCTGCAATTTAACCCCCCACTGAGGAGGCGTGTCTGGGTCGCTTCCCTGGAAAGGGCAGCAACAGTACGCAACCCCTCACCATTGAGCAAGGGAGCCTGAGGTTATTTTCAGACTTAAGCACAGCCTTCTTCCCTCCCCTGCCTCCCCTCTGCTGCTCTTGCAGAGGACAATTTCTACCAGAAACAGCAATTTCCCGCTCAGTTCAAAGGCCGGGGCCCCTGCCTCTGCAGTCTGCTTTACCTAGAGCTTTAATAATACAGCATTTAAGGCAAGTACTCCACAAAAATGTATTTCTACACACACACACACACACACACACACACATGCCTATATATAATTTTAAGCACTGATGTAACTGGGATTCTACTGAATTCCTTTCTGCTGTTAAGTATGGCCTCATCTTGAGCCTGTCTTCAGACATGAGTTTTCAGCGAGTTAAAAAGAAAAGAAATACCAGGCTCACACTCCTGTGTCAAACTTCTGTCTGCCTTAGTTTTACATGAAAGAGATTTCTTAAGTTTCTCCTGAAAATACGCATCCATACAGCAATACCTTGAAAGGGAAGGAAAAGCAGTCATCACAAGTGCTCTGGAAGCCTCTCACAAAGATCACTTCCCAGCAGCACAAGCTGCAGTAAGAAGTGAAGTTTTCCAGCCAGGTAACACGGAGGCAGGAGTACACGCTCTCTTCAGCAGGGAGTGAAAGGCCACCACAGCATCTTTAGTCAGGTAGCTGGAAGAATGAGGAGAAAAGCAGCAAGGGAATGAGATCATTAGGATGATGTTTGGTCCTGTTGTCTTTCATAAAGTGAACCGAGAACAGACTGAGAGCTGTAGGTTTAAGTTAAAAACCAAACTTGTGGCGTTGTCCAAGAGAATTGATACAAAATCTGCACAATTTGCATAAAAAAGCTCACAAAAGGTTACTACTGAGGGGTTCTATAGGGTTGCTTTAGGATCCGACCCTTCTCTTCCCCAGCCCTTGGGGTACACCACCAACCACCTCAGCTCTGAACGGTGCCTGTTTCTCCCTCAGTCCTTGTTCCTGCCTTATGCTTGTCTCCTTCCCTGAGGATTAGCAGAAAGCTCTCCCCCACCCGTCTCCCCAGAACTACTCTTCGGTTGTCTCCGTTTGAAACAAAAGAGGATCCTGCCTATCTTTGCTCTGCTATGAAGGGCTGTGCTTCACCCGTGCACTGCATTTCTTCAAGCCCAGAATCCCTTTTCAGAAACCCACCGGGCCAGAGACTGGCCTGACCACATCTAGACCCTGCCTGGCCAGCACCGCTCTGGGCGCACCGAACACATCCTGAACAAAGCTGGTCCCTACGGAGACAGCGATGGTCCCAGAGGAAAGAGGGTTCACTCTTCCATTGGTAGGCGGACACAGTTACACACAAATAATCCTGTTTGCCTGGGAGCATCTTCCCTGGGAAGTATTTCGCACTCTTCAGTGACAAGGAAGCCCGGTAGCCAGCTGGCAGACAACCACATCTAGAGAAAGTTGCAGATATCTTTATTTCCCTTTCCTATGCTCACGCCAACATATTTTTTTTTTTCTGCTTACCAAGAAAGGCAGACAATTCATTTTAACTCATTTTAAAAAATGAAGCTTGTGTACTCACAGGGACTGCATACAAAAAGGGATGAATACACAGATGCAAACAAAACACTGAATTACCATTATGGAAATTAATTTTAAGAGTCACAAAGCATATTATTCCTGGAAATTGCTTTTATTTAGCAATTATGTTAACACCGCAAGAAGGCAGTTGGCATTGAAAACAAACAGTTCAATTTAAAAAATCAGGGAAGTGAATTAACTGAAATTTCAGGGCACTCACACCTGAATACACTCCACTACCTTGAATACTTAAGAATCCTCAATCAAAGGCTTAGGCTTTTGTTTGCTGAGGAGTAGAAGAAAGAGGATAAAAGAGTAAGAGAAGCTGTTTATTTCTGAAGTTATTTATATGGTTTTGCAAATCGAAGTTAAACCCTGACAACCAACCAGCAGGGGAAAAAAACTGAAGGAGTCAGTGACAATACTGAGATAATATTTTAATTCTTTTTTTTCCAAAGGTTGTTTTTCTTTTTCCTGTAAAATGGCTTGTACTTCCACAGGTACAACAGCAAAGAAATTTCAGTCCATTTCACATGGTGTATAAAAGACCAATTTTACAAATATACCCAGAAGTTTTAGCAGCTGCTAACACTGTTTAAAGGTAAACATCACTTCTCCATCGTAAAGGGCTCTCTGTGTGAACGAGACTTTCCCTACGGTTGTGCCACAAGGAGCCTTCCAGGGGCTCTCCATCATGTTTTTGATCCGAAAGGAAAGTGAGACCCTTCCCTAATCACCATGACACCTACAGAAGGTACTTCCAGGTGACTCAAAGACTGGTTTTCCCCATCAGGGAAGTATAAATATGCCCCGTTAAAAGGAAATCTTGACAGCCACCAGTTTCATTTCTAGTTTGACTGTCCAAGCAACTCATATTTCTGTTCCGCTGCTAGTAAATAAAAACTCTGATCAACACAGAAAGTAAAGCTCTATCTTTACTACCTGTGGAGGCTGACTCTGTTCTTTCAAGACTGAAGTGTCTGCTGCAGTCAATGGGGCACAGTCTGCACAGGGCCTGCAGAACTACTGCGACTTCATCCTAGAAACTACCCTCTCTCCACCCCCCACCCCCCAAAAAAACAGTCTTACTTTCTAAGTTTTTCCTTTTAATTCACAACACCAAGTGTGAAGACTTGTGAAGAGTGCTTATAAAAATCCAAATAATGAGAAAATCTGTAAGAGACATTTGCAACTCCAATTTATATTTTCCTTGAAGAGATAAGCAAGCCTGAAGGTATCTTTTTAATTCTCTTCCTTGTTTGTTTTCTTTCCAAGCTGTATTTATTTGTTTACCTGTAACTACATGGATAAATAGAAAACGAGAGGAGCCAAGAACTCACAAGAGGCTGAAAACTGAGCAGACAAGGAGGAGGAGGAATCCTTGGCCAGAATACTGCAGAATAGCTGTGCTGTCCACAGTCTGCCTAACAGACTTCTGGTTCCTACCTGTTCCCATCAACCTACCTGCCGATTCCACTTCTCATCCAATGCAGCATGTTAACAAGTCTCGGGGAAAAGAAGACTTAACCATCCGTGACAGAGCGTTCCTTTACAAAGAACAGACAAGCACGGCTCATTTCAGAAGCAGATTTGCAGCTCAACTTTAAGCGAGAGCAGGAGTCAAGCCAGGTCAGTTTTCCTACCACACTAAAGCCACATTTAAATGCCTCGATCCATTCTCACAATGGCCAGATCGCTTCCAACAGCTCTCTGACCCCAGACAAGCGTCAAGACTATGAGCTGGCTGAACAGAAACACGACAGGCTTGGTGAAGCTTCCTACCACTTTCAGAAGAATGACAAAATGGCGATCAAAGCAATCAGCTGCTGCAACAGCACTAAAGGGAGAGTTACCGGTTGAAACCAACAGTTTCTTTTGGGTGTGTGGAGTTAAAAACTAAGTTCTATTCAAAGACTATTGCAGTTTCTCACTATCATATGCTCAGCACCCCTGCTCCTCACTCAGGCTCTGAAGCAGAACACTCAGTTCCAGGCACTGCCATCAGAACACCGAAGAATGTTTTGTTGGGAAGATCACAGCCTTTCCATGTCATCCTAGTACTTCCTAACAGACTGAGGAGAACCCTTTTTAGAGCCTGAACCAGGTCTGAAAGCGGGAATGGCTACAATCACATTTCTGATCAGTTCCTGGTATGCCTTTGCTTCAAGGTGGGTCTGTCCCTACTGGAATCATCCCGACAATGGCTTTTGTCTCCTCTGAGCCCCATTCCACCCTTACAAAGGAAAAAAAAAGTTCCTCCTTTAATTACTCTGCAAGTACAGTACTATTACTGTACCCTGAGGCACAAAGTGACCACACTTGAAAAAAATTCATGACTAAAATGTAGTATCATGACAACTCTTTTGTACGAGTTGGACCACGATTCAAAATAAGAACAACGCTTACCACTCAGTCGTCTATTCAGACTTCAGCACTCTATCAAAAAGCTGCCAGGAAAAAGGAAAGTGTTACAGCTCCAGCATGCATGGATGTGACAGAAGTAGTTGGTTTTTTTTTTTTTTAAAGATCAGACTAGAAAAATACTTTTAGTTATAAGTTATGCAGTCAAAGATGGTTTTGAAGCATCCAAATAGAATCAACAGTAACAGGTGAAAAAAAATCCTTGCAGAATACATTGCCAGCATTTGAAATGGTGTGTAAGAAATACTGTAACACTGAAATCATGAAATAAACTTTCAAAACAAAGTTTAAAGGTGGTTCTCAAGTTCACTCACTCCGAACAGAACCAGTCATATTTATCCAGAAACTACCTTCTCCTATCGAGTTGTCAGACCAGTGAAGGTGTTTACTGATATGAGGGAAGGAGAAAAGGGCTAAGCAGCCAAATGCTCTGTCATTTCATTAGAGCAGCATATGTGGCAGTAGTGTTTGAGAAAAACAAGGCTACAAACTGTCCTGCCTTCCCAGTAAATTGAGCTCTGTGGGACTCACCCTAGATTTGAATACTGGTTAGTGCCAAAGTACCTGGATTCATGCAAAGGAACTGAGGAAGTTTGTTTCCCGGGTAAGAGGAGAGTTCTCCTTCCTGCAGTTCTTCTTGTGTTATACAGAATTGCTGAGAGAGAAGGAAACAAAAGTCTCGCTTAAAACACAGTCTTTTCAAACGGACACTTCCCTCGGATACAAACCATTAGCCAGTCTTCCACTTCATGCAAGCCAAGAGCACCACAACCAGATGGTGTGCTAGTGTCTCCGGTGAGGATTCTTCTAACGCTGTACATGCCCTTTGCACAGGGTATAGCTATAGGAAGCCCTGAAGCAGCAATTAAACTGCAACAGCAAAGGAAGAAAGTAAAGAAGCTCGATAATGGAGATGCCTGGGAACCTTCATGTTTACAGTCCATTTATGCTCAGAGGGAGACTACACATGCAAGTCCTGCTCAGCTCAGCAATACAGCTGCCACCCCAGACCTGTCAAGCTGTTGTACACGAAGCCCGAGACCTCTGGCCACCAGCCTTAGCACACGGCCTGTGGCCTTAATTCAACAAGGAACTTTTCCTGAAAGCGTGTTTTCATAGCATCTCTTGTGAGAAACAAAGTATTTCACAGAGTCCAATAAGAAGGAGGTGGAGGTGAGACTGCCTCTCACAGATGAGGTATATGCTAAATAGAAATAATGCTGCAGTATGCATATGGGACCTGAGGAACTTGTACTGAATATAAACAAGGAAGAGGCACCTTCACGTTTATGACAGAAACCACGACAAGGAATTGAAGGCCAAAGGCATTTCTTCCCAATCTGGTTGGGCTGCCACTCTTGATGAAGATTAGCCACAAGCTTGTCTTGTGGGAGTAAGGACTCGGAATACGGAATCACAAGAGGATCTCATTGAAAAGGCACTAGGAAGAAGCATATAGTTTTAGGTTAACAAGATTCATCCTATTTCCAATTACCGAGAGGGACAAAAACTGTACAGTTTGGGATTTTTAGAGAAAATGCTGCAGAAAAAGAGGTTTTTTTTTAAACAGCAAAAGCGTAAAAAGAAAAGTAAAGCTATTTTCAAATTATTAAAATGCTGAACATTTATACAGCAAAATTATATTAAAACCAGCAGCAGACAAAGTACGTCCCCATCACCGTTGGCAAGGGACATGTAAAATGTTTATAAGGTTAACTATAAAACAATTTTACAACCAAAATATGAACAGGCCAATTCAAGTATATATATACAGAATATATTAAAATCATATAAATTATATATTTATACAAAGGGCACAAATATAGCAAAAAGCTATAGTTGATTAAACAGAACTGAGCTTGAATGATCAACTTCATCTAGAGATGTTATAGTTTTCTCCCAAATTCTTTTTTTTTTTAAACCTGGATAGATTGATACCTCAGATACCAAGAGTACAGAAAGCAAAAGAAAAAAACCCACAAATCAAAAAGTTATTCTGTATGAAATGAAACTAACAGTGGGCGGGGTACATCTCATCTGAAATTCTGATTTAATTATTTCCATAGTAAACATTTATCAGCTCTCTTAAAAAGTCAGGAATTTCAAGTGATCCACTTCAGATGTACCACCCTGGTGCATATATTTGATTACATTTGAATGTTGTTTGATTTGCAAACATTTGAAAAAAATGGATACAAACACATCTCAATCTGCAAAAAAAGGTGACAGATGGCAGCAAGTTGAAAACTGAACAAAAATACTCAGCTGAACTAGAAACGATGCTCTCCTTACAGCATTTTGGCTAGTAAGCGAGCTTAAAAAAATAACTTATTTTTAATTGCTTTTTTATTTCAAAACATAACAGCATATAACCACAATCCATTGAAGCACTTGAGAATCTAAGCAGTCCCATCCATGGGCTTATATTTAAACATGAACTAAGTGCTTTCCTGAATTCGGGTCTATGTAAATAAGTTCTGTGTAAGTTGTACCTCAACCTTCTGTCTGGGTGTGGCACTACCTCTTCCTTAATGCAGTTTTCAGAGGCTCGCTACATCTCAATAAATCCAATGGTCCTGGGCATGCAAGGAGCAGTTAGGGTAAGCTAAGTTAAGCAGAAATAAAAAGGCTGGACTACACATGTACAGAACATTGGTTTAAAAACAGAACTAAGTATGTAAAAAAGTAAAGCAGTTTCACCAGATGCAGGTTAAATGGGTAAAAAGAAAAAGAAAAAAACCCAGCCATATACCATACATAATGAACAGTGGATATCTATTACACTGAAAGGAAATCAATGCAAACAGGATTTCCTCAGTTTCAAGTAATCCTTGATGCCTTTTTGGCCAGCTGTGTTATAACATAATAGATATTTTAATAGCTTTTATACTCTACAATTTAGGCGGCTAATTTTTCTCTTAGATATCCAATTATCTCTAGTGAACATTCACCTATGGTTGTCCACACATTCTGTATTAGCTCCTTGAGAAACTATTCAAGTTAAATTATATTGCAAATTAAAGACAGTTACATTCTGTATGTTCCTTCTAGATTTGAAAAATAGGTTTTAAAGGCTTGTCAAAGTTTAGAAGAAAAAACCTTTCCATTAAAAAATCTTAGTTTAAAAAAATCATTAAGACACCTTCTTCTGATCCAGGGTACTAATAAAAAGATTACAAATATACTACAATTTGACCAAGAAGACTTCATGAATATGCTGCTTTTGAGCATGCAACACCACTGATATCTGTCACGTTCCAGGTATCAATGTATCCCAATTCCACCACAGTCCCTCACAATTGCCTTGTCAGTTCCCCATCCCCACCCTACCACCCTATTAATAACATTATAAAAAAAGGTAAAATCTAGAGTTAGTGGCAAAATCTTCACAGTAAATTGTTAAAGAAAATGTTATTGTGGTCATTGCGAAGTGATAAATCAGTCAATTGGACCCTGAAAAATTAGCTTGACGCAGTTGTGTTCCCCAGACAGCTGTGTTGCACAAAACGGGCAGGCAGCATGAAATGCATGAGTACCGTGAGGCAGCGGGATTTGAGACCAGTATTTTGCAGACTTCTCAGAGCACACGTGTCCGCAAGGGGTGAAAGCATGAGTCGGAGGACCAGCATCCACGTAAAAGCCTGCTTCACAACCAAGCCAAAGAGGCACATAGGGGCCAATGGTTCTGCACATAGGACATTCCCGCTCGTTGGCTTCTGTGTCGCTGCGATGTCCCCAGTTGTGATAGCCATGAACGTGACCGCAGCTGAGGTATGCCCAAGGCTGCTTCTCTTCTACCACATCTTTACGGTTGATGCTGGGAAATGCTAAAGTGTTTAACCCAACGGGACACTGCGGTCTGGCAGCGTTTATCTCCTGTCGCAGAGCTTCGATGTGTTTCTGAGTTGGAGTGTGAAACAGTCCATCTGCCGTTCTCCACAGAAGGGTGGCTCCACACAGGTCGATGAGGGAGCCATCTTGGAGGACGTTGGTCTCATTTTCTACCTAGTAGTAGAACACAAGGAGAAGTAGTTAAGCCCTAGAGCTTTTACAGACAACTGATTTAGTTCTGTAAACGTGTCATCCTTCTCACCAAACCCCTCCCTAGCACGCTACCTGATTTTGTCTTATTGTTTCCTTGTGGCCCCCCCATTTGTCTGAATCCATCTCTTGTCTCTTATCCTATACTTAAGATCATAATGAGCACTGCTCTCTTATTCTGTGCTTGTACAGGAGGTTCTAAATTTGCAACTGTCACATGCTATGGCAATACTAATTATTATACAGAGTCTTCCTGCCTGCAGTTCTTTAGGAAGGTATTACATTAGTGATCACTAACTTCTTCACAAATACCCCCGACCTCTGAGCATGCTACTTTTTCTCTCTAATACTGATTCTCTGTATGCCTTTATCTTGTTTAAGTTAAGTCATGATAGACTGAAGACGAAGCTTGCCATTCTAAGGGCTGTATTAGCAGATTGCTCTCCTGGAATTCTTTGCCCATGTAGACTGGCAGAGGCTGCTCACGCAGCAAAACATCCTTTTTGGACTAAAAACTGCTACCCAGGACAGACCAGCTGTCCTGCCACTCAGATACCATTTTTTTGGCTTGTGGCAACTATAAAGCATTTTGCAGAAGCACGAGCTCCCACAGCGTACCTCATCAACAACAGGGATACTCTTCCATAGAAACATTAGGGATAAGTGACAAATGCAATACTAGCTACTGGCATAGATTATCATTACAGCAGAGTGAACTACCAGTTGAACTTCTCAAGTGACAAGTTCTGCAACTGAAACCACACAAGCTCGACTTCTGAACAAATAACAACCCCAACTAATTAGGCCCTTTATTTAATGAGGTATTCCATGCAAATACAGCCCCAATGTACATTGCCTAAAGGCTTCTCTCATCTGACTAAAAGCAGGCACTTAAAACATTTTCAAGGGATTGTGCCAAACACACGTTGTACTTTGCTGAAGTATTCTTTATGTCACAAACATATAAGCAACTTGTGCTATTGCTACCAATTCAGTAATGAAGAATATATATTAAAAAGGTTCTTTATGAAATTAAAAGAGGAAAACAGACCTACTGTATGGCTTTATGCATAGACAGTTTGTAGAAAATACCACTAAGGCAAAACAAATACCCAAATACAAATGTATTAAGTAGGTCACATGAAATCATCATGCCTGTCTGAGAAAACTATGAATGACAACCAATTTGGCATTTACATTTTAATCCAGTTTAAATTCACAGATTAACTGTGGATCATCCTTGCACAAAACACCTCAACAGTACAATACAGACTACAGATAAGAGGTCACGTGTGTAAAGTGCTTCCAGCAGAAAAATTCAGCAGTACAAGTAGAGATGAGAGAAGCCTTGGTTTGATGCACTTTTCAGATAATTCCTTCACAAACAGCAAAGCAAAAAGCTTTCTCGTATGCAGTGTGTTCAATTCATTATACAGTGTGCATTTGGTTTTATGAACCCAATCAACGAACACTGATCACATCAATACCAGTGTGCCATGTAATTTTATTTAAATGAGAATTCAAGTCATTTTGGATGCAGGGAAGGGAATTTATTTGTTTTAGTATGCCTTTCTTCAGAAGCACTAAAAAGGTGTTTTGCTAACCACGTACAAAGGGCGCAATTGCAACATCATCTGTCCCAGGCCCCGAGGCGATGTTTGCCTGCCACCATTAAAGTGACAAAGCAATTTATGTACTGCAGGTTGCCTACTAAAAGCAGAACCAAATAGTCAAACTCCATTTTCCTAACTCCTTTAAGCAGTCGGTTTTCTGCAAAGCCAATGGCAAAGTTGGAAAGTCATTTCAGTGCGAGTATGTGGGATACTTCTAACACCGTCAAGCTAATGGGACCTCAAGGTAGCAGTAAGAAAGCATGAAGAAGAGAAGGATATTCCCCCCGCCATGCACACTTTCGGTCGTTAAAATCCAGCGGCTGGATGATAAAGTTACAAAAGAAAAGGGGCATCTTCAGCTGCTGTGAAGATGCCCCTTGAACATCCTCTCACTTCCCGAACCCTAACAAAGGGCAGAATGGGCTTTTCCAGGTCTGCAGGCAGGACAGCATTCCAATCCACCCAGAGATAAAGAGGACTTCTGGGGAAGCTCATCTGCCTGACTGGAAATACGGTTGTCCCTGTATTTTGCTCGGCTACTTCTATATGGTGGATTTTTTTTTTTTTTTTGCCTTCTTTTGAGGGTCAGGGGGAAAAGGGATGAGTGATGGTTCTCCTTTGTAGGCTCCACAGATTTTGGGAAAGGGAAAGAATGAGAGTGCTGTGGGAATTCCCTCCCATCTTCCATGGAGAAGCAGACACATGCTTTCATGGGAACCTGTCTCCTGGTTATGTATGCCACAGGTCTCTGTGGCAGCTGAAATCTCTCACTTTTGGTAAAGGCAAAGCCAATTCCACTTCACAGGATAAACCAGGAATATACTTAGCAGGGCTTCTCTTATCTTCCTAGTGGCAGGTAAATCAAACAGAAGCTGCATTATCCAAACTTGTTTTGCATGCAAGTGGACTCTTCCTGTTACCATAGTACCACAAAAGACAGATCCCCATGCAGTAACTTCCAGATGGCCCCAGGTCCCAGGAGAACATTCCAGAGATGGAGAGTCAAGAGCAAAGTTTATTTAGCTTTTACACTCTGCTATTTCAGTTGGAAAAGTGACATTAGTGGAAAATTTAAGAAATCGTGTTCTCTATAAGCAGAAACAGAATAGCTGTACAGAATCTACTGTAACACACCTACTTAGATGATTTCAGTGCCCGCTACCCAGGGACAACGCTATTATTCTACAGTCACCCTATGACAGCCTCCATGCAATGCTGGGAAAACAAGTATTCCTTGTTTTGTTTTAATTACCAGTTACTTTCAACTTACCAGTTTCCCCCTCTGTTGAGCAGACCTGGTTTCCCGGAGAGTGTACACATCACCACAGACTGAGATTTCCCGCCAAACTCCAGGTTTAGACTCCTCCGTGAACCCTCCTTTTGGATGCATGACCAGCACCCCGTTCGTTGTCAAACCATCCATGTGGCCATCAGGATTTTTCCACTTTGCCGCTTTTTCCTGCATGTGACAAACCACCCCAGGAAAGAAAAAGTTTGTCTAAAAGTTTATGGACTAAAGTTTTACACACTAAAGTTTTACTAGCATTGTCTAAAATACAACATTTCCTCACCGGCCAGCATTGCTTAGACACAGATTTACAAAAAAATGCATTTTTAAGAATACCTTGTGCCAGTGTGGTAACATCTTTTGCTTATGCATCTTCAATTACTATTCTATCTTAAATATTACTATTTTTAACTCAGCTGAGTGTCTCTGACTCAGGTCAGTTAAAGGCCTCAAAGGTCAGTAACCATAATGGAATACCGTGGCAACGGGCACATCCTTTTCCATAATGCAGCTGATGGGCTCCTTGGTCTTCAGCACTCAGAACTGCAACAGCACCTTATTCACAATAACTATCAAGAACGTATCAAACAAACCTAAAGAAAATCTGCTAACAGTTACTAAAGTAGAGCTTCACTGTTAAAGACAATTATGACCCTGAGTCCATACTGGTAATAAATCAGGCACATAAAACTGCAGTTTGTACTGAACACTGCAGCTGGTACACTCTAGTAATAAAAGTCTAATGACTGTATAAGTTATCAACTAGTACAAGGAAATTTGGGGGCTTGAAAATAACAGAGAATAAAAAACAGAGTTTGCTCGTACATAACAATTACTAGTAGTACTTACACCAAGAAATATATTTTTAGATGAGTCAAATCCAGCTGCAAAAATCCTTGCTGTGTATGGTGGGCTCCTGTCACAAACAATCCTACACGCAAAACGGGATATGGTGCTTTGCGTAATCTGGGTTTCATCATTATTTTGACTTCCAGAAATGGTATCTGTTACTACAAAGTCTATGGGGCTTTCCGTTGACCTCCCAACCTGCAAAAAAAATTAAGATATTGATATAATTAGAAAGAGCCATAGAACTATCAAGCATTAAGGACACAGTTTTGCCATGTTAATGTTGATGACATCACTAAACTACTGTCTACCGAATTTGTGGATGGCAAGATCCAACCAGAGACTAATCTATATTTTCACATTTGTCCTAGGCAGAAATACATCACTGACATGGCATGACAAATTTTCACTTACTACAACTGATGTACATGCTTGCCCAACACAGCCACAATTCACTGTTTGCTAGAGTATTGTCAACAATATGAAAGTATTAACACCTTGCTATTTCATAATCCAATAACAGCAAATTACCACTATATTCTGTCAATTAAGAAAATGCTAAATTAATTTGTCATGAAAATAAAGGAACTTTTTTAAACCCAGAACTCATTTTGATATGTCATAACAAAAAGCTACCCACCTTCGTGTTTTCAGAATTTGTAGCTCCAGAATAGAAGAGTAATAGTATTGCAGGTAAAACCCACCATGTGATTACATTTATTCCTAATCATGCGCATGCATGACTACAGAAATTAAAAAACTTGCTTCAGCAGAAATAAAACACAGCTGATGAGTAGACAAGAATATTTTTCTATCTTGCCATCTATAAATTTTAACTCTAAAACTGGAAACATCTAGGCATCTGGAACAGAAAACTTCATTATAAAATGGACAGAGGGATCTGACTGACAACCAAACATACAGTGAGACTTTATCAATAGTTATACATGCAAATTAGTGTTGCACCAACTTCAAGCGTAATTGGGAAGGTGGAGTTGAAGAACAAGGAGTGGAACAGAATATTAATTTTACAGACACCTTGTGATCAAACAGAAGAAAATTAAGACTATTCTTCACATGAAATCACTTTCAGTATCAGGCATCTACATTTATATAAAATAACCTCCTCACTAAGCATGATCTCATTGTCCCCCAAGAAGTTATGTTCTGCTTAGCTTCTTGCTGTTCAAAGCCAGCTATAGAAAGACATGTATGGTTCCATCATTAACAAACATCTCTGCCAACTAAATCTGCTGTAAAGAAACATTATTCAAGAGTCAAGGAAAGTGGTAATATTAATACTTAACCCTTGTCACAACTGAACTGATAGCAACAGTACCGGGATCTCTCCCGTACTTCTCTTCTGCTTTGAGTTCTACTTTGCAGTGTTAAACTTGAACGCGTCAAAATTCATGTCTTAAGTGACACGTGCAGTCACTTTCTCCATATCACAGGTCTCGAGTATAAAATATGATGAGCTTGCTGCAGATAACGTGCCAAGGAAATACTGAAAAAGGCCTAATCAAACCCATGTGTTTCAATTTTTCCACAGAAAGTAAAGTGACTACTAGAATACCCAAGAAACAGAGCTTAGAAACTGTTTAATATGGGACACTTCTGATTTATATAACTTGACAAGTTGAAGCTAAAACTTATAAAGCTATATTCTTCTGCCTTTTACAGAATTATTTCTAACAGACTTCTATTTCCCATCCAATGCAATTCCTCCTAAGAGTCAGGACCAGCAGCAGGAAGCTTATTCATAACTTCTGACTATTCTCTATCTGTATGTGAAGTCTCCTAAAAGATAATCAATAACATGAAATAAATTTGTTCATAACAAGTTTCTGCCTGTTGCAGTCTCCCAAACAGATCTCTATCTCAAAGCTTCTAGATGCAATTAGAGAAAAACCTACCTTATTTTCCCTTAAAGGATGACAAAACACCCAAGTGTTTGTTTCCTCACATCATACTAATCAGTGAACGTGAAATCCAAATATGCTTGGATATAAGCATTAAAATCTATACACAAAGCTTTTGTGATTTTTAAAAGCCCTGAAACTACATGTAACATTTTAAGCAACAGTGTAATTATATATCTTATTTGTGTCACAAGTATGTTTATACAACATCAAATATTTTACATATTTGGTTTCCTTTGGTTTTTTTCTGTTGAAAAGCCTTCTAGAGGATCAGTCTCATTCATGGTGCTACATTTCAACACCGGAAATTATTTTAAGTAGTCTTCAAAACATGGCAGTTTGCTCATGCTCCGTATATCAAATCAAAATTTGAGGTTTGAGATCACCTGAAAAAGTCCCTTGGGAACAAACGAAGAACCTGATGCTACCAACATTTACCCACCAAAAATTTTAACTCATCTGATGTTGTGGTCAGACTACAGACCTAGTTCCATTATTCAAAGTTACTCTTTACAGACTTTAGTACTCATTTTTCTTCCATTTTCCTCTATAGCATAGAAGACTTTCTTCTTTCTAGTAATTTTAAGCTATATTTTGGGACTCCTCTTGTTAATTGTGTCATATTATATATTATTTCATTAAGTTATTTCCAATAACAAACTATAAATCTTCCAACTGATGCATAAGACAGCATCTGTTGTCTACACTACAGGTTATTGTTAAAAGCTGTGTAAAAGCCAGGCAGTCAATCAATTTTCTAGTGTCTACTGTCAATCAAAGAAATGCTATTAAAAATGCCCACTCCCGCGACAAGGCAAAACCAGACAACCTGCCAGCAGATAATTTAACAGTTGCAGATTCCTGGACTTAACAGAATTTCACTCTGATAATAGGGAGAATTGGACCATGCATCTTCTGGAGGGCTGTTCTTTAGGAAAAAACAAATCGATGCTTCATATTGAATTACCTGCTTCTTGTATAAACTTGCAGTTATTTAGGGTACAGGTTGCTACACATTTTGGTTCCTTGCAGTGGTACAAACAGGTTTAATCAACCCATTCTCATCCAATCAAACCATGAAGGAACAGGTTCTACTCCAACTGACACATCATCAACAGAATGGTTACTAAACACTCAAAAAAATCTTCCATTTTTAGCAGCATATAGCTACTGCAGCATACAGACTTTGGGAGATGCCAGATGGAACAGGTTAAGTTTGTTATTACATGAAGAAATCTGAGCTGTATGTCACTAAGACAAAGTAGCATTTGTACACAAATTTCACCACAGAATTATATTAAGAAAAAAAGGAAGAAAACACACACCCAACAGCAGAACAACAAGTACAGTGTGGGTGGGAAAAAAAAAAAAAGAAAAAAGCCTATTCCCAAAACCAAGTGCAGGACAAGAGAACAGAATCATATGAAATGTCCAGGACAACCTTCCAAAGCACTTGAACACCTCCCAGTTTCAAAGCCCTGCTGCAGGAGGTTGTGAAGCCGTCTTGTTAAAGTGATCTAGTGATCCAGCAGATGTTTGTCAAGTGACTGAGCAGGATACAAGTCAGCAGGGAAGACAAGAGCACCCATTTCTGCATTGTTTCCAGCTTTCAAAAAGCAAGAACTTTCCTGGTTAGCGCTTTAATATATTCAAAAACTCTTAAAAGACTACACTAATTTGTAAATAACTTCATGTTACCTTCAGAAAAAAGCTAGAAGAACAAGGGGTAGGACAACTACTATACAAAACTTCACCATGCATCCACTGAATGTGCATTTAACCGCCATGGTTAAGAAACGATGTGTAACTGTGGGGTGGGTAGAGTACGTGCATGGTGATTTAAACCACTCAGCTGCTAAGCTATATGCAAGAAAATACCATCATTTTCATTTTGTTATGGAAAATGTCAAGAAAATTGGTATTTAGCCTGAACACTGCTCTTCAATGCCTTCTGAATTTCCTTACTGCCCCTTGTATAGTTTCCCCATATTTTCCATATGTGCCTCACTTCCCATAAGGATCTACTTGTGCTGCTTCTTGGTTATAAGCTTGGAAAGCATAAAATAAGCTATTCCAGGTTTGCAATCTTCAACATTTTCCTGTTTCTAGAAAAACTGAAGAACACAAGTTACCAACACTTTTCACATTTTTCTTCAAAGAAAAGGACTGACAACAGACTCAAAGTGGAAAAAGGTGACAGCTTTTCTGTGAATTGTGAATCCCCCTTATTTTCACAGGCAAGCAGCTCTAACCCAATGGATTCAGTCCTCACAGGTTAGAAGCGGTACTGTGACCAAGAAAACAAAGACCTCTGCCATCCCTTTTCCTTATTTCGGGTGCCACTGACTACTGTGTTACTAACAACAGCCATTCTAAAGCTTCTTGCATTCCTTACTATGGTTACCTTAGAGAAGTCATGCAGTGCTACTATCCCATTTCACAGAGGGAAAGATTGAGATTAAAAAGAAATAACACATGTTATCAGCAGCCAAGGGAGGGCCTCAAGCCAATCCTGTGGTCCAGGCATTATCTTCCCCTTTTCAGCTTCTGCATCCTTGCCAGTGTTCTACAAAAGCCAGAAAAACACATTTGGAAAGAAAGCAGTAAACTCCAAGGATTGTCTATCCAAGTGATGCTTGATCAACAGTAAGACTTTACTCTCTGGATCAACAGACAAGTGATTTGCCTTCATGTACCACAGGGCTGCACAAAACAGTCCTCAAGTCACTTTTCTCTCACTGCCCACAATCAGATTACCAAGAATAATCAAAATCTAATGGCTTATCTAAGTAATGGAAACCTCTTCAGCTGCTGTCTGGCATCACTTGAGCAACAAAATATTGCCACAGTCCACCAGACTGTTCCTTTTCCCATTCTCACAGCTATCTGTCCCTCTGGGCCAACACGTGGAGTGCAATCCTCAGAAGACAGCCACAGAGAGTGGAAACATGAACCAAGACACAGTGCTTGAGGTGAAGTTGAGATCAAGTCACAGCATGACAGTCCACACATCAAGACAGAAGAAACAGACTGCACTGAAAAGAGGAATTTTAACAATACGAAGCCTTAACCCTGACACATTAGCCATTTGAGGGGGCACCAGAAGGGCTGAGACAATACCAACACAAGATTCAGCTCAAAAAGTTTTATTGTTATTAAGAGGGGGTAGTTTGACCTATTACAAGCCAAACCAGTCATGTAACTACAAATGTATGGCAGATAATTGCCTGAACCATAAGCAGGTTCTCACAGGTGAATTAGTACATGGGTCAAAAGCAGGCCTTTTGTGACATTTCATCAGGCACCTGAGAGCTGCCAGAAAGAAAAAGCATGACCTGTGCTTGTGAAATGGCAGTAAGGGACGTGCACTCCAGTGCCAGCCGTGGAAGTGCAGTAGTAGGGCTCCAGGTCAGGCAGCGCCATCCAAGCTGTCTCCAGGTACTACCCTGTGCAAATTCCTCCTCTACTGGGCATCGATGGATCTCAGAGGGGAACAGGGGAAGATATGCTGTTAGCTGGGCTACGCTATGCTTCACCGGCCCATTCCTCACTGAGCCAAACCCTGTCTTTAGATCCAGAGCATCCTCAATTAGCTCCCTTAACCTACTGCCTTAGACAAGGGTCACTTGAACCTGCGGAGCACTGCTTTGCCTATGCTGCATCTTCTCGCTTCAGGCTGCTAGGTTTTATCAGAGTGACAGCTAAGCACCCAGCCTACCTAATTCTTCATTAGTACCACCCCCAAGTAAAAGCTGTAACCACCACTAGGATATTATGCCATCAAGAAAAGAGCTGGCTATACAATATGACAAAAAGGCAGCTGTTCTGGAACTCTTGTTTATTTATTTTTTAGTGTACACAAGAAGGGGAAAATTCCAGCTTTCATAAATGGCTTTTCAAAATTTACATACAGGAAAAAGTTTCACTGGAGCTACTCAAGGCACAAAAGTATCTTGCAGAGATAAACAAGTATCACACAGTAACCCAAAAGGATGGGTTACATTTTTCTTTTACTAGTCAACACAGAAAAACCTATTTCAGTTCACTGTGGCTGCATGATCCTTCATGCAGCAGCAAATGAACAAGACTGTTTTTTAATCAATCCCTATTTGGACCTAATCGTTCTAAAGTCACACTGGGAAAATTTTATATACAGCAAAACACAGAAGCCACATGAAGCAAAGACATCTTGACAGAGTTATTTCCTTTTCTGTCAACATCACCCAGCTGCTGACCCTTCTACATATGAAAGACTGAATGAGGAGGGATAACAATTTATGATAAGATGCTCTAATTACAGAGGTCCCTGACAAGGCAGACCTGATTAGTCTAGATTAGACAAGGTTGTGCATGTTTTTTTTTTTCCAAGCTTGAAGTCTCCGTTTGTACAAAATTTCTGCTCTCGTTATATACAAAAATAAGCATTGCCCAAGAAAATAACTTATGTTACCAGAATGTTAGGTGATGCAGGAAAACATCAGGGAAGAGTGAAAACATGTTGGATAGATGGCAGCTTAGAGAAACTCAGCACAGTCCCCTACGCTACTTGATACATTCGCACACCCTTCAGGAACAGTTTTCTTTATTACTCTATCCCTAGTTTGTCTCCTTTAGTGCACAGCTCCCACACTGCTCTCCCTACCTTTGCTTTTACCTTCCTCCTTCCCCATTCCCATCCTATCCACTTCCTTTTAACTCTAGCTACTTGATTAACTGGAGGGTGGGGGGTGTATTCTTGTGCTTATTCATGAATCCAAACATTTTGTTCTAGCACTATTTGTACAGTTGCTACACTGTCCTTGCAGAAAAAAAAAAAAGAGTACAGCAAGAGTAGTGAGGATATTAACAGATGCTGGTGCTGGTTTGAGAAGAGCAGACAACACCATATTAATGCCACCGGGTTCAACCATGGTAATTCCACCAATCGCAGAATACCCAGAAGAATATAATGCAAAACTGTGGTTCCATATGTTGCTTTTAAAAAACAATGCATGTATTGCATAGAGCCTTACCTGAAACATGTCTGTATCTTTATCATGAGTATACTCCACTACAACGGTCTGGTTTCTGGATAATGTGTAAGAGATACTGTGCTGACCTTTACAGCTGATCGCCTGTTGAATAAAAAAATATGTCTATTATACACAGCTTCCACAAAAATATTATAATGAAATTCATTTCACTATATAAACACCTTTACTATGATCAGGAAAAGCAGTGTATTGTAACATTTTATTACAAGGCTGGGTAAACACATACAATAGGATTTTTTTTTCCCCGGTTTGTTTTTAATGGAAAACCCCAAGCTGCACTTGCTCATTTCTAGTTCAGAAGTACCCAATACCTACCATTTTCATAGTTTAGACTACAAACACACAGTTTTATCTCTGAAATCATATGAAGTTCCTAACCCTCACAGGAACTTGTACCCCAGCAAAGACTTGGTGTTTAAGGTTCTTTGGTTTATTTGTTTGTTTTTAAAGCAAGTGAGCAATACAATTGATTTCCTGTTAAGAGTGCCAGGATTTCAGGGATATCATTAGAGTTAGGTAGACTTCTAGTTATATCAGAAAGACCCCACCAATTTTATATAAACTGTGATGAAGAGCAAGCACTTTCAACCTGTTTTTTCTAATTAAAGGGTACTTCTTACTACCTGTCAAGGGAAGCTGATCTCTATAGATATAGCATCAAAGACTAAATAGTATTTCAGTATTTAAAACAAGACTAGAGGAGGACAACTCCTGTTATTCTGCTATATCTTATTCAGACTGAATTCCTTACTTGTTTAGACTTCCCAGGTTTACATCTCTAGGTCGCCCTTTTATTAGTCCAGCAACTACTTCAGAAAACAGAACATCACCCCAACACAGGAGCAGTCTCAACTCGGAAAGAAACAGTGAGAAAGTTTTCCTTGATGAATAAACACACGAGCATAGTTGCTACAGCAGAGAGACATGGGGAGGGGCAGGGCCCAGTGATCCTTTCAGGACCTCTGAGACTCAGCATACAAAACTCTTTGTGGCACTGATGATCGCTTCTCAAGCTTAAGGAATCACCCTTACTTCAAATGATTAAGTGGTGTCAAAGCTTAATTGCACCAGCTGTACAATGTAAATGCACTAGTAAAACCTTCAGGACAGAGGAAAACAAGCTGACAAACTAAATCTATTGGCTAACAGGGGAATATATGTAAATATAAGGTCCATATAACTGCACACAATTATGAAAGGTAATAACTGTTACTGCTCAGAAAACACTTTGCAGACACTTCAGTATTGAATTAATAGGTTAATTAAAGCTTTCTCCAGCTTTCTGCTAAGGGGGGTAATTTTCTAGAAGAGTTTCTCAATAGCTCCATTCCTTCATGCTGCTCTTCACCTACAAAATTCACAGATAGGGATGATTAAACTAAGCAACTAAATATATTCCACTCATCTGTCTCACAAAAGCCTAAATGATCCCAAAGCTACAGATTAATTATTAAACAAATCATTAAAAGTCTTAGTGAATGTTGGAGATATTAAAAACATCTACGTGCATACTAAAAGCCTACTAAGGGTTAGCAAAATTATTTGACACAGAATTATTGAAAACATATACTGGAAGAATTTTTTTTAGTAAACCTCATGCATTTACAGCAACAGATTAGAGACTACTTTTACAACATGCCTCTTGTTGAAAGCTCTTAGAAGCTCCAACACTTGCTAAAGATTTCGGCTTAGGTGCTAATACCTGGAGGCAAAGGATTAGGCAAGATGACCTTTCCCAGTCCCTTCCAGTACTTTTTTCTGCAATAAAGCTTTTAAAAAGAACCAACTCCAACCATAAAATTTGGTTTCCCTGATTTTGTTCCAACAGTCATAACAGGTGAAATGTGAGGTAAACTTATTTGGTAATCAACAGTACACAGATTCTAGGTCTCCCAGTTTAAATTTATAGTGTTTTGTAATAACCATTACACTAGCACACAGCATGTTGCAAGAACAAAGACCATCTCGAGATGCAATTCAAAGGACGTCACTAACACTTTGTGACTTGCTAGGACACTGAACTGTAGGTCTGAAGTGTGGCATGTATGAAGAGCTTTTCCTCTACACATGTTTGACAACTAACAAGTGGATCTCGAGCCCTGAGCAGGTCTCCAGTGTTCCTAGAATATAAATGAAATACAGTGATGAACAGGAGACCGTTACACCTTGCATTTTAAGCATAACATAACAATAATCAATTTATATTCATATTATCAGATTCAAAAAGCAATAGCTTTCACACACAAAAATTTTCATTCATCTCCACAAAACTGTGCTACAGCTGTGGAGAGAAGGGAGGACAGGCCAATCAGCAACTGTTAACATGATGGTCCTGGCTTCAGCTCTAGCCCGTCTGTGCAGCACTGACCACCAGCAACCCAGAAAATTCCCAGGCAGGGATGTGTGCCCTAAGCTTATGCTCTTGTCAGACAAGATATTGGATCAAATGGAAACTTCGGTGAGACCAAAACTGAAAGTTTTAAGGTCCAATAGAAAAACCAAAGCAGGAAATGTAAGAGCTTCCAGAATTACTTCGTAAGGTCATGTCCTATGCCTACAGAACTTGTTAATAATTCCCATTAGTATGACCAGGGTCAGTATTTCCTCTGAAATATTAGGATAGGACATAGTCTTTCTTTTCTGTGTGTGTTCCTTTCCCGTCCCAACTTTTCTTCCTCATCTTACTTCCTTTCCTCTTTGTCTTCCACTATTTAAACAGTTATTTTCAGTGTGAAATGCTGCATTTCATTTCCTGGAATTGTGAAATTGTTTTTCAAAAAGCTAAGAACGTTATAAGAAATGTTTCAACTTGCATGCTTTCACAGTCTACTCATCAACAACAGTTCCTTCGATTCAAAGACATTTTACAGGCATTTTAATTGCTGGTCTTCAAAGCAATTGGCCACTTCCAAGTTAAAAAAAAAAGTATTTCAAGAACTGCACAAAACAGAACAACTATGAACTATTCACAATGACTATGACAAGTGAAAGGTAAATACCTTAACAGAACAGTACTGTAAGTGGAATGCAGCTACAGGCAAAATCATGAAGAATTTTGACAGCTTGAGTAGCTACAGAACCACACTACTACAAGTCCCCAAAAAAGTCTGGAGATTGATTGCCCCAACCCCCTTAAAATTGGTTTGTAGCAAGCAAAATAGTGACGTTGCCTTTTTACTGCTTTTAGCATTCAAATTTCTAGACTTGTTTCTGCCAGTAGGATTTCCTTTCCCCAGAAAACCCTGATGTTGTCACAGAATTGCACTGCTGTGGTGATTGATGTTGTGAGGAACAGGCAGCATCACAGCTTCTAGCAGATGACTTCAGAATTTCAGGCTGGACACCACCACTTCCACCTTCCAGGCAGGAACTAAAAACATGAAAGAACAAAAACTGGGCACTAAACCTTACCTGTATCTCCTCACCTCCACCCCAAGGCTGCCAAAATCTACCTGAGCAATAGCGTGTATTTTCAAATCTTGTACTCAAGAGTCCACCAAAATTTTGAGTGTGGGGGCCAACATCAACTTAATTTGAGAGCAGTTTTCTCCTATCTTTTAGGTGCTTAAAAGTTTAATGAAAATCATCAATTGAGCACAGAAAAAAAAAGCAAACTAAATTAGTTCCCAACAGAAATAAATGCTGAAAAAACTTTGCTAATGTATATAGCCTGAGCCTGCCAAACAAATGAGAAACATGTGGCTGGCTTCAGACCGGCCATGGCCATAGCATATGCCACCTCTTGTCCAGTAGGAATGCTGGTGGGGAGATACAGGCTACATTAACTCAGCCGCCTACAGTTTGGTTTATACGGTTAACTGCCTCAAACTGCTGAATTCCAGTAATTCCCTTTGGAGGAAACTGATAGCAAAGTGGAGACTGACAAAAACCCTGGGGAGGAATAGAGGGAACAAATAACAACAGCAAGAGATTCTTCCAGAATAATTCTACTGCTAGTGACTCTATGTCCACACTGGGGCTGAGGGAGTTTAAAAAGTCCAAATGCAAGCAACAAGGGAAACCTGAGGTGCCATATTCCACTTGGCATGAAGGGTCACATCTCCCCAGCATCTTTACAACACAGAGCCTACGTTAGCACAGTAATCCATCCACCTCCACAGGGCTTTCAAGTTGGAGGACAGCATGCAGCAGCTCCAAGCCTCACTATATGTCGAGCCACTCTACCTTAACAGGAAGGCTCCCCTCCTCCCCATCACTCAAAGTAAATGCCGCTGCTACCCCCACTGCGTGGCACTCCCACCGCCTTGAGATTTGCATTCCAGTGATTTAAGGTCATCAAAACCGCCACTTGTTATCAAAGACTGCAAAGAGCTGCATCTGAGAAGCCCCACTATCTTGCCCCCACACTAACGTGACCTAAACAATTTTTAATTTTTATTTTTTTTTATAAAACTTTGCTAGTAGCTCCTCAAGTTTGCAGTTATATCCTTCCTGCTGGCTGGAATTACACTTGGCCTTGTTTTTTCCCCTGCCTCCTTACACACACTTTTCATTCTTACTCCCTTCTCTCAGTTTTGAGAACAAAACCTCATTCCAGCACTCTGCACTCACAATCAAAGCAGCAGCTAAAGGCTACGGCTTACAAATCTGTCAGGTCTCAGAGGAACTAAGATCAAACAGAGACTGATTTCCCAGCAGCAAAACTGCAACTCAGCCAGCCCCTGGAACATCCCAGCCCACCTGAATTCTTTGCTCTCCACTCATTCCCCTGGAAAGGTAGCTGCTCTGAGTTTTACCACCATTTCAAGAAGTGAGAAAGTACAATTCCCTCACCCCACATATAAGCACATCTTGCAGGTAAGGGGAATAAGAATACACAAAGGTTTCATTTAAAAAACAGTATTTCTTAGGACCCTGCTTTTTTAGCAAAGATACAGAAAAAGGAGGGAACACAAAACTAAAAAACCCGACTCTTCAGCAGATTGGACATAGGCCCAACTGACTGGCAGCGACACACACCATCGTATTTGCAAACATACAGCGTTAGCCAGGGGCGTGCACAGCACTGTGTGCCACCTCTCTCCCAACCACAGGCAGCATAGGTGGCTGCTGTCCTAGGAATGAGCAGAAAGGTCAGTACATCTGAAAAACTTGAACTGTTTCCTGTTGCACAATGACAGATTAGTGTCAAACACATCTCCAGAAATGCCCTTATTGACCAGCAAGCTATAAGGAGGCAAAGTGGCAGCAGACCAGCCCTTCTGCAAGAACATACAAAAAGCCTGTAAAATAATTTGACCTAAGATGGAATTCTTTTTCAAGAGGTTAACTATACCAGTGCTGGATTTCTCCAAGTGCAACAAGAAAACCTACATTTTCCTTGCACTCCTTTTTTATGGGGTACCCTTTAAGAACTCTGAAAGCCCATGTTTTGCACAGTTATAAACTACTATATATTCTTAAAATTTGTCTTCTGTAATAAGCATGCCATTGTTTCGACCAACAACAGACATAAGGGTATAGCAAACATTCTGGCTTAAGGATCAAATCTGAAGAAAGGCTTGCAATGTGCATGTGTTTTGGAGGTCTTTTTCTTCCCTAAAATTTACGCTAATTGTTTTAGTAAGAGATTCTATGTTTATCTACTACGCAGACTTTACCTCTACACTTAGCCAGATGTTCCTTATATAGGAGCATCTTCTGGTGTGCGACAGCTCTCCCGCACACTGACACTGATAAAGTTGCTCATTTCCTTTAGTCATCTTCAGCCCAAGAGTGCAAGAACAGGTCAGGAGCTCACGGCATGACTACATTAACCTCACACTAGTCAAACCTTCTGGGTAAGGAGTGTGTCAATGAACTAGAGAAGCAGATCCCAAAACTCACACAGCCCTTAGGCTGCTGCTTACAAACTTGCAGGGAAGAGGTCTAATCCACTTCTAGAAACGGAGACTTTGCCGCTTTCTTCTGGTCCGTTGACAGTTTTTCCAAGGAAAAAACCCAAACCCTCTACATTTGGAAATTTAAACTTCACAGTTCACTTGTGCCTAGCTAGCTCCCCAAAGATCACAGGAGGGACTTATTATTATGGTTACCAATGCTTCTGCACTATAGCAGAAGTGAAGGCTAAAACCCATTAAGGAAAGAGGCAGATGTCTTGCAGGAAGGGCTGCTCCATCAGAATAGGAGTTTTAGTTTAGTTAATTAGGTAGAATTAGGACAATAAAATGATTTATGGGAACACTTTAGTTTTCTTTGTTGGTAGTCAAGCTGACCGACACCACGCTGACGTGTTTAAAATTAATGACAGCAGTGCCTTCATGAGTTAAATGCTTTCTTACTTGGCTGCCGGCCTTCAATTTCTTTTATAAAAGAGAACACAAGAAACACTCAGGGACCTCAGACAAAAGATCTTGCAACTTAAAAGGAAGCTCTAGTTAGCAAGGAAGGAGTCCTTTTAAAGCAAAGAACACATCACATTTCCACTGGATTTCTGGACAGACTGACTGCCAGAGGCAGCAGACATTAGGTTACCATAAGAAAACACACCAAAAGCTCATGATCATGACACACTGATATTTTGACCACATCAGAAAAGTGAGTCTACTTAGTAAGTTTCCCAGCTGATTACAACAAATGTCAATTCCTATAACATTAACTAAAGACTGTTTACAATTTTACTCGGTCTCAACGTAAACCCAACAGTAACTGACCAAAATTACTGCTTCTGTAATACGAGATTTCAGTAACACTGAAAATTTGCACTGACTGATACAGCTATTATATACAATCTTCCTCTAGCCTTTTGCAAAGAAAATAAGAGACATTATCATGGGAACCTTACAGGCTTCACGGACCTACAGGAGGGGCTTAAATGACTGTACCAACCAGAATCACAGGCCCAGCTGTTCAACAAGTCTGCATCTGCTTCCTGCACAGCTCCGTACAAGCCCATCCTTCAGTGTTCTTCCTTCCTCTCCTTATAAACAAGTGTCTACATTGGAAAGCAACAACATCTATGCCCACATTTTTTGAATACCAATGCTAAGACCTTTTCTGTCTCAACATTTTAGCTGTCAATATTCTCTTGACAACTAAATGAGAGTTAGGAAATGGTCAAAAAAGACCAAGAGTCAGTAAATGCAGATAAAGTAAAAGAATATGCCACCATAAAGAAATTAAATTCTGTACACAGCACTTAGTGAGCAATTCAACAAAAATTTTTAATACATATACTGACAGTGCAACTACCTACTGGCAAACTGTTTCTTTTGCTTCAGTACATAGTTAACTGAATAGAGCAATGCTTGCCTCCTGAGAAACACCAATTAACTGTAAAAACATTGCTAATTCCGTATTGGTCTCCGACAGTTTTGTTAAATTTGTTAAATGATGCAAGCACTAACACACAGATTGGGGGAAAGTTAACAACATACATGTAACAATGGGACAACAGATACCTGACATTTAAAGAAACAGTTTAAAACTATGTATGTGAGGCACTGTCTGCAATCCCAGTCGTCATAATCTAGTTGATGCACGGAACTTGGAGGCCACCCCTCTTCAGTCTGCTGACTGCAGATCACACCCCCCCCCGCCCCCAAACTCATGGTACATGGGCCCAGTGCCTATGCAGACACAATTTCAGTAAATGGTCTAGTTTATTTACACTTCAAGCTTTTATGGCTTTCAAAGCATTCACAAGTTTGTTCTTATGTACCCTTTCATGCTGAGTTTGGAGATTTGAGGGGGAGCGGGCAGAAGGGACACCACATTTGCCTTTTGCAGACATCAAAGCCATCTGCTACAAGTGCACATGCGAGGCTGTGCACTGCTACTCAAGCAATTTGCCATATATCAACTCAATAGGCAGATGTTAAACGATTTTCTCCATTTGCTGAAGTTGCGTTGGTGTGCAATTTTAGACAACCAGCCAATACAGAGCATGCCACCCTTTCTCCAGAGAAGGCAACAAAATATGCCATTCCCAGAATTCTCTACTATGGGTACTGCAACAAGTCAGGAGGCAATAATCTCAAAGTATTTCTAGATAAGTTACTGTAAAGCTAGGTCAGGGCTGACAGACACTTGACTGCACACTGTTATTCCAGGGAATAATGTAGAGTAGGCTACTCCTCAGACAGAAGTGAGTATTCAAAACGCATCTTCAAAATGCATAGTGGATGTTGACTAAATTGTACAGATTAAAGTTAGGTGGCCAAAACCATCATTGTTGCAGCCACTTATTAGACCTGAGTCCTAGCTCATACCTAGGACTCCTGACCAGCTCTGGTAAAGCAACCCAAGTTGCTCCATTTAATAATTCAAAGTATTAAAACCAGCATGAAATAGGTGCCAGTTTATACTAACAGGCATGGCTAGACGATACAGTGCCTCAGGAATTGTTTTGTAAGTCACAAACTTTTGGAGAATCAACACTTTTTACATAACCAACCTGTGAATCATTTTCCTCCCAATCTCACCTTTTAGCTTTTCTAAATGTTAACAACTTTCTCTTCTGCTTCCGTTTTCTTCCATCTGTGCTCAGCAACATTACACTGCAAGTGATCTTCCAGCCATCTTTAAAATCAAGTCTGTAGTCTTCCTCCTTTAGTCAGCTTGCTGAATTTCCTCCCCCAAGCAGACTGGAGCTAGACAGCTCAGAGGTGTAACACAAAGCTGCAGCAGTGTCAGATGCATCAACTACCCACAGCATCAATCACTTACCTCAAACTCCAGAATGCTCCTCTGGGCAAATTACTGCCTGCACATGGCTGCTACACTTTCTATTGCAACTGCTCGGGAGTTGCCTGCTGTGGTCCTGTGTCAGGACACATTTTGCCTGCTTTGGAAACCCAGGAGACATGTGTTTATCTCTGTCCTGTACTGAGTTTCATCGATTTGAAATATGACCTTAACTGGTTTTTGAACAATTGTTTCAGACTGTGAGTATGTGCGTATTCCTCTAAATTTTGCAGTTCACATATTGGTAGACAACAATAATTTATTCATACTTTTTTTTTAAAAAAAAGAAGCTGTCGTACGACAACTTCTGTTTTACTCCACCAAGTATTCTCTTTTCATTATCTCAACTGATCACTATGGGGTATATAGAGATCCACTCACTGTCTTACAGCTTAGATTTCCACACACCTGTCAATACAGATTACAACCTAATGATCAAGATACTTTTTGGAACACACATCTGTTCCTGTTTCAGCTTCAACCCACCAGGCAGTCTTATCACTATCTAAAAGCAAAACGCATATAGGCATAAATTTGCAAAGTGGTTTTGCAGAGTATTTTATTGCCATTTGTGAAAAGGAAGCAGAAGAGCCCAGAAAAGTAGGACCAAAAAGTTGAACATATTCCTGCCAGGACACTGCTTTGGAACAAGACCTCTTACAATATACTGAGCATTCGAGGTCCTCTATCTGCAAAAAACAGGGAAGAACATAAGAGATAAGCAGCTGAGTTCTGTTGAGAACTACTGTTCCTGATCCTGCTGCTAGGACTTTGGTGGTACTAAGGCTTACTACCTTCACACAATAGATTTGGTTCTCCTCGTCTTCATAGTAAAGCAGCCTAAGAAACCTTCTTGTCTAAAAGCAAGAGAAGCTGAAGAGACTAGCAGTCTACTAAAAAAGATTTTGCACAAGAGCCACTTCAGCTACAGTCACTTTAAGGAGAAAGACTAAATGGCTGACTGGAAAAAAGCCTGCTATACCAAGAGCTGTGTTGAACATGATGTTTACTGTACTAAGATCACATACTGTAAGACCTTTCCTGATGTGTGACCTTTTGAAAGCAAAACTTCTGACCCCAAAACTCCTGGCCTTAGTTCACTAAGGGTAGCATTTCCTTTGGAAGACTACAAGCCTATTAATTTAAACATAAAGGCATAAACATGATTTTGCCACTGCAGCTGGAGTACACCCCCCAAAACTCTTGATACACCCACAAAAATATCAGTAATTAGAGAAGGATGCAACAGTGTTTGTAGCTGAACATTCTGGTGCCAACAGTCTACACAATTCATTTATATACATCAGGAACAAAAGCAGCAGATGCCTGGCTACACTTATGTATTTGGATATGCCAAGCACACAAAATAGCCACAAATTAGAATCCTTAACTAAAAACCAGACAAAAAACTACAGTGATAAAGTCCCCTCAAGGGCTTCTATCAATACATAGACTGAAGGATTTGTACACTCGGCGCATCAGCAGTGAATGCTTCTGTGAATCGAAGCACCCATGAGCACCAATCTAAGCCTGCCTGCCAAAGGAGAGCACATAATAACAATATGAGAAACTGCATATCATTCTGTAGCTTCCAGAAACCATAAATTCAATCTGACACAAATCAATTTTACATTAAGACAGCCAAAGACTCTCTAGACAGTTACTTTAACAGACCTGTTAAGCAGCTGCACAAAAATCTCTCAAGAGGAAAAAAAAAATACAAAAATGTGAACTGCCTTTTGCCAAAAAGCCATTTAGTGCTTAGAGAAAGCAGTTACGTTTTACAAAGCCCAACAAGGGACAGAAGGTGCTTTCTCAACTTCACGCTACAGCTAGAGTACTGTCCCGATAGAAAGCACTTTTCAACAGAACAAACCTAAAAGCAATCAGATTCTTCTCTACTGGTCTGAGACTCCTACAGAAATTGCAGCAAGTTGTCAAAACAAACTTGACTTTGTAGCATTTTCCTTCACAGACATTACCAATTAAAATATTCCTGCAGAATAGTTCAACTGGTATTTGAACCAAGTCAGACAAGCATTACTGACAGTAGCTCTCAGGAAAAGCAAGTTAAGCCTAACTTTCAAACAGAGCATCCTTCCTGTGAGACATTTTGGGGGCAGAAGGCACAGAAGGGTGCATTTGTAGGATCTGTCTCATATAGGGATGAAAGGGATCGGTCTGACCAGCAGCCTCACGGAACTCTAATACTCAACTAGAAGAAAAATAGGCATGCAAGTTAACAGCATGCATCTCACGTGGGAAATTATCACTTTTGGGTTTTTTAAAATCCTTTGAGTCTACAGTAAACAAAAGTATTTCTAATCTTTCCAGTTATCATTTATACATATCACCAAGCATCCTCCTGGGTGAAGTTCAGAACTTACTCACATTCCTTATACACAACTTAGTACATTTTAAAATATACACACATACTCTGTTTGAACTGTTTAACTGAGCTACTTAAATGATTTAAGTCTAAACAGCAGTCAAAATGCAATCCTGATTTATACTGCTGCACAGGAGTTGAAAAGTCAACTTGCTAACAAGTGGGAAGCAAGAAGCTTTCTTCACTCTATGTGCAGTTGCCAAGCTCATTTCAAAACATAACTGACTGTAAGCCCCCCCAGTGCTGCCTCTGAATCTGTACAGAACTAGAAACAAGTCTGGCCCTGATTCCTAGACTTTTTTTTTTTTTTTAAAATTATCCAGGGGCAGGGGGGAAAAGAGACCATTTTTTCCACACAGGAGATAGCATGGCTCTGGGAGTATGCAATAACTAGTACTGCCTCTCCATCTTGCAAATTGAGAAGGACAGTGAGAAAGCAACAAGTACACATCCCATGCTCAGTCACCCACCTGAACTATAACAAAGTGTTAACAACAAAATTCAGGACTCATTTATCAGAATGTTTTGTCCCTGGGTGCCACTCCCAAAATTTTACAGTCCAAGCTACCTGCTAGGTTCACTAAATACACTCAATATTAATACAGGGAGGTTCAACCAAAAGCCAGGTATTTAACCTCAGTATCTTTGTCTATTTACTAACTTCAGTGTGGAATACCAGACTGGAAAGATTTTCAATATTAACAGTACGAGTAAAGCAAGTACAAAAGAACTGTCTGAGAGCACTTAAGCTGAAATATGGGTCATGTCTGCCACTAAATAGCTTTGATATCACAGTGGAGCCAAACAAACCTTTTATAGTTCAGTCCAACACAGTTACTGCTGCAAATACGCCACATCCTCAGCCCTGACCCCCAGAGCAGTGTGCTCCATCTACCTGATCATTTAGTTAAGTTTCAAAACCCAGGCTGGGAAAGAGTGTGCACAGGGCAATTAACATCCAGGAAAATTCAAGCCTGTAGACAGACATTTGACAGAGTAGCCACATCTGTTCCACTTCTATCAGATAAGGACCACCATAGCCCATTACCATTCTGAGTTGGCAGCAAAATCCCTCCCTCTATAGCTTTGGAATGGAATAAATTTAGCTTATTCTAGATTGTACTGAAGGATATTCCGCAGCACAATTCCCAGTGTTCAGAGAAAGTAATTAGAGGATTAGTCTCCTCTATTGGTCTCAGTTCCTGTTATTTTCATTGTGTTCTCAAATTCAAATATTCTGTCATTCTTCAGTAAGATTGATTCAGACAGAGGGGAGGAAGGAAAATTTATGTCCCTAAAATTTAAATCTATCATGACAGTTTAAAAATTCAAGCCACAAGGATTTGTTTTAAAATTTATAATACTGGAATTTGGTTTTAGCAGGCTGTCCTAGATGCACTCATATCCAGAAGTTACCACTTATCTCTTCTGCAGTTTAATAAAATTTAATGCAAGCTTTAGAGGCAACTTGTTTTATATTCATATGTAACATTAGATAAGAGAACGGCTCATCAAAAGCTATGCACTTCGTACAACGTGATTTTACCACTGATAGGACCTGTTCCCCTCCCTCCCCCAAACCCACATACAGGCACTCTCAGAAATAAGGCAGGCAGAACTCCATCTTGTATCAACACTTTTTTTTTCCCATATGTACCTTGAGTAATAAGGCCCAAGTTATCTGAACATATGGTCAAAAAGACTTTTTTTTTTAAAGGTACAGCAAAAGACTAGAGTTGCAGTAGCAAAATTATGGGATAAGTCACTATTTCTATGGAAAATACAGACTAGTACCCAGTGATGTGTGGGATTTGGGGTTTTACATTGACTGAAACAAACTTTGAGAAACAATATTAAGCAATGACACAATGCACTTAGCAGGCCCACAGTGTAGATAAGGCACAGTTTTAATTAGGGCTATAGAATATCAAGTGCTTCTGAGGGTAAAGCAGCCTACACTTATGTGGAGAGTATAGAAGGCTTATGAAATTACATACAGCAAGAAGCACTTCAAGTAGCTTTTTTTTCCCCCAGCATGCCTGGGTACAAGTTCTTTACATAAAAATTAATCATGTTTCCCACTATTAACTTATTTACTGATGTTTTTAATTTGGTGTCTTAAATTATTTGATTTCTTAAATCAGTTTTTTAAAGCAGGTTTTAACAAGTTGGAAAGTCTTCACTGTGTTGAACTCTTCTCCTGGTGGAGCTTCAAATCTCAGTCTTGTGACAGTTAAGAGTATTTAGCACTCAGTATAACTAGGTTGCCCATAATAAAGATGATAAATGAGTTTAAGATTACTGCTTACATTTAAGAATTCATAAATTTACATATATGTTTGAGAGTTTTAATAGCAATATTTGACATTTATCAGAGTCAAACCATTTCACGATCCACAATTTTACAAGTTTACCAAGAAGTGGGTAAAAAAACAAAACCAACACCCCCACCCCCAATATTTCATTTCTTAACCTCTTTAACACTGCAGCACAAGACATACTTGTCACATACTTGCATACTTGCAGCACAAGGCAGTGTGAGAGCCTGCAAGACTCCCCTGCGTGACACTACTCTGCGTTCAAGTTATGGCTCTGTGAACTTCCAAAAGACTTTGCCCCAAGTTTAATGGTTTTGACTGCTGGCAAGACAGTCATTGTTTTCCCTTGCAGGCAGCACGTGGGCTGGAGACTGCCAGTTAAAGAGCATTGGTACAGACACCTACACATTTTGCATAGAGCTGAAGAGATTCCTGCTTACTCACCCACTCTCTGGAGCCCATATCCACAGCTCTTGCCAAGGGAACAGCTTGTGCACAAGGTCCGGGACCCGTCTGGACCCGTGAGCTGAGCTAGCAGATACCCACTGTTTAATGCATTTCTGACAACCTAAGCAGTTTGAAGGGCAACCTCTTCTGTCCACACAACTGGGTCTGAAGCTTAAATCTGTTGACTATTCACATTACACAAGTTTTTAAAACTTACTTGGCACATGAAATGAATACATGTTAACTGCTGTGTATTACAGAGCAACATTCATCAAAGTTTCTGAGCTTTGACAACTCCAGAATAAAAATTATGCTGCAGATACGAATAAAAGATTCCTTTCTGCAAGCTCCCTGCCAAAAAGCCCCATTACACTTTCCATAGAGCTGCCGCATAAAAGCATTCCCAGAATTGTTTAAATCATTTGCACTGTCCCTTTTTCTGCACCCACCTTCACCTCCAGACTTACCTGCCCTTTTTTGATTGCTTGACCAAGTATCTGATAGTTGTTGCATGATTTGGAAAATACAGCTAGTGTATATAAGTGACATATACTGTATATAGAAAATGTGATATAGTTTAAAACACTGAAATCACATGGTTTTGGGTCAAATGTTAGTCAAATTCCATTACACTTTTGACATATCTGGATGGTATCCAAAGGAATCTTCAGGACACTGAATGTACAAGTGGCAAGTCAGGTCAACTGTGTATGGGTGAATCGGGAAGAAGCTACAGGGACTCCTTGGAGCAAATGCTATCTACAAATAAATGATCAGATTATCTAATGCAGGCAGCAGTAGAAAAAAAATCATGAATAGCTCTTTTTTTATATAAAATAAACAGCAGTGACCCTGAAGATCAAATTGAAAAAAACTGATCAGCCACCACTCTGCTGAGCTAAAAAAGTAATTTAAGAATAGTTAATGTGGGAATCTGCACTGAAACCAATTGATTCTTTCACAAAGTATGAACTGGAAGTCTACAAAAAACAGCAGGAAGACTAATTCATGACAACAGATGAAACTGGCAATCCAGATCAAATGCCAGATAAAAAAATAATTAAGAACTTACATATTTTTAGAGAAAATATGATGGAAATCCAAAGAAAAAGATAATCTCTTCAAAGTCAATACAACTGAAGAATGTATTCAAATTCACATTTAATATAATTAAAACTGAAAAAAGCTTATCAGTTTTCATAACAACCACCCAACAAGCTAGTACAGATTCACTAATCCTTAAAAACAAGAACTTAATAACATAGTATTGTTGGAGAAACACAGACCACACCGAGTGCAATACCAACACAAAAATTCTTTTTATGTACAGATTGTACACAAATAATTAGCTTTATTTAAAGAATTACTTTCAGAAACCTGTAGAGGAACCCCTGTTCAGGTGCCAAGAAAGACTGTCGTGGTTTAAACCCAACTGGCAACTAAGCACCATATGCAGCCACTCACTCACTCCTTCCGCCTTCCAGTGGGATGGGGAGGAGAATCAGAAAGAAAAAAAAAAAAAAAAAGAGTAAAGCTCATGGGTTGAGATAAGAACAGCTTAATAATTAGAGTATAATAATAATAAAAATAATAGTAATGAAAAGGAAGATAACAAAAACAGAGAGAAATAAAACCCAACACAGACAAGTGATGCACAATGCAGTTGCTCACCACCCACCGACATCAGGCTCAGTATAAAAACTGGGGGGAGTGATATTTATATATTCACTTCTATAAACATGTAAGGAAGGGTTTATCTCAATAACTGAATGCACTCCCCACCTGCAACATGACTTTAAACAACTTACTGTTTTACCATGTCTTGTCCTATCAAAACATTAATTTTTGTATGGACTCTCCCGTGCTTCAGTTAATCTCTGGGATAATAGCATTCATTAACAGAAAGCCTAGTAAGTGAGGTAGTAAGTATAAAACATTTCACAACTAAAAGGGTTTTTTTCAATTGCATTAATCTATCATGCTGTATCAACTTGCATTATTATTATAGTTCAAACCACAACGGTTATATATAATAATTTAAGAAAAAGTGTTTTTATCAAAGCTTTTTAGTTTTTTCAGCCTTTTAGTTTCTGTACATGACAACTGATACAAAATTATTTTCATTCAAGAGATTCACCCTCTGACTGTTAAGTTAGGTCAGTAAGTAGGGATAACACAGGGATTTAAAATGATGGTGGAAGCTATAAACCAAAATTTACAGTAGATTATAAATCACTTCTTTATACTACATACAGTATCATTCCAAACTTATAACTTGGCAGATTAAATACAAACTTCAGTTTGAGGATTTTTTGGTATCGGCTTTTGTTTTTGAGCCTCTATAAGAGTAGCAAATAATCTCTTAAATCTCTGCTCTGTTAAAGATGGACGGCATCTGCTTTGTCTAACGAAGCACCAGAAACAAAGCGCCCCAGCAGCTGAGAGGGTTTCTCCACATCTATGAAGGCAAGGGCTTTTACCTCCTTCCCTGCAATATGATGCCTCTGCAGACAGAGCTGAACCTACAAATCACATATGGGCAATAAAGCCGGTATCTTCCTTTAATCTTCCAAGACTAATGCTTCCCAGGTTTTCGATCCACACTGTATACACAGATACTACTCTCTCTCAATAAGCACTATCATTTTCCACACCTAAAAGAGTCTCAATTTTGGCATTTACTCGCAAACAGCCCTCATCTGGTTTTACAAGATCCATTACCCTCCACATCCAGTTTCATGCATTGCAAACAGTGTCTACTAATGTTTTCCATCATTCTTAAGACAACATCATAGTTAACTGCGACACAATTTACCTCACCCCCCCACCCTGAGTTTAAGGAGAACAGGGAACTCCTGCTTCAAAATAACCAAATACCTTTGCGTACTTAATATCAATTTCTCCAAAAGAGCACTTTAACCAATGCAGAGTTTAAAAATCTTAATTATAATTCCTTTATCAGCTCCAATCTTCCCCCATACCGGATATCTCCCAATTTCATCCAGTTGTCCCCATACTGGTTTTTAAGTACACCGTGTTTGGCTAAGATCTTTCAATCTGCTCCGTGCCAACTCGATTTCATCAAGATATTAAAAATCATATTTCTTAGTAGCTTGCTCCAACAGTTAACCGTTCTCCTAAAAAGCTTCCCATTTGAGTTGGTTTGGCTTCACCTTCTAGCTCTCGTTATTGATTCTCCTGCTAGAACAGAATGCCTTTTAGTATCCCGGATTTTCACGGCCACAGGATGCACACTAACAGAGCTCAGCAGTCTTTGAGAAGCAAAACAGACTGTTCTTCTTCAAGGAGCTTCAGCTTTCACGCAGCAGCAAGTTAAAATTGCCAGGCAGTTGCTGCAGTTCAGAAGCAAATTTGAGAGCCACTTTCTGTCACAGAAATGGCAGTTTCTCAAGTAGCTGTGGTAACTTGTAGAATAGCTAGTTTAAGCTGCCAGTTCTCATTTGATGCTATACAAGTCAGAGTCTCTCTATTGCCTTCTTCAAATCATTTTTGCAGCTCCCGTTTGCATCCTCTCCAGTTTTTCAAAATGCTTCTGAAAACTTGACAGCAGAACTGCACACAGTATTTCATTAAGCAGCCGCATCAACATACACTGTAAGATGCTACCATTCCCTTACTCCTGGTACTGCTCTTTTCATCCAGGAAATCTATTACTCCTTTTTACTGATTGTAGAAAACTGTTTTCCAAGATACAGTCCCTGCTGCAATACCTATAGATCCTAATGAAACTCTCCAAATATTTCGCTTTGCTAGTATTTGGTTATAGTTAGATTACAAATAACAGGCCTTCTCCAAAAACCTGTATCACCAAGCCATCCAGACCACTCTATGCAGCCACCTTTGTTTTATTTACCCTTCTGACAGTTGAACTGCTATCAGTTTTGACATATGAAGTTTGTGGGTTTTGTTATTTGGGGTTTTCTTTGGGTTTTTTTTTTTTTCCTCTCATATTATGCATTTAATGCTGCAAGTTGCTTACTGCTATGGAATCGCATTAGTAATCAGCTCCGGAATTTAAATTTTGCAAATAATTTACTGGGTTTTAAATTAATTAATAGCCAGCTGATAACAGCTAAGATAATATCACACAGAGCTCCTTCCCATTTCTCTCTTCTTGACTTTTCATACCAGACCATCATCAACTAAAGAAAACAAATCTTAAAGAATAGGGAAAATAATACACAATTTATCATCCATCAGATGTTCTGCCACCCTTATACACAATTCTCACTTCACTGTCACACAATACTGTGGGTCACTAGCAGTTATTTTATCCTCCTCCGTTAAAAACAAGTAAGCTTCCTCACATTCACCATAGTAACAGCACAGTCAGACTGTTATCACCAGGCAGCTGAACGACAGGAACTTGTTTGGAATTATGTGCAACAGGGTATTGATACAGTTAATCAGACAAATTGCATGCCGAGGTCCCGTATAAATCAGTAGATTATCGATAAAAGCACATTATACACAGAACTGTTCACTAGCGCCATACTCCCATCCTGTACATGGGGTTACAAGAAATTCAACTCCAGACCCTAATCATCCAGTTTACCTTTTCACTCTCTTAGCAGACCATTAAAACTCTCCAGGAATTCCCCCACTGCTCTAATACCAGTAAGCAATTACCAAGCCAGCGTGTGCTCTCTCTCTCTCTGGCCACTTAGGATTCTTAGAAACACACTCATTTAAAAGTGTTTCTTCTAGTACGTACTCAATAAACCAGGACTCACCTTATAACCCTCCAGTGAACAGACACACACTGTTCTGCTTTTCTCCCCAAATACAGGCAATAAGTGTGTGAACAGGGATGAAGAGGCACTGAAGAAGCGCTGTGCAAGCTTTATCACGCACACCTACCTTTGGGAAGGAAACACAGCCAGGCTCTCTCACGTTCTTCATCTTGAAAAATGTCTCATTACTTTAACTATGGGAAAGATACTGTAAGGGGCCTGATCTAACTGGAACGGATGAGGAACTAGATCGTGGCACTCATGCTGTGCTCCTGCCCTCTCCCTCAACAAACAGGAGGGTAAGTAGTTTAGAATACCACATTCCCCCTTCCTACTTCCCCATACACTTTCTGAAATATCAGCATTTCACCTACACAAATCCTCAGCAAGTTACAGAAACACAAAATAAAGTTTCTTCTCAAGTGATGACTTACAAAGATTCCTTGCATTATTACGTAGGCAAGCAAGGAATTTCTTTGGACTAGAACCTGCTGAATGAGTCTCTCACATATGCTGCTTAACATACGTACCATAGGCTGTTCTCCTGGGTGCTCTAAACTGTCTTCAACCCAGATGACAATCTCACTTGCAAAAAAATTAAGGTCATCCTTCATGTAGTCCTGTCTTCCATTGAAATGGAACAAAATCACAGAATCGTCTAGGTTGGAAGAGACCTTGAAGATCCTCCAGTCCAACCACTAACCTAACATTGACAGTTCCCAACTACACCAGATCCCTCAGCGCTATGTCAACGTGACTCTTAAACCCCTCCAGGGATGGGGACTCCACCACCTCCCTGGGCAGCCCATTCCAATGCCCAACAACCCGTTCTGTAAAGAAATACTTCCTAATATCCAGTCTAAACCTTCCCCGGCGCAACTTGAGGCCATTCCCTCTTGTCCTATCGCTTATTACTTGGTTAAAGAGACTCATCCCCCCTCTCTGCACCCTCCTTTCAGGGAGTTGTAGAGGGGGATGAGGTCTCCCCTCAGCCTCCTCTTCTCCACACTAAACCCCCCCAGTTCCCTCAGCCGCTCCCCACCAGACCTGTGCTCCAGACCCTGCACCAGCTCCGTTGCCCTTCTCTGGACACACTCGAGTCATTCAATGGCGTTTTTGGAGTGAGGGGCCCAAAACTGAACCCAGGAATCGAGGTGCAGCCTCACCAGTGCCGAGTCCGGGGGTAAGATCCCTTCCCTGTCCCTCCTGGCCACGCTATTGCTGATACAAGCCAGGATGCCATTGGCCTTCTTGGCCACCCGGGCACACTGCTGGCTCATGTTCAGCCAGCTGCCAATCAACCCCCCCAGGTACCTCTCTGACTGGCAGCTCTCCAGCCACTCCTCCCCAAGCCTGTAGAGCTGCTGGGGGTGGTTGTGGCCGAAGTGCAGCACCCGGCATTTGGCCTTATTGAAACTCATACAGTTGGCTATAATGCACAGCACTAGAACATTTAATTCTCTCTGGTCATGGTACATTTTTTCCCCCTCCTCCTTGCTGAGAGAGTCTGAGAAAGCCAGGCTTTGCATGGTACCAAATCTATATATTGACATACTCTCTTTCAAGAAAAATATTTTGGAGAGACCACCCCATATCACCTCTGTTTCTAAAAATAAATATTGAACAATAGTAAACATTCATTTTCCAGGCACAGAGTACCACGAATTGCAGATAGTGACTTAAGCACAATCTTTTCAAAAGATTATAGACGTTCCCTTAACAAGGAGCTACAAACGCACATATAAACTATTCGTTTCCCCTGACTTACACTCCACACTTAAACACTGGCAAAGATACTGCCATATACTCTATGGAAAAAGAACCATGCCCCACTAAAATACTTAAGCAAAAAAAGAGCATTTAATTGTACATTTAAAAATTCTTTTATAATTTATATGGAGTTTAATAATTTAAAGGGTCTTGAAATACCAGGTGCCCAACTGACACATACTCTTACACAGTAGAAAGTATAAGCATCAGATAGTTTTTGTGTCCATAACCCAAAGCATGTCTATTAGTCTTGCACTGAGGCTCAGACTTTGATGTGATAGCTAAAAATGTCAAATTAAAGAAGGTTTAAGTGTTATGAAAAGACAAAGCACTACCTGAAGAGGTTGATGTTACTACACTGCGTAACTAAGAGCCTGGAAGGTCTGAAGTATTAATCAACCCCAAGGGAAGGTATTTATCAAAACTAAAATTTCAGAAAAGCCTGCTTAAATGCACACTATCTCATCATGAAATTATTATAGCATTAGGTTAAGCATTAAAGTATTTAGTGCCTGTCAAACTGTATGAAGCAATATTAGAAATACACCATTTTAAAGCCAGAAACACAACTGTCCCTGCCTTTAGCTGGTAACAGTGAATGAGCTGATGCAGCAAAACAGTCAATACTTCTGCTACACTGCTATCAAACAAGTAGGTTTAAATACTAGGCCTGCCAGAACTCACACAGACTCTCCTATTGCTACAAGAACCACAAAAAAAGGGTGGTTAAATGTTCCATCTGCAGGTATGAAATACTACACAGAAAAAAATATTTGTTGTCTCTGCTGAATCCTGAACTTCACCATGCTGGGAAACAGAAGCAGCTAAAGAGGAGCCACTTTAATGAAGCCCCATGGGAGTGCAAAGATAGAGATAATTGCAGCTTTGTATCACTGCATATCAACCTGCCTAACTTCTGTTAGGAAGTTCAAACGCAATTTCACAAATTAATGCAAGATTTTTATATTTTTTTTATTTTCAGTTAAAAAACAAACAAAACACCCACACAGCACTTATGGAAAAGGCATTCATAAAAGAACAATGCGCTTAAGTTGTAAGAACAAAAGACAGACATTCCTTCTGGAGGAAAAAAGCTGAGTTGTTACTATGAAGCTTCTCCAGTGCAAACGCTACAGAAAAAACGAGCTGAAATTCTGTCCAGATCTGGAAAGACTCATTTTATTTGTGACACTAGGAGATCACAAATCAGTGTTCTGCTGCTAGACACACAGATAGATGACTGACACTTTGTGCTCAGACTAGCTTCCAAGCAAAATAATAGTTTTGAGGAAATGATAGCTATGAAAGAACAGCATGTATCCTACGTTTTTCCCTTCAGTAGCAAAAGGCCTCAGTACCAAGGAAAATATAAAAACAGCAGAAGAGTTTGAAGTCAACTGTAACATGTAATTTTTAATGCTTGCCTCTGTGCATCTCACTTAGCAAAGCATATAAAGTACTGATTTGCAGTATGAAATAGTCAAACTAAGAGATAATCTAGTGTAACTAATATTCTAATTATAGAAGCATGTTTATTACTCCAAGATTCCCCTTCACCCTTCACAGAAACATGAACAAACAGCAATGCAATAAATTCCTACAATTTCCTGCTTTACAGAGTTAAGACCTATTTATTCATGAAGATTCAAAACTAGGATTCAATGACAATTTTAGGATTTAAGCCAGAACCAGTGTTCTGAACTATTCTCATGATCACAGCCATTGAAAACAAATGATTAAGAGAACAATTTGTAGTTCTACATTTCAGATTATTAAAATATCTTTTCCAGATCTAATGTTATATGTGAATATTCTGTCAACACACCCCCTCCCTTTCTGTTGCTACACTGCCATAATTTTTGTTCAGAGACAAGGAAAGAAACTTGCTATGGTAAAAACAAGTTTCACATTTTGCCAGCTCAAGAAGAAAAAAATAAAACTCAAATGCTACCAACATGGAGCGATGGATCGGCACTGTGCAAGTGTTAGTGGTACAAATGAAAACTGGGACACATCAAGCCTCACAATTCCTGAGCAAACTGGACTATTTTTACTTTATGTATTCCAGTAGGAACAAGGCTCTACAACAGTAGTGAGTGCTAAGCACAGTGCATATATGTTTTATATATTAAATGCAAAATGAGAAGGAAAATTCTCTTTAAAAAACCCATGAGTACAGTTTTAACGTTTTTCTTTCCAAAAAGAAAACGTTCAGCAGTGTTTCTCTAAAAAGATCAAAGGCACCTCACTGATCCCTATCATAGGCCAACTAGAAAAAACAAAACAAAAGAAAAACCACAGCTTCAAGACTCCTGGTGTCCCTTACTTCCCAGTGACAAAAGAGTACGGAGTAGAGGAGCAGCACAAGATGGGTAACTGGCAGGGGATGGGAGAGGGGACGTGTGTTGGGAAGGAGAATAACTGCAGAAGGGCTTCAACCCATCCTTTCAAGCCAATTCATTAAATCAAAGGCCCACTTCAAGCTATGTATTATGTCTATTTTCATAAGATGTGCAGGAGATTATGCATAAGGGAAAAGAGACAAACCACAAGCTTTTTATCAGCTGATTTCCACATTATATGATGTCTTCTCCTAAAAAGTTATTAGAATACACTCCTTCAAAACTATGTCACAGCCTGATCCTGTATGCCAATTTAAGCGTTTAATGCAACCCCCTCAGCCCCAATTTTTAATGCTTTAAAATCTTGGCAAAGTTAGGAACTAACTCCCAACCCAACAACTTTACAGCAATTCACCCGAAACACCACATCAGAGAGCACGTCTTCACTCTGCTTACACATACAACCAACCAAACTGCATACTTGACAAGAAGACTACCTGCCCCAGACAGGTATCAATCTTAGTTTCTGCCAAAAGCACTTTAATATAACCACAATCCCTATTTTAAAGGCAAGATGTTTTCCCCTCAATGTGAAGCAAAACATACACTCAGTATAACAAACTATTAATATAGAACTGCTACAGCAAGGCACAATCATAAATTAGATTAATACGGCACTGACAACGCCAAGATATTTAGTACATTTTTGGCCTTTCCACTCCACACGCAATTGCTTGCTGTTGACAGTTACATTAACAAATTCCATCAAAGGTGAATCTTATTCCACTCCAAGTCTTCCACTAGCCTTCATGAAAGAGGATTCAAACCTCATACTGGCTATAGTTAGCAGGCAGTAAATAAACGGATTTAAATGTCTCTGAGATGCTTCATGAAAAAGGGTTGCAACTGTAAATTGCATGCCCCACCAATAGGTTGTAATTTTCCTTTAACACTAGTCATCTATTTTAGTAACAAGGAGTGTGGTATCTAGACCAATGCAAAAACAAAAAAAAAAAAACAAACCCAAAAATAAAGTGCATAAGCAGCAAATCACCATGTCAAAATAACATGAAGACTTTGGCCAATCATTGAAATGAGACTGTGGGTCCTTAATAAATAAGGAGGTTTTCCATTTTAAGAAAAACCGACTCTTTATTTTCATTGTCCTTAAAATACATATTCATACACAACAGAAAAAGTTATACAAATGATACAGAAGAGACATTATGTACCTGTAACAAGTGTTCTAAGTGCACTCTACTTGCTGTTAATCAAGCCTGAGAAACACGAGATTGAGAAAATCGTGGAACGCTAAATAGGCTGATTAGACAGAGTCAAGGTATCTGTGATTTATGAACTTTTACTAGTACTAACAACTCAATTCACAGGTTGGCAAGTGAAAGCCAAGGAAGTACTGCCTTTAAGACAGAGCATTCAGGGCTAATAAAGCCAGACCTGCACAATAAACAAATGATTCTGAGTATGACATTTCCTTGAAGACATCCTTGACTTCAAAACAAAGATTATCTGAATCTTGGCAGGAGAACAGAAAAAAAAATGACTCTGCAGATACTCCTTCAGTGTTTGGCAGAAAAATTACTGAAGGACAACGAAGCTCCCAAAATATCAAACATCCACTGTACCCAAACTTGCTAGAGGTCCTTCTGGAGTCATCTTCAGCTGGAGTTAAATCAGCAATTAAGATACCTAAATTGATATGACCCACTGTACACATCAGATGTCTAAGCTGCTGCTGAGTCAACGGAGCCTTGACCAAATCAGTTTGTTCTAAAACAGGCATGTGCTGCTCAGCTGAGCTGAGACTCCACTGGCATACAGACTAAACCTGCACAAAGCTTCAGCATCTTCACACATAGAGCAAGTGTGTCAACAGAGGTGTCAGTCTCAGACTCAAGCCTTAACGGCCCTGACACTCCTTTCAGTGACCTCCACGAGTTGCTGGAACAGCGAGGCTGCTGAAGTGATGGACTATCTCCACTGCATCCACCTTTGAGCACAGTTGTGGTGCTTTGGTTTTATCTAGTGCAAAGTGGCTTATTCAGAGCAATTCTAGGCAGGACTGGGAGGTGGGAGCAAGACTATTTGGGTACCAGAGATCATCTAATTCACATTAATGCTCTGCCATCAACACTGCAGCTAAGCATTATGTGGCAAAACACTAGAACAGAAAGGATTACTACTTCATGAAAGCTGTAATGTTTGCTTGTTGAGGCAGAACTATCACCTCTCAGCATTTGCATAGCCCACAATCCTACCTGAGGCAGAGGTACTGTTTGCTACATTCCAAAATCATCTCCTTTTCAGAGATTTGTTTGAAGCCATTCAACCCTCTGACCCAGGAAGGTGTCTCTACACTCCTGTTTCAAAGTGATTTAGTGCTTTTAAGGCTAAATGTGGTTACCTTCACTGCCACCAAGTAAAACAAATTACTACTTCAGTCTGAAAAAACCCTCAGTACTTTCATACTGACATGCTATATGGTGGTGTTCCCTCTTGTCACCTGTATTTGGTATGCATATGTGTACTTTCATTTATCATTATGGCTAAACTTTAATCAGAGAATTTTCTACACAGAATTCCTGAGCGTTTACTCACACAAACACAGAGAAAAAAATTCAGGGCCCTACTTTCTCATTTTAGCAAGTACATCTTCACCCAGAAAAAGTAAAAGATTACAGGAAGGGAAATCCCTCCTTAAGGTGGAATCAAGCGATGCAGTGCCACTGCTTCACCACCACCATCACACAAATGTTGACTTTCCAAAGCATTAGACAGTGTTCGACATCAAGGATTTACAAAATGAAGAGAACTAGAACTACAGCTGTAGCAGACAGGACAGCAGGAAGTATGCACATACTGGTATAGAGGGAGATTAATACAAGAGCACCAAAGATTAGAAATAAACCTGGATGTCAGAGGTCCGCAGGGGAGGTGCAGGCTGATCTGTCCGCATTTGGGGATGTTTCTCACGCCCACTCCCCAGGAAAAAGCCTTCTGAACTTGAAGGGCAGGAATTAAACCTCACAGCAAACAGGAAGAGAGCATTCTGGTAAAGGGTTTCAATAATAGATTGTAAAGTAGTTACTGTCATCCAACATCCAATATTGGAACAAAATACAAGGTATAGAACATATACTCCTGTTTAGATTTACTGAATGAACTCTGTACCCAAATTTTACTGTAACAAGTTTTATATCGACTGATGTAAAGCTACAAATCCTTTCTCTCAAAAAATTCTAGTATTCTTTAAATAACAATTGGAATGCTTTTTTCCCTATCTCTAAAATATGTCCCTGGCAAAAGCCATAAAACCAGCTTAGGAGAATACGTGTAAAGCATACACTGCATCATCTAAATATGTATATTACATAGGTATTTGACAAAACCACTTCTGGAAAAGTTTTGAGTAATGAATGGGGTTACCTTAACTCAAAACCCTGATCTTTTGTACCTACTTGAAACCTTGGATAAATTCATACATCTAAAGGAACTTAACAGATATGCAACTTCTTTGCTTTATGAAATTGTTTTTCTACTACTTCTAGAAAAAAAAAAGTTCCTCAGGAAGAGTCCTGGTTTTTATATGCATCACATAATGCCACAGTAATACTCTCAACTCCAGCAGTATCTGCTACTATAGTACAAAGATATTAAGATATCACATTAAATAACCAAGATATTTTTAACCAAGGAAACTAGGGTTAGGCCTTCCCAGTAACAGTCAAGGTCATAACGAGAGTGATGTTTTAAGATATTTAACATGGGCTGTTTTTTGCACAAAATTGCAAACATTTTGTTTTGACTTACAGTTTATTATGCTCAAGCAGCAGTACAGTAAAATTTTGTGACAAAATACCAAACAGTAAGATTTGAGAAAGCTTTGAGGGGGAAGGATGAGTTAGGAAGAACACTTTGAGCTATTAGAAGTTTCGCAACCCAGCTTTCCAAGGCCAGCTTTCCATTTGGAACAAAATAAGAGCAGCTGCCCATGCTGAAGCGAGGTCAGCTTTGTTCCTGCCTGCCTCCCACCTGGACCACCAAGGCACTGCCTTACTGCTGACCTTCAAGCAGTGGAAGATTCTGTGGTGGGCTGAAGCAGACAGAAAATGGTGTGGAAAACCAAATGCTAGCACAAGAAAACAGGGAGGAGGAAGAATTTGTGCCTCTTACACAGTAGTCTATTGTCTGAAGTTCATAACAGTAAATGTCATTATATGAAGGCTAGCAGTCAAAAGTAATCCACAAAGCCCCCTCAAAGTTCCTTTCAGTCCTCTTTCCAGTTCTTGTGGGTTTGCAGTCACTGTCCTAGTTAGTATTTCCTCCAAACCTGCTTTGTAGAAAATTCAAAACTAGTAAGGTTTGGATATAAAGTACAGTACTATCAAATGTGCAAACTAGATAAATCAGCCCATAATTGTTGAAGATTTTTTTGATCATTCATGCACTTTTTTTGCATTCATGCAGTACAGATAAAAAGTTTTGCTTTAATAACACCCACCAGGCACTCTAAAGCCTCAAGCACAAAAAACACACCTCTCCCTCACCTTCTCTCAACCACATGATCTCCTTAATTACATCTTCTGGAATTCTGGACTCAGGAGGAGACTGCATGTTAAACAGATGCATAGTCAAAATACTGTGAAGGAAAGAGCTTCAAAGAGAGGTTGGTTGGTTATCTGTGTGATCAGCTTACGTCCAAGCAGAACTACCTGAAGACCCAGTTGTGCAGAAAAAAGTCTCCCAGAGTCCACACTTAAGCCAAGGACTGAAGGACAGCATTTTCCAAGTACAACATCCAGATATTTCAGCGGGTGACATGTAACTAAGGCCAATCTCAGGAGCTAAACCATTCTTTATAGGAGTGCTTCAGTCATCTCAGTGCAAGAGAGACCACAACGGATCTTAACACAGCTAGGAGAAGATCACCAAACCTTCAGCCATTTGTGGTAGAGACAGCGAGTTGCTGGTCCTATCAATTTAGTCATGTCAACGAGAAGACAGCACAACTCAGTCAAGAATGCACACACCTTATAAAGACAGGGAGGGAAAAGGTGGAATAATCTCATTCAGCTGGAATTAAACTTCAGCACCAGCAGCTGCTTTGGAAGAGCATTGTTTGGGGAAGGGACAAGAAGCTCTAATCCTCAGAGGCTGTAACCTGTACCCAAAGAACAGTTTCTATAGAGAATTCCCCAAAGAGCTGGAGAACAAGCAAGCTGCTACAGCTTCAGAAATACCCTGATCATCCAGGAGGTAAATGTGCACACTCTGGTCCCACAAAGTCCTGATTCCTGGAGGAAGTGTGATCCTACAAAAGAAAGTATCTTGTCAGTTAAATTTAACTGAGATTTGAGATTAACTAGCAATGAGAACCAGAAGTTTGACTTGCTGCAGAGCAACCATAAAATGTGGTTTATATCACCAGGGAAGTCGAGGTTCTTTTCAGATTCCTCTGCTCAATAACAACATCCCTCCCGGAAGCTGAACAGTACTGGCTTAGACACAAGAGCTAAGCTGCACACTGGGAGTGCCTTGTCATCTACATCTCCAATCAGCTGAGAAGTCTGGGAGGAGAAACTGAATTATGCAGCTACAGGTAACTACACAACAGGCCCTGGTACTGAAGTTTCTTTGGTCACATGGGAGCCACGAAAGAAAACTAAATACATAAAAATCAAACCGATGTTTGCTTTCCCTTTCTTTACCCTGGGTTAGGGCAAAAGAGAAAGAAAAGTATGTCTCTATACTTAGAAAAAGGAATGGTTCCCAGGGAAATCTCTGGAACTACCACAAAAGTAGTAGTCACCAACATCCAAGGCTGAGCGCGCAACATTTCTGGATGATCCCAGTTCAAGACAGATCACTGTTAAGACACTGGTCTCATTCTCATGAGCAACTAGTCAAATGCCAGGCCAGTAGTCACCGGAGCGAAAGTTCTGGGGGAATATGCGAATCTGACTTCAGTGCCCCAATTCCACAGTTTTTCAGCTTGACAGGAACCAATACCCCTCCTTGCTTGCCAGTGTCAAAAAGCAGAGAAGAAAGTGTCCATCATTCCCTGACTGTGGTGAACTCCGTGTAGGAGAGATCTCTTTGAGCTCACACTGATATGGAGCTGGAGGAAAACTTGAGTACTGTACAACCAAGCAAGCTGGCAGTGCTGGGCCTTTAATGAGCTTCCTCAAGTCAAAGCGATAGGCATCTGCTACTACTGAAATTAGAAGGCCAAAGTATATATTACCACACACATTATCTCACACCAGGCATCCGCAGAGTCCAGAACTTCCTGAAGTACTGGCAGGATCACTATGGACAAGAGACATGCAGAATTTAAAGACAAGTCTGTACACAACACACAGAGTCTTGCATGGAGGTCATGTAAGTACAAGCTCTGATGTAGACCCAATGGCTAGACAAGCTTGTTTTCATGGAAGGACAGCTCATGAGATGATCAAAAAAAGAGATAGTGATCTTGTAGGAGCAAACCCGTAGTGCTAAAGAATTCTGAATTGCTCTCATGACTGCCAAACACAGATAACAGAACTTCTGCATACAGTGCTGAAGAGCTTGGAGCATTCAGCGAATGAAGGATCACCATAAGCACTTTGCTGGGGATACATCCCTTCAAAAGAGATTATCCTGATAAAGTACTCCCTGTTTTCTCCTAAAATCTTTGTGAGGTCTTTGGTGTTGAGTAGGAGCAAAACAGCAGGATCCCAAAACAAAGTAGTCCTGCATCTAAAAGAAAGCATAAACATGTCTCAGAGAAGAGACCTACAAACAGTGGAAAAAGGCATCTTGTAGTCTCTCACAAGTCAGTCACCCCTCTAGTACTTCACTTAGTGAACAGACAAAATTATTCATTTTGCAGATGTAGTCATAAAAGACTTCCAAAGAGAGAAATATTTATATTTTGTTCTTTCCATCAACAAAATCTCAAAACACTCAGGAAAATAAGTATTTTCTAATTTGTAAAACAGGAATAGCAGCTGTTTGTTTCTTTGAAAAGTTACTGTTGGCCCATGAAGCTTGAATTGCCTTCTATGTTTTCAAAATAATTGCCCCTCTCAACAAAGCCTTAGAGCATAGGAGTCTCATCTACTCTTTGATGCAGTTCCAACTCTTCTGTTCCAGGAAAGCTGTTCCATACTGCTGTGACTGAGTATATGCTACCTGATTTTTCCAAAACACAACATTCCATCCACTTAAGACAATTTTGTTTGGATATTACAGTTTGAGATAACAGGAAAAGCACATACATTATTAGTTACATGTTCCTTTTGTCACCACACTTCCTTTTGAGCACAAAACAACCTATATACATATCATTAGCAACAAATACTCCAAGAACTTTCAAATTCATTGAAAGAGGGTAACACAAAAATAAGATGCATGTTGCCTTACACCTCTTCATAGTGCCAGAATATCCATCTTCAGTTCTGTGGTACAAGTCTCAGTCAAGGACAGGCTCTGTGTCATATGTGCTACAAAACTACATTCTATACAGCCTAGAATCCAACTGTCTCTCTCTACAGGGGCTTTGCACTTCAAAGCTAATGTGAAAGTTACACTTCTGACTTGTGTAAAGTCCCCCCCAAGACAGAGGTGAAGAAGCGTGTTTCCAAAACAGCAGCCAGGAATTCCTGCATTATAGATGCTAACAGTCCCAGACTCTTCTAACAGTTGTACAGGAGCCCCTGTAGTCATCAGGCTGTTCATAATTGTGCTGCAGCACAGCCCACCCAAACACCTGGGACACAACAGCAGACTGTCATCACTTCTTAATATTCTAGGGAGGGTCTCCCTTAGTAAGGCCAACTCCCAGTGATACGTTATCCCCGAGAGCAAGTTCAAAAGGCAGTACCACCACGCAGGCAGAAACATTACATTCAGTCCATGCAGTTTCATTTAATCCAAAACCAGTTTTCTCCTAACTTTTAGGAAGCTCAGACCAGCCCAGCTCTCAGGAGACAAACACTTCTAAGACCAGATCCATTCCAGCCAAACAGAACAAATGTGTAACAGGACAGAGCTTCACCACGACAGTAGGTGGTCCAAAATTTCCACTCTAAATCCTGAGGAATGGTGGGGAAAGCATGCAGAAACCAGTCAAATTGGAACAAGATCATTTTAAACAAGTTGTGCTACATGAGGCTAAAGTAGTGAAATTGTTACCTTTCGGTGAAACAAGTGGCTTTGCTGCCTGCAGTACAAATGCTACTTGTAGTTTTTCCAGTGGCACCAACAATTGAGGCTATTCCCCGATGGGCAGCAAAGGTTTTACAGCATCTGCCCCTACACTATGGCATCTGAAACTCAGCTGAGATAGTCTCTACTTTACCTAGCTCTCCATTACCACAAGACCAAAGTCCCCCAGGTTATTTCTGACATGGTAAAGGAAGTTGCAAACTGATAGATACTGCACAGCAGTGGGTTATGCAGCCCAGCTCCCTGCGGGACATGAAGTGGAAGCGTATGGGGAAATGCAATGCTCCCGAGTTTAACACTAGCCCTGGCAATTGCTGCACCTTCCTCTGCTTTCAAAGGGCACCCAAATTCAAGTAGAAACTGCTCTAAATGTTAATTTAGAGCAGATGTAGTTTATACAGAGTTTACAATGAAAGCACTTTTTGATCTTTTGTCTACCCTCTGAAGGGAGAGTATGAAAACAAAAAACAACATTAAGTCATAAAAAAATAATTGTTGTAGTCCTCAGCAATTTTTAATTTTCCTCCTTTCACTAAACATCTGGTTTTTGTTAGAAAACGCTGTAAAATGATTTTCCAAAACCTTTGACATGCATTCTACTCAATAGGTCCCAATAACTCAGGAAGGAGAGCTTCAAACCAAGTAACAGTTGTTATTTATTAAGCCCTACTAATGAAATTGGTCTAACCATTTTCTTCTGTCTAACCATTCCCTACTATTTGCAAGGGCAAGGGGATAGGGACTTAGCATGTTAAGATGATGCTCATTTAATAGAAGGACATTACACTGCGGAAACTATTATTCAAGCAGACTCAGTCTGACGAGCCAGGAAAAAGCTGCCTCTGCACACCTTGGGACTCTCAAGATACCTGTGTGATTAAGTTACTTCAGAACAAATTATTGCTCCATGAACTGATTACACCATAAATAAGCCCAATAGGTAAGTGAGAAGCCACTGACAGACACAGTATCCTCCTGACAGCAGCTGAGCTCCACCGCTCTCGTCCAGAGTGAACACCAAAAAGCTGTCAGTGCCAAAAGGATTTCTGGTCTTTTTTACTCAAAATTCACAAAGTACGTCACAGCAGATGCAATACCTACAGTAGATAACTAATCACAAGAATCCTATACTTTCTTTTTCTCTCATCACTCAAAGCACAAATTGCAGCTCTCTCCCCGACCTAATAATTATTTGTATGGCTGCATTTTGTTCTTCTCCAGTAGCAGCATGAAACTTGATTTGAGCTGCAGGAACCAAGCCAGTGACTATACAAGCTGCTGTTGTGACAGCACAAAGCAGAAGCTAACTCGGCAGGTAATTGGACTTGAAGTCAGAAAGATCTTCCCCAGTCAGCTTGAAATAGTAATTTCATAGGGTAGAAAATACGTTGTCTTTATCTACCACAGGTTACCAACGGAAAACTTTGATCCCAAGACAGACAGACATCATAAATACCAAGACATACCACCATAAAAAGGTATTAAATGTGGGGGGTTGTACACTGCAGCAATTCAAGAGACATTCGCAATCTTCTCTCAAGTCAGTATTAAGAATGCAACCGCTTAGGTATCAAAGCACAACATTCACTTGTTAAGAAGGAGTACTTCTAGTGCTTGCTAGTTGTATTCTTTTGCCTACTGACTCAATACTTTAGAAGGTCTCAAATACCGTACAAGCTGTTACAACAGAATTATTCATGCTTCCAGAGTAATCCTAGGGAATCCTGAAGGGCTAACATCAACAATTCATGCTTCCTAATGCCACACTTCAAGTAACTCAAATGCACATGAAGCTCCTCCTTCATTTTTCTAAACTTCACACCCATGGAAGTAATTCCAAAGCATTAGAAACCAATAAAGAAAACTAAATGCATGCATATGTGAAGTCATGACTTGAGTGTTCAGCATCACCAGTAACCTCATTGTTAATGCCAGCTGCGAGCAGCCCCCTCACATGGAGCTGGGAGGTTCTCTCCCACTGCTCCACAAGAACAGCTCCAACTAACAACACCCAACAAGGAGTTAGTGACAGCTGTGAAGGAGTGAAGATCCACCTGTGTTTGCACAGGGGGAAGCGTTAACCTGACAGCCCACTGAATCAACAGATTGGACGCATACAGGAACATGAACATCTTTGCTTAGCAGAAATTGGGATCATACAGTCTTATTTAGACAGGGCATATTATTCACCTGCTTAAGATCTGTAAGAAAGCTGTACTGTCCTCAAATATTATTCTACAATGATATTAAGTGATATTAAGCTGGTTTTGTTTTCAATTACAGATGCCTCTTTCCCTGTCAGACATGTACACCCCCAGACCAAAAACCACCCCACAAACCCTCAAAATACGAAGAAAACCCCTCCCATAACTCCCTCCCCCTCAAGCCTAGTAAACTCAAGTTTAGTATCCTATCATTCCCAAGTGATTATTCTGAAAACTTTCATCCCCCTCTCACTTGAAGTTCAGCACTCACCGGAAAATTTCTACACGAGTAAACCTTGTAATCATTTCAGACACCAGCAGATCTAGACTGGAGTTCCACAGCATTAATTATTGTGCATTGGAAGCAACAGTTAAGACAACTCAACCAATTAAAAACATTACAACTGCTTGAAAATAAAAATCAGCAATCCTAGCTATGTCATGATGAGTTAGTAGCAAACCTACACCTAAGAGTTTGGGAGTCAGAGGAAGGTTTTCACAGATCATATGATCATGACTGATGAGAGTTGTCGTCTTCATCATGAGACCAAAGACAATGCAAGGAACGGCCTCTCCTGTGACTCGATGATTTTGAAAAAAGCCCGTCTCAAAACAAACAGTCTGAGTTTTGTAAAATAGAGGACACTAGAAAATTTCCTGAATGGTGCCTAAGCATAGAGTTAATAAAATAGGTTTTAAAGTCAAGTGCATAATGTTGAAGAGATGCACACATATTTTAACAATACTCTGAAAAAACTTGAGACTTATTACCCCATGCAGTGCTTTCCCCCAAAATATATCCATACACCCTCAGAAGGCCAAAGAATTCTAAATTGTCTTCAGCACCTCCAGAAGGCACAGAGTGGCAAAAAACAAGCACTCCAGCAGAAAAAACAAAAGGCACTGATTCATATGCAATTAGCTCAGCTAAATTTACTACTGAATCCATTGCTACTCCAGCTGTCCTTGACACCTGCACGGACAATGGAACATGACAAGCATCCTCTTATATCTACTGCAGTTTTCAGGCTGACACACTAACTGAAAATTGGTGACAGTTACAGTTCTTGAGCTGCTGCATTAACGGTATTAGCGCAAAAGCAGCATTGCAGCTTATTCAAACACCCATGCCACAGCAGAGACAAAACAAATGGAGACAGTCAGTGCTTTACCCACCTCTGCTAAATCCACCATCCAAAAAGTATCAGTACTCTAACACGTTTCTTTCTACTCAAAGATTCAGTTTACACAGTGACAGACAAGCAAAGCAGAACAAAGAACTGGTATCTGAAAAGTTAGAAGGAAGGATGTAAAAGCAGGAAACTTGTTAATATCCTGCGCAGCACAAGTTCCCACTGTTTTATCTTACTTAAAGAAGAGTTAGACAGAAAGACTGAGAGCAGAACAAAACTTCAGAGGTCAAGTTGCACATTATTTTTCTAAGAACAAAGCAGCTCACTCTTTTCTCTATTAGTCTGTGATTCAGCAATTTACAGAAGTTGTATGCAGAAACCATTCCTAGTAAAATAGATTTAGGCTCTGGTGTCTAAGATGTCAGAAAAGCCTACGGAAGCGTCTTAAAACATAAGTGTCCTTTCTGTGCATCAAAAGATCCCTAACTGAAATCCACTGCATCACTGTTCTGGCACACGTCCACCAGCCTTGCCCCAGACAACAGTATAAATACACAAAAGCTCTTTTATAAGGGTTCAGAGAAAGTGCAAAGGAATACATTCAACCTGATATATCCACCTGAATCCAAATCCTCAAAGGGGGGGCTTTAATGTCTCAGACTCTATGCTATCTTTATAATGGCACTAATTTGTACAGCACACATTTTATCTGCGCCACAATAACACACATGAACATTAACCAGATACCTTGCGGTGTCTGCCAGGTGTTTAAATATTTTGCAACTCAAATGCTGAAATACTATCTGCAGTCCCAATGCTTAAGATTATCCAGTGAGAACATGTGTATATTTCCATCAGCTATGTAAACCACATTTTTTTTAATTTGTTACATTTTAAGCAACAGACCAGAGTTACCAACACACAAATATAGGCCAATTTTGAAGGTTGATTTCATCAGGAAGATTCAGCTCACAAATGCATTCATTTTGAGAATACAAACACTGAAAAAATTTACAGAAACTTTTAATCCAAGTACATATTTATCTGCATTAGGCAGGCCCTATATAATCTGCAAAAAACCCAAGCTGGATATTGTATATTTTGATAAATTTAGGTGTATTCTGTGTACAGTATGTATTAGAAAACATAATCCTATACTATGCATTAAACAATATTCTTCTCTTGGTCTGAGTTAGACAACACACTCTGAGAATAGTATAGGTTCTCTCCCTCCCCTGATATGTATTTTGGCAAGAGTGATGTGCACCTCTTACAAACCATCCACTTTTGTGAGTGTTGCCACAGAACTCCCCCTCCAGTTTGGCCTGAACTCTAGACGCTTTTTGTCGCTAGGAAAAAGACTTTGAGAGAAGAGATAGCATGACTTTTTGCAGCTTGAAACATGTTCCAACACCAGAACTCTAACCTAGACAGTTCTATACATTAGTATACTACTATATTAACATATTTACTGCTTTTCCTCCATAAATTACTGTGTTCATAAATTTACTGCTTTTCCTCCTTCACCTACACTAAACTTCAGGTAAAAACATATACAATATCATTATTAGCAACAAAAATGAAAGGCTCAGAGGGATCACAATGGTTTTTCTGTACCATGACAGTTATCTTCCTGAAGAGGAAAGAGGCATACCAAACTTACACTCCAGTGAGAAAGAAATTAAAATTCTTTTTTTATTTGCATCACCTGACTACTCTATGGCTCAGATGAAACAGTCAGCACTGACAAAGTCAGCTTTCTGAACAGGGCAGAAAGGTCCCATTATCTCATACCTGAGGTTAAAGACAATTTTAAACAGGTAACGGGATGAAAGATGTATACCCCCAGAAAGAAAATCCACTGCAGACTTCTCATTAAACCAAACATATCTAACTACCACAGAATGCATCAGCAGCAAGGTAAATCAGTGGTAAAATGTGAGTTGTTCTCCACCCAGGATCATTAGAAAAACAGGGTTTGCCCCACTGTCACATACCTTCGATGCTTGAGGAGTAGAAATCACGTGAACAGTGCTGGGCTTAACTCCATTTGCCTTAGGTCGCTTATAAAGGGCAAATCTGCTTTTTCTGCGTCCTCTGTCACCATTAGGGAGGGATCCATTATACCTAGAAATAAACAAAAGAAGTTTGGCATAAACCACCACCAGTTTGGAATATAGAAAGAGCAGCAACTTCATCACAATATCCTGATGTCATCAACTGCATGGGCAAAACCAAAAAAGTAACAACCATGGTAAATTTTGTTTCCTGAATTATGAGCATTTCAACATTCTTTACCTACCAGTGGTTGAAAATGTATTCATCATTAATAAGGTAATCAACTACAAATTAAATACTGACTTTTTCAGCCACAGAAACACTTCTTCACCTCTAGAATCTAAGGAATTCAGAAGAACAAATCTTCTCCGTAATTCAAAACATGGGGAGTTTTAAAATGTTTTTACCCTACCATCCCCCTTCCCCACATCTCATGCAGGAATGGAGAAGACAAGAGGAAGAACAGGGGTGATTTGAAAAAACAAAGTAATTCAGGGGCAAGTAAAACTAAATAAAGGGAGTTTTACTCTACTCACATAGAAGGTTTTTTTAGTTGGGATTTTTCCATTATTTTTTAACTCTAATCTTAAAGGCTTCATCTATTATTAAGGAAAGGGGATGCAACTGTTTTTAATTCATGTGACTATATCTGAAGACTCGCCGATGACTTCCTTTATCAGGTGTAACACGGTAGCCTTTGACAGTTCTTTCATCTCTCTCGGAGGACAGAGACCCAACAGATTAATTATTCAGAGAAGTCTTAAGCCTCAAGGGAACACAGCTCATTCTCCAGGGAAGGGATCAACTGGAAAGTTCTTTGCAATGCATAAGCATTGAATTCACTGCCAGCCCACCCCGAAGATTTAGGCCAGGTAGATGCTTCTCATCACAGCTGTCATCTGTAACATTCTTGCTAACTCTCCACTGGTCTATGAAGATCTCAGGGTTTTACTGCATAGATACCCCTTCCGTTCGTGATCCTGAGAGATTTCAGAGTTTTGCTTGAAGAACTACAGATGTTATTTCACTTATAAATCTCACTGGTGAGGTCTATTCTACACTGATTACCTATACCCCTCTCCTACAGTTTTTATGATTAAAAGCTAACATCACAGTCAAGAAAAGAATCTGAAAAGGAGAAGAAAGAGGAAGATTCAAAGGTGACAAACTCCCTGCAAAGCAAAAGATGTTAAAGTTAGGAGAACTCTTTATAGATACGCTTAAAAGTAGCTCAGCTCTGCATCTGGAGATGAAAATCATTTGTTTGTAGCCCTGCAGAAGGCTCATAGTCACTCATTGCTCGGGCTGTAAGAGCTGCTCTATGACAATCGCTGCCTAGGAAAAGCAATGCAGTAACCCAGAATCTTTTTTTTTTTTTTCTTACCATCTGTATCTGTAACTAACTAGTTTGTGTAACAAGAGATCACACTTGGAGAGCCTTGTCTCCTTTTGCAAACAAATGAGAAATGGGTAGTGGATGAAAGCAAGCAGTCTCCTTGTTCAGGCTCTGGAGCACTGCCCTGCAGAAGGCTGACTGCCTACTTCAGGCAAGGATCACCTGGTGTCACACAGGGAAATAGTTTAAAACTTCACACGCATGGTGTCTAAATACCAGTGGTCTGAATTGCAGGACTGCTGAATGTTTGTGAGCACAAACAAGAACAGATTTAAGATTGAAATAATCTCAAATTTAAGTACTCTAAAACATGAAAACAGACTTTTTAAAATATATATTTAATACATTATGCTAGAGACACCCAAGTTAAGAGCTTTTCAGCTGGGCTACAATTGAACTTGTTTTCCCACTTCCATTTTCATAGGGAAGACTACTGTATTTTTCTGCAATATTAAAAGATATTTCCAAACACAGCAGAAAAACAACAGAAGTAATTTATTTCATGCCAGGCCTACTCATATCTGGAAACTTGTTATTAACCCTACACAAGAGAAGAGTAGCACTCGGTTAACACAGCAGATCCTCATCACCAGAGATGAATTCCTAGAAAGATACATCAACACAATCCACAAGCAACTTAAATACCAGCCCTCAAAATAGGAATGATTTGATTCTGCAGCTTGAATCTTCCTAGATATATACACATGCTTTCTTTCAAAGACATTATATTACCATGAATATGCCAACAAGTTCTAACCTGCCTGAAGACAACATTCTTTCTACTAGTATTTTTATCTGAAAGCCTGAAAAAGCAACTCCTTCAGAAATATATATAAAGTAGTATCATCACTAGCTTTATATTCTGTAATTAAAATTTTTGTATTTGTGTAACTTAAGCAGCACTGAATTTAAGTAGTTCCACCAAAAGTTAAAGCCAGGCTAGGGGGGTTATTTTGTTTTTTCCTCACAAAATAATTATAACTGGGAAAGGCTACTTGATTTCATTTCAGGTCTCTGTGGGATTTAATTATCTTTTAAAAAAGAGAAAGAAAGAAGTCACTCAAAGTTAAAAAGCCTTCTGGAAACTTTAAATAGCAAGAAAAAGCAAAGCGAAAGTTTAATTCACTCATCCTGATTAGCACTGACAAGTTTTCATGAAGGTTTTCTTTGTGCCAATTTCTAAATTTTGTTTAAACAAAAGGGCAGGAGGAATTGAGTGGTAGTTTTACTATGTGTTAGACTTTAACTATAGACCTGCAAGATTTATTTTGATCTGACATTGGTAAAAAGAGCTAGGACAATTACTAGGCATATGTATGTGTTTTACAGGAGGGAAAAAAAAAAAAAAGAGCATCAGAGAACTTGCCTCTTTCCTCTCCACAGCCAGCAGACGCCTTCATTCTTTTCTAGGCCAGGACTCTTAACTTGCTCACCACAAGTCAGCCCTCCCCATGGCACTTGCGCCACACCTTTCCCTGCCACTGCCTAAACAATCTACATACCAAATGTACAGATATCGATGCCATGGGATATTGTCAGCCACAACAGGACCTGCACCCACCCATTCACCCAGTGTCTCTGTCCTGGTAAGCGTGCAACTAAGATTGCTCTTGAAGCAGCAGACCCACATTCACTTCTTGGCAAGTCCCTGCCTTTCTAAGCTGAGCTGTCCCGCAGGACACAGGAGGAGGAATACAGGCACTGCCACCCACACCTTGCCGAGTCAGCTTTTCTAAGCGCTGGGACAGGAACTATAGCGAGAGAAGCAGCCCTCTCCTATACTTCATTCTTCTCAACTGTTCCACTGAGCAGTGCCTGGGCGAGCAACAAGTGCCTCCTCCCAGGCAGCAGCAGGATGGAACTGCACAGGGAGAGACAAGGACTAAGGCCACAAATTCCTCACCACTGAACACTGGGAGACTCAGCTTCCCCACAGCAAACAGGAGCTTCATAAATAGAACAGAAGCTCCTTGTCCAATCCTCTCACAACCGCTCTCCACATGCATCGTTTCCCTTCTCCCTGCACCCTTCCAATAGCTCCAGAAGCCTGATGCACCTTAGGGACCAGCCATCACCATGCCAACTTTTTCCTTCACAAGATGGCCAGCACCACCAAAGACAACCTGCAGCTGGAACTCTCCATCCCACTAAAAAGTTCATTTTATGAGCTTTTCCAACTAATAAAATGAACTAGGAGAAATTCTACTGTGCTTTTGCCAAGAAAGGTTGGACCAGATGATCCTTGAGGTCCCTTCCATGCTGGTATTCTATGATTCTAGGAAACTAAATTTTACAGAGACAGAATGAACATTTCTGAGACCATATTGCTCACATGCAGATCTACAGGGCACTTCTAAAGTTCACCAGATGCTCCAAAATATCAGACCAACGCATGTGGTAAGAGCAGCCCTATACTTTTTCCAGATGCTTCTCAGTGACAGCAATACTGGGACAACCTGAATTATGAAAGCTTGTGGGATAATTATCTCTGTTGATAGCACTATTCCTTGCAAATAAGGGAGTGGTGCTGGCATAGGCTATGGGCACCATAATTATCAAAGCCAGTTTCCTACAGATTTACATCAAACAGTTGAGGACTTTGGTATATAATGAAATGCAAACTCCAATTAAGTTTTTCCCATGGTTGGGATATGTAACGAAAGACTCTCCTCTGCGTGGATTCGCGGCTGTCTGGAGAACAAGACCACACACGCTCTCTCCCACAGTCCGAACACTGTGGCAAGTTCCTATTTTCTACTAGTCTTGTAGGAACCTACTTGACTACTTCAGAAATCATCAACAAGTTTTGAACCATTTGTGGGATGGCTTGTTACACAAGCTTTTTTGTTTTGCTTTGCTTTTTTAAAAGGAATCAGGCTTAGCCAGTGGCAAAGAATAAACAAGACCTATGCTATTTAGGACAAGAGCTCTAAAAATCTTGACCCGCACCTTGAAAAGTTAGACTTCAACTCAGGGAAGCCATCCTCAAAATTAAGTGTGATATGTATTAGCTACCAGATTCAGAAGCTACTGCAAATAGCTGGGTTTTTTGTTTGTTTTTTGGGGTTTTTTTACAATGCTATGAAAATACAATCATAAAACTTAAATACTTTTCCATACCTAAGCAACCTCCTAAAAGACTACAAACTGAAAGAGTCATAATTTTCACAGGTAGTATTTTCCCTGGACAAAAAGAAGTAATTTCACTTTGCCTTCCTCACCTACTACTAACAGATCTACTGCACACCTTGTCATTTTTAGATGCAAACCATCCTATTTCACAGACTTTGCAATGAACAGCTGACATGCAACAGTTCAGTTGTTACCAGAGCTCTCATGAGTGACAGAAAGCACATCTTTGCTGTGCTAAACAATAAGCTGCAGAAGTGAAGTCAGACTTGAGTGAATTTTTCCTTTTAAGCACATTCTGATTCCATGTTCAGTATCATCCAGTAGTATATACTCCATACATAAAACTGTGTTACACCGTATTTTTACCATCATTGAACTAGCGTGGGCCAACGCTGCTGCCAAAAGCAGCAGTCCCACCTTTCATTTGCTAGTTTGTTCCTACTACTTCTCTCTCTGGTTCAGATGAAGGGGAAACAAAACCAGATTTATGCTTTAAATTTAGCTTTAAACCACATCAATTCCTCACTCTCCAGTTCACTGCAAAGCCACAGAAGCACTTCTGTCAGCAACAAGGGAAGAACAGCACAGAGGGCAGGAGAGATTCCTTTGGACATATTGCGAGTCTACAGTTCTCATGACATCTACAACATTAGAAGTCTAAAGATACATCATTCACCTTCACAATACCCAGCCCCACGGCTTTTCACAACTGTATGCTCAAGTCCTGACTAACTGAAAAGCCCTCTTCTGCTGAAGCTCCAAACATTTACTCCCTTGAACACAGATTAAAAGGAAAAAGTCACATGCTAGTTTATATCAAAATGCAAACAGAAAGCATCAACATATGCAACACTGACAGCAAAATAAGTGAACTTGTCTCTCCTTTAATGTAACATCACTGCCAGTACTTCATACTCTTCACACCACCCTCCCTTGTACCATACTGAACAATTCATTTTCTATTTAGGAGAACTGATGTATTACTTCAGCAAAATAACTTGAAGGGGTTTGGATTTTCTTCTTTTTTCAATACAGTATCTATTCCAGATACGTTTTTCTGTATCAGACCTTCATAAAACAAGCAGTTGCTGTCTGAGAATTTCAGAGAAACAGAACAGTGAAGTTATTCTCAAACTTAATCTCATTGGGAAGTGTTGCCAAATAGGAAAAGCAAAGATAAGCAGTACTTCTGTACCAACAGGCTAGTACTGGTTTATTTTCTCCTTTGAACTCTATTCTCTGGTACTGTGTAACAGCATTATAGATATGAATTTAAGTCTAAGCTTGTCTCCAGCTCATTATTACATGCATCAATTCCTGTCTCAGAAGCAGCCACCACCACCAGAGATATTGTTAATCGTCAGCCTGATCCTCTAGTGAAGTTTTGGTCGTGAACGCAAGACTGCTCCTTGAACAGGGTAGTACTTCACAGATGACTAAAGAGATTACAACAAAAACCTTTAATGTTGAAGTTTCTTGGAGGTTGGAAGGAGGATATTGTTGTCCTCATTGTCATCATCCCCCAACACTCAGCAAGCCTAGACTGACCAGAAGGTTCCCTTCTGTCTTCTAAAGACGTGCTTTCCCTATTGCATCGCATGTACCTTTGACAAAATATACAGTTGCTTCCTGATCACAGAATGACAGAAAACAGAGCTAGACAGAGCTCCAAGGAGTCACCTAGTCCATCCCCAACTCAAAGGCTTGATCCAATCCATCCATGACATTTCTGGTTCAGTTAATCTGGAAAATCCAGGCCTCCCCAGTTTGTTTCAACATCTTTAGAGTTAAAACTCTCCCCATGCAGACAGCAATGGAGATTCAGGCCAAAGCAAGTCTCCTGCACCTCCTGCCAAATCCACCAAAGAACCTAAACAACCTGTTCTCTTTTCACGGCAGGCTCACATGATAGAAGATTTGATTCCCATCTGATTTTTCTTTCTTTCTGAAGGAAAACATTTTAAGAAGTTACAGCAGCAAACTAAAGTAGCCTTAGGTAGAGTTTTTGTTACTATAATAACTACAGCAATAAGTAACTCATGTGTAAGCAAAGGGCTCCCATCCTTTGAGTAACAAGAGCCACTGATCCAAGACCTTCACTTTATGCAACCCTGGAGGAAGTTCTGAATGAAAGACACGGTCCCACCTCAGACTCTCCTAAGACATCTCTGTAGGCATAAATGCTTCCTAATCACTACCAGCAGTACAGCTTAATAAAGCTGTCTTCCTGCAGAGCAAGAAAATCCAAACCAGCAAGTTCCAAAATCCCAAATAATCTCATCTCTTTCCCCAATTAAGAGCAATGGTTTTGCATCTGTGAACTTGATTACCCCTGAAAAAGGTATGTTGGAATAGTTAATTGTGGCTGTAATCAGCCTTTTTTTTTTTTCCTTCTTCTTGAGACAAGTGTTCTTACAACTTGCATCTGTTGAAGTCATTTTACTCTCCTAAAACACTTTAGGAAGCATTCCCTTCTCCAGTACTTTCGCAATACTCGTTGGCATAGTGATCAATCCCGTGTGTTCACCATAAGCCTTCTCTTCCCCAGCACCACATTTTAACACTGCCTGCTTAGTTGACTGCTACCTGTACAGTCCTAAAGCCTTCAGAGAGATTGCAGTGGTTCAGTGAAATACAGTCTGACCTGATAACCCCTATAGTTATTAGGCAGATTTTTCAGAGAGAAGGCTGATTTGCATCGCTGGCTGGTGATTAGGGGTTATTTTTAATTTTACTTTTTTTAAGCTACCCTTCAGAAGTTGCTCCTAATTGCTCTTGCTACCATTAGGAACCTAGTAGTCAGCTTGACCAAGAGCTGTATGCTACGTTTATGATGCTTTTATGTTCAAATACAGCCAGCTTCTTTCTGATCAGATCAGAAGTGTGGATTAGCTGAACACATGGCTAAAAGGTTATGCGCACCATGAAAAAAAAATAATCTTTCAGAGGCACCTACAGAAGGTCAGATAAACTAGAACCTACTTCCCTCCTTCACAGGGTATACAAACTAAGCTGAACCTTATCTACTGAAAACACCACAAGAAGTCACATGTGAAGTAGCTGGGGTTCTCCAGGGTGACCCTGCTTCTCCCTTGGTGCTCTGGAAGAGAACTGGCAGCTCTCTGGGTTTGCAAGTTCCTGACCAGGGGAAAAACCCTATTTCTGGCTGCTGTGGCCTCTCCTCATTGCCATTGTCCCTCCCACCAAGTGATGAGAGGATCTAGTACGCTACAGTTCAGATTAATTCATAGGCTGCTTTTTGAACTGTTCTGCTCCACACATACCCTCCACTGTCAGCAGAACTGCCCCGCTATTATAACAAGTGTAACATAATAGTTTTTTTAAAAAAAAAAATCAAGTTTGTTTTAGAAGAATATTTATAGAAAATACAGCTGACTAACCTTCATGCACATTTAGCCTACATAATACAGGCAAGTCAAGAAAATATACACTTGATCTATATAAAACTCATATACAAAAAAATTAAAGGATGCTGTTGGCTTGCAAATACCAAATCAATTGTGTAAGAAGTGCTTTTAATCATCTTTATTTACACTACACATCCAGTTTCCTTCAAAATTCCCAAACCTCTCTGCTATTTTGATACCCTCCCCTTCACTGATGTGGGAAAACAGAGTAAGAAAATACAGAAGCAAAGTAGCAAAAGCAACCCGTCCCAACGTGAGGAGCACAAGAGTCAGGGCTTTATTACTCTAATTACTTGTAACATAAGATGACTGAGATCCAGTCAGGAGCATAGTTTTGACACTCATGTAAACTAGCTGATATTTCTTCTGGGGTGGGAGGAACTTACTATAGAAAATTCTTATAACTTTCTTTGACCATATTTTTCTTAGCAAGTGGTTTGTTACTTGCTCCAGATTATTCTTCTAGGAAATTTTTTACTTCTGCTTTTGTGAAATCAAAGACAGAGACCCTTGCCATCACTTTTGAAAGACATAAGTTTCTGTAGAAGTTTCTGTTGGCATTGAAACCTTAGTTTAATTAAATAAATTCAAGATCTTCAATTGCATGTGTTAATGACAAGGTGGAAATAGGTATTTCAAGAGACACTAATGAAGGATATTTGCTACATAGGCTTCAGCAAGACAACTATATAAGCAGCATAAGAGTTTGATTAAAAGCAAATACTCTAGAACAGCCTAAAGCAGCATGCTGATGCAGACTACTAGAGCATCAGGCTAAGTTTCAATTAAAGCAGTCAAATAACCTGACAGTTCCAAACAACTTAATAGCTGAAAACCTATGTAGGCAGCCCAGTGAGGCACTACAGTCAGAGAAAGGAATGATTATAATCTCACCTACAACATAAATTTCTTAGAAGCCATCCATAACCATGATATTAGTAGGGAAAAAGACCAGCTACCTTTAACAGGAAAAAAAACCACCAAACCCCCACATTTATGATACTATTGTACCAATTCCAATATAAGTGATATGCCAGAAGAGCATTAGAATGCAAGGGGGTTTCCTTTCAGAAAGCAAAGGGTAAGGGAATCTGTTCTTTCACATAATGACTTCCTTAACAATCCTTATTTCCAACATTTTACTGCTCCCCCCAGCATTCATTTAACAAGGAGGCAATTTTATTCAGTGCTTTAAGCCCATCTCCAAAGCTGTCAACTAAAACCATTCACTACTGCATAAAACCAACAATGCTAGTGCACAGCAAAATACAGGGTATAAACTAATCAAGTTCATTTCAAAGCATGCTTTTTATTCTAGCTAAAAGAGCATAAGAGGTGGTCAAAGCACCATGTTTAGAGAATCCTCGTTCCAACCCTAAACCTCTCACACTATAGAGGAAATGCTATTCATCTGAGAACTATCTATAATCTAGCCAAATGACACTGAAATTGTTTGATACGGTATTTTGTTAAGCTAAATACAGATGGAAACGATCGAAAGCGAGATCTAGCTTTTACTGCATTCAAAACAAGTCAGATAAACACAAAATCCCTTTCAAAGGAAAGTACTATGCACAGCTGGGTTTTGATGCAAAGAGAGAAAGAAGTGAAGGAGGAAGACTGTTTATCCAAAACACCAGAGGGTTAGGATCCACACACTTCTGCTTGGAAGCAATTTCTAATCTTCTCTTAAATACCAGATCAAAAAAAGGCTGCAAGTTTCAAAATTAAGACAAATTAGACTTCGTATAACACAAGGGAGCAAGAGACCCCAAACCACACCTGCTCTGACATACCAAACACGCTCCCAACCTCTCTATTTGTGCTTCATACATGCTTGAAGGTACATAAGCAAGCTGTTCAAATTTTAGTCTGAGGAACGAATAGTAATAACAGCATGTTACATCTGAAACTTCACTACATTAAACATTATGGAGAAACTACATTTGATTCAAAGGACCATTTGGGCCGTTAAAAAAAAGCACAATCCAGACAATTCATTTCCTAAGCAATCAAATGCTTTCCCTAAAACACTACTAAGGACTACTTGACAGTTCACATTTTCATAAGAAAAAGTGATAGCTTTCTTATAACTTCAGTTACTCTCTAAATGCAAGCAGTTGTAACATCATTTTTGTGATTCCACAGACAAGAAGTTCCAGGATGTCTGTTACAGCTTTTTCAAACACTCAAGCATGACAAGAATCTTCTTAGGTTCATTCCAGTACCATTTAGCACAGAGAAAGAGCTAAAATTTGCATCCATTTTGTGAACATAGCTGATCTCACAGGCAGTCTACTGGATAGAAAGTGAAGCACTCAACTACTGTATCCTGACCTGCAACATCTGTGTCAAATCCTATCAATTTTAACATTTCTTTTAGTTTCCCAGGGAAAAAACAGCCTTACAACTGCACAGCTCCCTGGTCAATCCCACCCACTTAACAGAATCCCAAATGTTTGCCTTGGAAACAGGAAATAAAGAACTGGGTTTCCTTCTTTGTAGCACTTGTAAGTATTACTCTCTCTCAACACAGCAGCTTCCTTAATATCACTGGTGCTGCATTATCATTGACTGCTACAGTGGCACAAGCAGTCAAGGGCAAGATAATCTACCGCACAGCCTGCTCCAAGCAGATTTAGAGCAGGTAAGCAAAGAGAAAAACCAAAGAATTTCCTTTCCACCTTCTGGCGCCCAGCAAGACCTAGAGGTTGAAAGTTTCCAGATGGAGGTTATTTTAGAGGGCTGCTGCACTACCACCTAGTCGGACCAGATGTACCAACCTAGCTGAGAATCATTCTGTGGTTATATTTAGCATGCAGTGTTCAGTGTGAGTTACCGTGAGAAGTTCCTGCTTTTAATTCTTATTCTCCAAACAAAATAAAAAATTAAAAGAATGGGCATTCTAGGAGGTAGATGTAGAAATAAAACCAGTGAGACATAATGAACACACAGAAGCCTGGAAGAACTTCACAGCTCTAACAGTCTGGAGAGCACCATGAAGCAATGCAGCATTACACCTAGAACAGCTACGAGGAAGCCAAGCAGTACCTATTCTTTGGTAGCAAGTGTATTATGCGCCCTAAAAACCATACAGGATAAATTGTGCTTCCATACCCAGTTTTAAAGAACTACCTGAAACCTACCAGATCAGTGTGTGTACCAGTAATACACAAGCATCACTCCACAGCTGAAGCTGTGGGTTTTTTTTTTTTTAAAAAGGCTTAATAAACAAGAAATTGACAGTGCAGCAATGCAGAGAACTAAACTTTGATATATCTGCTTCAGACTTAAAACACACTGACAACTTACTAATTCACAGCAACCTTGGGTGTTTGCTTTTATCATAATCTAGAACAAAGTTAATCAGTCACCTCTAGCCAGGAAAATATTTTGCAAGGTTGTTAAGTGTTTACTGCTGATCAGCAAAACTAGTTCTGATCCATATAGCTTTATGACAAAGTGTCTCAGTTTCACACTTCTACCCACAGAATTTTGAGATTTTTCTTCCCTTAAGCAGACTTCCCAAAATTTTACACCAAATAAACACTGACCCTTTAGAGGTCTCGGAACACTGTCACAAATGTTTAGGAATTGTGAGGTATCTGCATGCATTTACTAAGAATGAATCAAAGTCACAGAAGTGATGTACTCCTAAATTTTTTCATTTCTAAATGGTCAGAGATTCTGATCTCTAGAAGAATCTCACTATACAGCTTCTTGCAGCAACTGCTTGAGCAGGAGGTTTTGCAGTGCTGTTGGCTCCAGATGGGAAGGCATGTCGTTCCCAGTGATGCAGCAAGACACAGTTTTATGCAAGATAACAATGCAAGACTGTTTATATACAGATGCAACCACTGAAACCCTAAAGACAAGCTGAAGACTCTATAGTAACTAAGTTTCTTGGAGGACCAAAATTTTCACTTAGCTTATTTGCAGCGCTAATCCAGCTTGCCTACTTCTGGTTACACACTCTACAAACTGAAGTTTCATAAAATTTGCATTTATACATTCCAACAGATATTAAGTAATGCACACAAGTGGCACAATGGTTTGTAGAAGAGAAAACAAGTTTAAAACCACATATAGTTCTCCCTCAAATTTTTTCCTTTGGAAATCCAGCTCTTTTTCTTAGCCAAAACCCACAAAGACAGCATACTATTACTATTTTTGTTCACCAGCTTTCAAATAACAAGCCACCCCATATGTTTCTCTCTATCTAGATTTCTTTGATTTTAAAGGCAAGGATGTCCTATGGGGCAAACTAGACCAAGAAAACAGACAATCTGCTTAAAGCAATGTTTCCCAAAGTACAGGCTATAATTCCAAAGAGTATTACAGGACTTAGAAGCAGCATTCACAAGCCAAATAGAAATTCAGCTGTAGAAATAAAGCTCATGAGCCCAAGCCTGAAATTGGAAGTGGATTCCTGAGAAAAGCATGTCTGAAGAGCTGGTTCAGAGACACAGAAATCAAGTAATCAATTACAGCTGGCTGGCTCAAGAGATTCCTTTTTGCCCTCAAGTTTTTATTGCCATCCCTCTCCATAAGGGCACCTCAGCCAGGATATGCTGTTTTCAACTGAGTAGGGGAGTAGTATGATGCTACAGAATTTTGCATCCCACCTCCCTGCCAGTGCATGAGATATGCAAGTACAGATGTAATCTATCTCCTTTTTATGTGGGTTTTGCAGATGCACAAATTCTTACCTCTTTTCCCTTGCCCAGCTAAAGATATTGCATGTGCATTTTAGAAAAATCAAGAGCACATTCCCTTGCTACTCTGTCAATACTCTGGCATTATACCCATAGGAATATCTGTAAGGGTCTCCCACAACTGTTTTACTTTCCTCCTACAGCCCTACAGCAGCGAAAAGAGCTGCAGCATTTGCTTCCATTATGTAGAACTCTCTCAGGCAAGAGATGCCATCACTCTACCACCTTGAGGGGTAGTAGAAGAGAAGAACGATGTACAGAAACACTTACAGCCCATCAGTCAGTTGCAGTATCTTTGTAAAACTCAGAAGTAAATCTTCTGGAACTGTCCATTACAACAGAACAAGCCTGAAGTCCACTAGAGAGTCATTCACCTCTGGACAAATCCCAAACAAACTTCTCCTTTCAGAGCTTTGGCCAAGGACAAAAATCCTCAACTAGGCAATTTTACAACCACTTGGAAAGGGAGACTTTTCACATCCAGAAAATTTCATGTTTATGTTGAGTAACACAGAATACTAGTCCGAGTTCTGAACTGAGTTCATACACGAGAGGCAGAAGGATGAGGCTGCTAAACTACATGGGACATTATTTGCAATTCCCAAAACAAAGTTTCAGGTTGTGTTCAAAATGCCTCCAAAAAGCTGTTTTTCCAAGAAAAGCAGACACTCAATTATTCTTCAGGGACATCTTTTTCCACGGAAAAGCAGAGATGAGCTGATCCAAAGCAAAAGTACGTATCACCACAAGACCTGTGTTCTGTAAGAGTGCTTCACAAAGCACACTTACTCAAGGTTTTTCTAGTACCCCAATAACAACCAGAAAGTTTTTCATCCCACGGCACTGTGCTTACTCGTACATACAACACAATGAACATTCACAATACTGAAGTTTTCTTCAAATACCTGTGACAGACCTTACGGTGTGGCCCAGGCTGCCACTAGGGATTACACATGCTACGTCCAAACCTCTTCCCCCGTTACCTGCAGTGCCAGAACGTTTGTGTCCATTCCCATTCACTCAAAGTTGACACACCACCATTGCTGCAGGCAGTAGAGGTGAAACAATAGTTGTGACAAAGAGAACAATCAAAAAACAAGGAGTTTCATATGCCAGAGAACCAGCAAAGCGTGATTTCCTCTGGGTACATGTCTTGCAGTTGGATTCCTTCTTTGTCTACTAAGGTGACAGCTCCAATTGAAGCTTTTCCTCAGAGGTGAGAATCATAGTCACATGGATTCCCTGATGTCTAATGAGGAGGGGGTGGGGGGGCTCATTCATCTTACAGACTCCTCAATAGAGCTCAAACAGCATTGGTAGGCTTTGGAATAAAATCAGCTCAATGACATACTTCATTTCCAGTTACAGACTACAACCTCACCTGTCACTACATCTTTCAGTAAGTCGCAGAGTATTCATCAGAGGCAGATGGAAAATGACTGGAATAGGGAGCTAATAGCGCCAGTGGAATTGAGGCTGCGGTGTCCTGCAAGATGACTGCCTAGATGGCCAGGAGCAGTAACTACCTCAGACATCTGACTTCAACTGTTTGGATCATCACCTCAAAAATGACTACGGAGTCCTGCCCCTACCCAACGTTTTTCCTTTACGGTCTCAAAGAGGCATCAGATCCAGTTTATCCCACACCGCTTAAATATGTGGAGTTCTAGAGGCTACAAGCAATTACCATGATCAGTTTGAAACAGGCACCTGTTCAGAACTTTCCAGGTTTTCACCAGGCTTAATTTATGCCAAGACAAACTGCATACCTGAACAGTCATTATCTGGACTGTTGTTCTTCCAAAGCAAAGACAAAGCAAACAACAAATAATAGGAAGCTAAAAGGTCCTGTCAAATACTACTTGCTATACCACTTATTTTTTTAATTTTGACAACAGCTATCACACTCTGCAGAGGTCTGTACGTGAAATAAAACTCCTCTTTCTCCAAAAATGGGCAACAGCATATGTAAAACCTAGGAGTGGAAGAAGGAAGAAAATGAAAAGTTTAGGTTATCCCAAACCAAACCACTCTTTAGATTTAGTCATGAATATCAGTGCGAAATTACCTTCATTTAAGTAAACAAAAGACTGCATGACCAACCTGGTGGCCTTCTATGATGGAGTGACTACCTCAGTGGACATGGGAAGAGCTACAGATGTCATCTGCTGGGACTTCTGTAAGGCCTTTGCCACAGTTCTCCACAACATCCTTCTCTCTAAATTGACAAGATATGGATTTGATGGGTGGACTGTTCAGTGGATGAGGAATTGGTTGGATGGTCACATCCAGAGGGTAGTGGTCAATGGCTTGATGTGCAGATGGAGATCTGTCACCAGTGGTGTCCCTCAGGGGTCCATAGTGGGACCAGGACTGTTTCATATCTTCATCAGTGACACAGACAGTGGGATTGAGGCACCCCCAGCAAGTTTGCAGATGACACCAAGCTGTGTGGTGCGGTTGACACGCCTGAGAGACGGGATGTCATCCAGAGGGACCTGGACAAGCTTGAGAAGTGGGACCATGTGAACCTCATGAGGTTCAACAAGGCCAAGTGCAAGGTCCTGCACCTCAGTTGGGGCAACCCCCGGCATCAATACAGGCTGGGGGATGAAGAGATTGAGAGCAGCCTTGCAGAGAGGGACTTGGGGGTACGAGTGGATGAAAAGCTGGACATGAGCCAAGAATGCGCACTCACAGCCCAGAAAGCCAACAGTATCCTGGGCTGCATCCAAAGAAGCGTGGCCAGCAGGTCACAGGAGGGGATTCTGCCCCTCTACTCTGCTCTTGTGAGACTCCACCTGCAGTGCTGTGTCCAGCTTTGGAGTCCTCAGCACAGGAAAGAAATGGACCTGTTGGAGCGGGTCCAGAGGAGGCCACAAAGCCGATCAGACGGCTGGAACACCTCTCCGATGAGGATGGGCTGAGAGAGTTGGGGTTGTTCAGCCTGGAGAAGAGCAGCCTCCAAGGAGACCTTATTGTGGCCTTTCAACACTTAAAAGGGGCTTATAAGAAAGATGGGGACAGACTTTTTAGCAGGGCCTGCTACAGCAGGACAAGCAGTAATGGTTTTAAACTAAAAGAGGGTAGATTCCGACTAGATATAAAGGCGACATTTCTTATAATGAGGGTGGTAAAACACTGCAACAAGTTGCCCAGAGAGGTGGTAGATGCCCCATCCCGGGAAACATTCACCATCAGGTTGGACAGGGCTCTGAGAAACCTGATCTAGTTGAAGATGTCCCTGCTAATTGCAGGGGGGTTGGACTAGATGACCTTTAAAGGTCCCTTCCAACACAAACTATTCTATGATTCCATGAATCACTTACATAGGCTTCACTTAGTTCATGCAAAAGTAAGAATGTAGTGAGAGGCGGGGAGGGGGCAGGGGAGAAGGTCGCTTTGCACATCTGGTTTTAATGAACAAGTTGTTGTTTTTACAAATGAATACACTTATTTTCTGGTAATTGAAGAGCATCATAATTGCTCATCTCCCAATATTTTTTTTTTAGTTTAATTCAACTAAGTGTTTTGCTCCCTTGACTTATGAGAAACCGATCTTTAGTGCATTTCTCTAACTACATAGCACAAACTATCAGGCTTTTACCACCTGACATATTCATAACAAATTTCATCAGTTCACAAAACTAAGACTATTGTTTCTTCTCAACTGCCATCTCTGCCCAAAACTTACAAATGAGCCCATACTCTTTCTGGCTGGGGTCTGAATAGAGTCTGCAACTGGAACCTAGCCAACCCCAAATCCAGTTCCTTCCTGCCTGCCTGCACTGGCTACAAAATGCCCAGAGGAGAAAGAGCAAATCAGTTTTGCCGCAGAAAGATCTGCTTACCCTTTAACAAAGTATTATTTTACAGTTGTTCTCTCTATGCTGAGATTTCCAGTAGGTAAAGCCTTAATATAAACCAGTCTTCTCCAAGGAGTGCAAGGTGCAAACTAGCAATATATGATCAGAGGCCAATTCCTGAACTGAATTTAAAGTCATATTGCACATAATAAACTAGGAGGGTATGCTGAGCTTGACTTAGACTCTACTAATCACTTAAACCCTAGCTTTGCTTACAGAGGGAACTGTGCTTTATATTTTGTAGTCTTCCTGCGTCCTTACATGGAAAAGCATTTGCTACATTAAAGCAGCCTCTGCACACTGGAAACTCAAAACTTGCAATAAAACTAGATATATAGCACTCAAGTATTGCAGCTGGAAGTGTGATTGTGCAACCAAAGAGATAAGGCAGGGCTGAGCCAGCAATGTAACAGCAGTATTTTGTGCTCAAACACTGAAAGCAAGGCACAAAACACAAGTAAAAAGTTAAGGCTTTTTTGCTCTGACAGCAAGCAGACTGAAAATGCTGCAAACAATGGCTTATTTATCTCTCAGAGGCAAAAGGAAGAACATATTTAGAGCTTCTGGGAAAACTTTGTCAAAGTCTTTAAAGGGGTGTAGGGGCTCACTACCAAACCGGTTATTTAGGAAATGCTTTTGGAATTGTGGAAAAAAATTGCAGTGCACATACCTAAAAAACAAATAAGTAGCTTGCAGTCTCTACCCTGGCATCTTCAGCAAGACATCTCACCTAAGGGAAGAAATCTCACCCCAGTCAGCAAGACTATAAAGCACTGCAGCTTCCACAGAGGCTGACCATGGAGGCACGCTGCTGTAACCTCTGGGAACTCTGGTACAGTCCCAAGGGCAGCTGCCTTGCCTGTGGTGTTTAAGGGCATCTCTCATGTTTCAGACTTTTCACTAGTCCAGTGAAGTCCATCTTAAAAAAAAAAAAAAAAAAAAAGAGGAGTAAAAAATCATGCAAGACTGATCTGTTTGGCTATTGCCAAACTTCCTTCTCCAGACTGAGCTCTGATGGAAGAGGTTAGCTGCTCACGCCGACCAAAGCTTGCCTCCTCATAGATCTGCCCCAAGACCAATTTGTTCCGTGTGCCTAATTTGCCAGTAGGATTTTTTGGGCAAAAGTCACCAAGGTACTGACAGCCCATTTAATTAAATCTTCTAGCAGAACCAGATTAGGGAACACTTATGAAGAAATCCTGTCTCCACTGGTGTTCTGGCAGAGGGGGTACAGACCTGCAGCAGGGCACTGTAACCTCTCCCATCACACACATGGTTCTGGAATAGAACTTCTGCCCACAGCCTATGACAAAAGGCAACACACTAAATTCATTAATTCAAACTCACTCCCTGATGCACTGGGAAACTATTCCAGAGAATTTCAAGATCCAGAAAGTCATTTAAGGTAGTCCTCACACAGCTGTTAGCAGAAAGGTTAGGACAACTACAAGGTAATGAATCCCATCTTGCGTGAAAGATGCCTCTCCAATGCCAAAATGATTTTTGAATCCAAGTACTGAGTTTCATAGCTGTTTGCTCTCAGAGGTCAAGCATGGACTAGGAGGAAGGTAAGCTGGAAGTACAACAACATTTTGGTTTATTAGTCTACGTTCCATAAAAAAGTCATCGGTGAGCTACAGACCCTGTCACAGGATGTGCAGGGAAGCAAGAACCATACAGCTCTTAGTACTTTTCAGCAGCTTGGTCTTTCCTCTGAAAGAAGGACATACACACACTACTCCTGTTTCAAAGGTTATGACTCCACCATTACTAAATCAGACATCAACAATCAAAATAAAGTCATGCTGTTGCACATGAAGAAATACAGCTGTGCTTATATCAAAGTTTCAGCCCATTAACCTCTGTGTCTAGACTAAACAGTTCTTTCACTCTTCCTAAAGGCGCATGCTAGAGAGTTTGCACATTTGGTCTCCAGTTTATTTGCAACACGCAAGAGGAGATTTAAGCTTTTATATGCTTCAATTTGTTTACTTTACTTTCATACAGTGACTAATTGTCTTCACAGCCAGTACCACTTTGTCTTATCCATGACATTCACATGCCTTAAGAGGATACACCTCATAAGTTTGAAGCCTACCTGTTGTTTAGGCATTGCTAAAGCCAGACAGTTTGAAGCATAAAATTGTTTTGTGACAGTTTATGAACTTACTGGATTGTAAAATAAAGCTAGCATACATACTTGAGGGTGAAGAGTAATTTGAAAGCCTACTAAATGTATCACTACAGGTGAGTAGGAAGATTGCCTGCCAAAAGTGTTTATCAGTTAAAGACTACAGGAACACTTCTCCTTTGTCCTCAATTCTTTGAATGTAAAGAGGAAAAAGGAGAATCCTGCATCAACAGGGATCAGTTAACAGTACAGTACTCAAGATGACCACAACGCTTCTTGGCCTTCTCTGTTTTAACTTCTTATGTGCCAGCCATCTCTAAGTTTTCTTGCCTGTCACTATTCCTTTGTGGAGGCAGCACAGTCAACGGACATTTTAGTTAAGTATCTGTTTCACTGTGCAACTGGCTGCTTTCCTCTATTTAATACAATTAGCTACTACACAGTAATGTAGCTATATCATAGTTAATATAAGCAATAAATATGACAGATGAACATTAGGTCTTTATCGCCAAACACTTCATAAGGGCACGTGTGGTCTTTGTACCATTTCCTAGCACAGGAAACCTTCTGCTACATTAGATTAGGAACACTCCCACATCTAGTCCACCCTCCTTGAAACAGGCTAGTTTGATCTGCAGTGAGGTCAGGATACACGGTGTGCCTAAGTCCAATATTAAAAATGATATTGGTAAATGGGGAAAAAACCCACCTGAAGTAAATCACTTCCAGAAGCACAACACAGGGCTTGCTTACTTTGCCTCCCTACAGGCGAAACAAATTGCTATTGATAGAAGCATGCCTAATAGGCCCTTCAACAATCGGCACCTTCGTCTCATGCCTAATCAAACTGAGCTCATCTCAAAACCACTCTGCTTTTAATACAAACTCTTCAGTGTTGTAGATGTTGTCTGTATCTATTTTCACAACTGCTGTTTATAATATCTTCCATCGATATGACAATTCTGTTGTGAAACAAAGGAAAGCTTTTAGCTGAATTACTCTTTCTCCACCGTGAGCTAGTAAGTGCTGCTACTATGAAGCTGCATGCACACTTCAGACTGACCTCACAGGATTTCATATTCTAGCCTTTGAAGAACGGAACAAAACTTCAATGCAAAACAGCTAATACTTGCTATTTTTAGGAACAGGAGTTATACTAATCAGAACAAGTAAAAGCTACCTCTAGACAATACAAGTCCAGTGTCACCTTGTTCACACATCATTCATAACCCAATCGTATTAAACCCCCTCCTGCCACACAGCCTCTCAGTAACAAGTTTTCAAAGACTGAATGTTTGTATCAAAACTGTTGAAGCTTTGCTGTGCAAAGATTTCCTACAAGGACCGTCTTCTTGTATCTTAAGCTCTATTAACTCAGCCAACAAGTGCTGTTTGTGTGAAGGGCAAAGAGGTGTTTATTTTGTGGAGTCAGTCAAACCCAAAGACAGGTCGCTCTTACTGCTGAACTCCCAGCACCACGATGCCTACTCGGACGTTAAAAAAACCCCGCAAACAGCTTACTGCCTGCCGCCCTTCCCCTCTCCCGGTCTACGGGTTTAAATCGCATAACCAGGAGCACACCCATTATACAGTCATCAATAGTACACAGAAAACCAGCCAGAGAGTACTTGCACAAAAGGTCGTAATTACAAGGTTAAATGTACGAACCATCACTAAAGGGGCACATCTGGTCATCCAGAGCGGATGGACGATGGTGCACCACAGCGGAAGAGCTGGGACAGCACTGCTCCAGCTATTCCCCCCACACCCACAGCACAGTAATCTACTGCTTTGGAAGTCCCTACTGCTCTTGACTGTACTATTTGCTTAATATAAAGACCAAGAGCTATTCTAGGCCACGAGGTAATAGGATTAAAACAGTCTAATCCCAGATGTTACTTACAGTTTGCCAGAGAAGTTACAAATTGGTCCCCCAAAGTATGTGAATGACGTTATGATCTCAAGACCCAGTACTAATCTGCATAAAGCTACACCAGCAGAAGTCTTAAAAAAAAAAATGAGGCAAGGTAAGGGAGGCATAAAATTCTGAACTGCATCTTGTCAAGAGGGAAACAAGTCATCTAAAAGAAGCAGGACCCCTTCAACACAGTATTAGCACATGCAGGTGATAAAAGTGAAAAATGCGAGGACACCATTTAGTCATGTATTTATAAAACAAATAAAATGAGAAGCTTTGCCTTACAAGTCTCTGGAAGTGGGCACGCTCTCTATGCCAGCATCCCCACTCCTATTCCTCAAGGTTTAGGCTTGTGACAAGTCACATGCAGCTTTACAGTGCTGACCTTGCGCCAGAGAGAGAATAAACACAAGGATATTTGTTGATATAAGGAAAAGCACTCTCAACACAGCGAGATTTAAGGCATCAAATTGTATAAACGGAACAGAATTTGACAGCTCCAAGTACACCTGGAAACCAATTAAGAGTTTCTGCTTCAAGCTGGGAGCTCAGACTGAATCCTCCTCTACTTCACTTGCCTGTCTGACCACAGGACAAATAAGCCACAAGCACAACAGTGCAGAATAACCAAACACAACTCTAGATGACACCACAAGAAGCGCTTCTTCTAAACATGAAGTAAGACTGCACAGCATGCTAGAGTTGTCATCTTTGGAAGGTTTCACACCCAAACTCATCACGGATGCTCAAGACAAATTCAGAACCAAAGCACGTGCAGACAATACCAACAAGTAAAACAACACAAGACAACAGCTGGTTCAGGCTACCTAAACAGCTGTTGCCTACAGGCATGTCTATAGTATTTTGCAAGCAGTTGTAAAACTTCTCTGCTGGCACTCTGAACTAATAAACCCTACCTTCAGCAAGGCACGTTGGCTCAGGCACAGTGCCACACTACACTCACACAGCTTTTCATTAGCCAAGGAGTACAGGAAAAGAAGGTTTCACCTTCTCAAAGTATCCAGTTGATACGTGCTATCACTACTGAGGAATAAGGACTAAGCAAGTTAGAGAGCAGCATTAACTCCGTAATAAATGAGTATAAACCCACCATAATTTAGTTTGAACTAGATAATAAAAAGTTCCTGACTTCTTAAGGAAAAAAATCTGTTCTCAAGCAACCTTGTAATCACAGTTGAAAAACAGCCTGCTGTTAAGATGGAGCATGAAATAGCTCAAGCAAGATGCTGCTTGCAGCAACAAAAACCCCAAATCTTAATAGCCTAGAAAGTAATTTCTAGGTTTATAGGCATATTTTGAAGAACAACCAAGTGGACTTTCACAGTATCTACTCATTTATAAATTTCAGCTCAAAATGGAAACTATGCATCCCGATTCTGTCAAGATAGGAACGGAGCAGCTATTTGGTTCTAGAAGGGAAGTGCATCAGTCAAAGGCAATAGAGTCTTACATTTCTCAGACTTGTTTACTCAGAGCAAACAGTCTGTTTTCCATATTTTAAGAAAAAAATTAAGTCTTTCACACCATGTGTGACCTGCTGCCTGTAATCCCCCTGGCATATACAGCTTAACTTCCAGAATGCACTCAGTTTCCTTTTCATAACAAGCATTAAACATGCAGATGTTTGATGCTCTGATTTGAGTCAACAAATATAGATTTTAGCTTCTAGAGTTTGAAGTTTCTGCTCTCAGATTTCACATCTGTATCAAGACGCTGTGAATAAAGCCTACAGCTGGATACAAATCTGTACTCTGAGAAAGTCAAAAGTACTCCAAGGAATTGGATAGTTGCAGAGAACCAACTCAAGTATGTTTTCTTTCTTAGCTTAAATGAAGCAAAACGTCTGCTCTATCCAGCCATACACAAGCTTTCACTGAAAAATTCACGAGTCTTTCCTCAAATATAATCCTTCCTACTATTTTTTTCTACATTGCAGTTAATGTTCTATTCAGACACAATACTTCTGGTGTTTGATTAATCTACTCACAAGCTCTGAACTGGCACTAATCACATATTCTCAATATGCAGCATATAAGATCCATTATAAACTAAGCACAAGACAAAGGTCTCCACGAAGCCACTGTCAATATTAAATAAAAAAATAAATCCGTTTCTTCAGAGCAGCAAATGATTCTCAGAAGAGAATCATGACCTTGAACATATTTAACGGCTGGCTATCATTATTTGCTATAGACACTCCTTTAAATGAAGCCTAAAGCACGTTTTTACATAAGGCTCAAAAGCAGAACCTGACTCACCTAAGCAGTTTCACCAATATATCTACACCGTAGAGTGCAGAAAATTACAGAATCATTAAAGCTTCATCTTGATATCAAACAGCAAATCCATGAAAGTGCAACAAAAGTCCCCAGTTTAATGCCGTAGGTGGGATGACCCTCCCTTTGCCTTCAGTCCATAAACAGAAGCAAACAGATATTGAGGACAAACAGAGATACCATACTGCATCTGCATTTGTCAACGCTGCTGGAAAACTGCATCAGCTTCTTCCTCAACTGCACAGCAAGAGATTAACAAAACAGTTCCCTGAAATGCCAAACAGGTAAGTTAAAAACTGGAAATGGGCTGAAAAGTAGAAAACACTTCAGAAACTTATTTAGCTTGTCAAGGGGGTGGAGGTTAAGGAGCAACTTTGATCAGTCAGAAAAAGCCTGTATGAGAAAAAGGAGTCTAAAAATGGAGGTCCCTTCACATTAACACAAAAAGACATGTTTCAAATGTAAACTTGCTCCAAGTCTAAAGTGGTCCCTCAGTGAGAACAACTTCCCCAAAGTTACTGTAGAATTTATCACTGTAAATATAGATAAGATTTTTATTCTGTTTTTCCAAAAGATTAAATTTAAGCAGAACTACAGCCTATTTAGTCGAGGATGTCCAATGGTCCACATTAAACAAAGCTCAAAGAGCAATTCACAGCAGCTCCTTTGGGCACTGCGGCCTCTAAGTTAACAGATTCATTTATTTTAATGGTTGACTCTGGAAAATTTATACATAAAATGCTGACAGTGATTTCAAAGGGACCACTGTAACAACAATGAGCGACAGCCCCTAGTTTTGTCTAGCTCGATAAAAGAATTTATTACATTTGCAAAACCCATTACGTCTATAAGATAAAGTCTTCCTCAGCTGAGGATGCACTTCCTTCCTAGTTTAGAGTGGCTAATGGAAGCCTTTGGTTAGTAAGAAATATTACACTTACATGAACACACCTATTAGAAACCCCATCCAAAATGCCTTAGGATTGGTTGCAATACATCACACTGAAAGTATCTAATGTCAAGTACAAAATCCTTTCGTTGGTAAAAAACTCAGACATTGACTAAAACTTACGCTTCTTTGGTATTCCTCCTCCAACTTACATCATTTTAATTAAGTGACTTCTCTGAGAAGTTAAAGTTGCCCTTCGACATCATTAAATATTGGAAAAGTCTACAAAGATACATACATGCAGTCCCAAAGGAAGAGAGATTTAATTGCACCTGCCTTCAGTGAAAGCTACCCCACGCAACCAGGGACCAGCACACAAGACAAAGCCATGCTGGCCTCAATGCCAGAATAAATTATTCACAGTGCAATTCAAACTTGGGGGGAAAAGGGGTATTGGGAGGAAGGGGACAGGACACGCACCTCAAGAGGCTCAGTAGATACCTGACAAGTCAAATGAGGGTCACTGACAAACAACGTACTAACACCATGACACACTATTCGGGTACTGGTTACTGTATTCAGTATCTCCTTCAAAACTCCCTCCAGCCCCATGTTCCCAGAAATAAATAACGGGCCATTACTGTGACGGGACTTCAAATAAAGCTTTTCCCCCCCCCCATAAAAATTAGAATATGAATGTTTCTGCTTCACCAAGAAATCCATAGCCTTTTGTGAACAGATGATGCTACGAGCAGATGTACACAATCAGATTCCACAAGCTGATTCACAATCAAGCAGATGATCTCTTCTGTACCAGCCATCTTGACCTGCCTGGCTTGATTTACATAAACTGTTTTTATTCACTACAACATTGATTATGTAAACCTCAACACATTCTTAACCAAACATGCACTGCCACATCACTGACAGAAAACACGTAATGGTTTACTGAGAGAAGGTTATTAGAAATGTATTTGCTGCAATGACTGACTTCAAACGCCTTGGGCTTTACCCTCTGATCACATTAATGTGCAGACGAGCAATCACAACCATTGTGAGACAATACAGGAACATGTTCTGAGGGGGGGGAGAACTACCTACTGCCAAAAGAACGCCTTCCCCGGGATTTAAACGTCAAGTATACAACAACCCTACTTTAATACTGCTAAGACAGAGTAAGAGCAAAAGCTGAAGGGAAAGTTTTGTCATCTTACAAACAGGACTCTCAGCAGTTTGCCAAGTATGCCAGTTCCTTTGTTCATCGTCCTTTTCACCACCTAATTTATAAGTCTCACAGCTCAAGACAGAAGTCATTCATCAACATCACAATCAAGGCTTTTTTTTTTTTTAACCCACACAGTGTCTCAAAACAACTTTTTTTTTTTTTTTTTAAATCTAGCTGTGAGGTCACTCTATCAATTTTAATCAAGCAGTTGTAACAAGAGCCGCGATGCTACTCTTCCGCCGGTCCACAGGTCTCAGTTTCACTATGGGGAGCAGAGCAGGTTCACACTGTCTTATTTAAATGGAACTCCAGATTTTAATACAAAACAGGTATTAAGAATTGGGGCTTTTTTTTTAGAATACTGAACAAATGCTTAAGCTGTTTTCCAAGAGTTCCTAGTCACAAATGTTGAGTCACCAAAGAAAGAGTTATGTTTGTATTATTTATGGCATTACACACAACATTTAAGTCACCTCTGATAGGAAATGCAGTAATCGGCTCCTAAAGTGCTAAAGGGACCTTAAAACCCCAATCTTCAGTCCAAACACGGAAAACGTAGTTACTGAAGTCATGGCATTTCCTGGACTGCTTCCATCATGTCTACCTATTTCTACATCCCATCCACCACGCACAGTGTGTCAGTAAGCTGTGAAACAATAGGGCACTGGCTGTCAGTGCAGCCTACAGAGGCATCCTGGCCAGAGAGATTCAGCTGCCCGCGTGCAGACTTCTTGTTCATAACTGTACGACAAGGACAAGAGGATTTGTTTGCTTTTTTAGTACATGTAACACCCAGAAGATATAAGCTCAGTAGTTTTAGAGAACAGCTGATACTCAAATAAAAACTAAACTTGGTCATATAAAGTTTATTTAAATTTTATTGGCATGTTTCAACACATAGCAGTGAAGATCAAGACCTCTGGCAGAACCGATAAGCTGAGATCAATGCATTTCCATATTAAAGGAAAAGCACACCAGACTTTGCTAGGTTAAGATCAGAGCCAAAACATTTCATACTTCTGTACTTTCAACTGCTGCTAAAAATAGTAAAGCAACAGAAAGGAAAATGCTTCCAGCTGTGCACAAAAAGCCTCTGCAGCACAACATCAATTTATGCACTCTAATTTAATTAAAGATTCAACATTATTCTATGACTTTATCATCAGAGACAGCATTGCACAGCTGAGGTTACCCTCCATTTCCACAATCAAAACAGTAAGAACGTTTCTTTATTAAATTTAGTTTGATACGGATGTTTCTCCCAAATCAAGTTACCCAACTTAAATACAAGTCTTTCAAGTGCCAGCTATGCCACGTTCATGGCAATAGCTGTATTTTATTCCATGGTAACTGCATCTTGACCTAGTCTCGTGATAAGAAACATTTAGCATCCCTTAAGGAAAAAAGGTACACCATTGGACACATGAGTACCCAGTCTTGGCTGCTCTTTTTATCTGCTCCCAGAGATTCAAACAGTTATTCTGCAGAGGCGAACACAGCTCTTTATGAAATGACTTGACCAAAACAAAACAAAAATCCCTAACAAACCCGAATAAGGTTTTCTACGACCCTGCAGCAAACGTGTAACAGATTCTGGGGGAGGCTGAATAACGCAGCAAGACTGCAATGGTTCTGCTTCAACGGCTGGCTTGAAACCTTTCTGTTGTATTTATGACTGAAAATTATTCCGTTAACCGTATGTTTCTACATATTAAACTATCAAAATTAAGCATCTCTTCTAAGGTTCACAAGGGCTCTCTGCAAGCACGGCTTAGACGCTTCTCCCTCATCTGCTTCCACGGTGTTCAGCAGAAAGGCTTCAAGCTTTAACAGCAGGGCGAGGACATAATACCAAGCGGATTACTTTAAGATCCGTATCAAGCTGAGAAAATAAACATTTCCACTACGAATCTGAATATAAGTGCTTCACCCTCCTCCCCCCGCCCCCCCCCCCCCCCCCAACCTCTCCTCCTAATTCCAAAGTCATCTCCCCTGCAGCCCGCACGGAGGACGAGGGGAGAAACCGCCAGGGAGAGCTCGGCAAGCGGCTGCGGCGAAGGAGCGCGCCTCGGCGGCACCTGCGAGCGGCACCGGCGGGAAGAGGGGGCCGGGGGCCTCCCTGCAGCCTCCCCCGGCAGCTCCGCACCCCCCCGCCAGCCCGCACAAAGTTTCTGTGCAGCCCGCAAGGCCCCGCGGTGACGGTGCCCGACAGCCCGCCCCGAGCCGCGCTCACCCCGCTGGGAAAGTCGCTGGCGGCGGGGCCACGCTCACCCCCCCACACACACCGCGGGGCAGGGCACGAGTGGGACCCCGACAGCGCCCGGGCGGGGGAAAAGGCGGGAAGCGGCGCCTCCGCGCGCTCCCTCAGCGGGGAGACGCGGCCGGCGCTGAGGGGAGGGACACGACACCCCCCCCCCCCCCGCAACATCCCGCCCCGGGGGCCCCTCCGCAGCGCTCACCCCAGCACCACCAGCTCCCCGTACTTGACGGGCTCCTTGTTGGGCGCGCAATGCTCCTCCTGGCTGGGGGAAAACATGGGGGCCGCCGCGAAGTCACCCCGCCGCTACGGTCCCACCCGCCGCGGGCGGCGAGTCCCGAGCGGGCTCCGCGCTGCGCCCCGCACTGAGCCGGCGGCTGCCCGACAACGGCCACTACACCCGGGGGGGGCGGAGCGGCGAGGGGGACGTACCAACTGGCCGCGGCAGGGGGAGGGAGGAGCAAAGCGGCCGCCCTCTCCCCCCCGCCTCCCGCCCGGCCATACGTGGCTCCGCCCTCCCCGCGCTCCCGCTCACCGCCTGCGGGGGGGGCGTGCCCGGGGCTTGGCGCCGTTGAGCTCCGCCCCTTCTGTGTATCCTGCCCCCCCCCCCCCCCCCCCCCAGCCGCCTGCAAGTGGTACGGCCCCGCCGTGTTATGTAAACATAGAGTAAAGGAGACGGGGCCGCTCTTAAAGGGGCCGCGCTCCGGCGGGCGCAGCGAGCAGGGGGCGGGGACAGGCAGCACGAGACCGGGGGGTGGGGCTCTGGAGCACCGAGGGGTCCCGACCGCTGCCTACTCTTGGAGGGGGGGGGTCTAGGTCACCTGACCGGGAAGGGGGGATTGTCCCGGGTTCCAGATCACCTGGGGAACTGGAGCACTGCGTGGGGTTCTAGATCACCCTCCTGCCCCCCGGGTAGGGGTGTCTAGATCCCGGGGGGGTCTTTAGACCCACATCTGCCCGCAGACCCCAAGGTTCTAGATCACCTGGGGTGTCTGGGTCACCTTCTGTCTGGGTCGGGGGTTCTAGATCACCTCAAGGTTCTGGATCATCTCCAGGGGCTGCAGGCCACCTCCTGCGCAGGAGGGTGGTCCTGGGCTGCCTGCAGTGGAGGGGGGCTCTAGATCACCTTCCTGTGGTTCTAGATCGCTGTGGAGCTCTGAATTCCCCCCAGGAAGCTCCTAGGTCACCTCCTGCTCTGGAGGGACGGGGACTCCAGACCACCACACCCCCCTCCTACACCCTCCCCACCATCTCCAGCACGTCAGTCTCCAGCGACGGGGCCACCACCAGCTTCTGCGCTTGTGGCCAAGGAATGGCTGCTCTCCTGTATGAGGAAGGAGCTGTAGAGCCCACCTTCCAGCCTCATCTCTCCAGTGTCTTCTTCTGAGGCTGCAGAAATGCCCCCCCCCCACCTTTGTTCTTTGGGAAGAGCTTTACAAAGCCAGGGCTTTTTAATGCCCCGACTCACCCCTCCAGGTGTGACTGCCATTCCCAGCATCACAGATCTGCTCCGAAGCTGGGCCGGGGCTTCTTTATTCCTTCGAAAAGCTTACTTTCAACGGAAAAAAAAGGAAAAAGTCTGCAATGAAAGAGGGTGACAGCTGTATACCCAAGGCCACGGCCTCTCCCTGAAAGCCCACCCCCCTCAGCACTTGAGCACAAACACATTTTCACTTCGTTTCTGACAAATTTGCATGAGATAAGTCATTATGTCAAAAAATTGGTGGGCAGACAAGCATCTGGGGACATGTGCCCAGACACCAAGGCCTTGTGCAATGCAAAACCAGGCTAAAAAGGCAGCAAGGAGCAGAAAAACCCCAAATCCCAAACTTTCTACAGTGGCTTCCAAGGACATTTCCCCGGCAGCCCACTGCTGCCTCAGTGTCTCCCTCATCGCCCTCTTCACTCAGAGCTTAATTTCCTTTCTCCTCGGTACCCGACGCAAACACAAAACCAACAAAGATTAGCTCGACATCGATCCGTGTCGAGGATGGAAATTCTCATTAGCTGCTATTTGAGGTCTCTAACCCAGGAGCCCGTTAACAAAGACAAAAGTAATTGGCAGTGGCTGCCACGCTGCTCCCGGCCTTCACCAAAAAGCATCCCCTGGGCCAGCATGGTCAAACTCGGGATCAAATCCTGCTCCTCCTGCCGAAAGCTTTCCCTCTGCCTGAAATTGTATTTAGCTATTAATTTTCCCAGTAATGTTATTTTTCTGTCGTTTCTGGTGAAGAGGTGAAATGGAAAAACCCAGCCAATCTCACAGGGCTGCAAAATGGAGATCTTCCCAGGGGCTGTGTGAAGAAGACAAGATTTTATTAAAGACAGAGAGCTGAATTATTACAGATTTATCTTCTTTATTGCCCTAACAAAATAGAAAAGAAAGCCGGGCTGTAAGTCACTGTCAAAGAAAACAAATACAGCCCCGAAAACTGTGAAAAACAAACCTCCTGGCTGCATCCTCTTCAACATCTCCCGTTTCTGCCCCCGAAAGCAAGACCTTCATAGCAGCTTGGCTTTCGCACGACATAAACAAACTTCAATACTCTTCCAAAAAACTCTCCCAAATGGCTCAGCCAAGCCCAGCTTCCCGTAAGTCAAACCTCCCATTAACGTGGCTGGACTTACAGCATCTTCTGCTGCTCCCCAGCCCCGCGCGGGGATGGAGGGATGAGGAAGGACCTTGAAGATCTTATTTTGCCCCTTTTTTCCTACTTTCTCATTTTCTAATACTATACTTTTTGGAGAACAGGGAAAAGTTGCTCAGAGCCTTGCACGCAAGGCTTGTAACTGCAAAGTTTGCACACTTTTGCCGAGCCTGCCCATTTTTTTTCAGCAACGCAAACCAGCGCATCTCCTGCATCTAAACACAGAAATGCAGAAATTATTAACTACAGAAAATGCGCTGGATTGCATTGCTGAAAAAATGTATTAAATGCAGAAAATGCTCTGGTTCGCATTGCTGAAAAAAAATGCTCAGGCCTGGAAAAAAGAGCCGAGCAGGATTAACAGGGGAATATTTGCACCCGATGCATTCGTAGGAGGTGGATGAGCTGTGCTGGGGTGGGGAGGCACCTGCCCGCCATGAACCTGTGGTGGGAGACAGTGAGATAACCCCCACCGCTTGGGTTGATGCATTATTTTTCTCCTTGAAAATGTGCTTCATTTGTACATGCACCATCTCTTCATTTTGCATCTCCACACGGGGTATTTTAGGCTGGCAAGTGAAGAGGGAAGCTCAGCCTCAGCCCCATGAGGTGTTTTTAAGACTGCTGGGTCTTTTCTTCCCAAATCGTAAGTTTTCTCTTTGTAATTTCCAAGGACCTATTGCTCCCAGCACTGGAAACCTGCTTTTAATTTTCTAATTTTTTTAATTTTTAATTTTTGACTTATGAAGCAGAGCCTGGAGGAGGAAGCAGCTTTCCTATAAGTTGCACGGCTCCCCATCCCGCACAGATCACAGCCCTGAATCCCGCTATTTCCTCCAGCTCCAAAAATCCCTTCCGCAACTGGTGCAAGCAGCGCTTGGCTGGCATTTTTCCCCAAATCCATTGAAATAATTGCTAAATGTACCCACAGCTGCATTCTCCTTTTTTTCAACTCAAAATGCCCGCAGTCTCAGATTCGGGATGGCTCGACATGGATTTTCAGAGCAGTGAGGGGAGATTTGGTTGTTTTCCCCCTGGAAGCGGGAATTGCAGATAACTTGGAGCTCCTTCCTGGCGGCATCAGTGCTGCAAGAGGGAGTTTGCTCCCAGGTTTAGCACGAGCAGCTGTGGGGCTGGAAGGAAGGATATCCAGCCCAGCCAGAAGAGCATTAAAATCAATGTTCGAAAAAATCCCAAACATGAAGAAATAGTACATGCCCATTTATTTTTAAAATGTAATAAAAAGTTATTTTAAATGCAGGAAGATTAATAAGGCTCTAATTCAGCAAAGTACTTACAGATGTGCTGGACTCTAAGTAAGTACTTCAGTGCTTTCATGAATCAGGGCTTAGGGACTGAGCTTGAAATATAGAGAAAGTATTGAAAGCTGTAAATAGCCCTCGCATCATACCTGTGGCTTCCACTGCACATGAAGCTCATGGTACCTGGGATCGGCGCATAAATAGGGATAAAGTTTTCCATTCTCAGCCCTATACCACTGCCGTTAACAGAAAGGTTTCCAGGAGGGGAATCAGGTTTATGTTCAGCCATCAGTGTGGATGGTCAGGGCTGGAGAAGTTGATCTCTGGGGTCGCAGCAGCCTGGTTTTGGTGCTCCAGGGTGGGGAATAAACCCCAGGAAAGGAGAAAAACTGTTTCAGCTCCAAGGTTAGGATCAACCCGGTATTGCCTGGGTGGGTGCAAACCTCTCAGGATGGAAAGTCCCTAGCTCACAGGTGACTGAGGCTCTCGAGCAGCCACCAAGTGGAAGCAGCAGAAGAAAGAGCTGTAGATGATTTAAAATCAGGTTTGATAAATATTATACAGGAAAAATATTATGTGATTGCTCACAAAGATGCAGTACTGAGCTTAGCATGTTTTGGGGACCCTTTCAGTCCTGTGTTTCAGGGGTTCAGTGCCTAGCATAGATTGGGCTAAAATAGATTTGATTTTCCTTACAACACTTGGAAAGCTGTCTATGTGTTTTGAACCTGCTATTGTCTTAATTTTCTACCATGCCATGTAATGGTCTTGATTCACAGTAATACCTACAATTTAGAAAGGGGAATTACATTGAAAAATAAATGGAAGAGCTAAAAGGATAAAACGATTTCAGGTATCATGGCAGCAGCTTAAAGATATGTTATAGGCTCCAGCTTAACATGTAACACTCCTTAATAAAGACCCTAAAGGATTTTTTAAAAGCAGAGAAGTTAAGTAGTAGAGTGAAGAAGGCTATTAGGAACAAAAAAGATAGCCATCAAAAAGCTATGTCTAAATGAGGAAACTAGAATATAGCATAAACACTGGCAAATATAAAACCACAATAAGGCGAGTGAAAAAGATTTTGCAGAACTGTTTGCCAGAGGCATAAAAATGCACATAAAAACATAACAGAGACAGAAAGTCTACCAGGGACTCACTGAGGCCAGCAAGCAGTGAAAGTGTGCAAGAAGTCTTGGGTGAAATAAAACCCTGGTGGGTCAGATAAATGAGCCCCCCATGTGTCTGCACTGGGAGGGGGGGCTGGAGACTCCCCCAGCAAAACCCTCTTTATCTGGAATAGGTCTGATGAGCTTCTTAAATACAAGTGTCACCAACAGAGGTTTTGGAATAAATAGGTAAATTGAGAGAGGGAGCAGATTTCCAGGATGAGAGGTCACTGGCCCAAGACTTGTAAAGAGATTCAAATATAATTATGTGAATAATTAACAGTATTTATCCACAGCGGATGAGAAATAGCAGACTTGACAGTGGTTTCTGAAGAGGCAAGTTTAAGAGCTGCGGTCAAATCTGCCTGACCTGCACTAGGCAAATGAGTAGAAAATACAATCAACTATAGGTAAATATAGATGCATAGGGATGCATTTGGCAGATCTGACACACTAGGAAAGGGCAACATGGGGGTTTTGCAGAAAGAAGTCAAAGTTTATAACGCATTCACATCATTTGAAGCAGTCAATGAATATGATGGAGAAGGTGATTGAACGTGTATCACATACCTGGGGTTCATGAAAGCTTTGCCACCATTAAGAGCTGACAAAACAATAAAAGTAACATGAGATAAAGAAAGGGCTTCATGGATTAGCAGCTGACTACAAGAGAAACCAAAGGCTAGAAATAGGTTTTCATTTTCACAGTGGGGAGAGGCTGTTGCTGGGATTTTGTGGTATTGTGGGGCCCTGGCCAGGCAGCTGGCTTCTAATGGGAAAGTTTGCTGAGAAGCCAAAAATTTTAAGCTGACTGCAAAGAGTTATAGAAGGACCCAGCAAGAAAATGTCCAAGTAAAGTACATAAGAGAAGATGACCTTAGCCATATCTGTCTAATGACTGGCTCTAACTGAGCTATTATCATTCAGGAAAGACATTCTGAGGTTTTACAGTCACTCTAGGTCCTTCTCTTGAAAGATCAGCTCAGAGATCAACCTACGTCTAAAAGACGAATAAAATGTGCCAAGAAGCTTCTGTACGTCTTTTCCAGTGACATGGGCGGATGGTCCAGACCCCTTTTCCTACACCCTGTGCCCCATAGCTCACCCATCTTTCCTGGAGCACTGACACTGTGCACTCTTCACATACCAAATCCCATACTGAATCCAAAACAGCACTATTCTAACTACTAAAAAGAAAAAATTAGCTCTATCCCAGCCAAAACCAGGACAACTTGTGATAGCTAAGGGGCAATAAACACCTTTTGGATTTGTCTGCCAAAATCAGAAGCACTGTCAACCCAAATCTCAGCATTGTCTCTCTTGCCCTCTCCGCAGGAGGATCCAGGTCCATCCTCACCTCCAACCCCTGCCGAGGACCTGCAGCCCAGAGCCAAGTCCCCTCTCAAATCACCACATCCCTCTTTGCAAGATGCTCTCTCCTGCCCCAGTTGCTCATCTGGGAATGGACTTTCTCTCTCCAAGACCTTCCTTTTAAATTTTGTCTCCATTTGAAAATTAAGACTAACACAGTGGTGGGAGGTAGAGGATAGGGACAGTTTCCCTGTAATTACTTATACCTAATTTAGGGGAAATTCTGTTCTTCTGACCTTCATCCCAGCAGACAAAGCTGGTCAGACTGGTTCTCTGCGCTTAGACCACATTATCGTACTACGGGAACCATCCCTGGTGATGATGCTCCCCATCCCCCAAGAGAGCAGCTTCGAGACCAGATGGCTGGGTCCCCATCCACAAAGAGATATTCAGCCATCCCATAAATCAACCAGATTTCCCCCCTCGAACATAATGAAAACACCCAAATCATTGCAGGATATAAGGTAGGAGAGGAGCTCTGCTTTTCAAGTGGTGAAGCTCTGGCAAAGTCTCAGCCTGGCTCTGGTTTACCCTACACCAGCTCCTGTTGCGAGGGCTTGTCAGCTAAACCCCAGGTGTGCTGCAAGCCTCGTCTAACTGCTGATATCACACAACCATTTTTTGTTAACCAAGGAATCTGCTTTTCAGGGGATGCTTGAGGAGTGCCGGGATGACAGAAGCTCCACTATGTCAGCACCATGACCCTCAGACCCAAAACTTTCCCAATTTGCAAGTGTCAAAGTATTTCACCCACCAGCAAAGCGTGAACACCCACAAAGTCACTTAAAATGAAACATCATTTTCACATATTTCCACTACAGAGAATGAAATATGTTTTAGAAATTACTGCATATTACTGCATTCAGCCAACAGATAATCAGCGGGTTACAGAAACATCTCCACATCTCCAGCGCGATCCAGCCCGTGCCGTTCCCAAGCAGGATTCAGCTCCGCGGCCAAAAGCACTGAGCTGGCGGGGGCCCATCACCTCATCTCCCCAAACCCCTCAGCACTGCCTTTTGCAATCTTTGCAGCACTGATACATGCATATGGTTTTAGAAGAGAAGGAAAACACTGCTTTGCTAAGGACTAGAGGAACTGTGGTTAATAACGACTTGGGAGTTCAGACTTCACCGGCAGTAAGACCTAACAATTAATCAGTTTGCTCCTCTGTACCTTGTTAGAGTAAAGAGGGACAGGTCATATCTGAATATGTTAAAAGCAGCATTTGGCCTTCAAAGTATATACATCAGTAAAGCCTTATAACTAGCTCCTAGCATTTGACATTCTTTTCATTACTATAATTTACTAAGTGCATTGCCAGGTGCTCCTGGCAGGCTTCCAGGCTGCCTTCAGCCAGGCAATGGATAAACTCAGAAAAAAGGCTGTCGCTGCTCCGAAACCTTGAAATTATAGCATGAGGGGGAAAAAAAAAAAAAAAAAAAAAAAGGCAAAAAAAAAAAAAAAGGCAAAAAAAAAAATCAATAAACACCCCACCAAAAAAACGACCACCAGCCGGGCGCAGATGTCAGGAAGATGGAGCAAAAGGAACAACATCCTGCGACATCCTGTTAAGTCAACGTGCAACCACAGCTCCTGAAACCCGGAGTGCTGCCTTCCTCCTGGTCATGGGAGCTTTCGCTATAGAGGTGGTTATAGATGGTCACTTCTCCTACGCCTGCACGGTATGGGTAATTAGTAAGTCGTTACCTTTGTAAGCTGAAAGGCTCGCTATTGTCAGGATCAGCCAAGACGCTGGTGGAGTTGTCATTATTATGGGCTCTTTAGCAGACGGATGGCTGAAACTATATTTCACAGCAATAAAGTAATGGCTGAGAAATGCAATTCTGGTAGCCCCCTGATGAAAGCTACTGGCTTTCACTGGAATCATTAGGAGATGAATATGCCTCATACCTTATCAGATAATGTCTTTCCTTAACAAAGGAGCTGAGTTATCTTGGAAGAATTTGAGAGCTCCTCGCCTTTCGGACAGGGAAAAGGCACAGTTATGTGTTGCTGAGATTTACTAGTTATGTTAAATTAGGGAAGATTTTGTATGGAAACACTAGAAGAAGCTATGAAAAGATTGTGAGACCTTTTTTTGTACAAAAAGAGCACACATATACCTGCTGTTGCCATTAAGAGACAGAAGATGAATGAAAAAAGCCTTTGAGCTGAAAGAAAATCAACACGAATTCATTGCTAAGTGTTAGCGATCATATATATAGCATACATCCAGCTACAGCAACAGAAAATACGTTATTGAAGGAATAGAAAGAACAGGAAACCACTTGCTAATAAAAATCGCCATCTGCCTTCTGGAATGAAGGACTCGGTTCAGATGTTTTAGTCAAAGCAAAGCATCCAGGAAAGCAAAAGCAACCTTATAAATGCCTATCTGGGTAGTAAGAAACCATAGAGCTGGTGGCAAAACCTCATTGACTTAATAGTTGAAAGAAAGGGTCTTTTGACTCCGGCTCTCCAAAGGGTGGAAGTACTGCAAGGTGGCCCTGTGGCCACATTTACAGCCCCCTGCCAAGCTGATTATATGATGAACATCCCAATTCTGCTCTGAGAAAAGAGACATGTACCATTTTCTTCTCCGCAGGCTGTTAAGCCCACTGATTTCCAGGCACATGATGAAGCCGACGGTAGGAACACGCTGACATCTTTACGAGGAAGAACAGGCTGTGACAGCCCTGTGTGCGAGCGGGGAGTTATTTCGTGTTTTGTTAGCCTGAGTTTTGGGAACAGATGGGAACAGAGCCATAGGAAGCCTCCTCATTCAAGAACTGGCCCAACTTGCAACTCATTAGTGAGGCCCTACACAGCTAAACCCTCTGCTTGTCCCATCTGCAGCAGCCAAACCTCAGTGACCTGCAAACCCACCACCTGGGACCCCCAACCCTGCCATCGCTGCTTATAAATCTTTACATTTGAGATGCGCAGCCGATCGATAGTTTCAGGATGCAGATGGGGCATATGGAGACTATAGCAAGCAAAACAAAGGCAGAAGCCACGGGCCGTTTCCATGATCAGAAAGAGAAAGAGTTTCCAATTATGCAAAGGTCATTGACTGAGCGTGGTGCTACATTTAAATATTTTAGTGCATCTTTGCCTGGATCCTCTCAGAAATGTTTGTGTGCGTGTGGGTAAACACTCCTCTGTGGTTTTGGTAAGATAAGGGAACACAGAAAAAGTGCAGATGTCTCTGTTTTATGCCACGTGAGAACTTTAAAGCAGACTCAAGCATCTTGAGGGCTTTGGGTTTCTTTTTTTTCCCTGTAGTTATTTATTCATGCTTTGACTCCTGGTTACTCCACAGAGTTTCCAGCATGAAGCTGAGATAAACATTTCTACCTCCCAAAATTCGCATTGGCTCTGTGCAGCACTGACAGATGCGATGGGAGCTCGGTGCTGCTGGGTGTCACCTCCAGCCTGGCCACTCCGTCACCTCCTCTGTGCCCACAGGGCACGGCTGGCACGGTCAGGGCGAAGGAGACAAAGTTTGACATTTTTTTTCCCCTCCTCCTCTTTGCAAATGTGTAACAGTGAGAAGGGACATTGTCCGCAGGTCCGTGGGAAGCACAAAGCGATGGCTGTGCTGACCTCCTTATAAAAATTCAAGGCTGTCCTCATTTTTCCTGGAGGTTTTGGTAGTTTGCACACACGTATCTTTGTTGTCCCACTCCAACCCCAGCACTAGCCAGTCCAAAAGCCTCCAGTGCCAACCCAGCCCTGCTGCCCACACAGAAACCAGCAAATTCTGACATATCCAATCGAAACTTTGACATTTGGGGACAGGTTTTGAAAATTCCTCCTTGGAGAAAAACCCTGCTTTCATTTCCAGGGATGCTGCCAGTTCAAAACTTCAGTGAAGCTCAGTTGGTAGCACTGGCCACTCAGCTTTTCCCAAAATCAAGCCGTCGAAGCCTCTCTGGCCAGTTCCTCACCACTGCAAGCGCAGGGAAGGGTGGGATGCTGGCCTTCCCAGGGAACTAGTTTACATGTGTCATTTGGAGATTTTTATTTAAATATATTCTCCTTGACCACTGAGGTCCCTGGCTGGAGTCTGTGATTTTTAAAAAGGATTAATGCTGCAGGAGCCTTCATCCAGATGCCCCCCCAAGAGGTTTTGATCTGGTTGTGTGCTGAGTACTTTGCCCTCCTAAACCTACTGCTTCAAATCCCTTTTGCTTTTCTTTTTCCAGCCCTATTATTTTTCCCCTTTCAGTCACTTAAATGCTGAGCTCGCTACAGGTATAAACAATTTTTTAAAGAGCCCTCAATTTAACAGCCCAACAGTTTATATCATATTTTGGGGGGAGGATGGGTGCCCATCGTCACACAGGGGAATCTGTGTTCATGGGGAAGCCTGAACTCAGCAGCTGGGATGTGCATGAAGGGTCCTTGCCTCTCCCCATCACCCAGCAGCATTTTCAGGTTGATGCAGGGTCGCCCTACTCTGCTGATCTCTGAAAATTTGGGATTTAAGTGGTATTTGGGAGCGAAGCGTTACACTGTTGGTAAATACTGGGGATATGCTGGGTTTCTTCCCTTAGCCACAAGCAGGATTAAGGCCAAAGAGCTCCTTCCTGCCAAAAACAGGGAGAATAATCCTGTCATAAGCTATTAATATGGAGCTGTATTGGCACTTGGCAGCAAACCACCAAACCCACAAAGTTGTGTTTAATTTGCTGTTAGAGGACAGACTGAGTCTTCTTCACTCAATTATACCAAGACGATATTTCAGCACCAAGCCCTGGAAAAATGCCACCGCTCAGCTCTCGATGCCTCCACATCTCCATCCTGGGCTCACTGGCATTGCCTGTCAACTACTCAAAGGGGAATTTCAAGAGCTCCTGTTTGCTGAGATGGCCCATGTGCAATAAATTAAGGGTTTTTCCACACACACCAGCACTGCTGTGGGGAGCAGAAGGTGCCTCAACCCCCACCTCCACCCCACCAGCCCTGAGAGCCAACCAGAGCCCTGGCACCCATCTCATTTTGGCCCCATGTGTATGCCAGAGTAGCAAGAACAAGCAGAAACAACCTTATGTTTCCCCCAGAAAAAGGGCCAGGTTGGATTTTTGACTTTCCACAGTGTTTCTTCACCCTCCTCCTACCCCAGCCTGCAGGTCCCCGTGCGAGCTGGGCTCCCCACCGGTGCTGGGCTTTGCCTGGTGCCTTCCTGACTTCCCCAGCTCCCTGCCGGATGTGAAGCCTTCCTCCGTCATCCAGGATGTCGTTTTCTATTTTTACTCAAATCCCTTTAACTTCTTGACATTTTAAAGGCAGCAGCCTGGAGGAAATAGATTATCCTGCCATTGGTACTGCGTGGCTCCAGTCCTCGGTTAAGAAGATAAAACTTCTTCTTTTCAGGGTTCATCACATTCCTGAACTGGCTGCAACTCCTAATTCACAAAATAGGGAATACAATGCTCGTAAACTTTTGTTCAGAAAAATCTTATGATTAGTCATCATATCCTTCATGTAGATGAGGAACAATAAAGGAACATCTCTCATTTTAATATATACGGCCTGGGAGACAGCTATAGCCTTTTATCTCAGCTCGTAGAGTATCTCTTGGCTTGCTCAAGTCCCATTAGAGTTAGGAAGCTGGTTAGCTGCCCCGATAGACAACCTCTGTTGCGTGGTGACATGAAAAATAGACACAAGCATGCATTGAGGTCTTTTACAAACTGCAATGACTGAAGCAGGGACCGCTGCTGGTATTAATTTTGTCCTACACTCACCGTGTAGAATGTGAGCTTGATATTTCCTTCCTTTAGTTCTGCAACTGCAGGGCGTAATCCTGCTTTTTTTTTTTTTCCCCCTATTTCAAACAAAATTGCTGTTAGGTCCCACTTTTCCTTTGTTTCCAGCACATGAAGATGTGCAGAACAACCACCGCCTTAGGAGTGTTTCAAGGCAGCAAGAGGAGAAACTCCAGAGCGGCTCCAGGGAGAACGCTCCCACGTTCCTGAGATTCCTCTTCCAACGCTCCACAGACAGACTCACAGTTTTATTTGCAAAAACTGGGAAAGCTTCCAAATCCCAGCTTGTAAAGCCTTCCACCAAAAAAAAAAAACCAAACCAAAAAACCAAAAAACAACACAGGAAAATCACATTATCCCCCCGCTGTGGAGCAAGAGACCCTTGCAAGCAGCAAAGCCCCCACAGATGTGGCCCCGTGAAGCACAGCATGCTGCGAGTGTTCACCGCCGATGCGCTGCTTCCCAGCAAGCATGCGGGGCCCGAGATTTAAATTTGTAAGCACAGCTCTGGGTTGTGTCTGCAAGGATAACGTGCTCTTCATCTGCAGGAAAATTCGAGACAGGAATAAACAGCACTTGCTGGGAGTTCTGACGGAGCAGGGTCCCTTGGCTGAGCTCTTGCAGTGATTTTTCTTGTGTGGTGTCTCCAATGTGGAGCAGCGGCTGAATGCCATGCACTTGGGTGACAGACTCTTGCATCTGCCCCCATTTTCCCAGCAAATGGGAAAAAAAAGAGAAAAAAAAGGAGTGTTTCTGCTTGGCGAGGGTAGGACACGGGTAACCCCTCACATCTGCAGCCAAGCCAAGGTGGGCAAGCATGTCACTGCAAGGTTTGATGCCTTGATGCAAACACTTGGACTAGAGTGAGCAGCAGCTGAGGAACCCCTGTTAGTGGCATGATTTTTGCAGTGTGGGCTCAGGGTGTTGTAGCAGAGATTTGACTTTCGCTCCTTCACGTTTTATTATCCCGCTGGAGCTCAGAAAAACCATTGACCTTGAAAGCGCAGTTACCCTTCTCTCCAAGTACTCCACTTTGTCTTGGTCAGTTATTGTTAGTGACACTAACAGAAGAGAAATAAAAAGCTGAACCACTGGATATTACATTGTTTTAACCTAATTTCGCACATTTTGAGCACTCATTCTGCCGGCCAGGGAGATAGACGAACTCCACCTTTCCAAACCTGATCTACTCCAACTTGCTGGAGCCTTTCCTGGAGCCACACTCTCGCAGACCCAGGGGTGACAACTCCCCGACCAAAGTAAGGTGGATGGGTGGCACGGATGGACAACCTATCTGTCAAAGACAGGACGGTCACAGAGGACCTGGGCCAGGGCCAGAGTCATCGTCTGGGTCTGTCTGTTGGACTGCACAACCTCACCACGTATAAGCAATTAGCGTTCGTGCAGAGAGGTCTGACAGACCCTGTTTTGCAAATGCTGAAGTGTTGACACTTCCCGCCAAGGTGCATCTTGCGTTATTGGCAAAGAAGAAGCTACTCTGTTAAATTCTCAGGGTTTCCCCAGTAGACCTTCCCATTGCTTTAACTCAGAAGCAGCCCAGAGCTGATATCCATGCTCAGATCTGCAATGGAGCACTTTCCATTTGTTGATACAGCTACAGTCTGCTTGCAGATAATCAAAGTCAGCAACGGAGAGGGTGGACAGGCCTGGCTGAGGTGAGCTGGGTGAGGCTGGACTTGGGGGGTCATGGGAAAGGCCAGCGTCTGGACCTGGCTCTGGCAGCGCCAACACCTGACACATCTTAGATCCAAATGCTGATAATGTTAGAGGACCCTATGAGCAGCCCATATCCACAACACAACCAGGAAGCAAGATGAAAAAAATATGTTTCCCTGCCCCATGTCTCTTCTCCACCTCTCTCCACACCCAAAAATTTGTTGTTTCTGGAGCTGGTACCTGGGCACCATCCTGCTAAGAACCAAAACGCTCCCATCACCTCTTGGTCATCATCTTCGTGTTTGAATGCAAACTCTGTAGAAAGGGTGAAGGCAGGTGGTTAAAGGTCCCCCAGCCACCGATGTGCCTGTCTCCCACGGGAAAACCTCAGTGCATTTGAAAGCCTCCTGGGTGCACATACTGCTTTTGCTTTGAATTTGAGCTGCCTGACAAACAGCACGCTGGGTCCCCCCCCCCACCTTCAGAGCAAAATCTGTGCCGTTGCACTTGCACGTTGCAGCCAAGCCCTGCTGAAGATGTTATCAGGAAAGGGAATTATTTGCTACTGGAGAATGTACTTGTGCCTCGCAGCTATTCGGCTGCACAAATATGTGGAGTGTTGCCGATAACTCACCAAGGGAAGTCTGGAAAACGGATTCTGCAATGAGATAATTCTGCTTGTAGACTCTTATGTGTTTCTGTTTCCTTCCTCTTTCTTCACCCCCCCACCTTTTCCATTTACATCTAAATGGGATCTTTGTTTTTTTCTGAGTCAATATTTAGTCTCTTGTTCCTCGTTCAAGCCTCCTAGCTCAGTTTCTCAAAGCAGAGGCACCCGCAGGGGAGAGCCAGGCCTGAGCAAGACATCTGGATCTGGTGCCACACAACTCCTCCAGGTATTCACGGTCCACAGTGGGAATGACTTCTACATATGGATTTGTAATTGAATGATGCAAACTTTCTTATTACAAGCACCCAGAAATAAATGCCACATTATATATATGATATTTGTATAACAAAAATCCAGGACTGAGTCGATTTGCATCGATGTCACTGGCACACTGGAAGTTGACATAACTTTAGATAAAGAGACACTTCCCAAAGACCCTTCTCAAACAAAGATGTATTTCCAGGTAATCATTTTAGATCCTCTCTCTTGCAGAGACTTGCATTAACTCTAGGAACAGACAAGGAAACCTGTCCATTAACAGATTGATTTCCACTGAGGTATCGGCCGCTCTTTGTCCAGCTATTGTCAGACCAGCCGATGGTGCTCATTTGATTTACAAGGCAAGGCTCCAACACTCACGGTCATTGCTTTTTCTTGCTTTTTGCATTGAAACTACAAGTATATATGTGTTTGCTTATGGGCTTGTCTATATGCAAAAGTATTACGATCTTATCTGCAAGCTGAGCTACACCAGCTGGAACACAAAGCTTGCCATTGTTTCGGTACAAGACCCTGTTACATCATATGCTCTAAACTGTATTTAATTTATGTTTGTAAGTAAATAGATACATTAAGAAGAAAAACATATCTTTTTAGGCTTACATAAAGCATCTGTACAGACCTACACTGAAATAAATACAGATTGGGTTGCAACCTATAAACACACTAGTTTTTCTAACCAGAGGAGACCCAATCATATTTTTTCAGTTCCACCATATGGAGAAGCCTGTAAGGTGAGACCTCAAACTGATTTCACCAGACCTAATTCACACAGCTGCATGGACTTTTGGGGTTTGTTTTGTTTTCTCCAAGCCTGTTCTGCCTTTGCTCAAGTCAGCTGGGAATGGGACTTGGTTTTGTGGCAGGAACCGACTTCCCAGGAAGCGGCAGTGGCTGAAAACCCAGGCAGGCAGAGCTGGGTGCAGCTCTTGGATGAAGACAAGAAGGTTTCAGCCACCATCTTATTGCCTTGCCTGCCTTGCTCAGCAGAAGTGTCTTCACCTTATGAATTGCCAGGAAAATAGAAATACTGGAGCAGAACAATATATTCATCTTTGGTGTGACAACACCAAGAGTTGTCCTGGCCATAGATGGTCCCAAATTATCAGCCCACACAACTACCAGGGTGGAGGTGGGTTTCACTGTGACCAGAAGAAAAGCAGGGGAGAGCTTGTGGGGAGAAAGGGAGGGGAAGTGCTGCCAGACACACACAAGGAGCCGTTAGGTGCAGGCTATGTGCGATGGTGGTCGAGAAGCTCGGGAGGATTTCTGAGGTGGTAGAATCATAGAACAGTTTGGGTTGTGAGGGACCTTTAAAGATCATCTATTTCCAACCCCCCTGCCATGGGCAGGGACATCTTTCACTAGACCAGGTTGCTCAAAGCAACCTGACCTTCAAATCTTCCAATGATGGGGCATCCACGACTTCTCTAGGCAACCTGTTCCAGTATCTCACCACCCTCATCATAAAAATTTATTCCTTATATCTGATCTAACCTCTTTTAGTTTAGAACCATTACCCCTAGTCCTATCACTACAGGCCTTGGTAAAAACTTTCTCTTCATCTTTTTTATAAGCCTTCTTTATGTATAGAAAGTCCTCAATAAGGTCTCCCTGGAGCCTTCTCTTCTCCAGGCTAAACAACCCCAACTGTCTCAGCCTGCCCTCATCGGAGGGGTGTTCCAGCCCCTGATCATTTTGATGGCCTCCTCTGGACCCACTCCAACAGGTCCATGTATTTCTCATACTGAAGATTGGACACAGTACACCAGCTGGGGTCTCACCAGAACAGAGTAGAGGAGCAGAATCACCTTCCTTGACCTGCTGGCCATGCTTCCTTTGATGCATCCAGGGATGTGGTTGGCTTTCTGAGCTACAAGTGCACATTGTCAGCTCATGTCCAATTTTTTGTCCAGCAGTACCCCTAAGTCCTTCTCTGCAGGGCTGTTCTCAACCCATTTATCCCCCAGTCTGTACTGATACTGGGATTGCCTCAATCCAGGTGCAGGACCTTGTACTTGGCTTTGCTGAACTTCATGAGATTCACGTGGGCCCACTCCTCAAGGCTGTCAAGGTCCCTCTGGATGGCATCCCTTTCCTCACATGTATCAACTGCACCACTCAGCTTGGTGTCATCCTCAAACTTGGTGAGGGTGCACTCAATCCCACTGTCTATGTCATTAAAAAAGATATTGAACATCACCGGACACCACCAGAAGATCTCCATTTGGACATTGAGCCATTGACTGCCACACTTTGGACGTGGACATCCAGCCAATTCCTTCTCCTAGGAAACAGCCAAACTTGTGTTGGTAGATGGCTGTTGGAGACAAGATATGAGCAAAGAGGAGGGACCTATGTCCTGAGGCCTCTTGCTTAAATAGCTGGTGGAAAGAGGAATTTTCAGAGTGCTATGCACTGACATGCCAGCCCCTTGCCCAGCCACCCCTGGGAGGGGAAGGGGCACAGAGGCACAGACACCCACCCCCTGCCCTGCTTCCCTCTGTGGGCCCCCTCTCTGATGGCCAGTGCCAGCAGACCAATGCCTTCTTCTCCCTCTTTTCAGCATGGCCACGTTTCCTTGGGACATCAGCATTTTTCAAAGTGAAATACAAAACCCCACTCCTACACCCACTTCCCATGGGGAGTTTTATAGCAGACCAGAGCGAGCTGCACCCATTTCCTTCAGCTGAGCTCTCCCAAGCATACACACACAGCTTTACAGACACACATATTTAATTCTGACCAAAAGTAACTTGAATCCAAGCGATGAGATTTAAAAACATTAGGTTGGCACTTGGCTCCAAACTCCTTCTGCCTCCTCAGCCATTGACCGCAGCAGGATGATTTTGCAACCGGGCTCAGTGTAATTCTTCTGCCTGCTGTCTTGAAGTCACGCAGAGATTGAATTATATAACAATACTGTTTAAGCACCAGCAAAATGCACAATTTGATTAATCTCAGCAATGCGCCGACTCCAAAAATCTAAAAAGACAGCCATGTGCATTTTAACAAAGTTAAAGCCCAAAGCTTTTCATTTCATCCTAATGGATAGCAAAGGTCATTCTCCATTTGATAAATGATGACAGCACTGCTGCATTTGTCTTCTGGCTGGCAGTGCTGGATTCCTCTGAAGTTCGTGTTAATGAGATTCCTCCTACCACAGAAACAAAATCCTCCAGTGAGGCACTGGCACTGGATTTATCGTGAAGGTACCTGTTCTGCATGCACACAACAGGATAAATGCAACTTCCTATCTCGCTGGCGAGGTGCCCACAGCAGCTACGTCCTGATGGAGTGACGTTGTCTGTGCCATAAATCCCAAGCGGTGGGAACTGACTCTGCAACTAGACATATTTCTTCTTCCCATGGCTCAGTTGAGCAACATTTTTCAGAAGGAACAGGTATCAGCAAAGAATTAAAGGGTAGATTCTGTATTTCCCCCTTGGGAAAAACGCCTAAAATAAAGCTATCAGCCCGAATCCTGGAGGGATGATATTTATTTTGCTTGCAAAACCACCCAGCAACATCCAGAAACCACGGAGTTCCCAAGTTGGACCGTAAATTAGCAGAGATATGTGCATGTGCTTAACGTTGCTCTTGTGTCTTGCACAGTGAGAGGTGGATGAATTAAAGCTGTAGGAGATGCAGGACCTCTCTTCCAAGAGTGAGGTAGGAGCCATGGGGGAAGAATGAGACCAGACAGCAGCACGGAGAGTGAGATCCTTCTGCAGAGAAGGATGTGGTAGGAAGCTCAAGGAGCAGGCACAGGTGCTGTAAAATCCCCAGAAGAGCAAGCACCCTGTGACAGGCTCTTCCTCCTCCTTCTCCTCCTCCTTTTCCTCCTCGTTCTCCTTCTCCTTCTCCTCCTCCTCCTTCTCCTCCTCCTCCATCTCCTCCTTCTCCTTCTCCTCCTTCTGCCGCTCAAGAAGCCCAGCAGACCATCAGGGAGGCACTGGGAGGAAAAGCCCAGGAGACAACATCTCTGGAGAAAAAATCCTAGCTGGAGCATCAACTGCCAAACTGGGCATGACTAACTTGATCCTTTGTCCCAACTCTTTACCCCAACACCGTGAGTTTTGAGGGCTGTTCCAGCAAGGAGACAGACTTTCCCAAAGACATGCTGCATCTTCACAAACATCCACAGACCCCTGATTTCTTGGGCCCTCAAACATACACATATATAAACCTTTCTTTGAGATGGAGACATCCACCTGTAGTTTGGTTCTGGAGACCCCTATTTTTTCCAGCTGCTTCCTTCTGCAAAGGCAGGACAGTCCTTAACACTGATGAGTGACTTGACGTGATTAGGAATGCTTCAAACACAGGGGTTTGTCCTTAAATTACACAGCCCATTAACAAACCCAAATTAAAACAACACTATTAGCAGGAGATCTGAGGGAGAAGGTGGCTTCAATTTTCATACAGATGACACATAACTGAATACCAGAGATTTAATATGCAGATAATAGTCCTTCAAATCCAGTCTTACCAACTGAAATTGTTCAAGTACAGACTAAGCCCCCCAAAATCTTGAGACTGACACTGAAAAAACCAGAAGATGACAGAAAGCACTCCCCTTTTTTTTTTTTTTGTTTTTAATATGACATTGGGGTTTTGAGTTTTCATATTATGAAACTGCTCAGTACCCACGAAAAATGAACTTTACATTTAAATAACCCATACAGGGCTGTTTTGCAGGTAGTGGAGGAAGTGAGTTAGGTAAGAAGCTCTGGGCAACCTGTTGCCCAGGTACCCAAAAGGCTTTTTATCTTTTAATGTATGAGATAGCACCTGTGTTATTCGCCTTAACCAGGACAGCTCGTGGGCAGCAAGAGGTGCTGAGAAGTCACCCAGCCACTGGCCAAGAAACACGGTTCACGTGTACCCATCGTCTTTGGGGACAGTCCCTTGCGGTACAGGACCGATAACATATGTGAGAGCCACAAAATGACCAGCATGTGCAAGTCACTTAGGAGCAGAGGTAGTTTTAAAATGTCTCACCTGTGGCTATCGTCTTATCCTTCTCTCATTGCATCTGCTTTTTCACTGTCTGCATCACCACCAGCATCTTTCTAGGCCCTTTGTGCAGAGAGAGGACCACAACGAAGGCCTTGCACTGCCTTGAATGATCATACACTTCTGCAGAACCCTGTGACTTCAAAGCCTGAAGCACCCCTCTTCTATATGATGGCCAAAACAGGGCTGAGCATTACCCCAGAGGGTCAAACAACCCCCTCGGTCCCAAATCAAAGGGCAGTAACTGTGCTCAGAGCTGACACATGATGAGCCCTCCTGACCATCATGCCTTTCCCATGCCGGGTAGCAGACGTGCACACACAGCAGCTCCTTTCATCCTGACCTCCAAAAGTCATCTCCTTTCAGGTGGCCACACAGCCCTCTCTGTTCTCATGACTTCACCACCCGCCTTTGCCTCTGGACAGGCAAAGAAATCACCACAGAAAAGTTTAAAGAGCTGCCACCACCCAAAATGACATAATCATAATCCTATAATGACAATATAGCACATTATAATTTGCAAGGGGGGGGGGGGGAGGAAATCTTGGTGTAAATTGCTTGACTCTCTGATTCACCAACCTGAGTGCAATTATGGCACATCAGTTATGAGGTATAGATACTTTATGTAAGAGTCAAAAAGGGAGAGGGCATGGCATGAGTTTCCCTGTCCTTGCCTGCGGTGCAGGACCCGCTCAGGGAAATATCAGCACCCACCAGACCCAGTCTATAGTGCTTGGGGTCATTATTTGCACCCCAGAAACCCAGAATGTCCCACTCATGGGCCAGGACTCACCTCTCCAAATAAAAGGAGCCAGAAAGCAACCGGCGCTGCCAAGGCTCCACAGCCTAAGCAAGCCCAAGGACTAGTTTTGAGTCAGAAATGTGCATTTTGGTGCACACCTGAATTGCTGCTGCCACCGGGTTGCTCTGGGGACAGGCTGCAGCCAGACCCCCCCTTCCAGGCACAGCCTCCGCACTGCAAGGATCAGCTCAGCAAAGACTCGCTCCAGGTGCTGCAACGCTGCGGCAAGGGCTCTCAGAGCTGCTGGAGCTTTTAAGCATTAAAACACAAATAAGATTTACTGGAAGTTGCTGCAATTTCAGCAGGGCTGAGTTACGGGGCTCCCTCCCCACTGAATGCAGATGCTGCTATAGGAACTGAATGCATTTCTTCAGGGGGGGTCTCCTTCGAACCCCCATCTGACACTTCCATATTTCCTACACCAGCACTTTGTCTCCATCCTGGGCTCTGCTAATAAAACACAAAGCTGCATTTAAATATGAAGCTGTGACAGTCCCCAGGACTGTTAAAGGTTATCACAGCTGAATTACTCATCCTGGAGAGGAAGGCGGAGGGAAGCAGCTGACTCACATCACAGCAACATGGAGAGGGGCCGGTGAGACAGGGCTGCTATATGAGCACGGGCCATGATTTTCCTCCATAACTGCTCTTTTTCCTGACTGCTCTCTCCAAGTGAAGCACTGACAAGCACGAGAGAGGCTTGATTTCCCATATGCATGTGTGTGCGTGTACCTGCATGGGGATACGGCTGCTTTTCCACCTGAATATGTAACATCTCTGGCAGCCTCCACATGCCTCCCGTAGCCTAGGGGTCTAAGCTTCTTCCCCAAACTTCCCCCACGCGCTGCGCATCCCATCCTTACCCCAGCTCACTTCCTGCTCTTTACTAAGGGAAAAGCCAGCTGACAGGCATGTACATAAATTACCCCAAAGCCATGAAGGCTCTTATCACAGCTAGAAAACCCTGGTCACCCTAAAGGATATGCAAGAGCCCTCTCCCTGCCACAGGCAGGCTCAGCCCCTCTTCCAGCATGGTCCAGGAGAGCCTTGGTTCTGCTGCATGATGGGGAAGGCAGGCTGTAGGCAGATATGTTGCAAAAAGGTAATTTCTTGGCATGACACTGAGTCAGAGCTGTATTTTCTGCCTTCTAACATTAGCCAGAACATCCAGACGTCCAAGGTATCTCTGGGTGAATGGACCCGTAAAGTTGACCAATTCTTTCTTGGTTTAGGGCATGGCCAGGGTATAAAAGCAGGCTCCTGGGAGCTGTTTTTACCCAAGCCTGACCTTTCAACCTTGATTACTTTATAGCAACCATTGAAAAACACCCGCCAGGTTTGTGCAAACACCATGGGCAGCACCTCCTGGGAATGGCGTGGCTAATGAAGAGCTGGGAGAGGGCTGCAGAAAAGATGCTTCTTGCTTTCCCCATGAAACACAGCAAGCTCCTCTCCCAGCATAGCAGCCGTTCCTTTTTCTTCCAGCCGTCTGTGTTATTTTTGTTCGCGTTGCTAGTTAAAAATACCCCTTGCCAGCAAGAACAGAGTTATTTGGGGCACCCTTGTTTATCTTTGTTTGGAAGGAGCGCACACTGCCGTCAGCTGCCTCCTTCCTCCTAAAAATCATCTTCTGCAAAAAACATTGATCCTGTGCCTTGTCTATGGCCCTGGAGAGATGCTCATGGCCATGATGGGCTTTCAGCCAGGCCCAGTGTCACCAAGGAAAGGGGAGAAGGACGCAAGTGCTTGTCAGGTGTAGGGAATGGAGGATATGTCTCCAGTCTCTTCTCTGGCCATTAAAGTTTATGGCTGCAGCAGGAAGCCAGTAATGACCATAAATAATTTGTGGGTGAAACTGGAGCTGATCATGGAGCAAGCACATCCCCAGAGCTCAAACTTCCCTCTTGCAGCCATCACTTCAGAGGGAGAAACAAGATGGGAAGTGTCCTCCCGACACCTTGCCATGGGCACGTGGGGAAGGGTGTGCTCAGGAAACCAAAAGTCCATTCAGGATCCTGAACAAAAATAATTAGACAGCGCTGAAAGCCCATGATGTTCATTAGTAACCACAACTGATTGCTAATCACGACCAAGGAGCATCCGCCAAACACCGCTCACCCAAACAGCATGCTGCAATTCGTTAGGTTGGGCAAAATTATCTCCCCTGCTCCTTGGCAATCTTTGGTTGCTTTTATTTACTACAGGGCATTTTAAGACCCAAAAGCATTCCTGGGGAAAGTGTAGCACCCTGTGTTCAGCAGTGCCGTGCCCTCATCAATGAATCAGGCCTTTCTTTCCACCCTCCAACATATCGCTTTTTTTTCCAGGTTAAAGTAATCAGGGAGTAAAAGTCTGGAATCTAACCACAGAGAGCACAAAAATATTTAAAGAAGCTGGTTTAAATCAGGGCTTTGACTTGCTTTTGTAATGGCCTCTTTGGTCAAGGCTTGAACGTGCTGTTGCATTTTGAAGCAGAAAGTAGAGGATGGGTTTGCTCCATCCACTCTCGGGGCGAGCGTGAAGGCAGAGGCATGGCCTGTGTGCTCCAATATTCAAGAGAGGGAAAAGAATTTCTTTAATCCTCCTTTTTTTAATTTATTTTTTTTTTATTAACCCGCACAGGGGTGGTTTTGAACCAAACTACAGTCATCCGAGCTCCCACTGCTCATCCCCATCCATCTCACAGCTGCCACTGCACATGGGACTGTGTGGCGGAAACCTCAGAGTATCAGAGGCAACACCAGCCCTCCCAATGGCTACTCTTTCTTAATTTCTGTTTTTTTCTCTGTCTCCAGACACCCAGAGGAACCATGTGCCTCCATTTCCCACCCATCTTCCCTCTCAGTATCCCTAGAAAACATGTCAAAGCCCTGCACCCAGCAGTGGCTGGAGCAGCCCAGTCTCCCTGCTTTCCAAGGTAAATAATGACTTTAATTAGGAACTATGTCTAACTAACCACGAGGAGTTCATGACACAGCTGACTGTCAAAAGCCTTTTTGCTCTGGTTTTGAGTTTTCACAACCTGACCCCGCGTCTGCCCCTGTATGCATCAGGGCAGACCTTGAAGCTCAGGAAAATAGGAGTTACACCAGTTCCTTCAGGCTGGCCTCAAGCTGTGTACATCTTTTTGAGAGAGGTGGGTAAAACCCCTCCTGCAGGGGACTGCCACCCTCCTGGAAAGGAGATTGTTGTCATCCTCATTTGAATTTTAAAAATCAAACAAGCTCTGTTGATTCAGAAGTTACATTTAGAGTCAGGGTGGTAAATAATGCAAGGTTTGCTCTTTTTATCAGCTCGCTTGGCAAATCAATTGGAGGACTCAAAAACGTATTGTCATCATAAACGAATGAATTCATTAATGCCCGTTGTTTGCCTTCGTGTTTTAATCGAATGCAAAGCAAATACATCCGAAGAGTGTTTACTGAGATAGTCAACCCTAGTCAGGCAGGACTGAGATCTCCTGCTGGTTTTAATTTACCTGGAAGAAAGAGGAAATGGAGACGACAAGGTGGTAGGACCTCAGTGAAGATGACCGGCAAGCTTGGGACTTGTATCTCCTCTCCTATGCATGCCCCAAGAGAAAGAAATGAATCTTTTGGATGTGCTATCCAAAACCCCTGCTCCTTGGGAGGCATCTCAGGAGTGGAGGCATGTGTCTGGCTGAACAACCCCCCCTCACAAAGCCTGTTGTCTTGCTGGTGGGAGAGATTTCATTCTGTTTAAAGCCTCTGGACAAAGCACTACCTGTGGAAAACATATTTCTTTAAATACTCTGTGCACCCTCGGACAGCCCTTGCTGTATTCCCTTTCCATGAATCACCAAGACCCAGCCAGAGCAGCTGTACTGGTGGTTATATGTGTTCAGCAAATATGTTCTTTGGCACCGAGCTGAGCGGTTTCTTCACAGCCCTTTTGATGTGCAAAAGGGGAAAGATGCAAAGTGTCAGCTCCCTTGCCATCACACAGTTTCAGGAGCAGTAACACACGGTCCCATCCAGCCCCACGAGCCTGTGACGGTGGCAGGCAGGCTGGCAGGAGTCTGGAGAATACCGAGAGGTTTGTGTGTCCCCCTCCTTGAGCAGAACCTTCTTGCAGGCATTGGGGAGCAGGCTCAGATCCAGACACAATATGGGATCCAGCTCTTGTGCCCTTTCCATGTCCCATGGGTCCTCCCGGGACTTTGGCAGCGGGAACAAGGGAAATTCACAGCATTTGCCAAACATCCAGGTACCTGCAACCACGGCTGGCTGGAAGGCGTTGCAGATACTGCTCTTAATAGATTTAAAAATCTATAAAAAGTTGCTTTCACCCCACTTGCTCAGCAGCAGAAATGACCCTTCTGCTATCCCTGTGGTAAGTCATCTTGGCATGGCCCCTGTGCAGTCACACAGGGATTAATCTGGCCCCATATAGTGCCTGCCTCAAACGGAGCCGCCGCCAAAAACAAGCTCATTTGCACATATTTATCGTCAGAAAAAAATAGCCGCTCACTGATCCAGAACATTCATCTCTAAATATTTACAAAGCATTATTTATCCGAATGAAAGAGACATTTTTCCACTCAACAAACCAGGCATATGGTAGTGGCGTGCAATAGGAGATGAATTGCGCCGAGTAATTCTAAACAGATTTAACGCCAGCAATAATTATTTTTAATCAGACAGAAAGTTCCCTGGGTGATAACCGAACATCTAGCATTTGAAAGTAATTGCGTCGGCCCGCATTGTTGGATACTGTTTGTTCAAATATGCTTGTTGTGCCTTTTGATACTTCAGTGCAACTTCAACCCCCCTCCCCCCCTTTCCATCTCCCTTGGGGGTAAAAAAAAAAGGAGAAAAAAAACCCCAAACCCCAAGCCCTCTGTCATTTATTTCAAGCATGTCTTTTAATTACAGCACTGCATTTAGATAGTGTACAAAATATTCTGGGCTGGATGCCTATTTAACAGACTCCCCGGTTGCTGCTTGAAGCTGCTCGGCAGAACACTGTGAATCATTATAAAATCTCCTACTTCAGTACATACCGCGGAAAATGAAGAACAAAATGTACTGACAGAAAACATTTAAGAAAGAATGACACAGGAGGAGGGATTTTGCCAGGCTTTGGTTTTTTAGAAGAGTTTGATAGATGCTACAGATGAACCCAGCAGGTTCCCAGCCCCAAATCGCTCTCCCCTGTGCTGCAGGTCGAGGTGTTTTGTGTAACCCGCCTGTCCTCACGTCAACAGGCTGCAAAGCTCACAAATACCCTTCCAGGGGCTCTGAGCTCCCAGGTTTTTTTCTAATGCTAGAGGACCACACCTGGAGAAGGTATAGAAACCTTTGGCATCTCTTGCTGCCAAATCATAGAATCACAGAATAGTTTGCGTTGGAAGGGACCTTTAAAGGTCATCTAGTCCAACCCCCCTGCAATTAGCAGGGACATCTTCAACTAGATCAGGTTGCTCAGAGCCCCGTCCAACCTGAGCTTGAATGTTTCCAGGGATGGGGCATCTACCACTGCTCTGGGCAATGTGGTTAACTCATTTTTAATGATGGTTTTACACTCTCTGCTTGTCACCTCCCAGTCTCAGCTGTGAGGGAAGCAAGGAGGAGGTGTTTGTCCCTGGAGCCTGTGTCCCTGCAGGTGTAGAGCCCCTTTCACCCCACAGCACATCACCCAGGGCTCCTGGTGCCTGCAGCCGGGGAGGGGACAGCAGAGCCATGCTCTTGCACTGGGACCAGTGCCCCTCCCCATAACCTTGGAACCATGACCCAGTGCCACATTTGGGACTCCTCTTGACCCCCAGGCAGGCTGGCATGGCTGTAGCCAGGTGATCTGAGCTCCCTTGACACTTGTTTTTGGCTGGGGAGGTGAGGAGCGACGGCAACGCGATGCCAAGGACAGGCTAAGCTGGAAATACAATCTCTCCGCCAAACGATGATACAGCCAGAGGTGAGCAGGGCACACAAATAAGACTAATGGCATATTAATGAAAATTAAGATCTACCTGGGAACGGCTCGACCATCTGGTGACTAAGCCCCTGTAACAAGCTTACATGCTGCCTTTACCTGGGCTCTTGTTTACACAGCGGGAGGGTGAAGCAACCCCTGGACCCACCCACCCCCCCCCCCCATCAGCGGTGGGCTCAAAGTTAGTCTCCCGCCACCATGAGAAGAGCAAATCCCCATGCTCAGCCCCAAACAGCAACATCTCAGAAAAGATTAAGTTATGTTTCTGGCAGGGCTCAGGGTTTCCAAGTCCCCTACAATTACAGTGACAATTACAGGGCTGCTAACTGCTGTAGTTGGAGTCAGGAAAACAGTGTAGGGTCTGCTGCAATTTAAGGGTTTATTCATGTAGTTTCCAGCTTAAAGGAATTTTGATTCCTGCTGAGGGGTGTAACCAACACCAGGACCTCATTGCCTAAACCTGCATGAACACACTGTGGGGGGTAGTCCTGGCCCTGATAAACTCACAGCTAATGATCAAGGGTGCAGAAGAGATGAGGAAAAGCAGCATGGAGAGTGCATGGTTCAGCTTTTCATTTCTGGTCCAGAATAATATGACCCCAAAAGGAAAATGCTTTGGGTCTGGTGATACTCACAGATGCTCGGGGCATCAGTCTCCTTGTCCCTCAGAAAACTTATCCAGGAGAACCATGGACATCTACATCACCTGGGGACATTTGACTGGACATGTGTCTCAGAGCCTGATACCTCTTCCTGGAGAGGTTCAGGTCTGGGCCCCCCAACATAAGAAGGACGTGGACCTGTTGGAGCAAGTCCAGAGGAGGCCACAAAGATGATCGGGGGACTGAAGCACCTCCCCTGTGAGGACAGGCTGAGAGAGTTGGGGTTGTTCAGCCTGGAGAAGAGAGCAGCCTTCCAATACCTAAAGTGGGCCTACAGGAAAGCTGGAGAGGGACTTTTTACAAGGCCATGTAGTGATAGGACATGGGGTAATGGCTTTAAACAGAAAGAGGGTAGATTTAGATTGGGTGTAAGGAAGAAATTCTTCCCTGTGAGGGTGGTGAGGCCCTGGCACAGGTTGCCCAGAGAAGCTGTGGCTGCCCCCTCCCTGGAAGGGTTCAAGGCCAGGTTGGACAGGGCTTTGGGCAACCTGGGCTAGTGGAAGGTGTCCCTGCCTGTGGCAGGGGGGTTGGAACTAGATGATCTTTAAGGTCCCTTCCAACCCAAACCATTCCATGATTCTACAAGAGCAGGGGAGTTCAGAAAATCCTTTGCAGCTTCACCTGGGGGATCCAGCACAGATCCCACAAAGACAGGCCCACTCCATTAACCCCCACGCTCTCCCTGTGTCTGTTAGTGTATTTCTGATAAACCAAAGGAGGTGACCACCAAAGTCAGGAGTGCAGCTGATGAGAAGCAGGCTTTTCATTTTCAGTTGCAAGATTGGTAACAAAAACCATCTTATTCAGCAAAATCTACCTCCTGCACATGAAAATTTCTCTAACCTGGTTCTAAATGTGATGGACTTCTCTGATCCTCCAACCACTGGCGTTCAGAAAAGATAAATGTGATTTTGCTTACATCCCCAGAGCCTTTGCGCTTGGCTGGGCTGGAGCACACAGCCACACGCACAGGCTGAGCTGAAACACAGGTTTTTCCAGCAAGTAGAAAGTTCAAGGAGAATCATTTTATGCCTCTGAAGTGATATCACCAGGCTGAGAAGGTCTAGGGCTTGAGGTTTAAGAATCAAGATTATTTTAGGCAGGAAAAAAACAGCACTGCTTCCTCCCAAGGACTTAGGCAAGTGTGGGGAGATGGCTCTTGACTTGTTTTCCACCATGGCTGGTGGCAGCCCTGGGCGTGGGGGTGCTCCTGGGGAGAATTCTGGGAGATGCTGGGAGGAACTTCCAATACAGCCTTGGGTTGGACTGTAAATCCACCCAGGAGAGACTCACCTGCCCATGCCAGCCCCAGCAGGACACTAGACATGAGACGTGCCAAAAACCTCCAACACTGACCTTCACTTTCAAACAAACCTCAGCCCCGCAGGGCCACATGGTGGTTTTGCTATGTTCCCAAGCAGCCACACTAAACTTTGAGATGATGCACAGATTTACTGGTGCTGGGCTCAGAGGCGAAATGATCGCTCTTTATTGCCAGCATCAAAGCCGTGCTCTTCCAAGGCACAGCGTTATCAGCAGTTCATTATTCCTCCCACCCGCCCGGCCTCCTTGTCCTGCCCTAATAAGACGAGCGACAGAAGTCAAAGGCATCATTCTGAGAAAGCTCTCAGGAACTGTTCATCAAACTTGCCCTTTTATAATGAGAGCCATCTAATTTACATGCTCATTTAACGTTATACCCTACATCTGACAGCACATTCCAGGTGCCTTCTTCCTTTATCTGAAACCCAGCCCATTTACAAAACCAGCGTTTCCCTTAAATCATAATTAGGTCACTGTGACCCCGCACGAGCTTTAGCAAACCCCTTTGTGTCCAAACAGCACAGCCTCCCAAATGCTTTATCCAAACAACCTCATCACGAGGTTAAGCGTATTCCAGTCCAACGAATTAACAGATCTGCAAGCTTCGTCCGATTAACAAAACTGAAATGCCTAGGGGAAAAAAATAGGGAAATCATTCCTAGGTCTGTTCCTGCTGCAGAACAAACACCTTTTCCCCCAGGGAAGCCTCTCCCGCTTCCCTCGCATGACCCTTTCCAAAATCCCAAGTCTGGCTGGCAGCCCACAAACGTCCCTGCAAGGGCCTATCCCAAAAGGCACCAAGAGGACTTTATGATTCATCTGGAGGAAATATTCAGACTATCTGGGGGGAAAAAAGTCAATTTTGCTTATTTCTGGGCTGCTGATTTAGAAAGTATTAATGCAATATCATGGTTCCCGTAACAGGAGCAGTACAAGGCGGCTCAGAGGGGTTTTGCCATGCCCACATTCCCCCGCGCATCCTTCTCTCAGGCAGAGCTGAGCATCCCCCACCACGAGCATCCTTCATCCCAGCCACTCCAAGCTCCCGCTGCCTCCTCTGTCCCCGGGGCACAGCACCACACAGCCTGCAGCACTACTTGCCCCACTTTTGCAATGTCCAGACCCCGCCAAATCCTCCGGTCCGTGCCTGCTTCACCAGTTGAAGCTGCGCTGGTTTTATCCCCCTCTGCATACTCCTAAAAACAGCCCTGGGACCTTCCAGCATCACTGGGGCACGGCTCATCTCCCCAGCCCAGCTGAAAGAAGCCAGCTCAGGCACAGCACTCACCCAACCCGTGCACGGGCTCATTAACTCTGCTGAGCACTCAGGGACTCATAACAACATTTCTGCTATCGCTCTGCTCATCAGCACAGGACCCACGTGAGCTCATTTACGGGTGGCTTTGCATTGCTGCCTCTCCTTTGTACCTATGGAAGGGACCTTGCTGCCAAGCCCCCGTGCTAATCCTGATATCCATCCAGACTGGTGCAAGGAGGCATTTTCAGATATTCCAATTTTTTTTTTCAAATATCATGGGATAAGCATGAAAAAAAAAAAAAGAAAGTCATGTGGTGCTATTAATAGTCACTACTAATATTACCATAAGCTCAGGGTCACCGGGGCGCTGTGGATGCAAGTCAGGGAGCTCACAGTAATACGCACCCAAAGGGATTTCCCAGCTCAGCCCCTGGTTTGCTGCCGGCAGAAACGGCCCTGTCAGATCTTTCATCAATTTAACAAGCTCTGCCTTAAAATTAGTTTTGAGGTCTTTCACCCCCAACAATCCTATTAGCCCCAGTCGTCCCAGGATTCTATAACTGTGTGCTGATCTCCTCTTAGATTTATTCCTGCTCAGTTCAGAGCGATTTGTTTTTCTGCTGACATCGCCCTTCGAGTTAAATCAGTTTGCTTCCCTCCCTGGTGTTTACATTCCCACTGTATTTATAGACAGGCATCACGTCCTCTCCCAACCTCCTTGGCCAAACACAGATGATATTTTTCATCTCCTTGCCTAAAATAGGTCCCTTTTCCCCTGCCTTTCCCAGCGACCCTTTGCTGCACCTGCTGCAGTTTAAACTCAGCCTTTCTGGGGCAAAGACTAGAACTCTGTGGCACATTCCCAAAGAGATTTCCTCGGCATTTTGCAGGGTGCTTAAATATTTCCTCATCTCTATTTTGCTTATTACCCTTCAGGGTCACATTTTCCTTTTCCCCAGCAGCTCTGTATATAAGTTGCACATAGCAAAAGCACCAGAGTCTTTCTCCTCCTTGTAATTCACACTCATGAGCCCTCAGTTTAGTGGAAAATCTGCTTCATCTCCCAAATTCATGAGCTAACCCTTTGCAATATGGCATTTTGCCCTATTTTATATCACCTCTAACCCATCCCCTTGCTTTTGCCGCCCTTCCCCAGCCCACAATAACAACACTGACCCTTAAACTCCCGCTGTAATCTCCTCTCAGCACACAGCTGATGCTTTCGGGAAGGCAGACAGACCACAGCCTCTGTATTTTCCTTGCCTAGAAAGTCTGCTCCCTTTTGAAGAAAGAAATCGGGTGACAGAGGGTTGGCCTGGCATCATTTATAGCAAAACCCGTGCCACCATACATCCCGTCTTCTAGTACCTGCTGACAGCCAGTGAGAAAAAACACACAGGAGAACATCTTCATACAGGGTTCTCGGGCCAGGGATTTAATTTTCATATAGCTCATTAACTCACCCAGCAGCGAGCTTGCTGCCCACACTTTCTAACTCCAATTATTCCCTCCATCCCCTTTCATCCCACAGCCTCCCAGCCTTGCAAGCTCAAGAAAATAAAATCATCTCCATGACTAGCTCTTTCTTTCCCCCTTTTTAAGTATTTTCTGTACTCCAGTCAAATGATACCACCTCTGACTTCTCTGTCCACAAAAGGGCTACCTTAAGTATTTGATGTAAACGCTGCAGGGAGAAATACTCACTCCATTTTGAGTTATTATCTCACCAGAATACCATATATTATCTAGCAATCTCCAGCCAAGCAGGGGGTCCACTGTATCATCGCATTATCTTGTTTGGAGCGCACAGATTGCTCACTACGTGGTTCTGCCCACAAAGGATACATTAAAAAAAAAAAAAAATAGAAAGCATCCACTTAGGCTGCTGATAATATCCTGCTGGAAAAAAAATAAAAAAGAAGCAATTGCTAATGGCCCAGAATTCGTCACAAACACACAGAGTCTCCCAAAGCCTGGCTTGAAACCGGAGTGCTTGGTGCTTGTAATACTCTGTGTGACTGCACAGACGCATGTCGGCGAGGGGTGCTGAGCTTCATGGCAAAAGGCAGAGTTTAGAGGTCAGAGATGTTTGAATGCATCAGGGGGCGGTGCCCCTCATCATATTTCCTCCTGGAGATCAGAAACTTTGCACAGTTTAAAATACATTATTAAAATATTAAATACATACACTAAAATACATAAAGTCCTTTAAAATATATTATATTGGGTGCCTGGCACCATGGTCTTTTGCTGTGACAAGTTTCCTATAACCAAGTGTATCTCATTTCTTTCAAGCAATGCCAAGTGTTCAAGGCCAGGTTGGACGGGGCTTTGAGCAACCTGATCTAGTGAAAGATGTCCCTGTCCATGGCAGGGGGTTGGAACTAGATGATCTTTAAGGTCCCTTCCAACCCAAACCATTCTATGGTTCTGTGATTCTAAGTCCCGTGCATTTCAGGTCAGTGGGTAATGGCGTGACGAGGATGAACAGTGCCATGGGGGAGCTGGGAAAATGCTGGTGCCCACTCTCGAGCACTGGTGAGCTGAGAAGTACCTACATCAGCCTCATCTCCAGCAAAATCAAGCTACCTCCATGGTCTCCAGCACTATGGCCGGGGAAAAGTCCTGCTGGTTGGAGCAACATGGAGCCACTTGAGACAAAAATCACAGCTTCCCTTTGAAGAGGCAGCAGGCAATGGGGCACCACTGCCTGGATTTGGTGTTTCTCAAGGGAAGGGACCCCACGAGCATCTCTGCTCTATGGCAGGACACATCTCAGGGGCTTTACAGGGATTTCATAACTACACCAGTGTGAGTCATTTATGGATTTAAAGAGATAAGAAATTTTTCATGCCCATGTTAATCAATTCCTCCACTCAATTAGTCTTGCAGATCTAAGAAAAGACGGATTTTTTTTCTAGAGAAAAAAAAATCAGCATCTCCACAGCAGAGCTGCACTCATGGAGGCTCAACACAGGACATGCCTGCAGCAGCATGGTGGGCACCAGCCCTTCTTCCTGCAAAGAGCAACAGGATCCAGATGTTAAGGAGGGCAATAAAGTGAGAACAGGGGCAGGTGAAGACAAGGTCATGCCCTAAGGTTAGGAAGGTGTTGAAGTTATCCACTGAGGCCAGGACATGTGTGGAGTCCCCAGTGCCTGTTCCCAGCTGACCAGTTCTGGCCTTCGCCCATCATTTGTCTTTGCTGGAGGGAAAGGCTTGGAAGAATCCATGTCCCATGTCCTCTGGGACCATGGCTGGGGACAGAGCAGGGGCTGTGGCTCTGCCTCCAGAGGATTTAGTGCCAGGAGAAGGATGCAAAGTATGAGCTGTGAGGGGACAGGGAGAACTTCAAATACCAAAGAAATGCTGCAAAGTGTTTCCAGCCACTGCCTCGCTCCCCTCCCTGAGCTGGCTGGGCTTTCTGAGGCTGGACAAGAGGCTGGGACACTGTGGTGTCCCCAGGAGTGAGCAGCACAGCCCAGGGCACAGCCCAGGCCTCAGAGCCCACTGTCCCCACCATGTCCCTGGTGCCTTTTGGCAAGGTGTCGTGGGTCACATTGCAACCTCAGCCAGCAGCCACAAATGCAGCATTTTTGCCAGTTGCAATGGTGCTGGGAAAAAAAAAAAAAACAAACACAAAAAAAAAAAAAAAACAAAACAAAAGAAAGAAACCCTCCAGCACACAGAGCCCATCCCACAGCCCAGAGCATCCATCACAGTCCCCTTTGCATGGCAGAGAAGTAGGGCAGAGAGGCAGAAGAAAGGAAACACTGGGGGAGAGGAGGGCAGTTCTGCTCCCAGACTTTCTTACACCTTCCCCAGAAACATCGGGTGATGGTCAGTATCGGTGCAAGATGCTGAAGGAGACGGATGGGGGCTTAATCTGGCACGGCGGCGCTCACGTTCCCATGCAGGGCTGATCTGATCCCCATGGACATGTGTGCTCTTATTTGATTAATCAGAGATGATTTCTTGCTGCTTTCCCTCTTTCCTTGTCTTCAAAAGCAGCTCTCCGGGAGGACAAAACCCGACATGTGGTGCAGCAGCCAAGTCGGGTGTTTCTGCTGGAGCAGAGCATCTGTCCTCGCTCCCTTAATCTCCCACATTAGCTGCACAGAGGTCAGGGATTAGAAAAGGTCTTGCTCTGCAGGCGCTGCGCAGCCCAGAGGTTTCTGTCCCTATTGCACAGCCTGGCATTGTACAGTCCTAATATCCTACAACAGCTTAGAGCAGTATTTCTCCTGGACCAAGCATATTTTACTGCATCTGCTCTGCAGCTTCTACTTGGCTATGGCAACCTGGTAAGGTGGTGGAAGCCCCAGTTCTCCCCCCTAGGAAATTTTGCTTTTCCTCTGTTCATTGGTGACTTCACCATTTGCATCCTTCAGTCCCAGCTCGGGAAGGGAAGGCAGATCCCAAATGCTGCTGGGCTGACTGGGCAGGTTGGGCTGGAAAAAATCCCCATGGCTCTAAGGGATGGAAACCAGTGACCCTCAGGTTTTCTGTCCCTCCTGTGAAGCTTCATCATGGTGTCTAATAGTGAGAGGTTAATTAAGCTTAACCTTGAAAGCAGGAAGATTAATATCCCCCCCAGCTTTCTCGTTATCAACGACCATTGCAATTCCAGGTTCTCTCATTTTCCATGACGGATTCACACAGCTTCGAACAGGCTAAACCTCAGCCTCAGGAAATTCCAGGGTTGGCTGGTTCCTGCAGTGGGTCACCTTTTTATCAGATCTGACACCTCCTCATCCCCCCAAATCCTACCTGAAAAGCAGGCAATGCCCTGCCCATGCCCCTCTCCCAGATAATCATCATCATCCCTGTGCCCCTATAGCTGGGCTAGTGGCTCATACCCATCCCCCTGTACTGCTGGCTTCAAAATCCAGCCTCGGATTAAATAATCCTGCATTTGGTAGGGAAATAATTGGTGCCACTCTGTTTGCGAGCTGTTGCTTTTGGTAATGAAAGCCTCTGTTCCAACCCAATTAGCATGATAGTCTGAAAAGGCAAAGGACGGCACTATTATAGCTCAGGGAAGAAAGCAGATTGTGTATTTGGATTGGAGGGAAAAAAGGAAAAAAAAGGTCATATGGATATCATAACCTTACAGCAGACCTTGCCCCATCTGTGTAAGTCTGGATCAGTCAGACAGCATCTGAACAGAGGGAGGAGTCGCCAAGGACCCGAGGATGCTCCAAAAAGGCATCGTGCCCCATGGCAGGGATGTGCCCCCGTCCATCCCTGCCAGGATGTGCCCCAGGAGCTGAAACACCCCAAATGCCTCCCCGTGGGTTATGGACACCCCATGTGTGTCCCCAGCGAAGGAGGGTTGGAAGCTCAGCTCCCCGGGTTATTTGAAATGAAAAGCTAAAAACCATGGGGCCTGAGCCTTTAAACACCGTGAGCAAGCAGCCTCACATCAGTAACTATCACTCAAGGGCTGCTAAAGACAGCTTCAGCTTTGCAAATCTTCGCGCTTACATGGAGTTTATCAGGCTGTAATCCGGACTGCATTGCATAATGGGTTGCATTACATGTAATCCATACGCTAATACATTCTGAGCGGGAGCCAGCGTGGATATTAGACTGTTTACCTCAGAAAAGCAACATACCCTTCTGCAGGCTGGAGGTTTTTGTGTCCCTAAAGACATGCTTAGGGAGCTGCCTTCATTAAATAAACCAAATCTGGGTGGTTCTAGGCAAAAAACTACTAGCGCATATAACAATTACTGCATGGAAATGTATTTGGAATATTAATATATAGCTATATAGCACATAGACCATATATAGCAGACAGATCACATAGAGCAGACAGACGATACACAACACATTGGCAATATATGGCACATTTCTGTGGCTGCGTGGAAAGACTTGTGCAGGGAAGGAGTATGAAGGCAGGAGGGCAAGGGCAGATGCGGACCCTAGAGCAAACCCTAAGGGTCTAAAGAGATTCAGAGCAGAGACCCTAGAAAAAAATGCAAAAGCAACAAAAATAGCTAAAAAAACCATCCATGTCAAAATAAAGCCGACCGGATTTACGGATAGTATTTTAAATTAAAGGCTTTGCAAAATTCACGGGGTTTGTGTTTTATTAGATTTGCAGACAGAAGCGGAAGAAAATCATGGCAAGAGGGAAGAAGGGGAGGACACAGCTCAATTTCCCAACCCTGCTCACCTCCCATCCAGGGTGTGAATGTGAGAGACACCATCCAAACGCGAGACAAATGGGCAAACGCCAGCACTTTCCTATAGATCATAGAGTAATGAAGAGCAGGAGATGTAACCTGCTTGGAAAGATATGTTACAGCTGTGACAGCTTTGTGTTTGTGCCTTGGGGGGCAAAGAGCTTATCCCAGCCCACCTCCTCTACAAGTGCGACCTCGGCATCCAGCCTGGTTTTCCCCAGGTTGAATGCAGTTGTGTGTCTTCATGGTAAATGTATTTGTAGCTAAAACAACTCAGACAAATGGGTTTTCAATCCCAGAAGCTAATTAGCATTTTACAACCTAAATTATCTCTTCCACGCCCTCCCCCCAGTTTTCCAATACTCTTGTTTCATCTTGTTAAGATCAGCTGTGTTGACTTTTTTTGCTGTTCCAGGGCCAAGTGAAACTTTTAGACTAAAGAAAAAATTGTTAATTTGAAAATAACATTCCCTGTTATTTTTATTGAGTGAATACATTTCACGTGATGTTTCACACACCATTAAAATTGAAGAATTTTGACCAGCCCGCTGACGGTTTCTGTTGGGGGTGCTGATGTTTTGCTTATATATGTGTATACTCCCATATGCCAGCTATTACCATCTGGGAACAGCCTTTTACTACAGTAGATTTATCGCACAGAGCAATAAGCACAGTTGTCAACCTCTCTAATAAAGATGAGAGTTGCAGTACAGATCTAAGAGCAAAATACTGCCCCAGATTCCCTACTAAGCTGAATACTGTCAAGTTTCTCTTGTGTCTATATTTCTGTTCCCTTTCCCAGCTATAATGAAAAAGAAACTGCGAGGCTGAAGAAAAAGGAACAATGTTGTTTAATCTGGAAAGAAAAATCAGTTTTCTTTCCAAGGAAACCCACTTGGTAGAGATAGTCACAAGCACAGAGCTGCTGGTACCAGAGCTCAGCCCACATGGGGCTGTACACCTCCTCCGTAGCTGGAGAAGGATTTTGGGTTCAGAAGAGCATTTCCAGGCTGTGTCTGAGTAGCTGTGAGTGTGAACCGAGTAGCTTCTGGACTCCTAATTCACACCTGACCAGACTGCTAGTTGGTTTGTAAGGGCAAATGAGCCCTAAAGCTTTAGGTATGATCTTCCCATCACCAATGTCTTTCATATCTGCCAACCAACCATGAAAGCAGCATCATGCAAAATAGTCTGCCATCAGTCTTCCATTTCTCTCTTCTTGTGTCTTTTTTCTTTTTTTTCTTTTTCTTTTTCTTTTTCTTTTTCTTTTTCTTTTTCTTTTTCTTTTTCTTTTTCTTTTTCTTTTTCTTTTTCTTTTTCTTTTTCTTTTTCTTTTTCTTTTTCTTTTTCTTTTTTTACTTATTTTTATTTTTCCTTTTTTTCTTTTTCTTTTTCTTTTTTCTTTTTTCTTTTTTCTTTTCTCTTTTTCTTTCTCTTTTTCTTTTTCTTTCTCTTTCTCTTTCTCTTTCTCTTTCTCTTTCTCTTTCTCTTTCTCTTTCTCTTTCTCTTTCTCTTTCTCTTTTCCCCTTTCCTTTCTCTTTCTCTTCTTCTCTTTTTCTCTTTTTCTTTCTCTTTTCTCTTCCCCATTCTCATTCTCTTTCTTTTCTCTTTTACTTTTTAAAAATTTTTTTCCCTTTCCCTTTCCCTTTCCCTTTCCCTTTCCCTTTCCCTTTCCCTTTCCCTTTCCCTTTCCCTTTCCCTTTCCCTTTCCCTTTCCCTTTCCCTTTCCCTTTTTGTTCCTTTCTTCACCCTTTTCTAAAAGTAGATCAACGTCTCATTCCCCTTTTGCAAAATGTTGTGAGATCCTGATGAGGAAAGCCCTTTGCCAGGTGCTGTTAGTGCCTAATCTTAAACATATATTTAATATATTAATATATATTAAACATATATTTAATGCAAAGTCTTTAGTGCTGAAATCACTGAGACTTCGGTATGTGCTCAAATCCACACTCTAGAGCCATGGCTTGCACTGCCATGGAGCTGGAGGTGTCTCTGGAAAGGGGGCTGTTTTCCTCCCCTTCACAACGTGTTGCCTGAACATTTCATGGCCCTGGATTGAAGCAGTGATGGCACCTGGATTTGAAGAAAACATTTGTAACACAGGGAGGTTTGTAGCTCGAGGCAAAAGCAGCAGGAATGCTGCCTTCCCTAAACTTCTTGCCCAATTTCAGGCTGCTCAGAAGATGCCAATATCACAGAAAATAATAATAGAAATAACCCCCCTCTCATGCTGCAATTTGCAAGACTGTGACTGTATGTTTAATGGCAATCGTACATTTAAAAGGCTTCCAGTGGGCAGCTGTTTGTCTTCTGGTTTGCTGCACAAAAGTGTTATTCTTTCAACAGTGTTTGCCCTTTGTATTCCCAAAGTCATGAAATCCTCTCTCCTGCTTCCCACAGCTCTGTGCAAACAGGACAGCAGTGGTTGTTAGGGCACTTAGCACCTCTGCCAGCTCTTAAAGCTGATAGAAAAGTGCTTTGCAGGCACTTTCCTCTTCTGCTGGGCTAAAGCAAGCCAGGGCTAGAGCCAAGGGTGTGCCATGAGCCCAGGTGGCAATGAAGAATATCTGCCTTCAGATAGGCAACGTCATCTGATGGTGGCACACAATCACATCTACATCTGCCCTTTCAGACAGCAGACTTTGCCAGAAATGACATTATAAATTCAATTTAATAATTTAATCTTCTCTGTCTCTCTTTTTTCAAATGAAGAAGGGCTTTCTTAAACTCCCCAATAATTTTGCTGCACCGTGGCCAGGATACTGCCTCGGTGTCTCATGCACCCTCCTGCCACTGGCCTCAAACGTGACATGGCTAAATGGGACATGACGTACTCAACCTAAACCCAGAGCATATGATCAGAGGCATAGCTATTTTATTTATTTATTATAAAGCCCTATTTTACTGGTCCATTAGTCACACACATGTAAAACAGGCACATTTCTTGTGAGTGGTTAGCAGCACGGACAGCAAATTATCTGTCCTTGGCTAGCAGCAACAGCTCTTTCTGCCCAAATTTATGCCAAATTGGCAAATCTTCCCATGATTATTTCATTTGTCAAGCTTCTGTGGCTGAAACCATAAGGAATTTTGTGAAATGTAAACTTTTGGGGCATGACGTAACTCTGCTAGAAGGATTAAAAGGATGGGCCACTGCTGGATTTCAGCTTGGCTTCCCTCCAGTTTAACCTTGAAGACCTCACCACAGGCCCCAGAAGAAACTCTAAGCCCAGGGACATGATCATCAACTCCTCTTTGACCTCAGTAGGGCTAGGATATCATCCCATGTTCCTTAAATATGTTCCAACCTCTTCCTGAATCCTATATCAGCTTGATTTGGGATTCCCCCCGATAGCTTCAAAGCTGACGTCCTGTAGTGCCTACTGTGGAAATACGTTGGGAGCTTTTCCAAGGATGAGGCATCCCACTTGGCATGAGCTTTCCAAAGGGTTCCGGCACCTGCAGAAATGCAACTTCTCAGGAGGGCTCAGCAGCAGCGATGCCTAACTCAGGGGATGGCTGGAAAACATCTCACCTCCATTAAAGCTCAGAAAGGCCATCAAAGACAGAAATCAGGCTGCTGAGGCTGAATTTGGAGCTGATCCACCAGGCACGGGAGGGAAAAAGCCAAGCGCTCGCTGGTGTGTGTGGCCAGCTTGCCAACTGAGCTCATCTGTGGCAGCAAACGGACAGAGATTTACATTAATTGAATGGAATAATATACTGTACCTCAATTTAAAATATTTTTCATTCAGAGATAAATTAGGCTGTAATTAAATGGTGTCATTTAGTGTACTGCCCAATAGATACAGTAATTGCTTTTTTTAAGAGGCAGCCTGGTAATATCTACTCATTCGTAAAGGAATAATGATGTTAATTTAACCTAGTGGAGGTATAAACAGCCACGTTGTGTATCACACTCCAGTGTGACAAACCCAGAAGTTCACTTTGATCACAACAGCTACATTTTTTGCATCCTCTAATCCCCCTCTTGCTCCCATCCAAACCAGCTGGGAATTAGCACTGCTTTCAAGGGGAGAGACGTGGGTCTTGCTCCTTTCATGCTCCAAAAGCTGAGGACACCTTCTTACAGGAGTTTGCCTTTGAGGATGAAAAGGGAAAGGTGACACCTTACCCTTAGCTGTCTTCTCTGTATCTATACAAGACCACCAGTTTAACCAGTATAACTACTGGAAGTTTAGTGCCAGAGTTCATGAAGAGCCTGAAAGAAACCAGTTTGGATTTGTGGCTTACATGTGGCACAGGGCTTACCCCAGACTACACACAGGTATCTCCCCCCCTTGGAAAATCCTGCTGGCTGAGTAGAAAAAGCATTTCCAAAATTTTTAAGGGCTACCTGTAGATGTCCCATACCAATCAGCTCCCAGAGCCCCCATGTTGGATATTACACCTCCCTTCAACTCCATCCCTCGCCCTGCTCCCCGCTGGGTTAATTCCCCTCACTCTGAGCTGCTCTGTCCTTTCATCCCTGCTTTAATGAGCTAAGTTGTAGTTAATGATGCTCCTCTTTAAAGCAACAGTGGTAGGAACCAGGTTAATATTTGGGGCTGTTCTCTCAGGCTCCCTGCAAACTCAGTCTAAATTGACAGAGTAAATTTGCTATGAGCTGCATTAGTGAAGCAGGTAATTCATGCCATGACTTCCATCTATACCAGCAAAAGGAGCCCTAGAAATATTTTGATTTTACAGACAGCATCACTTCACTGCAAACAACTTGAGATTTACTCATCGTCAATATTTCTGCATTTCTTTTTTAGTTCACAGACTGAAAGTTTATTTCACAAATAGAGCAGCTAGGCACTTGTAAAAAAAAATTAAAAAAAAAATAAAAATATATTTGTATATACACACCAGGCCAGGTATATGGGGAGACTTTTGCAGCTAGAGGCACCCAGGACAAGAATCGGAATGGCAGGGTCAAAGCTTGCACAAGGTGAACCCAAAAATAAGCTCCTGTTTGGAGAGGAGCTGTGGTGTTTACTGCGGCGGCTGAGGAGGAAGGATGGAGAACAGCCCTCACTAGTTAATTTTAACAAAGCGCACATTTTTCTGGCTCTATCATGGACTTGCATATTTTAACTCCTATCTTCTGTTCAGCAGCTAAAAAGAGACTTTCATTCCAGTTTTGGCTGCTGCATCTCGTTTCCCATTCACGGGCTGTTACACAGGCACTATTCTTACAGCCACCCTCCTGCTGATAACAGGGGAAAGACGGGGGTTCACAAGACACCCCAGAGCTGCTCCCTGAAACAGGTGGGGGTTTTCTGCAAACACCGGCTTTTACAAGCCCATTACTGTTATGTCTGTAGCGAGGCAGGAATATGAATCAGTACTGAGGCTAAATTAGCTTTCTGCCCACAGTTCTTCCAAGGAATTCTTACAGAGATATATTTGTATTAAATAAAAGAGATTAGAGGAAACTATATAAATGCAATCCATCATCCACAATTAGAAATAAATGAGGATAGGAGCAAGAGAAACTTTCTCCCTTTTAGTCCTTTTTCAGGAATATGCTTATGTGTGTGTATATATATATATATATATAAAAAGTGTACATATATATATATACACACACAGAGGCACACATACATATATATACACATAGGCACACATATATATATTCATATATTCAAGAGTTTTCATTAAAGCTATACAGTATACATATAAATTTACATGTACTGCATGTATAAATATGTATTTTTATATATGTGTGTGTATATATAGATATAGATGATATAGCTATAGCTATACGTAGATAGATATAGATATAGATATAGATACAGATACAGATATAGATATAGATATAGATATAGATATAGATATAGATATAGATATAGATATAGATATAGATATAGATATAGATATAGATATAGATATAGATATAGATATAGATATAGATATAGATATAGATATAGATATAGATATAGATACAGATATGTGCACACTACATATACACAAGCAGCCAAAAGAAAGAGAAAAACTGCCTGCCTTGCCCAAGGCCTGACACATCATCACCCAAAGGCAATTTTATCTCAACATTTCACCTCTTTTTTTTCACCCGTAAAGACCCAGCTCCAGGAGTCAAGTGAATTTTTCGTAACAACAGCTTTCTTCAAAAAGGCAACCAGGAAAAGCTATTCAACCAAAAATTATGTTCTCATTATCAACATTTTGTCATCAACATCTCACCATCAACATCCTGGTGCCACGCTGGGCTCCCACTGGGGCTCAGGGCTCGGGAGCAGGAGGACCCTCAGAGCCCCCCAGTACTGAAGAGGGGAACATAAGCAAAAATCACGTCTCAACTTAACCAAGGCATAAATCATTGCAAAATTCAAGTTGCCAGGCCAACGCGCAGCCCCAGCACCCCTCTCGCTGCCTCCCCCACCCATGCTACAGAAGGCACTTTCAGGAGCACTAAACTTACCAAAACCATTTTTAAAAGACCTTATTTGTTTGGAAAGTGTGGGAGGTGAAAGGTTTCTTTAAGTAGATTTAAAGTGAAAACCATTAGCAGTGCATTGTTCATTTAATTCCTTTATCCATGACATGAGAACAAAATGATCTGATCTAAGCAAAACTTCTGGTTTCATAGCAACAACGAATATATAGTTTTTGTGGGGATATATAATGCAAATCAGCGCTTAGGTGCACAACTTGTGACTACTTTATTTCCTGTACTAAAGTCTGTTGAAACACTATTAAAATATAATTTAACTAAATGGCTTCCTGGAAAATAATAATAATAAAAAACCTTTCTAGTTTAAAAGTCAAAAAATGTCAAAAGCGCGGTTAAGTTGTGAAAAATAATAAAGCTGTTTGGCTCTTATATAACTCTTTCCATGAGATCTCAAAATAATTTTTGAAGGAAATAGGGGGGATTACCCTTCTTTCAATGCTGGGAATCAAGAGCCAGGTCTGAGGAAATCATCCTGCTGAAGCTCCGAGCACTAGAGGACATCGCAGAAATACAGCCCAGGTTTCCTCAGCTCGGTGTGATCTTCTGGCACCTTCCGAGAAGGCACACACTGGGTATGGAAATAGTGGAAAAAACTTCTAGAAGTGCTCAAACAGCTGAGGAAGGGGCTTTTTTATAGGTAATTTGGGTGTCTTCGTAATTTGGATGTCATTGAAGTCATGTCCTTCCCTGAGGTCTGTGAACGTGCTACGATTTCACCACTGGTGTTAGGTACCTTTGCTGAGACAAGGGGGCTGAGAAATGCATCTTTTCTCCTTTTATTTCCATAGCTTTCACAACAGATAGCCTGTGACACAACACTCTACTCCACAGACACTGTCACCATCCCGTCCTTCCCTTGCCACCGCTCCTTAATGGTCATTGCCTTTTGGAAAGCAAAAAATAAGGTTCCTTCAGGATCCAGAGTATTTTGTATGTTTAACACTAGACATCTTCACTAAATTTTCTAGTTCCAGGCTATTATGCAAAAGATGAACAGTAGCAGGTTGTTCTGCCCTCCAAATTTGGGGTGAAAATGGCCAAGGCTCCCATGCTGGGCCTGAGTTGGGTGCTCCAGGCAGGCAGCAGACCTGAGGGACAGATGTCAGTTTTACAAGCAAATAATACAAACAGTTTCTTATGAAGAGGTTTTTAGCCTCAATCTTCAGGCACATGCCATCACCCAACTTTGGATACTTCATCTTCAGTCCTGCCAGGGAGTGCCGGGTAAATTTGAGGTGACTCCGGGAGCAGGAAAAATTGGACTGTGGTTTTCTGGGCAGTTCATTTATAAGTTACTTCAGTGACTCCAATGTTCCAATCAAAGCAAAATTTAGCCACTTTAGATCTTACCTTTAACCTTCTTAATTTTCTGCAAAATAAAGAAAATAGTTCCCTTTTAGGGCAATCAAATCTGTGAACTTTCCGGAGTATTTTATCAGAAATCCCTCCCACAAGCTGTCAAATCTGGAGTTTCCCTTCACTGTGGGGAAAGTGGGGACAAAAGGGACTTGGGGTGACAACCTGATGCAGCAGCACAGGTTTGAGACACTGGGGTCACGGCAGTTCCTTACCAACCCCAGCAAAGTGCCTAAGTGCTTCACTGACCTTCCCCCAAGAAAAAATGCCCCTGATGTTTAATCTAAACTCCCTTGCTGCTGTTTAAAGCCTTTATTTCTTTTCCTGTCCCTGATGAACAATAATTGAGAAACATTATCACACAATATAAAATATTAAACACCTGTTGTAAATATTAAATTATACACAAATACAACCTGGCAAAGATTATACTCAATGCATTGTTTACATTCCTACTGATTAATATTGGAGATTAAAATTAATACTCACACAATATAAACATCAACATGCTTTTAGCATGCAATTAAGCCGAACAATTTCATCGGCACAAAATGTTCTCATCCTTGCAAAACGAGACACACTAAAACCAAAGTAGGTCTGAAAATATCACTGAAATCAAACTCCAAATGCAAAACATTTGGATCATGACAGATTTTTTTTTTTTCCACTTTGGAAAAACTTTTTCCCAAACTGGAAGGCCACGGTTGCAGGCACTCAGAAATCCCACCATGATGGGCAGATCCTCTTGTCTTCCACTGTCCATCCTCCTCTTCACCAATACAACAGGACCATGAGGGCCATTGATATTTTCTTTGCTGAAAAATCCATTAAAAATGGGATGAGTTAACACAACTGTTGGATTTAAGGCACATGGAGTCTTCCTTTTGCATGGCTCACAGCTAGCAAGGTCTCAGATGGAGAGTATCATCACAGGAGGATGCAAACAAACTGGGCAGAGCCCAAAGGGGTGAAACAAAGATGATCAGAGGTTGAGAAAACTTAACATAAGGTCTGAAGGAAATGGGGAAAGAAGACTGAAGACCTCCCAACAGTCCTCAGAGGTATAACACCCCATCATAGAAAGGAGGACATGATTCTCCACGTCTACTGTGGTAGGACAAGAAGTGATGAATTAACGTGTCACACACTTGGGTGAGACTTGAGGAAATCTTTCTAATGACAAGGTTAATTAAGCAAGGGTATAGATTAGCTGGGGAAACAAAGGAGTCTACATCACTGAAAATCTTTAAGAACAAGTTAGACAGGCATGTAGGAATGATGCAGAACAGAGTGTCACCTTGGAAGAGGTGACGCGTTAAATAGACATCTATTTTCTCTGATTGCTCTTATCCTCTGCTTTTTATCTCCCCAGGAGTCAGTCCAGCTGGATTTTAGCCACATGGGAGTTAAGAGGTGCATTAGCTCCTCGGCAAGCTCTCAGACACCAACCAGCACGAGCGGAGACCGAACCCACGAGATGCCTGCAGGGAAACCTCTTGCCGCTACCCTTGTCCGGGATGTCCCACTGCTCTGATGGACCACCGCTCAGTGCTCTGTCTAAAAAACCCATGGTTGATTCCTCTGCGGGAAATAAGGCAAGATGTAAAGCAGAGAAGACGAAATGTGGGTGTGTAATTAGGTGGCAGCACATGTCCTGGCAGATGATTGCAGTGATAAAGCATGCCATATGCTCCGGCTCCTATGTAAATCTTCCTCAGCTGACATCATTATGGAGCATTTGAGAACATACGCCGGTCCCTTATGTTTTCTCCATCCTTTGTAAATGTTGCCAAGTGCCAAATACCTAAACACAATTAACCTCTGACATTGCATCGAAAGGCTCTGCTACATCCTCAAAGAGCAGGGAACTTCTCCCAAATATCCTCAGAGTGCACTGCCTCCGTGGTGGGGAACTTGCCCTCCAGAGCCAAAACAATTCTATAGGTGTTGCAGCAGCCTGCACAGGGAGCAGACATCTCTTGCCCCCTCCAGCCTTCGCTGACCAAAGAATTGGTGAATCAAATGTGCCAAACTGCTCCCAGTTTGGGATCAGCAATGCAAGACCCAAATGAGATGGTGTATTTGGACAGCACCCAGCGCATCCCAGCCATGACCTGGATCTCAGCATCCAAAAAGCTACCAGTACAAATTGTTAAGCAATTTAGAAGTATTAGATCAGAGGGAAATCAGGGGAAGAGAAATTGCCAACAGGGATTTTTCAAGAACAAATTCCTGTCAATCCTTTCTACTCTTTGACAAGAAAACCAGCCCGGCTGATAGAGGGAAGCTGTAGCTGTGACAGATCCTCACTCCAGGGAAGCTCCTGGCACCGTCTTGGCTGACAACTTTGCAAACAAACAAGGGAAACCTGATCCAGGTGAGGTTATAAGCAGGGGGCACAACAGAGGGGAGAAAACCTGTACTCAGCAAGCTGTTATCAGACATTCCCTGCCAGGCTGCTAGGGGATCTGACAGGGCACCTGGTCCCCATATATTCAAAATTTGCATTAGCAAGCTGGATGATAGACTAAAGAGTGTTTTATAAAGTGTGCAGGTAACTCTGGGCTATGAGGACTGCAAGGGTTTTGGAAGGCAGATAATTAGAAACAATCTTAATAAATTCATGGCATTTATTTTGAATGAGCTAGACAAAATTCAGTAAGAACAGAGAAGTAAAGAGCTGTGTTTTGAATAGATAACTAATGCCCAAATCCAAGTTGGGGAATAGATTTTGGAGAGGTCTCTAACCCCCACAAAACAGCTCAGGAGGTTGTGATGGGATCCAGCTTAGGCTGATGCTCAGCAGGGAAAGGGCAGGTGCAAGGGTCGCACTTGGGTGCATCCGTGGGAGGCGACACCTCTCCTTGTGCACAATGCTTCGACTCACTGCACTGCACCACAGCTTAAGGATAATAGAGATGAGCTGGAGCTGATCCAGGAAAGAGCAACCAGACATGATCTGGAAACAACGGCCGACGCAGAAAAGATTAAAGAATTCGGGGCTGCAGACTTTTTCACCATCTGCTATTTTTAAAAAAAGCAAGCTCAGGTTTTGCCTACTTTACCCAGAGACAGAGTGATAATTGGATACATTCAGCTGCATATTTCGCAATAAGCAGATTCACATCAGTGGTTGGATCCCCAAAGCAGGTCTCTGCCCTGTGAAGGGCTCCTGGGCTGCAGTTTCCCCGAGCAGCACCTTCCCTTCTCAGCAACACAACACAGCACGTGAAGCTTGGTCACAATTTTCCTCCATCATGCTGGTCATGCTCAGCTGCTTCTTAACTCCTGAAGCTCTCAGAAATGCCAGTGATGAGATTCTTTTGTTTCTATTAATTTTATAAAAGTTGCACTATGGATACCTATGTGTATTTTGTTGTACCTGTGCTGGAACAGCTGTAGACATTGTTCTGCATTCAGTTGCTGCTTCCCACCATTTTTTGCAGTGCTATTTTCCAAATCACTTCTTTGGAGTAGCTTTTTTCCCTCGGGTGGGTTCTCTGAATTTGCTTCATTCCCAGTGGAGGTCTGGGCATCAGCACTAAGGAAGCAGGATAACAGTCCCCGTCACACAGGGTGGGCAGAGCAGGCATGGTACCTATTGTTCTCTGCATCCGCTGCGGCTACAAGAGGAGGAAATCAGCTTTATCTGAAGCAAAGAAAGACATCAATTAGGAAAATCATTAGGAAAAACTTCCTGGCAGTAGTGTAGCAATGCATGGGAACAGACACCACAGGCAACTGCGGAAACAGCCGTATTTTTCAGGAACAGCCCTATGGGAGATGCTCTCCCGTGCACCAGCTCCTGCCAACGTTGCCACCTCATCCTCTGTGGTCCACACCTGACCCTCTCCCACACTGATTTACAGGGTTCCTCTCTCTTCCTACCCCATCACATCACCTCTTCTGGGGTTCCTGCATCCCTCCTCCTCTGACAGCGCCACACTCCAGGGTCTCACCCTAACCCCGGGGGCCCACTACACTTAGCACCTCTCTAAAGCTTAAGAAGATGGTGCACCTTTCCAAGGGCTGGGAGAAGGGCAGAGCCTTTTGCAAGGTGAGGGCGGGTGTTTCACCTTCCCTCACGAGCGGCACTTGGCAGGGGAAGCCGCATGCTGGTATCTGCTGCAAGCCCAGCGCCGCTGGCGCTGCCGGCAGCAGCAGAGGAACGTGCTTGCAAGGTCTGCTCTGGAGCCCACCCCAGCATCAGCCACTTGCAGGGGGTCCATGCTAATGGGAAAGCCACCTGTTTTTCCCTTTCAAGGGCAAAAAAAAAACCATTTTCCTTCTGCTAGCCCTAGCAAAGCAAGCAAGCAACCAACCCAAAAAGCTGTAAGCTCCCTTTTCACCAAATTACCCCCTATGAGCAATATTCAAAGGAAGAAAATGGGGTGCTGTGATGACCCCCCTGCCTACCAGCGTGCCTGCTACTGCAGAGCCAGCCCAAGCAGCTAAAGACAACTCCCAACAAGGGGATTGTGAAAGGGCCACCATGATCTGGCTCATAGCAGCAGGCAAGATCAAGTGCAGAGTAATCTGCTGGCATGCAGGTGGCTCACAAATCCCATGTCTGGTAGGCTTTACTTATTTATTTATTTGTTGGGGGTAGGGGAAATCAAACAATGAAATGTGTTGTTCACTTTGCGCTTTTCAGGTATTTCTCTGCCCCATGTGCCGCTACTCTGGGACAAAACTGGGATGCTGAGCTGTAGGGCATATCTGAGCATGGAAATGTGCATTGGGATGGATGTCTCAGGAGGTTCTGTTACTCACCAACCTGCCTGCAATGAGGACACATTTCCTAAAAAGCCAGAGAACAGTAAAAAAAAAAAATCCCTTCTCCTCCACCTGTGTCCTTGCTAATCATCTCAGCAGATATCTCAGCCCATCAGGAGGGATGGAGGGAACCTCACCTTGCCCCAGCAGGTCACCGAGCCCCGTGGTGTGCAGCAAAGCCTGAAAGCCATTCGGATGCCCACGACATGGCACGAAGCCGCACGGATCCGAGCCAGAGCAGACTCGCAGACCTGCAGGCAGGAGGGTGCCGCCGGGACTCTGCCAACAAGCTGCTCCTGGCATTCGTCGCTCTCCAGCATCCCTGCCCTCCTGGCAGCCTTCCTCCTTCAATATATCCATCTATTTGGTAGCAAACTCGTAGCCGTACTGATATCATTGCTATCACAAATGCAATGTTTAGGATTGGAGCTCTCCCCTGAATCAATGCCTGTTGGTCCCCGATGCTTTGCCTCTGCATCTCTCCGTTTCCAGCTAATAAAATTACACTGCTCATTTCCAACTGGCAAAAAGAGATTTCAGACCCCAGGCTGAGGCTCCCTGGGGTCTTGCAGGGTTGGGGCAGCTCATGTCAGGGAAAAGCCACAGCCTGCAAGGGAAGGAAGCTCCAGCAAAGAGATGTATTTTTGTTGCTGTGGCTGTTTTAAGTTTCTATAGCTACCAGAAGCGAGCTGTCGGGAAATACTGCTGCGCCCTTCCCCGCACGTTGCTTTTGAGTGGAAAAGCAGGAAATGGGGCCCATCGGAAAGGGTTTTTAACTTCCCATATTTAATCATCTCTCCTCCTCTCATCTCCATACCCCTTTTCTGGGTGGGATGAGCACATTTGGCCGCGTGCTAGAGATGCTTCACCAAATTCGGTGATCAGATTGCAAGGCCAGATGCAGCACAGTTTTCCTGCAGAGCTGCGAGTGATGGTGGCCAAGGACCCCGAAATCAGCTGGGAAGCAGCATGCCAGGCTGAGCGGGGGCTGCTGCCAGAGGGGATGGCTCCCAGGCCTCGGGTCTCCAGGTCCTGGGCACTGATGTCACATGCTGTTGGGCATCCCCCTCTCAGCCCTGCAAGGATCCTGCAGAATTGCAAACCCCACTTCATTCTACCTCCCTTTCCCTGTTTCCATCAATCCTTCGGCACATGTATAAATGCACACAGCAACTTGTAAGTCTGCTTTCTTATTTTGTGGGACTCAAGCCCTCAGAACAGGAGAAAAAGGGCCAGAGGAGAGTGACAACCTCTCAAAAGCCAGAAGTACCCCTCCGAGCCCACCCTGAACCCAGAAGCCATCTTTTCTTTCTGGAATTTGCATCTACAGTTCACTGCTAAGACACTAAAATCCACCTTCCCTCTTCAAACAATGAGCCAGTCTTCCATGTGCCTTCAGGAATAATGCACACACTGTTAAGCACGTTGCCTAAATTGCTCCGGGGGGACAGAGGGGTACTCAGACATAAGATGATAAATAGGGTGTAAGGACCATTTCCTCAAAGGGATTGGGGTATTTGGGTCCTAGTGGTAACAGACCTCTGTTTGTTCAGGAATGGACGTTTTTCTGGAGGCATTATCTAGATCCAAGGTGTTTCTTCTCCTTCTGCCAAGTGTTGGGACACAACAGTCCAGAGTAATGCACTCTCATGACTCTTAGTTTATGTTCTTGTAACAATTTGTTCATCTTTCCACAACGCACACACACGTATACATATATGGACTACTCCCTCAGTACTTCTGAAGTAGTAAAATGTGAGGCTTGGGAGGTCAGAGGTTGGGTTCATACAAACATCCTGAAGTTCAAATATTTTCCCAAAGCTTGTCTGAACTTTATGTGACCTTCTTCAGTCTGGAAATGTGAGGCAGCCGGTGTTCCTCATGACATTACAAACACATCATGAATCTATCAAAGTCTGCAGCATCACCAGCAGAAAACGCTTTTCCTGGAGCATTTGGTCCTTGGCTTCAGCTGCTGACAAGGGCAAGGAAGGCTGGGCTCTGGGTCATGGTCAAATGCCAAACTATGTTTTGGATGACTTCCAGGTGGTTTCTAACAATGTGGACGTGGCCTTCAGACATTCCTCCACCGGTCTTTGCTCCAGTCCTTGAGACCCAAGACTCAAAGAGTTTTCCTTATCAAGCAAAACCTGCCTACTCTGAGCTCTGATTTGCCAGGTCTAAGGCAGGGATGACCATCACCCAGATGCTAGAGGAAGGCTTGAAGATGACAAAAGCACACCATTATCTGTAACACTGTTATTCTGTAATTCCTATGATGTCTTGCCCTGATTTAAGACCCAATCTGGTAAATGCCGGTACGCATCTAGCAAAGGACAGTGGCATGTTCTTTTCTTCGTCATAAAATCTGCCTCCTTCCCACAGCAGGGAGATGACTCAGATGATGAGCCTGAGCACAGTATTTTGCAGATATTCACAGAGTAACAAACTACCCAGAAGTGGTAACGAACACCAGGATTCTGATGGACATTTTGCTGCCTGCTCATTGACATTATAAGACATTTCACAACATTAAAATCACTGTTCTTTAACATAACTGACAAAAAATCCAAAGCCACCTCAGTTCAGTGTTTTAGTTATAAGTTTCTTAACAGAAGAAATATATCTGACGTTTCTAACAAGCAATTTGCTACTTTTTGCTTTTGTCTGAAATGCCAGAAGATTAACAATCTCTCTTCTGGGTCTGCAAAATCTCCTTTTACCATTGAAACTAATTATGCTGTTAACCACTAATGTTGCTGAAGGAGAGCTAATGAGTTGCTAGACAGTGGGCGTTTTATCTCCCATGCACGAAAAGCTCCAGCCATACGATATGCAGCACCAACAGAAAACTTCTGTGGCAGCCGCAGCCTGCCTGGTAAAAGAGAAAACTGTGGAGGAGGCAAAGTAACTGCTCCAAAACACCTCTCCCTGTCTCCATCACCTGTAGCGCTCAGAAGAACAGCCCTGGAGATGTAAATGAAAGGATGCCCTGTTGCTTTTACACCCCCAGGACATTGTCAGCCTTAATGAGTTAATACTGTTAAATTCTTCTGTGCTCATCAGCTGGGAAATAGTGTAGGAAAGGCGCTTTCGAAGAAGGCCCTCCCAAGACAGCATTTGTACATTCCTGTTTCCTCCAGCTGTCTGCTGCCTTTCCACTTTCCCCCAGGAGATGTGTTCTGCATCATGCACTGCTGTCATTGCTGCTGGTTATATTAGTATCATAATTACCATTTCTTAATATTAATATCATAGAAGCAGCTTGGAGCACTAATCACAGTCCTAGACCCTTTTGTGTTTTAATAGGGCCTGTTGCAATAGGACAAAGGGTAATGGTTTTAAACTAAAAGAAGGCATATTCAGGCTAGATATAAGGAAGAATTTTTTTACGATGAGAGTGGTGAAACATTGGAACAGGTTGCCCAGAGAGGTGATAGATGTGCCATCCATGGAACATTCAAGCTCAGGTTGGACATGGCTCTGAGTAACCTGATCTAGTTGAAGATGTCCCTGCTCATTGCAGGGGGGTTGGACTAGATGACCTTTAAAGGTCCTTTCCAACCCAAGCTATTCTATGATTATATGATTCATGTACAAACACCGTTGGAGATATCCCACACTTGCCCCAGTCACCCTCCAGTGCAAACTGAGTAAATCCAGGTCTCCGCTGTGCATTGTCCTGCCTAAAAAAACCTCTACACCCATCTCTAGCAGGCTTGTGGGCTGCACAACCACAGCCCACAGCAGACCAGGCCAGAAGCAGAGTCTGGAAGGAGGTGAGTGAGTCATCTCCTCTGTGAGGCTGAGACAGTGGGTTTCCAGGAAAACACTCATGATTTGTTCACCCTTGAATGGATACCTCTAGTAGGACATGTTATTTCTCCCCATCACAGCAGCTTTTTGTGTGTTAGACAGCTCTGGTGGGGTGGAGAGATCCTACTTGGACTGGAGCAGAACCAAGCAGCACCCCACAACTTGGTTTTCCTGAACTGCAGCATCTGATCCTCAATGGTACCCAGTAGGACATGAGTCAAAACTGCCAGCTTGCTTTTCTTCCTCCAACACTAACCCACTCCTCAACAGCTTTTGTCATCAGTTTGTCCATGGGGCTGCTGATGCTTTCCATTGTCCCTAGGATATCACAGGAATTAAATTAACACTGTACACTGGAGCTCAGCAGTGAAAAATTACACCCGTTGGCGGTACTGCAAATTTTACATTGGACCTCCCTCCACAAGTGGCCTTGTGGAAAAAAGAAATCATTCCTTTTACCCACATCAGCCCCGGTGAGGAAGAACTCCCAGGAGCTGACCCAGAGCTGGGATACATCTCCAATGCACCCAGCACAACTACTTGCAGTGGTAGACACCTAAAACTGTGCAACCCTGTTTGTGTTGGCTGCAGACATTAATACCTATTGCTGCTCATGCTCAAGTTTATTGAATCCAACAGAAACAAATTCTCCTTGACCTCAGCAAAGCCAGGACTTGCTCCTGGGAGCAGGAGGAGACACATTGCTGACCCTGTGGTGGGAAAACCCCAAGCTAGGAGCGGGACAGACCCTGAAGTGAACCCTAGCACACTGGGATGCCCAGACATGCCTACAAACTTTCCAGCTCCTTTCCATCCTCAAAGCGTGCTAAATCTGCATTTACACCTACATTTTATCAAGCATCTTGACTGTCCATGCAGCAAGCAATTTCCCTGCATGTCTCCAGTTTTTAACCTACCTCAAAGCAACACCATCACCATCATGAAACAGGCCCCACATTTGTCTGCCTTCCTGTCAGATTCACATAACTCCTCCAAGTCCTCTGTGACCAAATTTCTATGCTGTGCAGCCCTTCCCAGCTCTCCCAGTTTTGAGCATAAGAATATTTTTATATTGCATTCTTTGATGGATCATTCAAAGGCTTCAATAATCACGTGTTGGGTTTTGTAACCTTTCCTGAGCACTGCCTACTGCTGTTGTTTACATCTGGGACTTTCAATTGCACAAGGGTTCCTTCATAAAAATGTTAGTTCCTCACACTTGGGTTGAATTCATGGCTCAAAATTGTGCCTTTCAATGTATCTGTATACATTTTCTGTGTCTGCTATGACCAGACAGCAGCTCTCTGCTACCTGGGGAGAAATTGCTGTTTCAAAAACATCCCCTGCATAGTTACGATGAGTTCTGAAGGAAGAGAATAAAGTGTATGGTGCCACCAAGGTAGGGAAAAGGAGGTCAAAGCACTTCAGAGATTCATACAAGCCTGGAAAGCTGCTGGGAGTAGGGAGGACTTGCAAGGGAGGGGGTGCTGAGGGGAAAGATATTTTCCCCCATTTTTGCCTTCTCCATTGCCTTCCCTGTGCCCACGTGGAACCGCGGGGTGCTGCTGCCCAGGAAAGCGACTGTTCCCACCACAGGCCAACAAGCCAAACCAGGGAGCCAGAGGTCAGGGCCTGCAGAGCCCCAGAGGGCTGGATCCCAAAGGTGAACTCAAGTTACACATTTGGGAGATACTTTTGTGTGCAGACACAAGGCAAATGCAGCTATTTGAGGGAGCTCAGGAATAAGTAGCATCACCAATGTAGACCGACCCATCACAGATGCATGCTTGGGGTTTCACACCAGCGAGCTGGGACCTTGATTTATGTCACCTATCACTGCAAAGGTCTCGGGGCTCCTCAGTTTCCAAGGTTCTCTACCTAATCCAGGGCAAAGGAAACAGCTTTTCTGTAGGAGGCAGAGGCTATTCTTATGGGTTCTTGTCAACCCTGGTCTGGAGCCTCTGGGCTCCCTTCTTCTCCACAGACCAGGGGAAGCTTGAGCGACTTTATCTCACTCAGGGATCAACATCTGCATCTTCTGGGTGAGGTTTTAACCTGGATCTGACCCTCTTGCCTTGAACCACTCACCAGAGCCGCTCATCTCCAAGGCAAGAGTGGCTGAGAGGCCTTTGGGTGCCAACAGAAATGATGAAAAGACGGGGGAGAGCAGGGGTTAAATGTTCATACACTTCATCTCCCTCATCAAATCCCTTCCAGGACAAGCCAAAAAATCATTTCAAACCAGCAGCTGTAAAGGTCACAAGGGAAACTACAGTGTTGAAATGATGTCTTTGGTGGGGCAGAGGAACATGTTCAGAGGAGCAGGTCATCCAGCACCTCTTCATCCCCTGGCCAACCTAACACCACACCGGGGCTGAGCCACCATCGGTGACACCCTTGCACCTTGCACAGCCCCACGTTGTCACCAGGAGCAAACTGAACACAATCAAGCACGGGTGTTGCACGGCCAGAGATGCTGGGAGTGGGAGCTGCCTCCCCCACCAAGAGTTCCCGTAGGAGGTGGACTCTGATGGCTCCACATAAACATCTTTCTGCTTGAGGAATGGAAAGATGTTTCGCTGGAAAACAGGCTGTTCCTGGGAAAGGGAGCAGTGGTATGTGATGTACCTCTTTGCTGTCCATATATTCTCTGTTTTTTACAGTAACAGCAAATACACTGTGCCAGAGATGCCTGACCACGTATGAAGATGAAGATGATGGTGAGCAAATCCTGCCTGCACACGAACCTAAGCAAGTCCTGATTGAACAAGGTGCAGAGAAAATCAAAACAAAACTCCTTTTTTTCACCTAGAAAGGTTTGCTTTAAAAAAAACCCAAAACCACAGCATATTTCTAGAGAAAAAAACAACACAAAAAACCACCTGTGTTTTCCTCTTTCTGGCTAGACTGAAGGCAGTTCAACCCAGATCACTGTTGCTGACCCTCCTTGGGCCTGGAGCTGAGACATGCCTTGCTTCTCTTCTCTCTCCAGCTCAATTTTTTAAGTCAAAATTCACCTCCCATGACACGATGCTGTACGCCGATGGAGAGTAGTGCATAAGGTAGCAGGGCAGGGACCAACAGGCACACGCCGATGCCCTCACATCTCATCCCCCCAGCCCACCTCCAAATCATTTTCTCCAACACAACGCAGCCTCCCCTCTCCCTGTGCCTCTTTTCTATCTTTCCTGAGTCCCAGAGCTGAGTTTTGACCCTTGAGTTGGGTTCTTCCCTGCTCTCGGGGAGCTCCTCTCTATTTACTTTCCCATCATGTTTTGCCTTTAGCACATTCCTCCCAGCTCCAGCGGCTCGCTTGCAAGATGCTGCATTTTTCAGATTGCTGCCATAAACCCACAAATCGGCTGTTACAGTGAATATTGGGTGACCACATGCCTCCTCTGACCCCAGCCAGAGAGCATCAGGCTGCCTGAGCCTGGATCAAACACGGGGATTTTTCTTTGTTTTTTTTTTTTCCCCGGCATTTTATTTAATCAAGCAAAATCCACCCCAGGGTCAGCAGGGACCTGGGTGCCACCCTGGGAGAGCCCCTCTGCAGCCTGAATGCAGCCTCTGTTGCAGCTCACACTGGCACCTCTATGTGAGATGCCCCAGGCTCCTTATTGTACGGGCACCCCTGGCCGGGGAGGGGGGGCACGGCCGTGCCACCCTGCCCATCTGAACCCCCTTCCGATGCACGCAGCCCCCGGCACAGATGTGCACCGCTGTGGGCAAGGCATCGGGGCGAAAGTCACTGGGGAGTCAGAGGTGCAGTAACGCCTGATTTCTGCAAAGCCTGAGGTGGGAGCAGTGAGCCAGGAAAGTCATAGGCAGTGAAACCTCCTATTTAAAAAATAACTCAGATCATCAGTTGCTGGTCCTGCCTTTTCTTCTAAATTAACACTCTGGGCCACAGTGGCTCGTAGCCAGATTTTGTGGCAAAGCTGAGCCTGTCTGTTAAGAAGACTGTCCTTTCTAATCCACACCCTAAAGCAACAAAAGACACCCTTTTCCCAACACCACCAGTCTTTTATTCTGGATTTCATGGGCATAGCACAGGGCACCTGCAGTGCTGGGGACAGCTGCAGAGCCACAGGCAGCAGCGCAGCCTGTAAGCACAGTGAAGTCCCACGTTGGTGGGCTTGCAATGAGCAATGAGGTACCGGGCATTTGGCTACCACAAGGTCTATGTTCCCTCCAAGAACCCAACCTGGAGCCAGAGAGAAAGACGTTACAGATGCCTCCCTGCAGGGAGAGACTCACAATGTCCCTGGGCTATCAGAGGTGGGTGAAAACAACCTGGTGGACAAGGCAAAGCAAACCCAGCACTACAAGCTGGTGCACTTACATGGCTTTTGCTGCTGACATTTTTAAACCAATTGGTTTGTCAATGCGTCGGAGAAAGAAAATGGGGAAAAGGCAATTATGGAGGAGGCCAGCATCATATTAATGATCACTGCTGCTGCTGCTATTAGTGTTATTGCCCTCTTCCCTCTGAGCCTTATTAGGTGCTTACATGACAGCCGGACTCTCCTGAAATGTCAGTGAGCACCAACCGCATGAAAATCCAGCCCTGCAGTGCCTTGAAAACCTTGTTGATTACTTTAGATATTGTATAAACAAGGGAAACTACAGCAAACCTGCCCTCAGGCGAGTCCCAGCCACTTACAACAGCAAGAAACAGGGAGCAGAGGCAGGCTGGGCGGAGGGGAGCTGCATTTTTCAGACTTTTTCCTCTGAACCAGTCATGCTGGGAACATTGCACAACAATCCTTGGTGCCAGGGGTCAAATCCTGCCACTCACATTTGACCACAGCAGCTGGGCGACAGATCCCGTTGAGGTGCAGCCCTTTCAGCAGACATGGCACCAAGTTCCCCAGGACCTCAGGTTTTCTGAGTACTGCAGCAATGCTCTGCTCCTGTTGTTCAACAAGGGTTGCACGTGGTGATGAAACTCTTTGCCTGCCCTCCCAGCTGGCAGTGGGTCATCAGGAAGGCAGATGGGCAGTCTGCCATGTTTCCAGAGCAAATGTCCTCAAAATTGATGCATTCCAGAGTTTATAGTTTGATAAATGAACATCCTCCGATATAACACATCCTAAAAATTGTCAAAGTGTTTCTTCCCTTCTCAATCCTGGGTCTCTCTTTGCCCCTCCCTTACCGCTGTGTGAGCTCCTATTTTCCTGTATCTTCAGAGCAAGATCCCATGTTCTCCATTTCAGGTAGGGGAAAGGACCTCATGCATCCTCATCCATATCCAGAGTTCTCCGTCAGACTTATTAAAGATGAAGAAAGTAATGACCTGGTTCCAAAGGAAAGGCAGATTTTCCCCACTTTTCCACAAAAGCCAGGTGTCTTGCAGCTGCAGTAACAGCCCCTGAAACTCTGGAGCTGAGCAGGAGCTTTCCTAGCAATGGGTCATATTACAGTGGGCAGAAATGGCTGTGTCTGGTTTTTATATTGTTAATGTGTGGAGGTGAGTTCAGAGAGTCAGTGCCAGCCCAGGAGAGCTTTTGGTTCAAGTCAAAGAGCAGGATGGGGAGCAGACATGCTGGAAGAGAACTGGGCTTGTTCTCAGTTACCCCACAGCTCTGCTTGGCCAGGACAGGAGAAGCAGTGTCAGATCTCCTGGTTCCCAGTCCAGAGACTTGTTCATGGTTAATGTTTCTTTTGAACATTCCCTCCTTGTAGGCTACACAACCATGGATAGATGTTGACATCTTCCCTCCACGGGACGTCAGTGGTTTCAGTTTTACAGACGTTCATGGCACAGGTCCTTGCTGAGGCAGACACAGTGGGCTTGCTGTCTCCTGGGGAGTTATATTTGCTCTTCCTTTCCTTGCTGTTTCCTTAACCTAAAATAAGATGTCCCAGACTGAAAAAAAAAAAAAAAAAAAAAAAAAAGTGAGCATGTTTTTCTTCCAGTGTCTGGATAAACATATCGCTTCCCAAACCTTAAATAGAGCTAATGGGGAGCTCATTGAGATGCGACAGCTTCAGAGGCTGACAAGAAATGCAGAGGTGATGGGGCCCCATTTGCTTCCTCTATCTGCCCTGCCGGACCCACAGGAGAGGTCTGCTTGGCCATACCCCATGCTACAAGGCTTGAGAAATCAGCCCTCATCCCCCTTCCTCTTGCTCTCCTGCAGTGCTTCTTGTTACGAGTACGTGGCTGTAATTAGCACAGCCCATGCCTGCTTGGAGCTCCTCCTCGGGGACAGCTGCTGGCTGGAGCCATCTATTTTTTCCCACCACAAAACAGCATTCATGTGTGAACATGTTGCTTGCTGGGAGCTGAGCTCTGCCGCAGCAAGAGGAGTCTGTGCTCCTCCTCCCCACGAGCTGGGACGAGGCCCAGGAAGGTTGGATTTGCCTCAGAGGAAAAGCAATGATCTGTTTTGACCTTTTGATGGTGGAGGAGTTAGTATTTTTTTGCTTGGATGGACTTTTTTCTACCTCAGACCACCTGTCCCTGGATTAAATGAAATGTTTAAATGTTATCAAGTGCAGATATAGCGCTGAAATTACATCCTCCATCAGCTGCAGACAGGGCTGGCTGATTAGCCTTTCAAGTTTTACATCAATTTAAGAACGAAAGATAGTGAGAGCAGGCTTGATATCTCTCAGAGACCCTTTCAGAAACATCCAGAAGACAAGTTTGGAGATGAACCTCCACCAGCTCTCACAGGTGGGCCAGGCAGAGAAGCAGCCCATTTGGCCTGTCTCAGTATCTCAGAGAAGACCAAGATGATTCACCTCCACCGTCCTCTGCTGGAAATTCCTGGGGTGCAGGCAAGCCCCACACCCCGGATCCTCCTGTGCATCACCAGCCCTTTCTCCCAGTTCTGGGGAACGCTAGCAAAAGCACATTTCACTCAGCCAAAGCATGGCACTTAAAGAGTCTGCTGAAATTTTGGCACAAGTCCTTCCTCAGCAGTGGGCATCTCCAGGCATCTGAGCATCCAGGGGACATTTGCTCACGACACTTGTTCTCGGTTAGGCAGGACAGGGAAGATGTTCTCCTTGGGTCTCAGCCACAGCAGAAAAGGGGGCAGCTGGTTTCTGTGGAATCCTGCATCCAGGTTTGCTGTTCCTTCCTTCTCCCACCTCCAAAACATGACACAGGGAGTGGGCCCCTCTCCTCCCCTGCGATGGTCTGGATGTAAGGATGTAAGGACTTGGCTATTACCCCATATCACCAAAAACACATATCTTCTACTAGACAATAAGAGCTCAGCAGCAACAGCAGCCCACTATTCCACTTCCTCTACAATTTTGCTTCTGCCATTAAAGATACCTGTGTAAGAATCACAGATCCATCACCACAAGTGATGCAGGAGCAGAACAGAAGGAAACCCTCCTCTGTGCATCAATGCCTGCCATCATCCAGACATCAAGCCAGCCCTGCAACCTCTCTCTGCTCTTTCTAGGTGACTTAATTTTGGTTGCTGCCTTATATCTTTTGGACTAATCCCCTCCAAAACTGGCCTTGTACAAGTAACTTTGCCTCTGGAAGAAGAGCCCATCTTCTGTCCTCCTGAGCCCGTCTTGCACCCTGCTTGGGAGGACTTGCCAGCTGAAGGAGACCTCTTGCTGCCAACCACCCACTCTGTCTCTAGGCCTCTTGCTGACCCAGGGCCAATTTCCTGGAGACACTGCAGAGAAAAGCACATTCAGCCTTTTGAAACTCCCTGCTCAGCCTCTCTCAGAAACCAGATGTCACCAGAGCCAGAAGCTGCCAGCCCAAAACATCTCTGTTGACAACTAGAAGATGTTTATGTTGCTGATGGGTAACAACCCACCAAGCGAGGGAAGCTGCTCGGCAAGGGAGGCAGATTCAGCAAAAACAACATGAGTCAGCAGCTGAAACGGGAAGCGACGGCGATGACGATGGTCAGGGGGAGAGCTGACAACCAGGGAGATGTGAACAGCTGATCAAGGCGAAGCACCACCAGACCAGTGGCTGCAGGGATGCAGGAGCTGCTCACAGAGCTGCTGCCCTCAGCAATGAGGCAGCCACAAGCTGTGCTCCACCCGGCTGAAGAGGAGAGGATTTTCTCTCCAACTCAATGATGAAAAAAACTGGTGTGGATTGAATGGGGCATGGGTTAAGCAGCCTACCACACTGTTTCTGATTTACTATTTATTTACCACTGGGAATTTAATAACCTATTCAGGGCTGAATGTGAAGGATGCCTGAATCAGACTGACTCAGCTCAGCAGGTGAAAGCCTGGGAAGAACAAGCATCATTACCTTCAGCTCCAGGGCAAAAGTATTTAAGGACAAGGATTTATCCAAGGAGAGCCCCACAGTGATCGCCAAATTGTCCTTGTAACCAGTTGGCTGGAAGAGAAACCATCCCATGCATTACTGAGGATTGGGAGCCTCTGGTCACTGGTCCACTCTATTTTTCAAGGTCTGTCCACCCCATTTCCTCCCCTCCTTCCATACATATCTCTGCCAGTGGAGCTGTGTGAAATCCAAAGCTTTCACTACATCTGTTTGTCCTGCTTTCAGCTGGGATAGAGTTAATTTTTTTTTTAAGTAGCTGGTACAGTGTGGTTTGGATTTAGTGTGGTAATAATGCTGATAACACACTGGTGTTTTAGTTGTTGCTAAGTAGTGCTTATCCTAAGTTAAGGATTTTTCAGTTTCTCATGCTCTGCCAGCAAGCAGGTGCATGAGAACCTGGGAGAGAGCATGGCCAGGAGAGCTGACCCGAACTAGCCAAAGGGATATTCCATACCACAGAACATCATGATCAGTATAGAAACTGGGGGGAGTTGGTTGAGGGGGGGCAGATCGCTGCTCAGGGAATGGCTGGGCATCAGTCAGCGGGTGGTCAGCAATAGCATTGTGTGTCGCTTGGGTTTTTACCTCCAGTTTTATTTCTCTCTCTTTTTGTGCAAATTATTATTAATTTTTATTATTATTGTTATCGTCTTTTATTTTATTGTAGTTAATAAACTGTCCTTATATCAACCCAAGAGTTTTACTTCTTTTTCAGATTCTCCTCCCCATCCCACTGGGCAGGGAGTAGTGAGCGAGTGGCTGCATGGTGCTTAGCTCCCAGCTGGACCTAAACCACAACGCTATTGCAAAAACATCCACAGCACATCTGCAACATCTGCACTACATGCTAAACCAGATATTTGACTATTCATCGCAGGTTTTTGCACCACAGAAGTATCTAGAGGCCCAGAAATTGGTGTCCAGCCATGCTGGACAAGACTGGCCCTTGCACTGAAGACCTTGCTGCAGGAAAGGATGAAAGAAGGATTATAACCTCCATTTCCCAGAGGGAAACCAGAGGGGCCACGAAAATATGTGGCTTCAGTCACTTTATAGCAGAGCTCTCTTCCACATGGCCCAATGAGCTCTTGTATTTGGTAAAGCTTCATGACAGTGTCTTAAAATAAAACAATCTTCTACTGGACATTTCCTTTGTGCAGCAGCAGGCTGAATCTCTTGACATTGTATAGTTTAACAGCCAGGCTGTAAAAGCAGAGCGATATGCCCCTGATCATTAATGCATCTCAGAAAGATGTTCCCACTTCTTTGCTTTGCTTTTCACAGCCCGGATAAGAAAAAGGCTTATGTGAGCAAATCTAAAATTAATCATCTGAGTGTCTTACAGATTTCCAGGTAACAAGGGCAACTGTGAACCGTTGTCTTTGCAAGATGCACAGACCTCAAAGACTGTACATCTCCTCTCCCCTCCTGCCCTTTCCCTGAGTTTGTTGCTTCAAGACTAGAGCAAACCTCTCATCCTTACATGCAGGCGTTAGAGGCAGAAACTGCCTCACACGGATGGGCAGAAACTTGCAATCATTAATACAATTCTACCTCTGAAGCAGGCTGTTGATGGCAGATTCCTTTCCATCGGTCTGCCCCATTCCCATTCCTCCTTGTCTGCTGTGTTGTCAGGAAGCAATGATCCTTCTCGAGCAGCCAGGATGGTCCAGAAAGGGTCCCAGAGCTGATGAGATAAACAGGACCAAATATCTTAGATTACCACCAGCACTACTAGCATCATTTCTGCTACTAGGTAAGATATTTAGACACGCTAGACCTTGTTTTTCAGGGTGCACAAAGCTGGAACCTAACACAGAGTGTAGATACACATTCACAAGTGCCACCCACATTCTGGCTGAGTCAACCAGCTGAGCTAGGGTGGCAAGGAAAGCAAGAGATCGAAAAATCAAGCATGCGCTAAATGTTGGGCAGGCCAGACGTCAGACTGCTCTGCCAGCAGGCTCAAAGTCAACAAATTCACCTATGGAAAAGAAACACCCCTGGTGAGATGTTTTGCTGGTGGACCTGCCTTAGATCCAGCTGATAGAGAATTACATACACTTTACCACTGATTCCTTTGGGAATGAGTGGGAGATAAAAGGGTATTTATTGTGTGAGCATGAGCATTGGGGCAGGCTTGATCCACATCTGTTGGAGTCTAGAGGCACTTTCCATTGACTCAAACCAGACCCCAGGCCAGTTACACTCCAAGAATCCATACTGGACTGCAAAGTCCTTAGGGCTACAGAGCAATCGTTGAGCTGATAGAAAAGTCTTTGCAAGCAGGGATTAATTTGTAAGAAGAACTGAGAGCCGTAGTTGTAAGACAGGGCCCTGACCCAGCATGGCAGGTTTCTTTTTGTTCCTACCGTTCAATAATTATTTGAGCAATGGCTACATTTCGCCCAGCTACTGCCTTGAAAAACAGTAGAAAACTTGATCTACAGCTTGGCAAAGGGTGCTTGCCTACCTGCAGCAAAGACAGCATTTGCCTGCCAACAGCACAGTCTGCATTCCCTGGGATTCAGGCTGGAATTTGCAATATCCTGCCTGCCAAGCTGCTGAGCACATATCCAGCTTTGCATGTGCTTTGATAAAAGAGGGAGAAGATCCCTTTGCCACATCCAATGTCTTTTGTTGCTCTGAGAACACCCTTTCTGGAGGCTTTTTTCCCATTTTGTCCAGTCCCTTCATCTTGGCACTGTGTTTTCCACACTTCTGGTTTTCCCGGAGATGTAAATCTGTGCAGCTCTCCCAGATCTGTTGTGCCCCCTTTCTCCCATCTAACTGGAAGTTCATCTTTTGCAGCCTATTCAAAGAAACATTTGCATGATAAGGATAACCACCTTGCCACACCTGGAGGTTCTTCCACCCATCCTGGAGGCACTACAGAGTGTTCAGCCCACTTTGCAAACTTTTCCTTGCCTTTCTTGTTTTGTCGACACAAAACAGGCAAATCAGTATTGCTCCAACTTCTCATAGCAGCTCAAGTCTAGGTTGAGAAAAAGTTCAATCAAATTTGAGCCCCAAAATGAAGGAACTAATGGAGTTATAAGCAGAAGGGGAACATTTCTCCAAGGTCAGTGATGTGTGTGGTGCACAAGGGAATGGCTTCCCGCTGGCAGTACGTCCACCTGGGAATGGCAATGCACTGCCCATCCACCAGCCCAGCCAGCCTGACCAGGTGCCCGTCTGAACATCACCTGCAGTCTCCAGCATCGGGAGATGAAGCAGTTTACTCACAACCACCCAGGAAGCATTTGCCAAAACCCACCATCTCCAGTGTCCCAGCCTTGTGCCATAACCACTTGCAGTCCTGGATTTGCGAAATGAGAGAGTGCAGTAGGCACAGTAGTGCATGTGCGGAGCAGATGATTGCAAACTTACGGTCACGTTATGGGATACTACTCTTCATTTGTGCCACATACATCTTCAGCACAGGGGTGAAGATGGGCACTCAGTAGGCACCAGCCCTTTTGTCAACACAACCCGTGGAGCTGGCTCCCCCATTAGACTGCGTATTTTCCAGGTGAATATGTCCTTAATAACTGCTATTTATTGGAGATCATCAGGAGACAAATGCAGACACCAAGAATGCCTTACCTCCTCACCATCCCAACAAAAGGTGCAAGGAATCAGCAGCAGAGGAGACTCCTGTACAAAGGTTTCCTACAGTGCAGTATTCAGGGCTCTTACACATCCCTGGTGTCTTCCCTGCACAACAGCAACAATGAAGGAAGGCAGGAATAAAGATTATCCAAACGGATGGGGAGGAGAAACCCTGATCTCCAAGAAAAGGAGCACTGCTAGGAGCATGGTGCTGAGACCACCTTGGTTTGGTCCTCTCCTCGCCTCTGTGCTTCCAGACACATGGTGTCCCTCCTTGAATATGTGCATCCCCACAACGTTCACGTCAGGGAGCCCTGCACTGGTTGGGGCTGTCCTGTACCAAACACACTTCTGCATTTTCTTGTCATGGATGTTGTCCCCAGAACATCTCCTCCTTTCCAGCCACTCCACACAACTGCCTGCTCAGACCATTTCCGCCACCCACGAGCTACATCCATGTCTGGGATCCTGGTTTTTTCTATCAAACCCACTCCAAACTTCTCCCCTTTTCCTGTCATCAACCCCCTTTCTGTGCAAAGACTGGGAGCTTTCTAGACCAGCTTGGGCTGACTTTCTGTGGTCAACAAGGACAGGGAGAACTTAGCCCAGGACAACCTGAAGCATCCCTGGCCCTGGGACCACTCACTCCCTCTGCAAGGATATCTCTGCTCTCCATCCACCAGCTGCTGGGAGTGGTGATGCAGAGTTTTAAACCAAAATCCGGAAAGATTCCCTTGCACATGGGGTGCTGCAAATGGCACGGATTCAGGGCCAGCATGGGTGGCGATCCCTTGCCTTTGGCATCTCCCTCTTTGCAGAGTTGAACCGAGGTGAACTTTCAATCAGTACCTCAAGTGTCCTCATTAGAGGCTACTTGAAGGCCCCGGGCTGGCGCTGCACAGCCATGCCAGCTCCCCACGGGAGACCTTTGCCAGGAAGAGGGCTGCGGGCTCAGTTTGTTTTGTCAGAACTGGTAAGTCTGGGAGATCAGCTTAAAGTGTTCCAGTTTGGAGGCCACTTTCTCATAAACTCTTAAGGAATCTTTTCTTCCAGCCTAACCCAATCCAACACATTTGTTACTAGGCTAAGATCCAGCAAAGAGTTTTATTTTGAATGCCAACCGCAAATTTTTATGACCACAAAATAAACCTTGAAATGTGGTATGTTTAGATAAGCAATGGGAATGCTAAGAGACTCTCAGCAAATTGAATCAAGAGGTGTGAACAGTTCTGCTTAAAGGACATTCAAAAATAATGGCACCAGGGCTGTGCTGTAACTTCCAGGAGGAAACATGCTGGAGGCAACAGTCAGCAGATCATAATGATGCTGGTTTGAATTATGGCTCTGCAAAGACAAGCTATACAGGACCAAGAGGAGGTGCATTATGATCAGCCCTGAAACAACGAGCTCCCAGGGAGTTCAGACCCCGAGGACACACCCCAAACTTCCTTCCCATGAGCTTCTTTAAAAACTACTGAGCAGCACAACTGGTTGTATCGTGGCTGCCTCCTGTTGAGCAGGGAGAGAAACCTTCTTCCCCTGCACATCCATGTCAAAGCAGCCTTACAGATCCCAGTGCATTTTTTTCTAAGCATTGTGCTGATTGGATTCCCACACTTCCAGATGAAACCCTCAACCTACTCCAGTGCTTGACCTGCTCACCACCACTGCCCATGTCACTACCACCAAGGTAGCCGGTGTTGGACCAGATTCTGTCCAAGCCTGTGTGAAGAACATCTGTCTGAAGGTAAAACTGAGGAGCAGAGATCATTTTGGTCCCTGGATAGCTACTAAGTCTGTGCGCTGTGTAGCCAGCTTGGAAGGGATATGACATACCTCAAACAGCGTGTGTGGATGGTGCATGTGGGCTATATCCACAGCTGTCCTACCCTCAAAAGCCTGGGCTGGCCACAGCATCACTCTTCTTCTCTAGGTGCTGCACTACCCAAGCATACCCAGACATGTCCAGGATTTCTGGACATAGATCAGCCCTCAACAAAACTGCTACTGTGGGTCCTCACTACTATTGCAAAACTCCACACATACTAAAGACTAAAGCTGAATAGTTAGAAATGCTCGAAATCTGCCCAGAATATATTTCCTGGTGGAAACGGAAGACATTTGCACCACATAGCCCTAGATGGAGCCGTTCCTGGGGAGGAAGAGCCTGCAGTTCTTTGCGCTGTCAGGATATCACAGGCTCTTGATTTTTGCTGCTGATGAACTCAGCCACCATGGCAGCACCCTGTGATGGTTCCCATCATCCTGATGAGCAGACAATGACCTGCCCTCAGGCAAACTTCTTGCCAGCTCGGGGCTGAACTGCAGCTGCGACACAGACCCAAGCCTGAGCCATCATCAATTTGGAATCCCCAGGGAGCTGGGGATGTTGTGGCTCATGTCCTCAATCTTGTCCTGTCCTCCCCTCTCAGTGCTTTCTTCCCTTGGGGATTCAGGGTAACCATCTTAATCTTTGAAGCACCCCATGGTCAGGCTCCAGACCAGCTGAACAAACCAGTAACAAGCTAAATTGGTTGTCAATGGTGTTGCTGTGAGAAGGGCAGAGCTCAGCTGTGCATTAGCAGTGCTTTCCCAGGGGAGTCGCTGGCGATGGGGATGAACTCCTCCAGGAACCATCACAGACCTCCCCATCGCGTGCAAAGGGCATTTAGCTTACCTCGGCAAGGCAAAACAACACAGTCTCAAATTAACAGAGACAAAACAACACAGGCGACTGCTCATCTCGCTCCCGGAGGAGAGGATAACACAACAAACACCCAGCAGATGCTGGCCACCTGGCTCCAATGTGGTGCACCGGCCTGCGAAACAAGACGTGGGCTTCTGACAGTCCAGTGTTTTCCCTTAACAATTATATTAGCAGAGGTGTTGGGGGAACAAGACTCAGTGTTGCTTACCCTCAAACTGAGGTGCAAGTCTCATCGTGGCTAATATATTAATTAAAGCACCAGGTTCTGGAGTCAATGTGATGATGGAGATGGCTCCACTCTTTAGATTTCAACCAAGTTTAGCCTCTGATGTCTGCTCTGAAACTGGAGACACAGTTTCTTAAATATTTTAACAAATCCATCTTTTGAAGTCAGGCCCAAGGGCAAGCTGGAAGCCACCCTAACGAGCTGTATTCAATCATCCGGGCCCCATGGACAGCTCCAAGACATATCAGGTATCCCGCTCTGGCAATGAGATTGCCTGGGTGTCCTGAGCCTTGTGTTAGCTTTCACTGTGAATTTTTCAGAAGAATTAACCTAAGCCTGGGACTCCTCTCTATTTTTATCATGTTCCATCACTCCCAGCAAGAACCAGACAAACAACCCCAAGAAATGCCTCGGAAAGTCTGGAGGACGAAAATAAATGCCCAGACTGTGGTTAGAGGGGCTGAGCTTGGCTGAGCCAGCTTGGGCTGGAAAACAAGCAAGCTGTTTTCTTTTAAAATAACACTGGTGCCCAGAGGGGCAGAAACGCCATCCCGCAGGATCAGGGCAGCATGGATCTGTGAGGCGGGAGAGAAGGACAGGTCTGGACAACCCCAGCCTCAGCGTGCCCGGAGAGTGAAACTGCTGAAATCCTGGTGTTACATTAAGCAGCTTCTTTCTCTCCCTTTCTGCCTCCTCCTTTCCCTCCACTTCTCAGCCAAGCCTACATCTGGATGAACCAAAAATAGTCTCAGAAATCCTGTTTTCACCCAACTTCAGCCACCCACGGGTAGAACTGGTAGCAGATGTGGGACACGGTGGCTTTGCAGTAATGTAACCCAGAGAAGACTTGGGCTTGGCTTTCTGCTTCTCTACAGAGTTTCTGTGCAACCCTGGGCAGGTGGGCATGACACGTCACCCTTTGGAGTCCCTCTTCCTTCACGTGGAGGTGGCAGCACCATTTCTTTGTCCACCTTATCACCCCAGTTGCTGAAACTCTACAGGTTGAAATAAATAAAATGAATATGAAAAAAACCAATAAAGTAAATGGAGTCAAAGAATTGCCACACAGATGTCCTACAAACAGATTCAGTTTTAGTTACAGAATTAAGCAGTCCACAGCCAGAGCTGGGCTCAGGGAAGAAAAGACACACGGACCTATGCTGGGCATAGGGAGCTCTCCAGAAATAGCTTGATCTTTTCAGGGTGAGAAACCCAGGTGCTGGGGTGGGATATAACCCTGGAGGAGCTTTTTAGAAACTGAGGTCACAAAACAGAGGAGAGAGGAGGCACCAACATCTCTTTACCGAGGAAAAAGGATCTCTAGGTTAGTAGGTACTAAAGTCCCTGCTAAATCCTCTGCTGAGCACAGGTTTGACCTAGAGCTGTTCTTGTGAATATGGAAAGTGCCTTGAACAAGGATGGGGATGGTTCTACCAAGTTTCTACCTACCCCCAAAATACTATCTTGTGTAGACCCTGAATCATTTGGAGATCTTAGTAAAGGATCCAGGATGCTGGCTCTGGGTCCAGGCTACATCTCCAGCTGGTCTTGCTGGCAAAGCAAAACCCTCCTGCTCTTTATCTACTATAAATAAAGACACAGCCTACCTGAAGTCTTCTGTATTCTTGGTGGTTCTTAAGAAATTCGTGCAATCCTTAGTAGTCAAAATAATGAGATTGTCTCCTAACGTGAGATTTCCTTTGCAGGATAAAGTACACCTAAGGGCTGCTGATGTAATTCTCTCATACTAAGCTGATTAAATGCTGAGGAGTTAGAGCCTTTTATAATTTTATTACATTAGATTCCAGAGATGAAATGAATAGAAATGACCAGACACTGAAGGAGGCACAAATCTGTGTCTGCAGATTTTAGAGACTATAAATTACATTCGGCCAATATAGCTAGGTGTCTGCAAGAACAAATCTAATAATAGAGTATCCGTCTGTTCGACAATATGGATAAACTTGGGCTATCAGTATTGTACAATACTAAAAGGAGAATTACAAGCAAGGCCACAGAGAACAAGTAAAGGTCGTTGTATCCCAAGGATTCATGCCATCCCTTTGAGGAAGATCAGCAGCCATTAGTACTGCTTAGCAACTGACTGCAGGATATTATTACCACTGCTAATTATTTGTAGTGAGAGATAAAGGTTTGCTGGGCTGGACAGAGGATGCGACATGATAAATCCATCAGCCCTGCCCAAAAGGTCTGAGCTGGACCCAGCTGGACCACATCTGTATGTGGAACCTAGTAAAGTCCTAGATTTGACTGACTTTGAAGAGAAATAAGGATTGAAGACTCCGCTGAAGAAGCCCACATAACTCTCAAAATCAAGGCAGAAACAGAAAAATGCTTCAAAGTGCAAATACAGATGTGGCGTTGACTTTGGGTGAATTGACTCATTTCAGCCATCCTGGCACAAAACCCTTCATTTCCCTAGACTCTGGCTTAAACAAGTCAGCTGGGGACAGAGATTACAAATGAGGCATCTGCTTATTGAGTTCCTTTCCATTTTCCTTCACTAGGAAAGCTGGATTTATAAGTAGCTTCCAACCAGGTCTTCATGCACACTCTTGGGTCATATTGGCCATATTGGCCACACGACCTGGTTTGCAGTTGCTCAACTGGGTGATTTATGCAACTCATCAACAAAGCAGCCAGTGTGAATCGGACGACCTGATGCACAATGTGAAATTCAAGGGATATTCATGCACCAATGCTTTACATTTTTCTCCGGGCACCGCCGTCAGCAAAATACTCCAGTATTCAGATGAGGGTCCTGTAAAAGGTCAAATTGAAATTTGCTTGCATATCTGAACAAATATTTGTGAACAATTTTCCCCATTATTCTCTAAGCTTTACATATGGCCCGTTCAGCTGAGAAGCGTGGCCCTTTTTCAAATATTGCTAGTGACTGCAATGACTTAAAAACTGCCTGAAAGAAATTAAGAAGCTGACTATTCAAATGTATTTTCTGCAAACAAAAGTTTATTTGCTATGTATAGATAAATGCTGTCAGTGGGCTAATTTGGAAGCATAGTTGATTACCCATTGTAATGAGGCCTATTACATAATTAAAAGAGTTTTCTCCTAACTGCGTTTTCCTGCTAATTAACATTTTATGCCATCTACAATGGACACTTTGGGCTGCATCAAAGACATTATTATGCAATTTTATCCTAAGAGCAGTCTATGAATTATTAATTAATATCAAATCTGTTGATTAAAGGGTAATTTGTAAGTAAGCCAGTCATAGCTAGGAATATGCTTTGCCCATAAGTATTCCCCTGAAACATAGTCCAAAATAATATGGACTAAACAAAAGATAGAAGATTGGGGGTGTGAAACATGGGAGACTGGAATAATTTATGAGAACCTCTGATGTTTTTCCAGAAATTCCAGTTGTTGGTGTTTTAATTAAATAACATCTTCTAAAACTTTCTGTCATGTCCCAGCAGGATTCATGAAGTGAAAATGATAGAGTCCTTGTTCTTTGTGAAAGTCAAACAGCAAGAGAAACCTTCTGGACAAATTCACCACAACCTGGAAATTTAGATCAAAAAATACCCGGGCTGGGGGTGGAAGCAGCAGATGTTGGCAGAGATTGGAGAACATCTACAGAAATGCATTGGCTGCAGCATCACCTTAAAAAAAATAATGTGGGCCAGACCAAGGCTGCAGTATAAACGTGGGGAGGGTTGCCTTCCTGCCGGTCACTTATTCAAGTGCATTTGTCTAAATATAAGTTCAGCTTGTTAAACCAAGTTGTCGAATGGTTACTGGGCAAATTCCTGGCTTACTGGGGTCAAGAGCAGTCTCCCTTCAACGTGACCCAATTCATCATCTGAATTGCCCACCACGGGCGATAATCAATGCACTTCAGGTCCCGCAACATTGCATCCAGCCCAGCTGCACCCCCTGCACCTCACCCGTGATGAATGGGGGGCTCTGGAGGACAACGTTACCCCCTGGGCTTGCCGAGCTGCCGGCTGGGAGCCACGGTCACCCTGAAAAGTCAAACCTTGGGGCTTCATCAAAGACCAGGCATCCCGCGGGACCAGAGCAGGAGGCTCGGCCGCCATGAAGTCAGGGCTCATTAATCACACACACGGGGACCGACATCATCTCGGGTCTCGGAGATGAAGGCGCAGCCCGATACACCCTCCCCCAGCCCCAGCATCTGCTAGCTGCTGCAGCAGCCCATTTATGCTCTGTGATCAGGCTTAAATTGGCTGCAGCTCATCCTGAGGTCAGGAGTGGTGGTAATATCATCATCGTTATTATTATTATTATTACCATCATCATCATCATCATCATTTTAATATGTATAATATACATTACTGTTGTTGTTGCTATTATAATTGCCGCCATTATTATTATTATTATCATCATTATTATTGTTATTATTATTAATCATCAGCCCGGTGATGTGCATGCTATAGCATAGCTGGAGCTACCCGAAATGCACTCCACATGCTGCACAGATTGTGTCTGGGCAGGGAGAGGCAACCAGACTGCTTTTCTCCAGCAAATGACTGCTGGGAAAAACAACTTGTAGCAGTCTTGTTTACCAACATGAGCAGGCTGCAAGAGTGCTGTGTGTTACCACGATGGGCATGCTGCAGTCAGGCTTCGTGCTTTAATTATAATAGGGGAAGGGGAGAGGGAAGCACTGGGGGTGATGGTGGTGTTTGCAGTGTGGTACAGCCCTGACTCTGTGCTCACGATGCGTCTCACACCCAATGTGATCAGAGTGGCACATGACTCGGGTGAGGAAAATAGTAAAGTGGGTCATAAATAGAAAAATAGGTCAGACAAACAGCCATGCTTCAGCTCTTGGACATCCGCAGATGTCTTGGATGGAAAGGGTGTTTCTGAAGGCTAAAGGGGGGATCCATGACATCTCTCCCTCAAGATCAACTCCAGCATATTCCCACCCCCAAAAATGTGAAAATCTCCCAGATTCCTGATTCAAGCAGATCCCCAACCCCAGAGGTGAAGGCCCTCTCCCTTCTCTTCACAACAGCCGCTTGTATGGACTCACCTTCTGCAAGCCTGTGCCCTCACACAGCCTGGCCAGAGGCACGTTGTTAACTCCTGAAGTACCCAGGAGCGCTAATGAAGCCCAGAACCAATTAGTCGTTGTCCTCCTCCCAAATGAAACACACAGAGAAAATAACTGTTGGAATTCATAAGCCCTTGGATACAGCGATGATTAATGAGAGCAGCTAACTATAGAGACCTGTAGGAAGATACAGCTATGTTTACATAAGCCGTTTTCATTATGTTTTTCTCATTTTGACTTCTCCCATTATTCTGGAAGGTGTGATGAAGAACTCCATGCAAAAATGAGGCCAGAGAGTTCCTGAAGTTTATGGCTTGTAGAGAGACTCTGGAAGGGTTTTCTTTACAAGACCGGGTAATTCTGAAGGCAGACTAAAGGAAAGGGGTGATCACATCATTTCTTTACAATGTGTGTAGTTGCCTCACCCTTAGCAGGAAGTTTTGCACTTTGAGTTAGCTGACAGGTCCTATCTCAAGTGAAAACCCCAGTGCAGAAAGTATCAGTGACAGCAGGTCTCCCAGGTTTGGGTCTTTTCCTTTGGTCCCCAGCACCTACAGCCCTGCTGTATCACAAAATCTAGGAGGTGCTCCCCCAGACTGAAGGGACATTCCTCTATACCCATCAGTGCCACACCAGCACTCGTGTTTTCTTTGTGGGCACTGCACCATTTGGGGCTGTGTGAAGAAGACATCTTTTCTAACACATTTCTGGCCATCAGGACTGCAGAGGGAAGCATGAAAACATTAACTGGATGTAAACAAAGGCTCAAACAGTGGAGAAAGAGCCCCTTCACTGCTATTTTTCTTAGATTTTAAAAGCAGTGTCTCACCTGGCTTATTTCTGCTTTTTGACTACGAGAAGGTGGAGAGTATCGGGGTTCCTCATTCACCACCCTGTGTAACTCTGGCCTCAGCATTTCCACTCCTCGCTGATCGTTCTCACAGTGAAACCAACCCATTCATTTTTAAAGCCATGAAAACGCAGACAACAGCTGCCTCTCCCATCCTGGTAAGCTCTCCGGGCAGTTAAAGCCATGCCATATTTCCTGCTTCTACCAGACTAGGCTGTGGACTTTTTGACCCTGGCTGTTGGCAGAAAGCCAGCCCATCCCATGGACTACAGCATTTTACTTTTTTCAAATAAATGTTTCACATATGAGACACTATAAATATTCAAGCAACTTACTGCAGATTTACCACTCTCTGTTTTTCTGATATCAGCACTGGTGCTCCAAGTTCAGCCCCAATCCAAATTAATACACAGCGGTAGCTTTGCATGTCAATTAGAGGGAGAAGGTTATTTTCTGACCCGACCTCTGAGATCAGGTGCTAATGCACTACAGAAAAACACAGTGATCTATCATCCCGACTCCAGCCAGGACCACTTTTTTTCTATGAGAAGGGCTTGCAATAACTTACTCGACACCATCAGTCATTTCTTGGCCGTTCTCTCAGGGGCATTCACAGCGTTACGTCCAAGTGCTGCAGCACCAGGAGTATTCAGCCCCAGACACTGATTGAACACAACACCTTATTATTCATTTTACGCTAGTAGCTTGGTACCCGGGTCATGGAGCAAGACCCAGCCGTGGAGAACAGCAGACCTCATGCCCTGAGACTTTGCGGTTTGAGCATATGCTGTGTTTTGATGGTGGTGCAATAAACGCTCCTCTCTATGGAGGGGTTGCTGGAAAGGGCAGCAGTAAAGGAAGGAAAAGTGAACTGGTAATGAATTATGTCTGGAAGCAGTCAAAAAGCAATGTTTCTGAGCCATTCCACTGCCTTGTGTCATGTATATTGGAAATCACAGTCTAATCTGTTCTCCTGCACAGATCAAGTGGGGAGGCAGCATCAAATGATCCCTGGGACTAAAGAGATGAAGCTGTGACCCCAAAGAATGAGCTACCCATAGGGACACAAGAAGAAGGGAGGAGGTATCCATCATTGCCATCTCCTCCTCTTTCTCCTGATCTCCTCCTCTTCCTCCCTAAGCCCCAAACCCTGCGCTGGCTCCACGTCTTAGCAAAGAACTGCGACTCTGCTCTCCTACGTTATTGCAGCCCCTTGTCTCGATGGTGAGCACAACCCTGTGCCCATGTGTGGTCAGAAGAGGCAGCATCTATCGCACAGAGCAAGAGATGCTGCCGTCAGCCTCCCCTGAGACATAAAACAATCCCTGCCCTGGTCCCACGCCAAGCTGTCTGCACAGTCCAGGCTGCAATAGCAGCATGCGTCGGGGATTTGTCCCTGCCTTCACGGGTCCTGAGCTGGCTTGCTGGCAAGATGTGGCTGGGCTCACTAGAGGCCAGGATGAGCACCGCTGGGCATAGCTGCAAGGATAAGCTTCCAAAAGACCTGCTGGAGCCCGTCGCAGCTCACAATATCCTTTCAGTGGGAATATTTGATGGCGAAAAGGAAAAAAAAAAAAATCTTAGTTTTCCCCCATAATACCTTCATACTTGCCTCATTTCCCTCATACTTGCCTGCTCTTTCCCTCCTTCCCTGCTCCTTTTTCAGAGTACCCAACACTGAGAATCGATGGCAGCCTGTCCCTGTGGGTAACATGACCTGGGAAGGACACCAAAGGCCTGGGAAATATTTCCAAATACCGGCCGCACCGTGTGGTCTGTGCCTCCCCGTAGTAAAACAAATCTGCTCATCCGAGATGCTCCAGAGAAAACAGCGGTGGGAGATGGTTTATGGGGGAGGAAGGACCTCTCTGGACAGAATGGTCACTAACACCACTGCAGCTGAGGGAAAACAGTGTGTGCCTCTTTGCTTCCAGGAGCAAAGCACCATCCCAAGTGCCCTTCAGGGTGGCTCAGAGCCTTGTTTGCCTTCTTTCCCCAATTGCATATTCATCTGATTAGTTTGTAAATCCCTGGAGCCTCGTTTGTCCAATTAGTGCTTGCTGAGTCTCTTGCTACTGGCAAATAATAGGCTCTTCCATGCGCTATTGCATTATCCAAAAGAAAATTACTTGGCAGCTGAGAACCGAGGAGTCTTAGTGCCATGAGGAATTGAAGGGAGGAGATGCGGCTCCTGCACCTTAACTGGCCCCGACATAAGCCCTGAATGGATGGAAGGGCTCAGCCTCAGCCCTTGCAGGGACGTGAGGTCGTTTTGGTTCTGACTTGGTGTTCTGAGAACTGGGATTTGAGAAAAACCTGCCCGATCCATCCATACCCAACAGCTTTGCAAACAAACCAGTTAACTTCATGCCTCTTAGCCTTCACATTACAGGTGCTGTAGTATCCCACAGCTCCTTAACGGCATTTCTTGCTTTGCTCCCCATTGCAGCTTACTGTTGCTGAAAGTTAATCTGGGAGCCTCCCCTCTGGTCAGACCTTTTGCAGAAGAATAAATCATTTGAGTGGGTTAAAAAAGATTCCCAAGCATTTGAAGAATGAGAACTTATTTTTATGGAAAAAAAAAAAAGCTCTTTTTTTCCTCCCCCTTCCTTCTACTGGTGCAGTTAATCACTCAGTGAGAAGGCTGTTAACACCACCAAAAACCAGTACCCTCCAGCCCACCAAACAGGTGGCTGTTCCCTGTCTGCTGAGTGTAATATTAGCATGAGACCAGTGAAAATTGAATTAAACCCTAACAGACTGCCCCGTCTCACCTTGAGCAAATCATCCTACTTTATTTACCTAAACCTCACCAAATCTGGTCCATGCATTTCTGGGTACCCCTTGGGGCAGAACTGAATGTACCAACATCAATGTTGGAAACACGGGTGGAAATTAAGCAGCAGACCTTGACAATTTGGGGCTGGGGCACCTAACATGGCAGCAGGGCATCTTGCTGGAGACCCATCACTTGATATGTTAGGGGGGAAAAAGCAGGGACAAAAATGTAGCATCCAGAAGCAAGAGCAAAGAGGGACATAACCAATGAAATCACCCATGCTGGGATGTAGCAGGACCACAGAGCTCAGGTTTTCTTTCCTCTAGCCTGACATTTAAGCTAGACATATATATTCCTTGACAGAGGTTTGTGAGCAATTTGACCTGTGCTAATTCTTCGCCCCCAGCTGGGAGAGAGCCACACACCAGAAATCAATCTGCCTTGCCTCGATTTCTTGTCCGGCTGTGTGCAGTTCCTTAGGAAGAGGCAAACGTGTCCTTCTCTGATTTATCATACAACTTTAATAAGCGCATTTTATAGTTTAGGTCATATCCTTTCATGAGTCTCATTATTTTAGACTGGTTTTATAGCAACAAAAATGTGCCATAAAAGTGTCTTTCTCCAGTGAAGTCAACTAGCCCTTCAGTTTAAGCTCCCCTCGTGACTTGGAAAGAAGGAATTTTGTTTACCGGTGTTGACTAAGACACCAGGATGACAATATAAGTGCCTAAAAAGGTGTGTAAAGTAATTGCAGCTGCAGTTGGAGTCTATTGAGTGTGGCTGTAACATCGCTCATTCTCCCAGGAGGGCTTTGGATGTGCTGTCTATTTACAGCTTGCCAAATCCTGTCCCTGGAGAAGGCTCTGTGCTCACAAGTCTGTTTTTCCCTTGGCTAAATTTTGGCTTTACAGAGGCATAAAGGAGAGCAGAATTGGGCTTGGATCTGCTGGAAGACTGTTCATCCACAGACCAGCTTGATATCAAGCGAATTCAAAGCTTCATCAGGCATCAGTGGGCATTGGGTCAGACCCTTAGTTCTTCTCCGACTAAAACCAACATTAGAATTGGAAATAAGCCAGAACCAGAAATACTTGCCCAAATTTCAGAACAGGCTGAGTCTGAACCCAGTTCCTGAAACCTGGAGTTTAAACTAAAGCAAGGGACTGATCTGAGTATAAACTCTGGATCAAACCCACTTGGATTTAAGGACAGCTTGGCACATAAGTTAACCCCACCACGTGGCCTCCTTGCTAGATAAAAACAAGACCAAAAGTCAAACCATCCATACTTGGCTTTCACAGAGGGTCAATGACTTCCTTTTCCCCACATCACTCCCTTAGCTGTCCCGCTCCAAACAGATGAAGTACCTCAGCCTGAAACCAAAACCAAACTGAAATTCGCACCTCTGCAGACCTAGGGGAGAAATTAGCAAATCCTTGGCCTGTGGTGCCTCACAAAGTCTAGATATTTGGACTCAGACTTCCACCTTATTTCTGTTAAAATCTGTGTATCCCCAGTGTTTCTCTACCTGTATGACCATGCTTTGTGCTCTCCAGGTGAGTTTAGTAAGCCCTACTGCCTAACCTTAAACTAAATCAGTTTAAATATGGACTTCCAAATTTGCGGGTTCTCATTAAGAGGACTTTGATTTGGGACACTATTTGGGACAGCAAAGTTTGGGTACGATAGAGGTTCCCCATCACTTTTTGCTCTCCACCAAGGCAGGGGATCAGCCCTGACCACTTTTTAGCACTAGTGGAAGAAGCACATCATTGCACAGAAGATATTTGACCCTACATCTCTTAAAATGGGTGGAACGCTAATGAAGGGAGGGAGGAAAAAACCACATACCACCTTGGAGCAAGATTAGGAAGCTGCAGAGGACTGGAGGACACAGAGAGGTGAGCCAAAACCTCCAGAAGAACAAACCTACAGGAGGTCCATGGGTGCAGCCCCCAGGCCTCCAGCACCAAGCCCCCTCCTCCTGCATCCTGGACACCACCACAGCTGACCAGGATATCACAGACATTTCAGGAGACCTTTCTGCCACGATGCAGAATTGCACCCTGAGGCAGCCAAGGAGAGACACGGGACCTTTCAAGCAGGAGACCATGGTGCGAGATGGGGACAACCCCATCCTCTGACTTCTGAAACCATGTTTCCAGCTGGACAGACAGATAAGAAACAATGACTTTTATGAAATTAAAAATGAATTTTAAAATACATCCCAAATTAGCAAACCTGAACCAAGCCAGACTGAAGGATTAAATAAAATAAGACAAAGGGTGACATTGTCTGTCAACCTGCTCAGGGCAGAGTAAATATTTGCATGCTAAGTCTATTTTGCTCTTCCAGCACGCATCCCCCTGTCAGCACATAAACCAGGAAATTTCGCTGCTCAGGTGTGCTCAGAGGTCTGCCTTCACCATGAGAACTTCACATGGCTCCTGTTTCCCTCTTTTCTTTGCCTTACTCCAGAAAGAAATAGACACCCACCTGCAAAGGACACATTTCCTCAATTTTCTGCACCCCAGACTGAGGTGGGGTGTGGGGATCAGCATGGACAGGACGAGCTATGTATCACCCGTGTCAGCATGGCTGATGGGGCCATCGAGTCACAGGCTGAACCCTCCCCATCCATCCATGGATCTCTTTCAGCTAGGAAGTATTTGGTCTTCTCCATCCCACTCATTCAAAGATCCCTCTGCAAGAAGAAGATGAAACCCGCAGGAAGGGGTATTTGCTCCATTGTTTTTAAAGTTTCACATATTCTCTCTTTCTTGCAAGCACAAAAGCTGGAAATCTGCATTTCTAGTCAACCACCTCCCAAAACTGTCCAGCAAGTAGCTGAGGACATGGGCTCCTCTTTAATTAAAAAGTAGCTGAGCTCATAATAGACATAACTTTTACTTGAATTGTTCTACGTGAATTTCCTCACTGGAACTATAGCCACCGCTCCCAGGCTGCACCTACCTCAGAGAGGCTGCAGATGTTGTCCTCTCTCCTGGTTGAGTTTCCTTCACCTTCTGCAAGGGGAACTCTAGAGCAGAGATTGGAGAGGAGTTAAACAGGGATTCATGGACTGAATTTGCCTATTGAAGAGTCAGCTGGAGGAGTATCTGGCATTAATGCACTTTTAAAAGTACTAGATGTTTTTTTTTGGGATCCTGCTATGTTTGCTAGGAGCATCACTGGGAGTGACAGAGGTTGACCGAACTGACCCCTTGAGTGGGGTCTGGTTTGGCCATGCAGTGGCCACCCTGGCATGACACAGTGAACGCAGCAAACAGAAGCAATCTCTGGCCCCAGGGAACAAAAACATGGCTGTAGTGCCTGGATCTGGTCTGGGAACTGGTTTTGCAGATGCTGGGTGAAACATCATCCTTGATCTGACACAGATAAAGCTATCAATCAGAGATGGCCACTCACCCGTATTTAAGAGATGCTGCCTGTGACAACTATTGTTTAGGGGTCCTTGCTCTACAATGGGACTAAGACAACCTTTCCCAGGCAGTGGGAAATGCCCCACTATTGCTTTTGCAGACAGAAAGGAGATGCTCTGTTTTATTTCTATATTCACATAGTAGGGAAAACAGGCAATAAAAATTTCCCATATGAACTGATAGGTATACATGCATTCACTCCCAAATACTCTCCCTTCAGCAAAAAACAAGACATGTATCTGCCTTTGAACCACGCACTCAGCATCACACGGCGATTATTCCTTATGAGCCTAAAGAGGACCTGAGTGAGTCACAGCTCCATTGTGGAATCAGTTTTGTTCTGTTTTGTAAATACTTGCTCTTGAGCAATACAGTTACTTTTGTTGCGCCTGCAGACTGGCTCCTTTGTGGAAGGCGTCTCATTGTGTGCAAGGAGATAGCTGCTAAACTGAGAGACACAAAAGGCCTCAACAAGCAAACACACACCTATGGAGAGTGGTCCAGGCCATGCTGTGCTGGCCACTCTGCACTTGCAAATCACACGCTGCATCCCAGCACGAAGCACCGACGAGCAAACCTCCCGAGAGCCGCTGCTCTCCCTCCAGAGGTCTTCTTCCAGCTCAAGCTTTTAATTAGGTGGGTTAAACACTGTTGTCTCTGCAGCCATCGTTGCCATCAGCCTCTGTTTTGTCAGAGGAAGAGAGGCTGAGTCCACCCAACTTGGATCTAATTGTCAATTGATGTCATGAGCCCACTGCTGCCATCACAGACCCTCTGGCAGGGTTGGCCCAGGTGCACTGTGCACCAACATGTCCCCTGTCCGTGGCAAATTGCTTTAAGGAATAAAAAATTCACCTAGTTTGTGCTAAGAACAGAGAAAGCCTGTTCCTAATGCCGCATTAAAACACTTAGCTTAGGGTTGTAACAGGTTTTTCAAACATTTCTGGCTCCGGTAAAACATTTTAATAACACTGATAATATTTATCATGTGGTTGGGGATGTTTGGGCTAGAACAAGCCGTAACTCCAGCTGGCAGAAACCCCAGGAGCCAAGTAACTCCTCTCTCTTCACTGTGAGCTGATGTCCCTCGCACGTGCACTCCCCAGACCATCCCCAGTGATGGGAAATGGCACTAAGCCCTTTGGGAAAAGTTTTTTTAATGGCCTAAATGTCTTAGGCACATAATGCCACATAAAGCCACGGAGGCTTAAAGCCAGATGTTTTAATGCAATTCCAGCATGTACCAAAGCGAACAGGTTCCCGTGAGGGTTTGCACAGATCCCCAGGGAATTACCCACTAGGAAACGGTACAACAACTCCCAGGGCACCCCCAAAGCAGGCACTGAGCAGGATGGAGAGGAGGTGATGGGTCCAGAGAAGCCATCGAAGCCACCACCCCACTCTCCAAGAGTGGGTGCTCCTGCTCCAGGGGCTGCAGCGATTTCCTAGACCTCTTATCCTGCCAGTACCTTGCCAAAAAGCCTTACATTAATCAATTCTTTATTAAGACAACTATCTCAGCTCCCTAGGAGATGTCACTCAAATGGTAGCAGTGCTTGTTGGAACATGCGGCCTGATGGTGGGAAGTGGGGGTTTAAGTAAACAGGATATTCCCTGCGGACAGCACTTGCATCTACATCCCCCAGCAGGCAGGAAAGAGGCAGATTCCTGGAGCAGAGTATTTTCCACTCACTGATAGAAATAGGTGGACAGTCATGTTATTCTTTTCCTCTTTCGTAAGCAAAGTTTTAGGTGGGTTTCTCTTTTTTTTTTTTTTTTCATTTCTCTCAGACATTCCAGATTTATTTCGTTGATTTAATAAAACATCTGAGTGTGCCAGACCTATTTATTGGGGTTTTCACCCTGGCCTCAGGGTGCTTGATGTGTGTATGTCTGCTTGTGCATGTGCAACAGCCCAGGATGATTTTTACACTGCTTGAAAAGTGCTCACTGGTTAGAAAGGACTCCGAGCAAAGACATTAGTATAGCTCTGTGCGGTGGAGGAAATAACACCGAAGGGAAAACTGTCGGCTGAAAACCCAAGTCACATAAACAACTATGCATACGTCCCCCTTTTTCTTCTATACCATTAGTTAAGGATTCACTCACAGGGCATAAGCAGCATCAGGTAGCTGTGTGCAAATCCGTTCACTTGCCTTCTTCACCTGTATTTCTAATTTGTAATTTCTAACTGCTGCCAGGACCCTCAGCCTAAAACAGGAAGCTTGATACAAGCACAGAGCATCACCCAGGTTCCTGCTAGCACCATCACAGCCACCCCATCGCCAGCTCTCTGGACAATCAAGGCTCATGGTGCCATTCATGGGGTTGCAGGAGACAAGCCAAGGGTAGAGGTCAGGTCTACGATCAGGTCTCCTGCAAGGTGCTGCAGTGTCTTAACCATATTGTGCTACTCCCGGGACCGTGCAAGGTATAATTAAGCTGTAAGACAATCAGGAGAATGTGCTTATTAGGAGATGATCACACTCCCAGGATATCAGCGTTGTAGGCCTGCCCAGGGGGACCCAAAACCCTCAGGTAGGTGATTAGCAGCTGATAAACAGTCTGGCTGTGATTTACCATTTTGTGTGGTAACTGAACCAGGAGGGATTGGGCAGGGGATTTGGGGGACTGAAGGCAGAAGGATGGGATGCTTGCTATCCCATTTAGCCATGTGTGTGATGCACTTGAAACGACATCTCCTGGAGTAGCACACAGTGAAGTCTGGGTTAAGCTACTGACTTTTTTTTTTTTTAACTATAAAAGCAGGAACATTCCATGATGGATTATAGGACTTCTACAAGCAGGTATCCTACAGTGTCTATGGAGGGAATTAATTTAGCAGGAAGGGGAGGGATGGGAGGTTGAGTACTGGGAATTAGAGCCTCTGTTGGTGTAAAACTGGCTTTGGTGGAGCTGTGCTGATTTCACAGAATCACAGAATCATCTCGGTTGGAAAACCTTGAAGATCCTCCAGTCCAACCATGAACCTCACACTGACCATTCTCAACTCCACCAGATCCCTCAGCACTGGGTCAACCCGACTCTTCAACCCCTCCAGGGATGGGGACTCCCCCCCTGCCCTGGGCAGCCCATTCCAACGCCCAACAACCCCTTCTGCAAAGAAATACTTCCTAAGAGCCAGTCTGACCCTGCCCTGGCGCAGCTTGAGGCCATTCCCTCTTGTCCTGGCGCTTGTTCCTTGGCCCAAGAGACTCATCCCCCCTCTCTGCACCCTCCTTTCAGGGAGTTGTAGAGGGCCATGAGGTCTCCCCTCAGCCTCCTCTTCTCCAGACTAAACCCCCCCAGTTCCCTCAGCCGCTCCCCATCAGACCTCTGCTCCAGACCCTGCACCAGCTCCGTTGCCCTTCTCTGGACACGCTCGAGTCATTCAATGGCCTTTTTGGAGTGAGGGACCCAAAACTGAACCCAGGAATCGAGGTGTGGCCTCACCAATGCTGAGTACAGGGGTAAGATCCCTTCCCTGGAAAATTTATCACAGCTGAAAATCTGAGTTGAGGTAGGAAGGAGCAGCCAGCAGAAAGGCATGGAAAACTTCTCTGCTAGAGGGTGGCACAGCTTTGGAGCAAGGGCTCAGGATGGCATCTCCCTTTCCAGGGGTTTTCAGGGCTCAGCTGGACAACAGGAACCAGCAAAATCCCACTTTGAGGAGCAGGTTGGATAGGAGATCCCCCAAGTGTCCCTCCCCACCAACACTGGAGTGATCCATCACTCTGTGTGTGTGGATCGCTCTTGAAGGACACAACACCGTGTGACTTCTTCCCTATTAGTTTGTCCCCAGCTGTCCCACAGCACTAACCCAACGTGGTAGCACAGTCCTTATGCACATGCAAAAATCTTTACCGAGAATGGTCTGTCAACACATCTAGACCAGAAACCCATCCTGGGTCTCCCTTTTGTCAGGCCCAACCATGTCAGTTGTCCCCTTGTCAAAGCAGAGATCCCCATGGTCCTTCAGCAAGCCACTGACCCTTGAATCTGCTGCCACACAAATCACTATCAATAACAAACCCAACAACAGGCTTATGGGTGGTACAAAGCACACCAAGGGGCTTTCAATCCACTTCCAGTGGTGCAAGAAGTGGGGCTGGAGTCCTATGGGCTGAACACCAAAAAAGCTGGGTACAACCAGGGTTTGCAGGCACTCGGCCTCTGCAGCTGGGGAATAGCTTCAGAAAAGCTTGTGGCTCAGCAGATCCGCTCCATCTCTGCTGGCCGCCACACAGCAGCACTCCCCATCCTCGAGGCTGAGCTTTTTGGAAGGTGCAGCTCCCCAGCCAGCGCCCGAGGCTGCAATTTTGAAAGGAATCTGAAGCAGCATTGAATTTCACTGGGATCTGAGCCCCGGCCCCCTCAGGTCCCTTTCCAAACACCCAGCCAGCAGAAGCAAACATGGCTCTGGGAGAGCAGCATCACTTTATCAGCAGCAACACCTCTTATAGATTGCTGCTGGCCCTCCAGCTCCACGTACCTCAAATACTCTGCTCCCAGGGCAGCCAGGTCCAGCAGGACATCCTTCCACTCAGGATCCATGTACCAACCGACCTGCTGCTGCTAATTACGCTTGATATTAGTGCTGTCAAGAGCTCGTAAGCCTGTAATTAGGAGCAAAAAGAGGAGATGAATAGGTGGCAGAGGGAAGACTGGAAAGCATGAGACGCTGCAGGTCAGCAGGCAGGCTGGAGAACATGTGCAACGAGAGACCTCCATGGGCATCATTAACCTGGATCCTTTAATTGGGAGTTTGGAAGAAGCCTTTTCCATCTGTCTTTAAAGAAGGAGGGCCAGAGCTGCCCTGAGGAGGCTGGAGCAGGATGACTACCGGCCCCTGCGAGGCTGGCATCAGCTTGCGTGCAATGATTTCCATCTTCCCTCTCTGTGAGCAGCCTCCTGGACGAGGGACACACATCACAACATGTCCCTGGCCCCTTCCCTCTCCCGTGCTTGCTCAGCCCAGCAGCCCCAGGGGAGGATGAATTTCCATTACTGTTTTCAAGTCTTGCTGCTGGTTATTGCTTACCACTATATCAGCCATCAAAGTTCCCATGAAAACAGTGAATAGGACACAAATTGCAAATTAGGCTTTAATTAGAAGCTGGCACCTGCTTTCTGACCAAGAAATACAATGAAGACATCTATATGTTGCTATGGCAGTCCAGAAACATAGATTTCTGTTTCAGGACCCTTTGAAGACAAATTTACTCAGCACTATAAACTTGTATGCCAAAGTGATTAACACTTTAATGCTAATATCAAGCTGGACCAGTTACACACATTTTATTCATTAGAAGGCATCATTTTTCAACTGTGTCTTATCAGTATGTAAATGAGATTTTGAGTCAGTCGTTGTCTGCTCCCAAAAGCACAGCCAAAGTGAATTCAATTAATGCGATTTACATCCCAATGTGACACGCGAGGGTGTGCAGGGCTTGATAAGGCAGCCAGATGGGACCTGGGCTCCCAGCAGAGCCGTGCCATCGCCCTCCGCCTCCTCCCAGCTCCCCATCTTTGCTGGGCACCCCTGAAACAAAGACACCTGGACAACCCCAACCCAAATTTGATTCTTCCCCGCCTTGATGGTCCTACCGGCGTGGGACATCCCATCTCCTGTCACCGCCGCGCCGTTGGAGGCGTTGAGATGACACTGGAGCCACCAGTGCCAGCCCAGGGTCATGTCAGGGTAATTAAGGACAAACTCCAGCCTTTCTTCTCAGCTCAGGCAAACCCTGTAGATGTGCAAAACAGCAGTTAAGTGGCTTCCAGTGCAAGGACAGACCTTCATGAGATCCTGGCTTCCCCCTTAAAAATCCCTCTAGCTTTTCCCTGATTTGGGCCGAAATCCTGATGCTGCCTATGCCAGGGCTAGACTGGAGGACGCCTGCTGCTTTCAGTGCTGGCACTACACCAGCTACAGATTTTGGTGTAAACACCACCGTAGGATTGATGCACACAGGCTTGGGCACTGCTCAGCTAGCTAAGGGGAAGAAGGACACTTACTCTCCCCCACACACACACTGTACAGCATCTCTGCACATGGTCATTTTAGCCAGAAACGTGAACTTCATCTCATAGCTCAGGATTTTATTGCGGGCCCCACTGTTCTTGACACCTATTTGGCCAGAACTGGCTCAGAAGTAGGGAAAACACAAGCAATCCCCTCCTGGGAATGGCCTCATGGACATCTTGCCAGTGCCTGGTCAAAAAGGGATGTGGCTGGGTCTAAGAGTCATCCCAAAAAACCCTAGAAGTAAGGCTCAGTGCCTGCTCTTAATGCAAAACACAGCAATTTGCCCAAAAGTGTTACTGATATATATGGCATATGCAAGAACACGTAACCCAAGAGCCTGGGAGGGGGAAAAAAAAAAAAAAAAAAAGAGACTTTTCCTTAAGTGACTGAGCTTCATCTGAAAATTAAATAGGTGTTTCTGCCCCTGCTCGTGCCAGGACACTGGCCAGACGTCGCATGGAAGCACCTCCTTGGCTGGAGGTTTAGAGGGCTGGGTGCAAGGCTGAAAGCCATCATCGCGTTACTCGCCAGGCCAATTTCTGCACAGCATCGTAAATTTTCTTCTGAAGGAATGAGCCCTTGCTAACATTTCCGAAGCAGGCAGTATTTATGGCTTTGTTTATGCTGTGCTGCTTGTATCCAGGTAAATCACTGATGTCTCTCCCGATCCCAAAGTTTACCCCGACCCTGATCTGTTCTTTGCCCACTCAATTTGGATGCTCGTGTTTGAGCACAGGGTGAGTCTGCAATGTAAATGCAACACGTGGCTCTGAGCAGGCACCCATCCCAAGCCGGCAGCTCCGCATGGCTGGGAAACACAGCAGTTGAGCAAAGCCCACACGGCTGTGACAGCTAATTAATCCAGGGAACGTGCAGCCCTGCTGTCAGGGGGAAATGCAACGCCTGGCTGCACAGGAAGAGCCAGGAGAGCAAAGCGGTGCTTAGCTGATGCTGTCACCAAGAGCTGCCCACCCTCTGCTTGCAGTTCTGCAGGGAGATGAATTTGTCCCCAGCATCCCCAAGCTCACCCTGCCTGCTGCACCCTCCATCCCCTCAGGGATACCCTCCCTGCCTCTCCTCTCTCACTTCCAAAAAAGCCTCTCATTTTTTTTTGTGGTTGCATAGCTCATTTTCATGATTGAATTGTGCAAGGTGGGAAAGCTTTTCCAGGCACCTCCCTGTCCTCCCTGCTTCCCTTCAGCTCCCACCCAAGCATGGATGCTCATCCCCCACCTCCCAATACTCCCTGGCCCATTTCCACCTCCCGCATCCCTGCAGCCCCATCCCCACCACCACACCAATCCCACTGGCTCCCCCGCAGCAATCCCCCCACCAACAGGGATCCATCCCAGCTCAACTTGATTTCCAGCCATGGACTTTGTGGGGCAGACCCATTGGCCTGAGCTCCCAGGCAGGGAGCTACCACTAATTTGTTGTACGCCACTCTGCAGCCAGCCAGCAGTTTATCTCACCTGTGAGCAAGGTTAACATTTTTCCACAAATAAAACTTCCCACAATAATTATTCACCTTAACAGAGTGATTGTGGAGGGAGGCAAAAAGACATTTCTAGAGAGGCGAATTCTGCCTAGGAGCTGGAGCAATCCCCACGACCCCAAACACAAAGTCAATTGTTGCCCAAAATCTTTCTTTGTAGGGTTCAAAGGACAGGCAATAAGCAAGCTCAAATTATTGCTGGGCCTTAATGAAGTTGCATTCAGCCTGAGCAGAATTGCCTGCTTATTCATGCAAATTCACTGTAACCAGCTTATGCACATCATCCAGCGCGGGGACCTGTGGGAGATCGTAGTTGCCTGGGGGGAGATTAGGAGAGGAAACTCAGGACCTTGTATCACCATGAGCAGCTAAGGTGCTTCCAAATATCCCGATTAATTCCCAGATTGGTCCCACATTAAGACAATATAATAGGTCCTTATTGTCTGAGTGCATCTGACTGTTCATGATGGGCAAAGTCCCCGAGCACTTGGAACAGCCTCCAGCTGAGCAGCCCTACACATCCAGCCAAGGAAAAAGAGCATCACATTGATCAGCCAGTTCCTGGGCCTTAATCAATACTTGCTTTGACTACGTGGAAATGCTCGTTTATCTGTCGTGTGCAGATAATAACGAGATTGTCAAGGTGGCCGGCTGAATTAAATGCCAGAGGATGCTAACAACCCCCGCGGTGCTGGCATCAGCGGGAATTCTCATTTCTCATTCCTGCATGGCTGCAAATTTTAGCTACAAAACCTCGGTGGCTTGCGCTGGCTGGGGAAGGCATCCACAAGCCGCTGCTTGCCAGAGCACACAGGGGCAGGACTGTGTTTTGCACAAACCAGAGAGTCTCCCACGGTTTGCTTTAGAGAAATTTGGGCACCTGGTGCCAATGACCCTCACCCAAGTACCCTCCCACGCACAGCTGCAGCTCTGTCTTTGGGAGAAAACTTGCATGAATCTCATATCAGTGAGTCCAGAGCCCTCCCTCCAATCATTCAGGTGGGACTGACCTCATACAAGATGGACTTCTGCCCCAACATTGGTCACTAAGGCCATGCCTGCGCTGGAGGAAACGGGTGCTGGCAGCTCACCTTGTCCTAAAATAGAGGTGCAAAATGGGTCAGTGAACCCATCCAGGGTTCATCTTTCATCGATGGGATGAGCCGAACATGGAGATTTTGATGCAGGTACCCAGGGGGGCTCCTCCTCTGGTGGTTGGTGGCCATAAATCCAGAGACACCTGCAAGAGCAAAGGGTGTGACTCCAAGGGCCACAGTTTAGTGACAGTTTTTAGTTACTGTAGAGTAAATCCGGAGTGACCCAAGCACACACCATCACTCACGTGTGTCTGCAGTTTTCCAAGCGATGGCAGAGTATGGCCTTGATGATGGAGCCCTGTAGGAAGAAGCAGCTGGAGGAGCTGCCCAGGACTCATGGGATGGAGTGAACAACTTTGGGCTGGGAACCCCACAAATCTCATTAAACTTTACATCTGGTACAAAAAAAAAGCCAACAAAAAAAGGAGATCTAAGCGCATTTAGCTCAAGGATGGGGTGTGTGGTGAGCCCATTCACCAGGGAAAAGCCAAGTTCCTACAAAATAGATGAGCAACACTTACTCTTGCGTGGCAGGAGAAGAGGCAAACCAAGCGATTATTTTGTAGCTTCAGGAAAGAGGGGTACCTTTGGAAATGTGTTATTTTTCCGTTTGTTATTTTCCTATTTAATGAGGCTATTGCAGGGACACAAATACCAACTTCCTTTTCCTTATCAGCTAGGGGAAAAAAAAATAACAGGCTGCTGACCCCGGTTAACTCCTTCCCGCAGCCGCCAGTGGCCGGGTGCTTCATGCACGTTAGCTGCATCCCCTTGAGGTCAGTGGGTTACGGCTCTTCCCAAGGGTATCTGTTTCAAACAAAAAAAACCACCCCACTGCCACAAAACAACAGCTGAAGTGAACAAGAGGACTCGTTTTTAACTGAGACTGTTAAAAGTATTGAGTGCCGTGAAAGTGAGTAAGAGCCAGGAGCAGCTTTGTGGCCCTAATAACTAAAAACTGGCTCAGATTGAAGAGGCTAACATCTTCCTGCTGGTGATCTCATAACCAGCATGGGGAGCAGGATGGGCAAGGAAAAGTCTTGTTAGTGCCTTGTAAGAGAAAGTTAGAGAAATGTTAATCGCCTTGTGTCATCCCACCAGTTTTCTGCTGTTTCACTGGCATGTAGTACTGCCACAGCCCACCCAAAATCCACTCCCTTCCACTAGACACCTTCAAACACCCTGAAAACTGCAGGGCTGTGGTGTTGAATATCTAAATACATGAAGGACTACAGGTGAAGGAGATATTTAGTAGAAGCTGGACAGAAGATGGGTAGAACAGCCAGGGCTCAAACCAAGACCTTCCTTCACTACAGCACTGGTCCAGGCTGCCCAGGGGGTGGTGGGATCACCATCATTGGTGGTTTTCAAGACCCTAAAATACTCCATCCCCATTGCATTTATCCTTCCTACCCATGGAAATGCTTCAGTCACACGATTTGTATCTCTCCCATGAGCCCGATACCACCAGCCAAATGAAATACTGCCACGACCCAAGCAAGTCCCACAAGGAATTTCTTGCAGCCAGGGCCAAACTCCAGCTAATCTAACAGAACGACCCGGCTGCAAAACATACATGTGTGGGTATAACCCTAGAAAACCAGACTTAATTAAGCTTCTCACTGGCAAGAGTTTTTAATTGCATAGCAGCAGCCTGGCTAGAGGCTGGGTAATTTGTGAATAGCTGCAGGGAGACTTTCTGTGCTCACGCTGCTGCAGCACACAAGCCCATCCTTGGCTCAAGAAAGCCCAAAGCAGCAGAGGAGGTCATTGCTGTACAAACGTAGACCCAGAGCCAAGGGCCTGGCACCTCTCCCCAGCCAAATCCTCATCTCCAGCCCTTGGTTAAGGTGAAACCCTGGAAGGGTTTGCAACCTTGACTTCTCCCACTGGTCCTGAGCAACCTTCCTCTGGCCCCACATTGTTCCAAGGAGGGTAAGAGACCTCCTCTGTCCCTTCTCACCCCAAAATACTGCTCTGGGGAGCACTCCTACATGGTAGGCATCAAACCCATTGCTCTTCCCTCTTTGGGTATTTAGGACTGGACGCACAGAAAGGTTTCAGTCCACCCAGGATGGAAGTGTTGGGTGAGATCAAAGGTCTATGTGCGTACAGACCCAATCTCTGCTGGTGCTCAAAACCTCAACCCCAAAGGAAGAGTGTGTTAGCAGTATTCCTGCCCGTGTCATAAATCACTGTCCCACACTCTGCTGTGCCTAAATTCCCCACCTGCCCCCACCACAGAGCCGGGAACTGCTCTCACTCCGCTCTCAGGCCAGGACGCCCCATCTGCAGGTTTGCACAAACAAGATGCACTGAATCCTCACACTTTTTGTGTTAAAAGGAAATGCACAGTCCCTGTTCCTTTGCCCTCTCATTTTCAAGGGCTGGTTTGAAAATTAAGCCACATTAACCCCTAGCTATGTCTGGCTGCCGTGACCTCCCAGGCTCATTCCCACCATCCATTCCTAATTGCATCCCGGTGCCTGGACTTGTTCAGCTCAGCTCTCGCAGTGGCTTGTGGCTGTGGTTACCTGCAGCTCTTCTAAATCCCTGCAAGGCTTCAAGGTTGGTCCCTACCCAGAGAGAGGAGAGAGGAGCAGCTCCCTGAGCCGCAGGCGGCAAACACGACCTTGGCGTGGCATAATTATTAAGAAACGAGATGCTGGGGCTCATCATCTGGGAACAGGGAAAGGGAGATGCTCCAGTGATGGAGTTGAGGGAGAAGCAAGAACTGCTGGGTCAGCTGAAATCCTGAGGATCTCAGAGCCACTGGCCACCAGCTGCAGGCTCAGGTACCGACTGACCCTGTGCCAAAAGCCCTGCCCTATGGCTGCCGAGTCCAATGCTGCATCTGCACTGCTGCCCCCAAGACCCCCCCCTGCTCCTGAAACATGAACGATGGGAAAAACTCTGCTTTGCAGAGTCCACACAGAGGAAGAGGAGGTGTTGGCTCATCTGGGTGCTCTCCTCCCCATGAGGAGGGATGGGAGACACGGGGACTCATCTCTGGGAGACTGGGAGCACCAGCTACACCCAGAACCCCTCTCTGGGTACCAGTAGGGTCATCCCAGGACCCATTCTTCTAAACCAGGCGATGTGCATGGTGATCCCAACCTGCTCGGCCAAAACGAGCCACCAGTGCCCCGGCCCCACATCTCCTTTCACCACATGGTTTCAGGTCCCTTCCCCCAGCCCTGACGCTACGGGATGAAATTCAGTCCATGCCTGCCTCTGAGCTCCGGGAAGATTTCCAAATGGCACGACAGCATCACGCTGGGGGCCAGCTCCAATGTGCAGCTGCTTCTCACCCGAGACACTGCTCACCGCCCAGTTCCTCCAGGATAACACTATTATTCCTCCATCCCCGAAAAAAATGCAATCACATCTGATGCCCACTGCACTCCCCTGCCCTTAATAACCGATGCTGCGGCCAGTGGGGATGGTGCTGCTCCCCTGGGGCTGCCACCACCTCCCTGCTGCACCCTGGCTACATCACACACGGGCCAAAAATGGTCAATGTTAAGTTTGGCATCGGTCTGTAGTATCAAAGCCTTCCTGGGGTCACCATCGATTAGTGCATTGGCACAACAGGGAGATGGTGGGAGCAAAGATCTTTCGGCTCTGGTTTCTGCAAATAAGCAGAAATAACATCATTTATGGGAAACACCAAACCAGAGAGGAACATGTTTTTGCCTACAGGCTGACCCTGCCTGCTAATAAACCCATCACTGCACAACAATCTGCCTTTTCCAGCTCTTGGGGATTTTATTGTAGGCACAATCCAATGACAAATCCAATGGGAAGTGGGGCCAGGCAGCCAGGGGATGGGACACCACCCTGGTCCATCCACCCAGCCCAAGGGCAGATGCTGCCCAGGTCCCTTTGCAGAGGTTAGTTCTGAGCATCCCTAGGACAGGCAGCACCGTCACCCTTCACTTCCTTGGCCCCAATGATCCTCCCCTCCTGCCCCCCTCTTCAGGCACCCACCTCCAGCCCCAGCACACCATACATTCAGTTCTCCATCCCTCTGCAAATCCCACGAAGATTTTGCATCCTGAGGGGACAAAATACCTCTGTTAAAAAAAAAAAAAAAAATTAAAAAATTAAAAACTCCATGCTTACGTGACAGGTAAGAACACACCAAGCGCACAGCGCAAGCGTTTTGTCCAACATCGTTCCCTTCCAGTGTCTGGCCCTGATGCTCTGTTGAGGCTCCATCACAGCTTAAAGCTAAGGCAACTCAATGCCCCTCTGCATACAAAAACCAAAACCCACAAGCCAACGCAGGGTCCAGCACGGTGAGAAAAGCAACACAGAAACCCTGCAAACACCAAATGTGCAGCTGGTTGCTGCTGCAGGGCTCAGGCTCACATCAGCTCCTCTGCCCTGGGTATCAGCCTGGCAGCACCATCCTTACCCAGCAGAAACCTGTTGCTCTAGATAAATAAGCCAGCTCAGGTCCAACACTAAATAAATAAGCCAGTTCAGATCCATCAGGCACCATCCCTGGGGACAGTGAACCAGCCACAGTCCCACTGACCCAGCACTCGTGGCAGAGGACTCGGAGGGTTTGATCCCATCTAAAATGCCTGTTGCTAGGAGTTTGTTTTGGCTTTTTTTGGTTTAGGGTTTTGGTTTATTTTCCTTATTTCTTTCCATACTTTCCATTCAAAAACAAGAGCAACAGCAGACCTTTTTAGGAGCCGAGAACAAAATAGCTGTAAAATTAGGTGACTGCATCTGAAAAGATGCTGTCTGTGTTGTCTGGGCATTCGGCAGTGCCCCTGCTTCCCTTTTGAAGTGTTCTTGTAAAACTCCATTATTCCTCACTCAAACACACAAAACAACAGCAGTGAGGCCCCTGTTGAAGGAATAATATCTTTGCTTCCATGACAGCACTTTGCCACTAATGTTTTATTGCCTTTAAAGCTCTTCGCAGCCTCCCTTTCCCCGTGTCCCCCCACTTTTCATGTACCAAGGCATTTTGCAACTTCCAAAGGTGGGCACGTGGGCTTTGGCAAACCTGCTGTCCAGCCCTCAATCCTCCCCGGCCGGCGGGCTGAGCCTTCACAGGGCCTTAGCATGAAGTGAGACTGCTCAGCCCACCACAGGAGCAGGGCTTTAATAGATTAAAGACCAAAAGACAGCTCCTGGGGAAAATCATTCCTCTGATTTCTACCATTTCCTGGGTTGAATTTAGCTCTCCTGCTCTAAGCATCCAGCAGTAACAGAGTAAGCCCCTGCCTTGCTCTCCCCACCACTCTGGAGGTAGCAGGATGGCTTCATCCTGCATTTATTTCCCATCTATTTTCTGAGGTTTTCCAAAGGCAAGGAAATCTTCTCTCCCCAAGGGAGAGTCTGGGAGATTACCCAGGGAAATCTTGTGGCAGTTGGAGGCAGAGATCTACAGTGGGATGGGACAGGACGCCCACCCCCACCCACACACCTCCCAACGCTGCCTCCCCTTCCTGCATCACCCATCCAGATGAAAAGTCACCAGGGTTTCCCTTCTAATGGCAAAATAAAATTAAAATATTCCTTAATCAAGTAATAGCATTAACAAAAAAGACCATTAGCATGGGATAACGCTATCCCTGACTCCCCATAAATGCAGGGAGGAGGAAGGTATTTATTTCCAAAGGTGGAAGAAATGAATCCTCCAAACACTTCTATCATGGTGACATAATTTACATTACAGCCTGCAACCAGTGGAGATGTAATCATGTCACTTGATAGATGGCAGGTTGCCAATTGCGTTATTGACCCGCTGAGTCCAGGCTGTTCCCAAGCATCGCTTGCCTTGGCCAAGGAGGGATGGGAACATCTTATCCACCCAAGCACATTTTGCAGGCGCACAAGGCTCTTTCAAGCCTGTTTCTTTTCACGGCAGCATTCCTGCTGGCCGGGCCCCATCCATTTCAACACCCTGTTAAAACGCGCTGTTTCTGAAAGGACATGTGGCAGGCACAGAAATTGCAAATGAGGTTGTAGCCACCTGCTCCCACACAATGCAAACTGTATTAATGCAGGACAAGGGGGCACCTCCACCGCAGCCGGCTGCTGCCCACCTGCCAGCCACGCTGCCGGGAGCCCATCGGCCGAACCAGCGCAGCACCGATGCTCCCACAGTGCTTGGGGGAAGAGCCCTGCACTGAGGGGTGTTGGGTCCTGCTGGGATCACCTCGCAGATGGTCCTTCCGTGGGCTGCAGAATGACTGTCCCCTCGCCTGGGCGATAAAAACTCATTAGCCAAAAAAACCCCCCAACAAACGAGATATTTATATGTCAATGGTACTGCTCTTGTTGATGTCGGAGCAGGCGGCGTTGCCATCGCAGGGCTGGCTCTTCCAGGCATCAAGTAGCACAGTCGGCACCCAGCTGTCCTCCACCAAGCCCTACAATCAGGCAAAGCATTAGGATATATTTTAAACCCCTCGTTTATGACTGCTGCACGGTCAAGGAAATGCGGCAGGGGGTTGGCTATTTCCAGGGAAGGAAAGAAAGTCCCACACATTACGTGGGCAGTCCTGCAGACATCGCCTCCCAGCAGGGCTCAGCCTCCTCTCCTGCAAACCATCCATCCCTTAGCGCCTGGGGCTGCTGCCCAAATTTTTCAGGCTGGCCAAAGTTTGTCACCCAATTCTCTCATCCACCTCCTCCAAAAGGAGAAAGAGCTAACAGCGACCTGCATCCCCAGGACTGCACCAGTCACGTGGGGGGCAGAAAAATGCAAAGCACAGTAATTATCTGTTGCAGAGCCCTGTTAATGATTAAGTTTGGGAGACGCTAACAATCAAGCCTATTGAAAAGACTACAAGGGTTTCAAAGTGTTTCCTCCGAACCATGTGATGGCAAATTGTTCAGAGTAGACGGCTCTTAATTCAAATGCTCGTTGTCATGGGGACGGGATAACACCCTCCTATTCAAGGATGCCACACAAGAAGCCTACTATTTGCTACAATAGGCTTTTTAGTTCAAGCTACACTTTATAAATAGCCAAAAAAAAAAATCCTAGAGATTAATATCAGCGCTGACCTTTCCTAGCACAACAGAGCCACAAGGCCAGCGGGAGCCGGGGCCAGAGGAAGAGCTGTGAGTGCATCGATGGACGGGTGGACGCGGGAAGCGGATCGCTGTGGCCCATGCTCTCGTGGTGGTGATGGGGCTCAGCCACGCGCGCATGGGCGGGGAATTTCTTTTTAATCCCAAAATGTCACTGGCAAGGTCGCCTCCTCCTCACGCTGAAGCTGAAAAGCAGCCTGGACGCTGCCAGGCACCAGCAGACACCAGCTTCTGCAGACCTCGAGGAGGACAGGAGTCCAGCCCTGGCAGGGAAACCCAGTTGTCACCAAGGACCCCGGATTCGGAGCAACATCCCGTAAGAGTGTTTGTACCAGCACAGGCCATTTCACACATCAAAGTGGCATAGGTCCTGCTGATAAAACCTCTGCTCTCACCAGTGTTATGGGTGGGAGCAGAGGCCTGAAGGTGCAGGAAGGCAGCTCCATGGTACAAGAAGAGGACGAGGAGGAGGACAACAACTGGATGTCCCCAGCATCACCCACCTTGATGCACCAAAGCAGACACCCACCCCAGACATTGCTCCAGCCTCTCCGCAAGCACATCCCTTGCCTCAACCCTCTGTACACACCACGCGGCAGCAGGACTGAGATGCCCTATGCCCACTGTCTGCTGATTCCCCTCAATCTCACCTCACCCCATCCCCTCGCCCCACAAAACAGCAGGACATTCATCAGTTCCTGCTACCACCCACCATAAGCAGAGCCCCAGGAGGCCCCAGCAGCATCCATGGTAGGAGGAGGCACGTACCACCAAAACAAGGGCTGTGGGGGTAAAAGTGAGAGGCACCAGCTTATGTCGTGGGGAAGTTCAGGGCTAAGCTGAATGAGAGAGGCCATCACTGAGGGTAGAAATACCATCTTCACATGGAACTGGAGTTACGCCAAAGAAGTTCCTGAGAAAAATCAAAGAAAAACAACAGCCAAAAGCATCTCTTACAGTATCCTGAGCAAGGTGGCACCTGGCCTTGCTGGAGTTGTGTGTGACTCAGGTTTCTATCACACCACCTTCCAGCCCCAGTCCCTCCACAGAGCCCACCGTACCCCACACCTGCCCCTTCTGTCTCACATGGCTGAGATCTCTGCCATGGGTCACAGCCCGGCACCAACCACAAACCATGGCCAGTCAACATTTGAAGGACAGGCAATGTTCCTCCTCATTGCTCCCGTGTGTAGGAGGACAGAGACCCACCTTATTTCCCTTCCCTGAGTCCAAACCAGACTGTTGAACCACCTGAAACTGCCACCAGCCTCCCTTTCCCGCACTCTTTCATGCTCCCCCCACATGTACCTTTGGAGGGCTCTCCAATAGCTTACAAAAAGCCACCAGGCTTTGCTGCTTCACCCAACACCTATAATCACTGGGACAACGGACTGAAGCAGCACACGTGAGCCCTGAGAAGATGCTAAATCTGAGTTCTTAGTGTCTGCTAATAACAATAATGCTTCAAACTCCTGGGATCCAGACCGGTGTCTGAACCCAGCTCCTAACAAGAAAAAGAGCAGCAGCCATTCGCCCAAATCAAACCCTGCTGCAGGGGAGGGGGATTGCAAAGCTGAAGCCTTTGGGCAATCTCCGCTCATTTGCTTAGAGCTGCCGAATTTGGGGCTAAAATTAGCTGTGGCATCAGCAGCTGCCGCATGAGCCGTTCGCTCGCCTTCTGCGTACAGGGGCCGGGGAAACATTTGTACTAAATATGAAATCAGTTCCCAGGAGCTGCTAAAACACGTTAGGAATTTCTGGAACAAATCTTGCAGGCTTTAAGAGCTTTGTTCACATTTGGGGTTGCAAACACAGGACCGACAGTCACATAGGATTTAATGATGGATCCCTATCATGTGTTTAATCAGTGGATCTCCTTGCCTCAGGACACCAAAGTTAGGTGGGCTCTAAGGGGGACAGGATAAGCTCATGGATGGTTACTAAATACATGGAAACCACACGCGGCTCAGGATATCCCATGCTGCAGATCACCAACAGCTGGGAGAGCATCGCTACTACCCTGCCCAGCCCCTGCGCTCTGCCCTGTGCTGGTGGCTGTTGGAGATTGGGCAGGGGCTTGTAAGGTTTTGGTTCCCACCCTGCCTCAAAAACCTTTTTTTTTTTTTTTTTTCTCTTTCCCCTTGGGCGGAGCACAAAACCACAAATGCCCCCGGGGCTGGGAGGTGGGCAATAGCACTGAAGGGCCTCGGTGTCCCCACCAAAGGGTCCCAACCTGCTCCTGCTGAAGGCATCTCTGAAAGCAACCCGGGGCTTCACGCTGCAGGAGACAACGGGCTGCGACAGCTTTATTGTTTCCCCTGATGAGGAAGGAGGAGAACTACCACCTTCTCGCGTGGGAGCAGTGCTGAAGGGGGAGAAGCGACCTGCTAGACGGATGACTCATTTCCATCGCCACCTCCTCCTCCAGTGCTAAGAACAGGAGGCAATCCTTCCCCTTCAGGCTCCCTCTTTGCCTGCAAGGGGAGGAAAAAAAACCAGAGATGCAGCCAAACCCCCATCCCTGCAGCCACAAAGGATGCGTACTGCTCCCCAGATTCAGCAGTGATGGAGCAAAAGTTCTCAGAGCATCACCCTTGGGTGCAGACTCAGACATCAGCATCCACCCATGAACAGGATTTCCCAGCACAGGGTTTCCCTCACAGCAGCATCTCAAGCCAAGAGGATGGGGGGGACAAACCTTCTCATGAGTGGTAGCATGTCCCAGCCCTCCAAAATGAGTCCCAGTCCCCCAAAATGAGCTCCATGGAGGCACATGCTGTAGCAGCCCCTAATGCAGGCTCCGTGCTGTGATGCACCTCCAGCTGCTGCAAGTTGGCTGTTGATGAAGAAAATCTCTATCCTCATTACCAAAACAACTGGGAAAAGGCAAGAGGGAGCATCACACATCTCCCAGGGGCTCTACGACTCGCTCACACCTCGGCAGAGAGGCAAGAGACAGCTCACACCTCTCAAATTCCCTTCCAGGCTGCTGTAGATGAGCCAGGCTGATGCTTGTCTCATCTTGCAGCTCCAAGCCACCAAGAGTAGACCTGACGGCGCAGGCAGAAGGGTCCTGCAAAGCCAAAGCTGCCTTCACCACTTGCTCCTGCATCTGATAACCGAGCTACTTAAAGCCAGGTAGGAAGAGATGTGAATCATCCAAACCCACTTAAAACTGGCAAGACACACACCACTGCCCTTACCATTGCTCTGTGTAATGTGTAAATATTTCAGAAAATTAATTAAGATGCTCTTTGTTAAGCGTCTATGCTGCAGCTCTGGGAGACAGAGGTAGGAAATTGCACAATTGTGATGCTGCGTTTTTATCAACCAGCGCACAGGATCCATTGAGAGCCACCACAGAAAGGAAAACCGTGCGTACGGAGTTGGGAGTGTTTCCTTCTGTCAAGTACCAACCTGTTTTAAAAGTCTTCCTGTGTCATTCTCCCCATTCAGCAGCTACAAGGAAAGAGTCAGGGATTTCAGATAAAAGAGGGGTACTTCTGTGGGAGAAAAATGATGAAACTAGAAAAAAAAAAAGAGTGGAAAACATTGAATAAAATCAGGATGCAGCAGTTCTTTTGGTCTACGTAAGCTTAGCTGCTTTAATCTGAGCCCTCGTCTCCGTTTCATGAGATGCCCGTCGCTCTGCTCACAGTGTACACAGTGCGTTTATTATGCAGCTGGTGAGCAAATGGTAACGGAATATTTTAATCAGATTTTAACAAAATTAAAGTCCATGCAACCCGAGTGGGAGAGTAAGGTAAACACCAGGAAGGAAGGTTTAATGTACCTTCCCATCCCACTAACTTCAGGTTTGCTACACGAACGAGCGGCGCTCACTCTGCTCAGCTTGGACAGCAAAGCCACGTGGCCCCACGTCCTCGCCGCCGCATCCACCCCGGCACAGAGCGATGCTCGGCGCTAGAAGGGTTTCTGCCAAGCACAAGCCTTCATCGCCAGCTCCTCCCCATCATCCCACTCCCCATGCCGACCCGCTCCCACCGCTGCAGATCACCCCCAACACTTAATCCCCCTTCCTCTCACTATTATTCCATCCCAGCGAAGGCATTTGGCAACGGTGAACAGGGGGAAGCGGAGGAGGAGCCTCCCATTTCCAGAGGGACTGATTAATGAAAGGTTTTTCTATTATCAGGTTATTGCTCCCCATTTTTCTTAATTGAGGTGGTGCACCTCCATCCTCTAAACTTCAAGGATGACAATAATTAGCACAGCTAGTCTTTATTACTCTCATCATCTCTCCCCTTCAGGAAGTACAAGATCTAACGTACCAGCGATGAATATGAAAACCAGCTTTGCAAGGCCCACGCTTACAGACCTTGCAAGCCGCCCTGCGATCTTGTAATGAGCGGATTAGCACAGAATACATATGTGGTCCTTTAAAAGAGAATATTTATTAAAAATACATCAATATATCACTGCTGGGGTGCACATGCAGCTTATTAACAAGAGACCCCCCTCCCGAGCTGGCTTTTGTCAGCAGCAAACAGAGCTGCGGAGATAAACAGCAGCTCCTGTAATTAAGAGTAGCCCTCCCATTAATGCTGGTTGCTGTTACAGCAGCCTACTGCCGACCACAGGGCCAAGAGAGCCGAGACAACAGCAAAGGCTGATCCTGAAATGTGGATTTAAGTAGTAAAAGATGAGCCTCTAACACAGATCTTAAGTAAAATGTAAGAAAAAAATCCATGCTTGGATTTAGCCGTCCTTGGCCAACGTTAGCTGCAAATTAGGAACTAGTGCTCCTAGCCTCGTGGGTTAAATACATATATATGATGCATATGTGTGTGTCTGATGTATATGTGCATATATATCAGATCAGAGCCCCAGTTGGCACAAGACACGCTAAACACACAGTCACGGGGGGACCCTCTCCTGGTCCCAGTCCTGTAGGATTCACCCCTTTACTCAGCTACAAGGGGTGAAATTGCTTCAGCTTCCAAAAGGAGCTGAGACACTGGTTACACAACCCTGCAAACAGCGACTTGCCAAAAACTATCAAATACCACAAGATTTATGATAAACTCGCCCCAACCAGCAACAACAAGAATCCCAGAGCAAAGAAAACTTGGGGACAGTTTCTCTTTCTGCCTGTACAGCCCCTCCAGCCCCCGAGCGCCCGGCAGCAACGTGTATCTGTGTGTTTAAGAGACACTTGTGTGCTGCAAAGCTCTTCGAAGGGCACCTCTCATCAAGTAGGCAGAGAGACATGGTCACAAAGTCACACCCTGGCCCTGCATCCCCCCCAAATCAGCACAGAACCCACCTGTCCTCCCCAGTAAAATAAAGGGGAAGAGGAGGTGGGGTATGTGCATGTATATATGTAAAAGAAATAGATACAATATCTGAAATATAAAAATATATATAATATCTAAAGTATATATAATAGATCAAATATACACATATATACATGCATATATAGATGTTTCCATTCCCCAGGAGTCCCATTTTTAGGCTTTTTCCCCTACAAACACATATTAAAGAGAGGAGTTGGGTTCTCCTCCTGCACCAACAACAGCTTTCTCTTGCTGTTTTTTCTCATCAGGTTTCAAAAAGAGCTTTGAGAGAAGAGAGGTATCAGTTTCTCTGTATTTCAGCTGGGGAAAGGTGAAGCTTATGGTAACGAAATGCCTTGCTGGGTTGGGAACAGGGACTGATCCCGCTGCTGTCATTCAGCCAGGAGGTTGCACAGCCTCTTTAATCCAAGACTGTCACTCCATCGCAACAGCCCAAGAGCTGGAGATTTCGGACAAACATCCTATAGAGGACAACTTACTGTTGGGGAGTCAACGTCCTGCTGTACACAGCTTTATAAAACCAGGGACCAAGGATACAGACCCAGGTGTTTTTGCAAAACTATTTTTTTTGCAATGTCTAACAACTGGTTGAAAGCTGATGGTCCCGTTCAGATTTCCTGAAGATCCAGAAAACATCTCAGCTTCCTCAGCCAATTTACAACTGCATCCATTGAATTAATAATGACCGCCAGGACTGGCATTGCTGATACAAACCCGCTCCCTCTGCTCCTGAAATATTTATTGATTTTAAAGAATTATATCCCAACGCCTCATGCAGCTCAGGTCGTTTTCGACAGGGTTGGATTAGGACAAGCCTATTTGCTTAAGCAAGAGATCAGGACTTCAAGGATGGCCCCAGGCAGCATTAACACACCACAGAAACACTGCTGGCTCTGAAAACAAGCTTTGAAACGGTCTCAGGCTATTTCTTTTTTGTGCTTCAAGCACATTTTCCGCAACATGGAACAGGCCCTGCTCGAGGACCTGCGTTTCCCCCCAGTTTAATTAGCTCCTCAATGATGCAGAGCCAGCTTCCCCAGGAGCCTAAAGATGTATTTTTAGGTGCAACCACTTCAAAAATAGAAGCATCCCTGCAGGAAGCTGAAAACAGCCATTGAGGAGCCACGTGCAGGTTGCACTGTGGATGCAGGAGCCAAAAGCACAACCTGCCCCCATCCCAAGCACAGGGGAGGTCAAAACAAGCTCCCTTTGAGCAGGGACCTGAGCACCTTCCCAAACATATGCTAATAAAACCAGTCTTTTGTACAAATCCGTGTCACACCACACCTGAAGCAGAGGTGAAGGGCCCTGATGCCGCACGTCAGCGCGAACACACGACAGGCAGGAGCTGCCCAGTGAAGGCTGGGGGCAGCAGGACATCCCTCCTCTCGGCAAATGATGGAGACAGGCTTAAAGAAGAAAATGCTCATGGCCATCAGGTTCGGGTTGTTTGGCAAAATTGTGCTCAAGCTGTTAGAAATCGTCATTGCAGGTAGTTCAGAAGGAATTTTTTCTTTCCTAGAAAGAACATCAGACAGGAAGGAAAAAAATAAAACTGTTTTTCCTCTTCTTCCAACTGAAAAATGGAAATCCAATTTTTTGAAGGATTGGAGGTGCTTTAGGTGTTTTGGCAAAGTCATTTTTCACTTACAATAGTTTTCAATTGACTTTTCATTAAAAAAACAAACCTCACTCTGGAATAAAAAACACAAGAGCAAGTTCTCTGGCCCCAACTCTGGCTTTTGTTTCTTCCATGAAAAAGAAAAAATTGTTTTGGGGGAGAGAGTTTCAGGAAAAAAAAACACCATTCCTTCAGGCTGGATAATTTCTTTCCCAGCTGCTGAGACCAGGGATGCCGGCAACACCTGCCCCCTCACAAGGGTTTTGTCGGTGGTTTGGTGTGCTGGGAATGAGGAGAGGTGGGTTTTGGAAGGGGGCACCTCCCCCAGTGATCACCCAAGCAAGTCCTGGCGTTCCCATGGGTTGTCCCTGTACTCCCGGTCTCTCATGTAGACTTAGGAAACTCCTCAAGGCCTTTACTGACCTGCTTGCTGTGGTGGATTCTCGCAGAGGACAACACCCAGATGAAGAACCGACTGGCTGAGGCCACCTCTCGGGTCTCTAGTCCTGGCCCCACAACAGGCAGATCTCCCAGCAAAATCAACATAATCTGTACCTCCAGGAAGCTAGTCCAGGCTTATTTTAAGCAAATCTGGGAGAGAAAATGCCCTCCATGAAGATAGTTGGCTAAACCTCTCTCCAAGGAGCACCCCTCACCCATCGCTCCCCGCCAGCTGCCTCAGGACACTGCGGCAGGGGAGCCCAGCCAGACCCGGCATGGGATCCACAGGGATTTGTCAGAGCAAGCTAAATCTCCAAAAGGGGATGAAAGAAAACCACTACTTTTCCAGCATTCACACTATCTCCATTTTATTTTAAAGCTTTCTAAGACTTAGCATCCCACAGCATTACCAAAGACTTTCTCCCCAAGACCTTTCCTCTCCAGCCAGGGCACAGGCATGCTCTGGAGCCACAGGGAAGATGATGCTTAACCAAACAAATCTGAGTAAATCAAAAGGTCCAGGCGATGAGGGGAAGCTCCTGCATGGTGCTGTCCATTCTTACCTTGAAGTTAGACTGCCTTTGTTAGTTGCCTTGAAGTTAGTTGACTTTGCGTCCTGGTTAAGTTTAGCCAAGACACTGAAGTCAATAAGGCAGGCAGAAATGGTGTTTCTCACCTTCTGGATTCTTCCTTAGAAACTCCCACCCGGCCAGCAGCAGCTCTTCCCGCTCACAGCTTCCACCAGGATCTGCAGAAGAGCCCCCCAGTACCACCCCACTGCCCGACACAAAAGGCAGAGCCCTGACAAAACCAGCCTGGCAAGAGCCTCGGTGACCATGGAACGGCTCAGGAATATTCACAGCTGACTGCGAAGAGCACTGCAAGTGCTGCAGAAAAAGGCCAAGGTCACACACTAAGCAAGGGGGACACGGTGACATGGACCACCAGCATCCCCACAGCACCAGCAGTCCCGGGGAGAAAAACACAGCTGCGTCATTGCAAAGGGGTTTTATGGCAAAATCATTTGAATTAGAATTAAAGTTGCATGAGATTTCTTTTTTAATCACAATAATAAATAGCCAAGTGAGTCATTGCCTGAGAAAACCCGACAGCAGCTACTAGATGAACAACTTAGTGCTCGCGTCTGCTGGATACAGCTGGGAAAGGGTGGGAGGTTCGTGCTTAGGGACGAAGCAGCAGCACAACTTCAGTGAGAGTAAACAGACAGCTCAGAGCCTTCCCCTGCGTTTCTCATTTCCATTTTGAAGGGGCTGATAGAGAACAGAGAGCAAGAGAAGCCAGTTTTGTACACAAATCAGGCCCAGCACCACTCGATAGCCAGCACCACGGCGGAAGGCGCATCGCACGTGGCGCACGGTGCACAGCTTCTCCTAGTGCAAATCACCCCGGCCTTGTGATTAAAAAATAAATAAAAATCCATTGCCGGTATCTAAACATCCCTGTTTGGGCTTTTTCCAAGAAAAGCGTCTCTGTATCCATTAGCTATTGTCTCCCTCTAGCGCGGGCAGAGACCAACCTGCCTCCTGCCGTGGCTGCAGCTCCCAGCCTGGCTGGAAACCAAGGGCTGAAGCTCTGCAGAGAACTGGGGGCTTGCGGAGGGTTGGGAAAACATGCCAAGTACCAGCTCTACCTTTGCATTGATGAATCAGCTTCCCACACACTTTTTTTTTTTTTTTGGGTCTTTAGATTTTTATCTCAGCAGATGCTCAGAGCAGGAGGGATCTCGTAGTGACCAAATCGGAACGGTAAAGCCTTCCAAATTTGAGATGCAACTGCCAACAACCCCATTTTATCAAGGGCTGGAGAGGACACCAAGATGAAACAGCATCCATCCCCCTTCCCACTGCTCCTGGGGAACCATCCTGACCTCTGTTCACCCTTCACAGAGGGGATTAGGGTTTGCTCAGCTGGGCTTTTCAGGGGATCTTTTTACAGCTGCTTTTAACACCTCCACACACCTCCCAAACCAAAATAAAAACGTGTACTTAAATTACAAAACAAAAGGTCTTGCATCCTCTCCTGGGAGGATTTCTGCCAAGAGAGAAAAGGAATGACACTGCAAATCTCTCCCCCTTGAAACTAAAGCACTGCAGCAGCACCTTCACTCCCTGCTCTGCAGTTTAACCCAACAGAAAATCCAGATCCTGGAGACATGGCCACACCGCCTTTGCTCCTCCAAAGGCTCTCCAGGCACTGCCATCCCTTCTAGGAGCATTTCTTCCTTGAACAAGGCACCATCAGCATTTGCAAAACCACCTTTTTGAGGAAAAAGGGACATGACTTTACCTGGAAACCCCAGTTCTCACTGGGACATTACCTGTACCAAGCTCCAGCCGAGCTGTCGGAGGGGGAGGCAGGATGAACAGGGAAGCTCCTCAACCTGCTCTGCCTTCACGGCGCCACACTGGGGATAGATAGAAGTGAATCCACCCTGCTCCACTTGGTACCTGTGCAACCCGGGTCTCACCACCAGCTTTCCCAGGGTCTTGCAAAGCTACTGCCCCACCTGAACGCAGGGAAGGAGGCTCATGATGGAGGGAATTCACAGAATCATCTCGGTTGGAAAAAACCTTGAAGCTCCTCCAGTCCAACCATGAACCTCACACTGACCGTTCTCAACTCCACCAGATCCCTCAGCGCTGGGTCAACCCGACTCTTCAACCCCTCCAGGGATGGGGACTCCACCCCTGCCCAGGGCAGCCCATTCCAACGCCTAAAATTCACTGGTGCCCGTCTCTGTGTGCTCTCCAACCAGCAACGCCCGTGGCAAGACACACAGAAAGGCTCTGGGTACCCCCAGGCCAGTTACCCACATATACTGGGAGAACTGTTACCTGGTGAGCCCAAGGAGGATGTGAAACAGCTCCTCGTGAAGATTCCTGCCGTCCATTGCCCTTACTCCTAAGGGGAAAGGAGAGGAGCAAAACCACAGCTGAGACTCAGATTCACAGAGCAGACAAAGGAGAGTATCTGATCCAGGGGAAGGCTGAGTTTCCACTCAGCTGCATGCCACAACACAGCTACAATAGCAGAAACTCGGGGCTGCTCTCCCACACAACCGCCACAGCCAGCACCTGCCTCCGTGGCCATGTATTTTACTAAGTGAGAGCTCCAAAAGAAGAAGAGTTTCCCAGCTGGGGTGGCCATGAGGACTCTCCAGACAGGCAGGACCGTAATCAGAACACCACCACAACACCCCCAGCCCAAACTACCATCACCAAAGCTCGTGGGTTATGTTCAGAAATAGTTTCCAAACAGTCAAACCTGTATGGATCCGTTAAACTGCTACTTACCCCAAAAAATAGGTGCCTAGATGTCTGCCAAAGGATGAGCCTTTGATCATAACCTGGGCAAGTGTGGAGACCCTCCAGGGTTCAGGTTTTCCTTAGATCTAGTTGCAAGGGGTGTCTCTGGCACTAAGAAATACTTTCTACTTCAAACCTATAAAGCATTTGAGTTTTCACTCAATGAAGTAACAACTCAGAGGAACGTGACAGTTTAGTCAGTACAGTTGAAACCCAGGGGCAGCTTTTGTGAAGAAATACAGGTTTTTCAGTTTTCTCTCCCTCTTCTGAGCTATTTCTGAGCTCTCAACAGGACTTGCATCATCCAGGAAACCACTAGATCCATGTCAGGAAGTAACTTCTTCACCTCCTGTCTGGTCAAGGGGGGTTGGTGAGCAAGGACAAAAATATTAACAAAAAAATCCCACAAAGGCAAGAGCATGAAAAGCTCGGGGTGAGCAATTTGAACCACTTTACCTCTACAATTAATCCACTTTGTCCCCCTGTTCTGTTGCCTTCCCTCGGATAATCATGTTCTCAAGTGTTATCAAAAACTAACCAGCAACATCTCACTTCGCTTATTGAAGCACCTCCCATGGAGCTGAAGGGTTTCTCTAAGACACACTTAAAAACCCAAAGCAGAGCAGGGCCACCTGATCTCCCCATACCCCCAGAATCCCTGTCCCAAAGACCCTCCCCAGATGTGTTCCCAATGTAGCACCCAGTAACAGAGCATCCAACCCCCCCCAAAACTCCACCACAGACTCCCATCCAGGAGGCAGCTCCAGGGCAAAGGGAGATACTCCACACACCACTGGCAGCCTTGTCCAACACTCCCACCAAAGCTGGCTCTGCCATACAATCCGGTGTTTCCAACTGTTCCTCCCCCTTGTCCTCCCTGATTTTTCCCCAAAGAGGATATAGGACATGGAACCACAGTTCACATGATGGTTTGCTGGGACTTTTAGTACCTTTTCTTCAAAAGGAAGACTTGCTCTGAAGTTTGCAAGCACCCCAGTTTGCCTCTTCTCAAGCTTGTGCCTCGTCCTCTGACCAAAAACAAGTACCCCAAGTGCAGCCTGATGCTCATTTCAGGGAGGGGAGAGGTGGAAATGTCACCTGAGTCATTCACATTCAGTTAAAGAAGAGAGCAGGAACACCTTGAATAATAGCATCCCTTTATTTGCTGACACCATTACAAAAACTGATTACATTAGCAACCAAAAAAAAAAAAAAAAAGGAGTGTTTACTTGAGGTTGAAGTCAGAGGCAGCTAATCCCAAAAATGTAATTAAGTAAAACAGTGTACAACATCAGTATTAAAATGTTATATCCCATTGGTGACTTTACCACGTTGGAGTTTTCTGAACAAATTTTATTGAGCAAAATAAGATAAAAGATTATGAGTTTACTGTCTCTCCAGGAATGTAAAGGTCTAATTATCCAAACAGCTTTGTTTTTATTATAAAACTAAACTCTGGAGGTGTCTACAGAGTTGGGTTTTTTCTTTAAATCAGTAGTCTAACAAGGATTAGAAAAGACAAAACTCTGTTCAGTGTTTCTGACGAAGTAGAAAGGGTGAAAACATAAATAAGGCTTTAATTTGGCAAAATATAATACAATGCCTTCTGCTATCCTCAAATTAACGATTCCCCCGTGACTTCATTCTGCAAGAGAAACACAAAACACCACATCAGCCCAGCAGTTTCCAAAGGGCAGCGCTGAAGCAAACCTGCGGCTCGTGCAAGCCGCTTTGTTAGTGTCAGCCCATGATGAAACCCTGAGGAACAAGCCAGGGTGGTGGGGGCCAAGCAAGAACAGCCTCCCAGAGCAGGTACCACCTTCCTCCCACATGCACTGAGCCCATCCTAGAAGGCTGGGCTCACCCCACCAGCAACCTTACTGGCCCTTAAGACCAGCTCTGCCGCCCACACTGTATTACAGAGGTAGGAGCAGAAAAAAAAATACCTAAAGCAGGAAAAAACACAAGTCCCCATCCTCAGTAGATGAGAGGGAGTTCTGACACCTCTTGTAGCAGCTCATTCAGTGCCAAGGCTTTGCTGCCTCCCAAACCGAGCAGTTCACAACCCGCCTTCAGAGCCGGCTCAGAGCAGAGGCTTCCTGAGAAAGTTTAGTGTCTCGAGTTTACCTGACCATTAGCTAACTTTGGGTCATTCAAGAAGTCTACCAGCATGATGCAGTCAACCACAAAGGCCCAGGTTTCCAAGCTGGCCGTATATTAAAATAAAAGCCTTGTTCATGCATCTATAATCGGATGAAGAGTTCATGCCAGACTGATGCTTCAGATACTCGTATCCCCGTGACCACAGCAAGCCGCTGCTGCGAGCTCAGTGAAAGCCCAGTGGGTTACGTTATATCCTCCATCCCAAAGCAATCAGAGCACTGAAGTGTAAACATTTAGCTGGGATGAAGGAAATAAGGCACAGGCACCTGGAGAACAAAACTCTGGGAAAACCTGCTGCGTGAAGCAGCAGGTAGGGGAAGGGAGGGAGAGAGTTACATGCCAAGAGAGGGACGTGGGATGTAAGATCAGTCCCAGCTAACTGAAGTATGGATCCAGAAAGGAACAAATGCAGTGCCTACTAGAAGCTTTTTGTGATTTGCACATAGAAAGCCTCAGATTTTGACACCTGACTTGCCAAATCTGAACAGGGTCCCACCATCACAGAGCAGTGTCCTTCCTGACAGCTGCCCACCAGTTCAACTAGACGGTCACCAGCCGCACCTACCTACTAGCTGGTAGTGTTCTCGTCCCTTTGACAGCATTTGGCTTACTGACACGAGCAGCTTCTTGAGATGACCTACATCCTGGTTAAGATTCCCCGCCACATTTAGTCTTTTATCAGTCAATTCCTGGAAGAAGTAAAAAAAAAAAAATCATTAAAAACTCATTTACAATCTAATTACCAAGAAAGCCTAGAATTAGATCCTCCGTACAAAATTACAACTCCTTGTGCAGATGGGAACAATTCTTGTAAGTCAGAGGGTTATGGCCACATTTAAAGAGAACATGTTTCAAAGTCAAGAAACTGTTTCCTGTTCCAGGGAATTACCTGCACGCGCCGAACGCCGGCAAGAGCATCGCTGACCTCCAGCTCCAACCCTCCCTGCCCGGGACTCCACTTACTCACTGCTTCCCGGAATTGTGCTTGTAACCACGGCTGATCCAGCCTCAGAAGTTATTACCCCCCGAGCCTGCAAACCCCACGTGGATGAGAGCCCATGGTTTATAACACAGGCTGCTCAGCGCAGCGACGGTGCGCCCAGCGGGAGGGATGACTTCTGACCCCTGCAGCTGTGACAACAAGGCTGCTGGACCACCAAGGGCTTGGTCTGTAGCAGGGTTTGTGGGATGGTGTCCTCAGCGGTACGTAATACCCAAGCACAAGGCAGCTCCAAGCTGTGAAACCATTTGGAACAGCTGGCTGGAGATCCACACCTTTCCCCTCGCAGAGCGCAGTGCCGATGGTCCTGCCCAGGCCCAGGACGTGCTGCCTGCCAGCCAGCCCACAGGTTCACCCGCTGCTCCGAGCCCCGGGGAAATTCCTGCTTGCCAGTCACACCTGCACTTGGATGAGGGCTTCACAAAGCAGTCTAAGCACCAGTCAACACCAAAGGAAAAAAGAAAGCTACCAAGAGCTAGAAAACCGGCTTCCTGCACTGAAATTAAAATGCTGAACTTGCTTTTCTAAACAAAAGTGCTTTTTTTTTATAAGGAGTTCAACAGTTTATTAATAGGGAAGTGTCACAACTGGAAATGGACTCTTCCCCTCTTGCGTGCCCTCCTCCCCAAAGCCAGTCTTGCTGAGCTAACAGTGATATAATCCCTGTTTTATTACCTTTATTGATTAGCTCCTCCAGAGACATACAAAGAACTCCACACCTAAAACACACATTACTACTCCTTATTCAGCTCGTAATACGGACGTGAAGATAACCTGTAGGAGAGCTTTCCCTTCCAATTTTAACAGCTAAAAATAAGCAACTCTGCCTTGGTGTCAGCAATACAGAAGTACCCAATTCTCAAGCAAGCGCTCAGCATCGGCCAACCCCACTCCAACTGAAAGCGGTTTTACTAACAGAATGAGACTGATGCATAATGCTGTTGCAAATCTCTCCCTAGAGTTTCACGGAAATTAGAGCGAGTTCAGAGAAGGCCACTTTCCCAGCTCCCATTTGGCTGGAAACGCTGCTAGACTTGCTGTAACGCAGAGCGAGCAGTAAATCAAACTCAACCACCTGCACCATTACAGAAACTACTCTGGGCTCCGGCAAGAGAACAAAGTCATATATTACAAAGCTCTTACTTGAGTGCAACTGGTAAATATTTTTCTACTGTAGAAAATCATTGGGAATTTGTATTAGGGTAGCCTTAACCTATTTTACCCTTATTAAAGTAGAAAATCAAGACTGAGACTTCGCTTCGCAATCCTGTACAGATTAATCATAGAATGGTTTGGGTTGGAAGGGACCTTAAAGATCATGTAGTTCAACCCCCCCGTACCATGGGCAGGGACACCTTCCATTAGACCAGACTGCTGAAAGAATAAAGGCAAATGCAATTATCATCCCAGAAAACAGATGAATCACAGCACTGACCAACAGTGCCGGGTATGAAAGCGCATGTGCATTAGCACAGAAACCACCACACGAGCAGAAGCAACGAAGGAGCTTTTCAATTCACTCTCATCTCTGGGAAGAGCTCTTCTCTCCCTTATTTGCTTCCTCTCCCTTCTCTTTTGTGGCTTTACTAATCTCAGGCAGTTTACTCATGAAGTATAGACACATCCCCAACCCTCCTGGGGCCAATCCTGACCAGCTCCCGATGGATCTGGGCTCACTACAGTCATACTGCAGCTTCTGCTAACCCAGGAGCGCACGGTGACTCAGGGGAAAGCACATCTTTGGGACATGGGGATGAAGAGAGGAAGAGGATAGTAGTGGGGAACCCCCTGTGATCACAGACCTGGTAGCTAAGACGGGTGCTGAACTGACAGATTCCCCTCCATCATGCTCTATAGGTGCATCACTTCCCCTTTTCAGTGATGATTTTTACACAGCGATGATTTTTACACTGAGATTTGGGGTAGGGGGGAAAGCACATTCGATTTCATATAAGCCTCAAAGTAAGTTTACTGCCTAAGCAAGCTGCTGAATATAAATTACTTCCTTAAAGCATACTAAAAGGCACCCTTTAGTCATCATCTAGTCCCATAACTGACAAGGAAGCTGATTAGAAAAACTAAATGGTCTATTTTTAAACAGAAAGAAAAGGAGTCTAAAGAAAACACAGAGAATATGTTTGAGGGTTTACACAAGCATCATTTCTCAATTTTGTGGGTTGGTTCCAGTACGCAGAAGGAACAAATACGCTCATTTTCGAGCATGTGTTTTCAGGTCCTTCTTAAAAAAAGAGACACTGTTGCTAGGTGGAAGTGGCTGGAAGAGTTTCTTTTTTAATCTCAGAGCTATTTTAAGCCGGGTTTTTAGGCTTCTGGGGAGACAGCTTTTTTTTTTTTCCCCTAAAAAAAAAAGGCAGCAAAAAAGAGCTTGGGGAAGAAGATAAAGAAAACGTTCTAATTCTAGCCTCTGCCAATGGCTACCTGTCAAGAGAGCTGTTTAGACAATTAATGTATTTTTAACTAATGAAGGCTTAATTACAGGTTTATTAGAACTGTTTTTCCACACTCCTCTTCAGAATAAAACGACGGATATTCTGGAGGAAAGCTGGTTAGGGTTCCACAACGTGCCCACGCTGTTACAGCGGAGCGATGCATGAGCCAGAGGGGTTACGCAAGTTAAGGCTAAAGCAGTTAAAATCAAACCAGCACATTCGGGCCACCACAGGGCACATCTAATGACACCTGGCTCAGGAGGGCTCACCAGTGTCACCAGCCCCAAAATGACTGATGGTATCACCGTTCTGATGTACCACTTAGATAAGCCATGAAGGCATAGCAGAGAGGATGCAGTTTGGCATTGGTTTGAGGAGGGCTCTTCTCCTCCAGCCTGCTGCAGACAGGGACACAGAGCACCCGATTGTCACCATCACCGACCGGCCTCCGGCTGACAACACAGGAGAGGGCTGGACAGAGCTACCATCCCTCCCAGCTCCCAGGGTTGGGACACCCATGGTCTCGCAGGCCCAGCGGCATCTCTTGCTCAGACACAGCGAGCCCACACCACGAGGGCCCATCAGCGTCTGCGACTGATCGCTCTGGGAAAGCCATTTCACTTCGGCTGACAACTACAAAGGCAAAAGCTTTTCTACAGTACTCCTCAGAAGACTCCTTGCTTCCTCTCACAGTTGATGAAGCTGCTTACTTTCACAAGCTAAAAAGGAGTCGATATGAATTATTTGTCCTATCAGCAAGTGCTCCTCTCCCCCTCAAATGACAGCGTTTCCTTCCACTCTACTCACAAGAAGAAAATGGGTAATGAGTTCCATTGACACCACTTAGCTGTGTAAAACGTGCTGGGAAGGCATCTGCTTTAGCCATCCCCTTCCCAACTGCCTTCCAGAAAGCTGTGCTGAAGCTATTTTGAAGCTGGTGTGAAAGCTCTAGTTTCCGGAGATGGAGAAGCCCAGTTACTAAGCCACAACTCAACCACTTGTACACATGGTGTCTTTTTTAGGGCCAACACTCAGGAGTACGAGCTACACAAGCAGTTCAGCAATCATCTGTGCTAGCAGGAACCCACAGGCTCACATGAGTTACCTCCAAGCGTGAAAGCAGGCCACCCCAGACAGAACCCACCCAATTCCAGACCTTGTGAATGCAATGCCATTACTGAAGGATATAAAAACCCACCACTGATCTGGGGAGCCTCCCACCCACAGCACGAGGCAGTGCTCAAGTCTGTTGCTTACAGAAGCTCAAGCTAGCAAGATTTTGCTGCTGGACCACACCAAGGTCGGCACAAATTCCCAGGAGCCAGGACCAGCTGAAGTTGAATTCTGGCACCTACCAGTGGCTAACGACAGGCTCTTGCCCACAGCTACAGAGGCCCAGAGGGGTCAGTGTTCTGGCAAGAGACATTCTCTGCCTTGGTGTTACAGGACGTGCAAAACTGCCCACCACCTTTGGCGTTAGAGATGTCAGCAAGTGCCAACCCAACAGTTAGTGCTTTAAGCTCATTTAGTTATCAGCAGATTTATTTTTAGCTTCCCTTCTTGAAGGGACAAGTCTGGGGATCTTCCCGCTTTTGCCCAAACCAAACCCACTGGAATCTCAGATCTCATGTGCAGAATCTCTCCTCTTCCTCCTTGCAAATCTGAGCCATGGGAAGGAGGTCACGATCCAGATGACAGCACAACTCCCAATGCATCCTTGGGATACAGCTCCAGGACACCACCCTGACAAGCTGTAGGACAGGCAGTTTCATCAAGCCTTAATTTACCATCAGCAGCACAGATCCTGTTCCTGTGCTGGACCTCACTTCCCAAAGTTCATACTCTGCATGAGATTTGCATTGCCCCTGAGCATGGGCTCAAAAGAAACACTCACCGACTCTGTGCAAACGTCGCTGTTTTCAATAACATTGGCATCACCAACAACTTTTCCAATTTCTCTCTCAAGAGATGCCAAAGACTCCTGGGCCTGTAGGGGAGAAAAGCAACAAAACAAAACCCACACAAACAGGGGAGGCACAACAATTAGCAAAGGCTGAGAAGCAAACCCCCATCCCTGCAAGAGCACTAGAGACAGAGATAAAATACTGTTCAGAAGGAAATCTGTTTTATGCCAGATTTGCTCAGGGGACCACCACATTTGCCAAGATTGACATGTCTCCTTACAATCAGCATGTTGCATGTCAGCCTGCCTGCATTTGAGAGCAATTCTACAGGGAAGCTTTAATAGTCTCATGTCAAGTTATTAGGCAAAAACTGTGCAGGAAAAAATTTTGTGCAAGAGTAGCAGTGCTGACAGCTCTCCAAAAGCCTAATCATAGATCTGCATTTATACAGAATATACCATGAACCATGGACATCAGCACAGCTCACTTGATATGTCAACATCCAACAGAACTGTCCTGAGCAACTTGTTTTAAACACCTTACAGCAGGTCTCCTTTACCTTCTCACCTCCTGGCAGTGCTTTTGCGATCATCTGTCTCTGTTCCAGGACAAGACTTGCCCCACCAACAACTCCCCCCTCTCCAGCCCTGCAAGAATTCAGCCCAATTTCCTTACTATGCATCTACTGCAGAAGGAACAAGGTGTTATATACACAGTCTGGAGCCAGAACTCAGCCACTCTGCAGGCTATTCTTGTCTCCATTTATCAATTCTCCCGTGAGAGGTTTGTTTCTGGGGTGACAGACAGCACTGAGACCTCTCAGGCTTAAAGATTTCCCACTCTAATCTATCTTGCAAGAGCGGCCATTGAGGAAGAGCAGAGGTAACCCACCTGCTTGTCTCATCAAGCTTGCGCAGAGCTAACTTTAAAGATTTGCAGTCTCCTGGGTTATAGCCGATTTGTAACCACGTGCAAATGGGCAGATGGCTTGTAAACCACTTGTAACCACTGTCATTTGAGACTGGATTTAAAAGCTTCAGGCTGTGGTGTGGGTGCAGGGCTGTGGAATGGGCTTTTCATTAGGCTGGGTTTCTCTAAATAATTATTTGTCAGCCCCAAATAACCACTTGTTCCCACTGGCATAGAATTATCATGAAGAAGAGACTCTTCAAAGATTAAACAGAGCTGTTAGTTGCCTTTTTATCATTTCAGACATGCAGGTATCTTGCATGAGCTCTTACACCCACAGTCCCAGTCACTTGGAGAACCAGTGAGGGGAGCGAGACACCCCAGCAGGCAGGCAGCCTCCTCGAACTGCTCAAGTCACCAGGTTTTCCAGCACTGCAAAACTACAGATCTTGAGGGTTTTGATAATACCTAAATCTGCAACTGTTAAGGGTCTCTGCTTACCTTGGGCAAGTCACCAGCTACCTTCTGCCTCTCATTTTGATCAACTTTGAGTTTTGATAGTGTTTCATTTAGCTGCGTTTTCAGCTGCAAAATAGTAACAAAGAAAATCAGTTTTCCTCACACACACAGAGATTTCATTTGTCTGTCCCACGGATTAACCCGGTGCACACTGACTGCAAAGGGAGTGAGATTACTAACAATTATTGCGCACACTGGATTAGTCAACACATATGATGAGGTTTACAAGGACAGTCAAGGAAGAGAGACTTCATCTGTAAAGATAAATGTAAAGAATGGAAACTACAGAAGAAAAGACATCAGCTTCATTACAAGTGTTTTCAACTTCTAAACTATACTGCCAGCAGGAGTATTAGCAATACTGACAGTACATAAGTCTCTCCAGCACTCTTATCACAAAAGTCAGCCCAGACTTCAACTTAATTCACAGCAAATATGTAAAAATGTAGATTGTCATCTTCCTAATTCAGGCTAAACAGTCACTTTACTGCTGAATAAACTAAAAAGCTCTACTTGTCATCTTAATAAAGCACCACTTATTACAACTATGTTGACTCAACCAGTCTGTTAATGTCACATTAAGGCATGAATCACTGACAGGGGTGTATTAAGTTGTCGATTGTGTTTAGATTCAATCCTAAAAAGTGAAACTATTTCAGTCAAGAGGGATGAATACTTTGTACTGGCTGCCCTTAAACTACAGCCTTCCAGAGGATATAAACATTTTTTAAAGAATATTTCGATTGCTCTTCAACACAGCATACAGAACCAGACACAGCACTTAAGGCTTGAGCCTCAAATAGGAGTGCTAACAAGAAGCTCGAGTGCCAATTTTGTTGGATTTGTGCCTCTGAAGTGCACTGTGCTAATGTTCACTATTCCTGCTGTCAATCTTCTTGGGAGCCAGCAGGGGATTAAAGAAGTGAACAATAGGCTACTCAGAGCCCTGAATTCTCACTGATTCCAAACCTACACATTATATTTGTCTCACCCTTGGAAGATTCCCCCCCTTTGGAGCACCTGGACTGGCGGATGCTGGTTTTCTACATTTTGGGGAAGCACTGTTAAGCTCCTCTGCCGTTTCAGCTTCTCTCCTTGCTCGCCTTATAAATCAGTGGGAAACGTATTTTGAAATCCCACCATTTCTATTCCTCAGCCTCCTTCCTACTGCAAAAACCCCTCATACACACTGGACAGCATTCCTGAGCCATTTGCATGAAGGCAGCTGTTTACCACCTCCTCACGCTCCTACCAGCAAAGCATCATCAGACTGCAGAGTCAAGCTGCCCTAGCAGGGAGCTCAGCTTTTTAAGCTTTTGTTGTTACAGACATAATAGATTGTTGCCTCTTATATTCAAGAGGTTGGCGTTTACTGATTAACTCTAAGATATGCATTCAATTCCCATTTCCCTTGCTTTCAAAACGAGAGGCTTTGATTGCTGAGGCAGGATGCTAAGCAATGCTGTACTAGACTTGCCAAGCATACTATTAACTTAAGCAGATTGTTATTGTGGTGAGTTTTTTTAAAATCAACTATTTTAACCCAGTTACATTAGCGGCAGTATCCTGGTGAGATCAGCAGCTCAGCCTGTCGTGAGAGGTTGTTCCATCAACTACTCTAAAACCCCACAAAGACGTGGTGACAGAGACAACCTTCCTCGATTCTGGCTCAAAAGCAAGAAAGTTCAACACAAGCAGAGGAAGGATCTGACTGCTCCTGCAGCCTTAAAAAACGTGTCATTTAAACAAGTGAGAAGTGAAAGGGCTCAAACTGGAAAACCATGCATCTTTGGATCTGTATGTCTGGTTTCGGTTAATCCAACTCCTTCTTGAGAAAACCTGGTACAGGAGCTTGGCTGGAGAGCATTTCTAGACAAACACAGTGCATGCACCAAAGCCAGCACAGCTGTTCAGCCACATCAGGATGCCAGCTGCTGAGGCTGGATACTCTGAATTAATCTAACATTGGTTTTGGCCAATTTCTGTACATACAGAGGAGGATGGAAAAGGTTCTGCACAGTCAGAGCATGGATACCACAGCTGCACCCTCAAAAGCTTTGGAAAAAAACCACCAGAGAATAATCCTCAGGTTAAACCGATAAGAGCACAATTTCTGTTGCTTCAAGGACATTATATTTGCTGTTGCGTACATCTACACTGTAAAACATTGATTCTCAAGGAGTTTCAGGAATGAAAGTCTTATAGACTTTGGAAAAAGTCTTAAGAACCAGACATGCTATTGTTAGGAGCAGAGAAAGAGACAAATTGTAAAAGTCAAGACTACATAAATGATTGCAATGGACAAAAATATCAAGCTGAAGAGGTTAGCAGAACAGACAGGATTTGAAATAAGTCTCCGCTTCGTAAGTATGCTGGGAGCCTAGTTTGTGCCCAGCAGAGAACAAGCTTCTTACCAAATTTAACTCTTCATTCTGTCTTACTGCTTCAGAATATGAATCATCAAGTTTTTTCTGCAATTCAGTCAACAGATCTTTGAGCTGAAATGAAGTTTAGAGTTTTAGGATTTGTCTCCTTAGGATGCCCACTTTTCTTCTGCTCAGTTATTAGTGTGTCGCTCTACCCTAAGGTCACAAGCATATAAACTCCTCAGCCACAGGGGCTAAGCATTAGATTAGTTCGCCAGCCAACTGGTAACCAAAAGAAAAAGAACAGTTTGGTCAATGATGTTTACCTCTCTGACTTCTGAAACATAAGTAGATCGTTCTATTTCTGCCTTTTCTAGTTCACTTTCCAAATGTTCTCTCTCTTTTTTAAGCTAGAAAGAGAAAAACAGAGTTAAAACAGACGGTTTTAATGCTTTCTTGCAGTATCATTTTCTCAATTTATAATTAGCTATAAATTTCTGTCAAATATTTCATGACATTTAGAGAGCATTTCAAATCCAGTGATTGCACAGCACAGATTTAAACTGTCACACTTAAAAGATAAAAAAAGAAAAAGCATCAAGCCCAAGATCATCAACAAGCAGTAAACTGCTCAGTCTCACAAGAAGGAGCCCAGTGAGTGAGCACAGAAGTAAAAAAAAAGGACAATTCCCAGTACCCAGCTTCTCTGCTTCTCAAAAACACTGGCCAAAAGATTCAGTTTAAACTGCAGCACAGGCTGCATTACTTGCAGGAGAGAAGTCCTAGGAAGTTCAGACTTACAGCGTAAGTTTAAATCACGTTTAAGTAACAGAAAGCTTCAAAGACAAAAAAAAACCCCAACACCTGCACGTACAGTTTCAACTTCTTTGATTTCTTCCTTTAACCTCTCTACCTCGTGCTCCAAAGAAACGACTGAAGAACGCATCTGTGGTTTTCAAGAAAGAGAAATGTATCATTTAGTTGGGGTGGTTTAAGACAAACTCTCCATATACAGACAAGCTTGCTTCTACGATTTAAACATATTAAGGATGAAATCACAGCGATCAAATAAAATAAGATGCTCGCTCAAATAATTCAATATACTGAGTTTCCATTAGAACACCTCTCCTACTTCTCCCAACGTAAGAAGTTCTTTAACATCTAGAGCTTAGATGCCCAAAAGATTTGGAATATAAAGACTAAGCCAGCTGCCTGTTGGCGATGGTAAAAGAAATACCTTTCCTAGACAGGGAAGACCGTCTCCATCCATGTACGATACGTAACCAAACCCAGCATATTTAGCCTTATTAGAGGCTGCGTAAGTGCAGCAGATGGTAGCACATCTATAGTTCAAGATCTGACAGCCTTTTATAAGCTCCTCAAACAAGATGTTTATAAGTCATCTATCTGTTTGCTCCAGGCTCATGCTCTGGCACTCAAATTTACTAAGCAGAACCACTTTAGAAATAATTTCTTTCAAAAAAGCACTTTGACCTACTTTAATTCTAGATTAGGAAAGAAACATAAAAGGCTTTTTTCTTACCACTTTTGCTCGCAACAGAGCCTTCCTAAAAAGGAAAGCTTTACAGACAGTTTCAAGTGTAATTAGTTGACCATAATGGATTAAGCAGTATTTTAACATCTTCCAAAAAATTGTTGTGATTATATGATGCTTAAATTTTAGCATAAAGAGTCTGTATCTGCTCACAAATGGACTTTGAAAAAAAAAAAAAAAAAAGAGAGGTGCTTAACAGAAATATGGTCCGAGTTGCTAGGATCAGAAAAATATATATTCCTGGGCACATTAATGGGACACATATACATTCCTAAATCTTTGGCTTCTTATCCCATCAGCATTAATACTACTATTACTACGTGCTATTCGGCTGCCTCCTGCACCACCTGTGAAAGACTGTGACACAGGCTTGTCATAATGGTCAAAGACCTTATACCTGTGCTGTTCATTTGTTCTTGCTTCTCTAAAGATGGCAACAGGAATAGTTGATGTCTTTAGACTTATGCGACTATTCCTCCACTTTTTAGTTTAAATGGAAATACGTTCTTCGAAAAAATAAGAATTACTCTTAGCGTGAAACTAAGTGTCAGAGCACCAAAAATACTATTGTTATAAGAAGGGATTATTCCTATTATACTGGTTGCAGACTTCACCTTCCTCGTGCACTGGTCACGCACAGATCAAACCAGGCAGCCAGGGCTGTTCCACACCTGCCTTCACAGCGCTCAAACACACTCTGTGACTTCAGGCAGAAACTGCCTGGCTGCCGCAAAAAGCAGATCTTCAGAAATACCTGTTTAAGTTCCTTCTGTGATTCTTCAACTTTTATCTTCCATTTGCTTTCTTCCTCTTCCACACTCCTCTGTAGCCTTTGTAAAATCCCCTCCTAAGAAGAGAGTAGGGTTTGAAAGCATACAGCAGAAGAAAGGCAGCTTGCAACATCACAAGGCACAGGCAACCAGACATCCTGCTTACCGTCTCCGCCAGAACCGATTTGTATTTCTCACACTCCAGTTGCAGCAGTACGTGCATTTCCTCGGCCTCCTTCAACTTCTGCTCCATAGCCTGGCAAAGGAGAAAAGGGACCAGATGAGTCACGTCGCAGCTGGCGGATTTGAGTTCTATTATTTATCTTAGCTCAACAGGCACGATGGTACCATTCACACTGGCAGGTCTGTCTTTCCAACCCAAAGACATCAACGGCAAGTGCAATGTTCACCTACAGCTCTCAATACTCAATTGCAACCTTTATATGTGTTACTGCACTAACTCTGAGTTACCCGAAAACAAACGAATGACTTGCAAAAGAGAATTGAGATTTTGAGTTTCAACACACAATTCCACGAGGCCCTTTCCAAAGATGCAAATACACTTTTGATTTACAAGATGCAAACATCCATAAACCAGTTTTCTTGTCACCTGTTCACCGATTTGAACTTCACAATCCAGAGCACAATTTGCAAGATTTATACCAGAAAATGTCACGTGCCATACACAAGGAAGCTATCCACCATTTGTGCCTACCTTGACATCTTCAGATCCTGAAGCCTCTCTCAAGTATTCTTTAGCCATCTTTTCAAACCCACATATCCACTCACTGTGGCTCTGTTGGGAAACGCATTCGGTTAAAGCTGAGAATAACCTGAATAAATCTATCTTCAGGACATTTGCCTCCCAACTGCAGGCTTACAGAGTCGTGTTTCAGTCCCCTAACTCCCCGGAGCTAACGCAAAGCCTGACAGCAGTTGTTGAGCTAGTACTGCAGGCAGCCGAGCTGACAGTCGGCGGGCAGCAATCCAGGAGCGTGAGGTTGTGAGACACACACAGTTCACAGGGGCTTGGAAGTGCTGAAATACAACTGGGTGACAGAGGTCTCCCCACAAGCGTCAGGGCTCTACAAAAAGTATTTCAAGACTTAAGGGAATCTTTGTCAAAATCCCTGAGCAGTTAAAACAGACGCTTGCTATGTAATTCTATGGACCTCACTAAGAAGACTGTTTTATAACCTTATAGAAAGTCTTTTTTAAGACTATTTCTAGTTCATCAGAAGACTGACTTTAGCACATTAGAGAATAATTTTAAATATGGATATTCAAAACCTCTAGACATTACAAATGAAACAAAGATGCCATTTTTCCAGCCTCACTTCCCATCATTCACACAATACAAACCATATGAACCCAATGCACTTCCCTCGCGAACAACTGAAAGCCACCAAGAATATAAAAGTGGAAATTGGTGGTTTTCAATGGAACTTTGGGAACGAAACAAACCCTCCTGAACTGTATTAACTGGCACTGAGGCAGCACAGTCCCTTCAGAAAGGGGGGCCAGCCCTTATCTGCATAACTGCCAGGGAAGATATGGATCCCCATCACGCCAGACAGTGAGCAAACACGCAGACAACCTTAAAATTTATTATCTTGGTTAGACACAAGATAACACAGGCAGATGAATCAGATGCTGGGATGTTTAAAAAAAAAAAAAAAGATAGTAACTTGTTCCTTGTTTTAACACTTTTCTTGAAGTAACAGTCTGAAGCTTTGCCTCTCTGCTGTTGGCAAGGACAGGTATTACCAGCAGAAGACACTCATGTCCCACTGCAAAAGCCTTGGGGCAGAAGGGACTGTGGGGAACTGCTGCAGACTGCCCAGCACAGCAGGACTAGAGCTCCCCAGCCCCCAGCAGTAGGGTAGGAAAAGTCCCTTCTCTTACCACGTTAGAAGGAAGAGAGACTTTAGGGAACAGCTTCTGGAGTAGCTCACGCGTCTCCACCTCCGCAGCTTCCAAATGCTGCTGCTTCTCCTAAACCAAGAGAAGGGCTCATGTGAAACTGGGCAACATGCTCCACAGACCTGGCAAATAGCCTCTTCTATGCCTAGAGTAACTTATTTAACCCAGAAAGTCATTTTGTTTAAGTGAGAAAGGCACTATAGTCTCTAAAATTGCCAGTAAATTGCTTCAAAAATTGACACTGAATTGCTTCAGAATTTGGCCTTCACATTTGTTCGTGCTTAAGCTTTTGTTTTCTTCCTCCAATCTAGCCTGTTTGTACAGAAATTACACCATCATTCGCTTGATCACAACACAAACTACACTGTGCTGAGTAACTGCATCCACAGATCACACCAACCCTGCCACTGAAGTTGAGCGATCCCAAAACCAAGAAGTTTGGTCAATCAACAGTTTTTTAAAAATCTGTACTTATTTTAAACAGTTTTAGGTGGGAAAAACATCACCATAAGTTAACATCACCACATCAAAAACAGAGAATTAAAGTCAAAAGGAAACTTTGTGTTAATGCACATTTGAACCAGGCCAAGAAAGCAAGACTGTATCTTCTAAATATTACTGTTAAGTACTCAAGAGGGAGACCCTTACATCCTCCTTCCCCAAGCTTGGATGCAATGGGAAATAATTATTAGAGCTGTGTGACAATCTCGAGGTTTTCTTTGTCATTGCTCTGCAAATATACATACACAGAGCCAAAGGCACCACAGATCTATCGTTCCATTTATTTAACGTTAAAAGCAAACCAGCCACAGGCAATTTGCTTGCTGTGCTTGTGGCAGATTGGTTTAATTTAGCCATAGGACGCTCAGGCTCCCGTGTAAGTTTAAATGCGGAAAGCCTGAAACCCTGCGCAGAAGGCAGCTTTCAGCAAAAATCCTTTGCTAGTGTTTGGGTTTGTTTTTTCTCTTTGACATCAGTGTTACTGCGCCTTGCTGCTCTGAGTTCCTCTGCTGCAAGAGATCGGTGGCATTAGTGGGTTGAGATTCAGTGACAGAAACGGACAGGAGACATTAGGTTGTGAAGCTGCGCTAAGTGTGTTAGTTTTCAGCAATTTAGGAACCACCGAGAAGTGGCAAATGGCTGTTTGATGAAGTCTTCCGACTGCAAGAGAAAGCAAGCAAGCGTTAGCACACAGCAAAAGCAGGTACACGACTTCTCTGAACGCGGGGCCGAGCGGAGACATCTCCAAAACACAGACGCACAATCCCAAACCGGAGCTCCTCTGCTTCTAGCTACCTGACTTGTGGCTTTATTTTGATGCTTTTTTTAATAAAATCTGCATGGTGACAATTAACACCAGATCAGGCTCATAGCAAACCCAAGCTCCTTTCAGAGCAATTCACACCCTGTATCATTTTGAACATTACCTCTGACGGGACCTGTCGAGCTTCATATGCTTTCAAGGACAGTATTCACAGCTGTGGTGACACCGTTTTGCTGAGAAGTTCCCAGGTTTTTAAATAATAATCTAGTTCTAGTTCTTCACGGGTCCAATAAATTTATTCAAGCACAGTGAAAGCCCAGTAGATGAAAGCAGGTTGCTCACCAGCACAGTTTTTATTCTAGAGCTCCCCACAAAGAAAAAACGATTCACAACAGCTCTAACAATTATGCAAACAGAAATCAAAAATCAGCATGCCCACAAACTAAGGATAAAAAAAAAAAGAAACCTAAAGACAACAGGAAGAAGCAGAGGTGAGAGTATATGAATGATCACTCAGAACAGACTATTTAAATTGCAGTAAAAGTTAAATGCCTCCATTTCATTTAAAAAACCAGCTGCAGATCTGCTTCTAGCTTAACGCATCGTTTCTAGCAGTTAACATTACAACCTTGGCAGTCTTGTTCACTTTGTCCTGCAGCAATTTTTCAGTTGATGCCAATGCTTCCATTGCTTTCCAGTTTTTCTCCCGAAGGTCCTAATCATTTTTAGAAAGAATGATTTCAGTTCAGCCAATATTCAAACTGTTTCCGCTTTTACTTCAGAGATATATTTTGCATTACATTCCACCATTTGCATTTAAATGCTGGTTACTGCAAGATCATTTTGCTGGGTAAGATGACATACACTAGCAAAAACAAGTGTGATGTTCAAAGAGTTTGAATGAAAAGGGGAAAAAAAATGCCAATTTCTGCCCAACCTGCCCCCCTGTCCAAAACTGATCCAAGTGTTACTGCAGAGCGTATCGCTACAGCGATCCCACACTTTGACTGCACTTGTAAGAAGAAAGAGGGAAGTTTTCAAAAGTAGTGAGGAACACAGACACCAAACCACAGATTACACAACAGAGTGTTAGGCATGTCGCGGTGCAGAACCCAGCATGGACCCCAGTATACATGGAGGTGTACACATTGATGCTCCTGATCTTGCAACCAGATCTAGCTGCGTAGCTCCTTGGGCCTCAGCACAAACCTACTACGCCAGGGCTGATTTTATAAACACAAAGCTCAGAGCCTTGGTTTGCAGCATTTACCCAGGCAGCTCTCTCCACTGGACCCAAAGAAAACTGGTTTGCTGCTCACCAGCCCTCCTGGGAGGTTCTGGGATCTCACCAGTGGGGAGCACGCCCCAGATCCGCATGGAAACACCACCGCGCCGTGCTGCGCTCCTGCATCTTTCTTGGCGAGGTCATCAAACGTGTACTCCACAAGATGTCAACGTGCAAGCTCAGTTAGGAGGCTCAGAGCTCTTATAAAAAGAGCCTTGCAGCTCTTATCTAGGAAGGATGGTGGGCCTTGCAGGGAGATTACAGTGCTTGGGATTTAGATTTTTTTTTTTCCCCGACCCTCAAAGCAACCTTTCTGAAAGGTTGTATTTTTAATTCACCACACAAAGTGGCATCCAAATCCTAGCATGTACCTATGTTATTTTTACTTTACCACTTTCACTTGCCTGCTATCCTAAGGGTTGTTTCACAGGACATAAGAACAAGATTGGATAAAATTGTGATGTGGAAAGCTGGGATCTACAGGCACGGTCTGCCTTCAGCAGTAGCCAGATTTCTGCCTGCACCACAAAAGGGTACTTAGACCTTGCAATTCCCCAGGAAACAGGCATGCGTATGCTCTACCATTCCAGCTCATCTGTCTCCTGCGACTACTCAGCCACTTTCCCTCTACTTTATTTCAGCTCTTAAGCAACACTATTTGCTCAAAAGCTCACATCCTCAGTATTTTCCTGGTGCATCTTCCTTACACTGTCCCACTTTTAAGCAATAAAGCTTATTGCACAGTATTCACTGGACTTTATAGGCTATCAAGGAGAGATAGGTGAGCTAAAAACCCTGTATTTTAACAGCTTTCTTCCATACAACTTAGAAGATGTCATTCTCTTGCCCTGCACAGGTGATGTATAACAAGGAGGTAACTTCACAGCTCTGTGATGGAAGATACAATCTTTACTTCCACCAAACAACCCATACTGCAGCATCAGCAGCTGCTGTGAAGGAAGGCTCACTGTCCCTCACCTCCTCAGAAGATCAGGATTAGTTGCTCTTAGGAAGAGCCAGATCCGAGAGCCCTGAAGGTAATGCCTCCTCCCATGTCCACACACAGGGACCGTAACTCAGTCAGAGCACAGCACCTTTCATCCTCCCATCCTCCCTCCCCAAACTCCTCCTTCCTCCCCTGGCAAAGGACGTGTTTCTGAACAGGGCTAACAAAGCTTGAATCCAAGTCTGAGAACTTGCTACAGGATGTGTCCCCCACCAGCAAGTCTCCTCCCTCTCATCAAATCAGCAAGTTGTCCAAGAGCTCACAAAACCTGGAGCAGTAAAATGAGGTATGTTTAGTCACTCCCAAGAAGAGAGGAGTGTCCAGGGGACACAATACAGCAGACAACTGTCAGAAACATGTTCTCAGCAGAATGCCTTAGGCATTGACGAGTGCAGTGCACACAGGTTTGGCTGTTCTTTGGGGTTTAGGTTGTTGGGGTTTTTTGGGGCGTTGGGGAAGAATTTCCTTACGTTGTTCTTTTTCCTCTGTTGCTCAAAAGCATTTCTCTGAGAGGCGAGCTCATTTTGGAGACTGGCGATTTCCTTCTCTTTCCCTGCAACCCTGAATTAGCAAAAAGAACCATAAACAAGTCAGGAGACATTTAAAAAGTTTCAATTGAAGCACTGACACCCCTTCACATACACTAACGTGCCTTCCCTTCCAGCAACACACTCTTTGAAAAGCTGCTCTCACTGACTTGGCAGCACCGCTTGCTTCCTACTGCTCTGTGAACTGCGGGCTGCCAGAGCAAAGCCCGTTGTAAAGCTGTTGTTTGCCTACAACAGGCATCTGCACACATTTATCAAGGCCACGGAAAGGCAACGCATTAGATGAGGATAAGTCAGCCAGCCCACACTAGTACAATGCCACGGAACAGGCACTGCCTGCTGGATAAAAGCATTCTTTTTCAAGCACCTAGTCCACAATTTATAAGTCATTTAACTTAAAAGAAAAATAAATCAGGCAGCCAAAAATGCATGACAGTGGTAATTTATGTAGCACAATATAAGCCGGTATGGCATTAGCTTCCACATAGTTCTTTAGTGCGCTTCAGCTTTATGTTTCAACACATTTTTACCCCTGAGATTCTCCCTCGGAAGAGATTTCCACCAGATGATTTTATAATATGAACAACCCTCTACTAAGATGAAGTTCCAAGAAAAAAGCCTGTCACTTTTGCTTGAAACACCAACATTTAACTCTTCAGACATACAGCTGAGCTGGCATGCATTTAAAATTAAATCAATCATGACTTGCTTACATTGTGGGCACAACATATTGCAAGCACTGTCTGCAGAAGACTGCAGCTGAGAATTATTAGCGTGATCAGAACCTCTATGTTCAAGTTTTATTAGATAGTAAAGATCTGGTTTTACTGGCCACTTCTCACACATCAATATTGTACATTTGGCATTTATTTCATCTTTTAAATTTCCTGAGCGATAAGTGAAATGAAGCGCTTATTTATCACATGCAACTTCTGGCAGTACTCACACTTGCAGAAGCTCCTCGCTTTGGACAGCCAGAGATGCCTACAAACAGATCAGAAACTCATTAGGAGCAGATCAGCACCAAAGACTGGTGCAGAGGGCGTGATCTGCCTTGTTAACAGGCACTGCTGCAACACTAAGCAGCTGCACTCTTGGCCTCCAAGGGAGTCTTGTCCAGCCTCCTTCAGCCAGAAGCCAGGCTGTGATACAGTGTGTAAAGACAGGGGTGGAAAGCTAGATGAGAACACAGCAGGCGTAAGGAAGAGCACAAGGCTGCAAACTCACACGATAAAGGGAAGCAGAAAGAGATATGCAACCACCAGAAAAGCTGGCTTTGTGCAATCCGACCCCAAAGCTGCCCCTGGATTTCAATGGTCAATACAACTACCAGTTTTCCATGCCACCCATTCAAGCTACCACCACCCCCTTCCACTTCACTCAGTAATTGGAAGCTGTACCTGTTTGCAATTCTCCTGCTTTAGTTCTTGAAGTTGAACTTTAAAAGATTCGTTTTCCTTTTGCACATCCTGTTGAAAGAGGAGGCAATATATACACATGTATACATACAGATATACACTCACAAAACATACACACTCCTTACAACACAAGACACTTCTATCAAAACTTTACCTGCAGCTGTTGTACTTGGCTTGCAATTTCTCTCTCTTTTTCTTCCACCACAGCTTTCAACTTCTTCATTTGTTCTTCTTCCCCTTTCAACCTGCAGAGATGGTTTAGAAAGAAAGAAAAAAAGGGTAAGAATTTATGCTAAAAAGGGATGGACGCTCTAGCTGGGACAGTTTTCAGCAGCAGAAGATAAATGTCTTTTGTATGCTATATATAACAATCAGCCAAAAGGAGAGCACATGCACACACTGAGAAGAAACCATTACACTATGGCTCCAAACCAAGAAAGCTAACAAAAATACGTGCCAGCTACAACAACATGTATTGCAAACACTTACCTGCTAAGAACTGGCCTGAAGCAAGCTATTCATTTCATACATCAATCAGCAAACACATTTAGTCATAGCTGATCCCAACAGCGTTCAGAGCCAAAGTGGGAGAGAAGCAATTGATCACCTGAGCAAATCCTGCAAGCCAGCTGGGTGTGAAGGTGCCAGGGACAGTCTCCTAAAGGTGAGGCTGCCTTAGGTACCATGTTCTGGCTATACAGGAGCTCTGCTGGGAGGGCAGCACATTACAAGAGCTGGTTTGAAGACAGAGCCCTTTTTGGCACAGTTTCATACAACCTTCTTCTGACTTAGAGCAGCCAGACAAAGCAGAGTCAAAACAGAGGAAAGTCTGGCAGCATTTCTCCATAAAACAGGAGCTGGAGAATTGGCTATTGCATCTCAGACTGAAAATGGCAAACTGTATCTGTTCATTGCTTTTACCGACTCAGCCACAGGCACTTAAAATCCACACTCTTTTAAACATGCTAAACAGAAGGAGAAATTATCACTAGACACAAGAAGTAGCAGCAATTTCACTAGTTAGTAGAGCCCTGGGCGATCATTCACTTTCACAAAGTGTATGAGCACTACTACTTAGGCACGCCAGGCAGGGACGCCAGACGCTTGCTATTATACACAGCAGCAGACGCGCTGGCTGGTGTACGTCCATCAGCACTAACAGCTTATTTTAGCAAAGCCCATAAAATTCTTGAAACCAATTCATACATTCCAATTTAAGATAAGCGCCAGCACTGAATGCATATTATCAGCAGGCGCTTGAGAAACTGCTACTAAGCATACTCACAGGCTCTCCAGCTCCTGGACTTGGGATGCAGCAGGTAACTGAAAAACAAAATAATTCCCAACTTCATTTTGATGGCACAGTAAAGTTTTCAACTTAACAGCAACTCTTTGCACGAGCAGGGGCACCGCACGGCTTGCAAGATACTCGCCAAAAAAATACCAGGAATTTTGCATCAGACATTGCTCCAAGAATATCTAAATACAATGGATTTCAGGAGCGCAGCTTACACCAAGCATCCCAAACTTCACACCAGCCAATTTCTCTCCATTACACCTTTCCCCTGGGATAAATGCCTGTCTAGACATCCACCCAAAACAAAAGCACAACTCAGTTTCTCCCCTTTATCATTGATAAAAATCGCAACCGAGCTGGAATACCACGTCACTGGAAAAACCTCTTCCATTAAGTAACAACTGGCTTCAAGGATGTCCAGTTGCCTGTTCTCAAGTCCAGTGCAGGAACTAGAAAGCCAAAATATTCCACCCAGTTGCAACTTCTGCAACAGATAAAGGCAGGAAGAAATCACAGCAAAGTCTGACCACTTCAAGAGGAGCTGCTACGTTCAGTTACAGCAAGAGTTCCTCCATGACCATAGCCCTGGAGAGATGCTACTTAAGTCTGGCAAGGAGCTACCTACGACACAGCCATGATTCTGTCTATGAGCTTCAAAGTTTTCAGACCACCAAAGCTATTCATCACGCACAGTACCATTCAGGTTAAAGAAAAGCTCTCAGACCTTGTCATCTATGTAAAACCTGTTTTGGATGAACACAGTTGAACTAGTGGGCTCTGCACTGTAGACTACCAGTTTAGCCAAGCAGGATTTAAAATAGCTCTGTAGGTTGAAGCCAATGCAAACCCTTTGCGAGAGGTAGAGGACAAAACCAACATCTTCCAGTTCAGTGGAGTAGCACTCCCAAACCACATCCACTGTGGAGGCCGTACCTGCTGGAGCTGTTGCAGGTTCTGCTGTTCTAACTCCTGAACTTTACTGGTTAATTGTGCAATAGTATCCTTCTGACCCTTTGGACAAAAAAAACCCAAAAAAAACAAAAAAACAACAAGTTTAGAACTGTTAACATAACTTTTCCACAGCCAGAAATACTGCAACAGAACTTATTTCCCTTTAGAATACCAAGGAAGCCTACCTGCAGCCATTCTCCTTTCTTAACAATCTCTTTCTCCTTCTCTTCCAATAAGGCCTCCATGGTTTTCACCTGCTTCTCCTTTCCTTTCAACCTGTACAATTAAACACACACAGACACACAGCATAAACCCTTGCTCTTTTATCCATCTGGAAAAGAGACATCCTGTGCTTTGCAGCACATAACAAAAGCAGCATATGCGATCAATGGCACAAACACAATTCAGCCACTAAAAACCAACGTATGAACACTTCCACTTCAGTCTGGATTAGCAGGAGAAGCCCTTGATCAATGGTACTTCTCGTTAAGTGAAAGCAGACAAATTCTGCACTGACATATATTGCAGGAATTACACACACATGTGCTCTCCTCATCTAAAAATACTTTCTTCCCCCTTCCCATTGGGAACATAAGGGACTGATGACCATGGTGGCTAAATTCTCACTTACCCACCCAGCTATGGCACAGATATTTCCAAAGTTTGCCATAGTGACTTGCCTATATCTTTCCATCCTGTCTTGAATTTAATCCCTTGTAGTTTAATTGGGGCTCATGAAGCCATGCAGCACTTCAACTTGTTTGCTGCCTCAGACGGGACCAAGTATTTCTAATAAGGACACACGTCTGCTAAGGTCAGGGCTAACAGCCTGGATCATTTCAGTGAAGTGCAAACACAAGGCAAGACCATTTTAAGTTAAAATAGACTGGAGCAGGGAAGCAAGGGGTGCACAGGGCAGATCAGACATGTTAACAACTGTACTTACAGAGTCTGAAGTTCTTTGACTTGTGATGTAATCGACACCTAAAGAAAATAATCAGTACTTCAGTTCAATGCACATGGGAAAAAGACACATAAATGCTATAAACTGCTCTAGGGAGAAACAGGGGAAACTCATTAGACATTATTAAGACAAGCACTATTTGTTACAGTGATGTAAGCACAACCACACTTTTTTTTTGGTGGGAAAATAAATTATGAGAAGGCAAGTGTCTCCACTATTTACTTTCTCCACATATTTTAAATGTGACTTCCAGAGCAGAAAAGAAAATCGTGCAAATGGGAACACAAGCAGGCCCACTGGAGCACCCTTCCACCACGAGAGACAGAGGAAGAAGCAGACACTGATGATGACAACCATCTCACTAGCAACTGCAGCTCAAATCAGAGATCATCCCTGGTCAGTTCGACTTTTGCACAAGCAAGTGCTTTTTAGACGCTCTCTCCAATGTCAGCACTCCCTTAAATTCCAATTCTAAGGCTGAACATGGATTGAAGAAATGAGATTTAGTAGGAATACTTCCTTTGAATTTTGCATAAAAGCCTGACAGTGGCTGTGCAGATACTGGCTGTCCAGACAGCTTAGTTTAGTCCTCTACCACAACATGGCAGGAGTTTCAGACATTCCCAAAAAACTATTCTGCTTGCAGGAGACCAAAAGGTGCAAAATATACCACCTTTGGAGCAAGAATCCCTCACATGTAGCTCTCCAGAGACAGCAACTCTAAACTGCATTTTGTTCTGGGCTCTGTGTCAGTTCCAGGGAAGGAAACACACACAAGCAATTCCTCCAGTTCCTGGGAATTTGCTTTGGAGGAAAAGCCCAAGACGGAAACACAATCTCTGAAGCTTTGCCTAAAAAGGACAAAACTTTAACACTAGGGAAAGAAGAAAAGGGGGTGACATGTTGGAATGTAGCTAGAAAGACTGAAAAACAAACAAACAAAAAAAACACCACACAAAAAAAAAAGAGCATAGACCAAAAAAAACAACCCACACACCCCACACAAACAAGCAAGCAAACTTCCTGACAGCACGATGGATTAAGCTGCCTGCAGAATGGGCTCCCTAAGGAAACGTGGGTTCCCGCTGTTTTGGATGCTAGGCAGCAAACATGCCAAAAAAGCCAATACTCCTCCATTTCTGCATTCCTGATAGCTAGAGTAAAACTTACTCTGCCAAGACAGGCTTTCTTTGGACACTGGAAAGAAAATAGTCTGAGATTTACCTGGAAACCAGACACTCTTTGGGCCCGTAGTGTTGTTCTAGCAACACAGAAAAGGAGAAGCACCTTCAGCCCTTGAGATTTCTGAGTTGCCAGCCTCAAAGCATGTCCCAGGGTTTCATGTTTACCACAGGAACAGTATGCAATATGCCCAGCCAGAGCTACAATGCTTTAAGTTATAGCAATTCTTGCCAAATTTCATACTAAAAGTCCAAAAAGCTCAGGCATCCAGAGGAATGTGGTTTCTGAAGAACAGCAGTAGTTATACTACATATTTACAGCTTTATATTCAGGAATAGTGTAGCTCTACCATTGAAAAGTTCCCTTTCCCAATGACATTCACCAGTGAAAGAAAACACTAGAACAGAAATGAGTGAGCAGGCAAGGCTGTTTCACACTTCTGGCACTAAGGTATTTTACCTGTTTCTCCATCTCAAGCTGGGAATTTCCTACTTCTTCTTTCAGAGCCTCTATTTCCTGTGTCAAAGCCTTTTCAATGACAAAACAGACAGGATTGGACAATGGAAACACAAAAACGCCACAAAAATGGATGCTACAAATCCATCACTATAGAATGCCATGCAGTAACAAACAAATGGTAGTCGGTGGCATAGAGACACAAAGGCAGGCAGGTATTGCAGAGATAGATACCTGAACAGTCTTCTCCTTGTTTGCTACTTTAAGGATTTCAGCTTGTAGCAGTTCTTCCACTGATTTTATTTTTCCATCCTTCTCATGGATCCTTAAAAAGAGCAAAGGAGCAACATTAGCTGGCTGAACAAATGCGCTATTTGAGCAAATACACAAGCTTTGGTTCTGTTACCACATCACCAGCCTCTGGGATCACAGTGGGACCAAGCAGGAGAAACAAACAGGAGGAATAAGACTGGGAATAGTGCAGAACAAGCTGGCTTTATATAACCAGTAGTTCACATGCTAAATAGATACAATTACTGTCTAAAAATGCAAGTGAAGGTATCCATAGTCCCTGGAATGACACACACTTAACTTCAGCATTCACTGGACATTCCAGCCAAGTATTTATCAACTTCAAATATCCACACAGACAGTGAAGAAGCTCACTCCTTTCAGAGCGCCTACTGAAGAAAAACAATTATCTGACAATTCAGCGCAATGCCTCATCTAGTCAAAGTTAGGCTTATGAAGTTAATTGCTTAGCAGAGAAGCAACTGGATTTTCAAAAAGGTATTGACCTGACATGACGTGTTTCCAAAGTGATAATGCTTCCTGCCACACACACACATACACTTCACCCATTTAAAAGCAATTCATTTCAGAGAAGCAAAACACTTGTAATCATGGAATAAAGACAGACAGAAGTAACAATCAGAAATTAAATCCATGCAGTAACTTACACTTTCTGAAGTTCTTCCACCAGTGATTGGAAGGAAACCTGTTTCAAAAGAGCTTCAATTTAGAAAAACAGAAGAGAGTAAAACAATCTGCAAGTGTTGAGGGGTAAGGAGAGCTTGAGTACTCCGGCACTAGGTAAACTAAGTAGCAGCCTATTGGCTTCATCTATCTGGCTGCTCCTGAGAAAATTAGCTGTTGGTCTGCAGTTCCTGGCAAACCACTAATACCAAGTCTGCTGCAAGTTCCACAAAAACAAAAGCAAACCCACACCATCTTTACCAGGAAAGGCTGAGGTTCAGGACCAGCTAACCTTTTCATACTGGCACTACTGTACACCTCTCCATAGTTACTGTGCTTCTCCTTGCCCAGAAACGATTTACTAGAAATTAAGTGCCCTCCTGAGCTGTCCAAGCAAAGCTGGATGTCAAGGAAAGGCACTTCCCGATCAGCACCGAGTGCACATCAAAAATTATAATACTGTGACCGTGTCACTGAACAGAGACTTAAGCAGACGGGGACTAAATCACACCTGCACAAGTGTGGGTTAACACTAGAAAGCTCAAATAACCAGCAAAATGAAGCTGATACAGTATGAGCTGCCTACCAGCTAGGCTTGCTGCACGAGGCTGCTGGAAAAAAAAAAAAGCAACCCACACCCATATCAGCATGTGGCAAACTCAAATCAACCCAGAACCACCGCTGAATTGGAACCTTGACATCTGCACGTTTCTGACACTTACGCAAAGGAAATATTTGACCAAATATCAGTTCCAGACCAATGCTGGAAGAAAACAGGATGCTTTGCCAACAGGCTTCAAAGATATCTTCACCTTTTTCCCTTGACTTTTGCAACCACAGCAAGATTCTTTTAGATTTAGTTTAGGTGTAATAGAAGTTTTAGATGAAAAGTACTACCTGCTCCGATTGCTGGATTTGCAGACTTTGAAGTTCTTTTCTCAAGGATGAATTTTCCGTTCGCAATGCCTTTGAAAGCAGACACACAGATAATGAAAGACTCATTTGGTGGGGAAAAAGTGTTAAGCTTGACAGAAAAGTAATTTCTTTTAGAACAACTGAAATACTTTGAAACTCTGAAAGAGACCCCCTTCTGCAGCAGCTGGAGCCAAAGTATTCAATGGACTAATTATTCATTACGGACAACTCAGAGTGGGCTTCAATCTATAGGAATCCAGAGTCCAGGGAAACATCAAGGTGACGTGCTCACACCTTTGGCTGTTTAGTAACCTGACAGTCTGCTAGTGTGCAACCCCTCCCCAGTACAGGGGTGTCAGCGATGCACCTGGAATTTAGGGACATTAACAAAGTGAGCATTGTCTTGGCTATGTCTGGGTAGAGAGGACACAGCTTTCCAGCAAAACCCATCTGAAAACAGACAGGGATTTCTGTACTGGCTTTCCTGTCTTCTCATCACTAGCTTCCTTAAAAACAGAAGAGGAAGGAAATACCTTTAGCATCATTCCAGAACTGTCACTAGTTTACAGTCCATTTAACCCTTCCGATTACCACCTAAGCAAACACATGCAAGAGTCCCATACTGCCAAGTTTTCACAAAACACCCTTTCCTAAAAGACAGACTTGCTGCAGATTAGGCTAAACATACAGCTCTAGAGATGTATTCACTTTATTCCAAAAGACACCAGGTATGCATGCAAGCAAAATCTGCTCTAGACTAAGCAGAGAAGCACTTGCAGTCTGCCATCAATGCTCACACTTAGTCTATCTTACCAAGAAGGTTTTAACCTTGACTCCATGAGATGCTTTTCCTACTCAAAGGGAATTATCTCAGACTGCACTATGAGCACTCAAACATACACTTTGCACAGGAGCACTTAATCTTCACTTCCCCATAAAAAGATAATACAAGAGATTTTACCTTCAGCTCCTCCTCTTTATTAGCCACCTGTATGAGTCCTGCCTCAAGCAGCTCTTCAACTGTCTTGATTTTATCATCCCTCTCTCTCATGCTGAGAAATCAAAAGTGAGTATTAGGAAAAAAAGTTAACCTTTGAAGGCAGTTCATCTATCAACAGTAATCTTGTTGCCCACAAAACTAGATCTTTATTTTAGCCTCTGATTCAAAAGAAAAAAAGTTTCTTACCTTCTTTCCATCTGCTCTAACAAGTCTTTGTTTGCCTATAAAAAACACAATAGTGTAATCATTAATGGGATCAATAGCGGCTTGGGATTCTAAAAACACAAATAACTGGAGAACATCAACTTAACCAGAAGCTTAGTTACCACACCAATCCAAAAGGGAAAATAAAGTAGGGGGAGAATGTCCACAGGGCATGTGTGTCCACTATTGATGCTGGAAAGATGTCAGTCTCTCAGGGGAGGCACAGATCCAGCCCAAATGCCTTGGTAGTTTTACACTGACGGACTACAGGTGTTCTGGTGACAAGATGCCGTGGGACACGGGGTCCCAGTGATCATAGGGAGTATCAAGCATGCCAAGTACGGTATGCCATTTAATCCATAGCAGCCACCTCAGTACCTGAAAAATCTGCCTCTCAAGCATTTATCAAAACCACAAGCTTCACGTGAGGCTCACTCAGCAGAACATTGTGAGAGACACATGAGAAACATAAGCCAGCTACAAAGAAAAGTCAGCCCCACTATTTCAGACACCAAGTCAGCCAGACCCAGGAGAATAAGGCTGCAAAATCTGGTTCTCCACCAGAAGAAAGGGAGCTGCTCCAGACAGGGAGCTGCTGACTAGCAGACACTAGTGCAGAAGAAATAAGTTTCCTGTCCTGCAAGTCTTTTTCCAGTGTTTCAGGAAGTCTTCTCGTTCCACAATGGTACAAAGTCAGGGGTGTTCACAAGAGCTCTCCCAGGCAACACTCGCAAAGGAGATGGGGCTGAGCAACACGACAGCTTTGAACCTGCAGCATCCTGAGGGAGTACCAGTCCGGCTGGCTGCAGCAGGTGGGCCATGGGCAAAAATATACAAGAGGAGGGACAAAAGCCATCACAATGCAAGCTTTCCATTCCATGGGTCTGTTCTTTGGTTACTACTGGTTTGAGAATTCATTCCAGGATGGAGAACATGTAGGATAAAGATCTTACTCTGGTGTCTCCACAGCCCAGTAAGAGCCCTCTCTCCCCTGGAAGGGCTGGTTGTTCATGGGAATTCTTTATTCTAGAAAAATTGCCAATAAAACTGGGGGAGGATGCAGAAATAAGTTCTTGCTTGTGTTAAGCTACCATTCTTCAGGGGAGGAAAAAAATCCACATTTTGTTTGGACACTTGTGACTGGGTCTAGAAAACAGTCACAACTGCCTTAAATGAACCCTCCATGGAAGAGAAAATACCTAAAAAGCAACAGGCTTTGACACCACGCAGCTCAGCCTAGGGCCAGCTTAAGAAAAAAAAATACTTAAGAAGCTAAAAAGAACAGAAGATCTTTCACACAGCCTCAGCAAACACCGGCTATACCTGCTCAGACAGGAGAGTCTGCAGCTTCTGAACTTCAGCTTGTAAAGTTGTATTTTGATCCTTGAGAACCTGGAAAGAAATTTAATCATTCTATCAGTTCAGAACTGCAAACCCTAACTATGGCATTTTCATAACAGCAGTGAGGCAATTAAATAGCACAGAAGTCGTTAGAGTGAGTTCTTTGGAAGCTACAAGATTACAAAGAGGCCCTTCCCCTTCTTTCTTGCTTTTCTGTATTATTACTGTTGTCCTTATGTTCCCATGAGAAATTCAGCTGTTACCATCTTCATTCCCTTGGCAGAGAATCAGACAGTACCAAGTGTGAGAGGCAAGAGAAACTGCATTTTTCTCCTCAAGCAGTATCAGCATCATGTCAAGATTTGATAGCTTCCTCTTACAAAACACTCATCTGGCGAAGCAAATGGTCTGGGATCACCTCTAGTTCTCTTCAGCTGCCTTAACACAGAGGATGCACAGCAAGGAATTGGCAGTCCAGCAGCAGAGGTTTGCTTAGCTCCCACACTGCAGTCAACAACCATACCACAGACCTTGCCCCCCCTCCAGCATTTCTCCTCCATGCAGCAGTCACAGCAGTCCTTAACAGGCTGCCTGTCTGTATTTTAAAATCCTCTTCTATTTATTGCTTTTTGCTTTATAAAGTCTTTAAAAAGACTTGCTTGGTGTTTTACAGAAGTAAAAAGCAGGACACATGATTTGTGCTTCGGACCCAGAGCCTTACAGGGACAACCCAAGTGGGAAGGGACAGCAATGGCGAGGATTAAAGGAATTGCTCTGTTTTGAACATGGCTTCGCCCTCTTTCAGGCACATGGGAAAAAAGCAACACTTCCTCAGGTGGAAGCATTTAGTACAGAGCTGCTCTGGCTTATGTTTGGGATCAAAGACAGGAGGAAGAAGAGACTAGAAGGGCACATAATATTCATGCTGAGAGCACACTACGGATTTCCACAGTATCACTATGATGGCGATCTGTGTTCAGTTCTCTATTCACTCCCCAAGAACTGCTACCATTGCCTCCAGATGATTTTTGCCATTACTTAGCACTGAGTTGATCTCAGCACATAACCATCCACGCTTTTAAGGCCTTTTCCCTGGGTAACAGTTACTGCATAACCATCACACTAAAGGAAGTTCAGATTATTCCTCCTCCTTGTATTCATTGTCACCACTTCACCTGCCATTTTACAATGTTCCACCACTCTGAAAGCCCCGAGAGCGTCACAAACTTGAGACTTGCCGACTTACTGAAGCCTGTCATCTCCTCCCACTCCCCTTTGCAGACAGTTTATGCAGCCATTACCCAGTACACACTTCACTGAAGATTCAGTCAATAATTTTATTACAAAAATCAACAGAAGTTGTACTTTGTTTCCTATTCTCCTAATTGAGCAAACTTCTTCCCTCATTCTCTGACAGCTTAGAGAAACTACGGAGCCTTGCAAGGGACTCTCATCAAAACCTCTTTGAAAGTGACACTTTAATACACGGATCAAGTTTACCACCTGCTTGCTAACACCTTGAAGACTCCAGGAGACTCACGAGGCGTGGCTTCCCCTACAAAAGCCTGCTGCCTCTGCCACTCCCCACCAGCAAACCTACCAACTTGACATTATGAGATTCAGAGTGAGCGACCTTTCACCAGCAACATCAGAAGAGCAGCAGTACCAAACATGGGCTTTAAAGGAGTTAAAAGATGGAGTCATCACCTTTCCTGGGAAGCAGGTCTATTTCTAACAGCTAAAGTTCAGAAGAAAAAGGCTAAGGTGGCAGAGAGCAAGGAGGAGTTAAGTTGTTCTCTGCGCACACCATCTAGAAACAAGTACCAGCTTTGCTGTGCAGACCCCAGATGTCAGATCTAGAAGCTTCGGCAATTTAGCTGCAGCCTTATGAGAAACAATTTGGAAGACAGCAGAAGAAAAATAAGCATTTTTACACCTACCTTGACACGAAAAAAAAAAAGACCTGACAACATGATAATCCAAGCAACAAAGGCACATGTCAAGGCCTTGAAAGTCATATTAGAAGATGGGATGCAGGAAAACCATATAGCTTTTACCGAACACAACCTCCTCATGCAGATTTCATAAATCTCACTCTTCACAACTGCAGACGCCGCACTTCACTTGTGTTATCCCCTCTCTTGCTCTGCTGCACAGTCTGTTGCTACTACTGTGACAACTCACATTGCTCTTGCCTTGTGAGCAGAATACTGTAATTTACCTTAACACCCAAAAGTCAGTTCTATGTTACAAATCAACTTTCAGTTGTATGAACTGCTCCACCAACTCTGAAATCTTGAAAACTTAATGTAAATAAGCACAAGAACAGCTATTCTGTATCTTACCTTGAATTCTTCTTTTGTATTTGAAATCTGAGCAAGTTCTTCTCGAAGCTGATCTTCAAGAGTTCTTATTTTGTCATCTTTGATGTGAATGCTGAGACACAGCAGAACAGTTAAGTATGTTTCCTCATCCAATTCTTATAAAAAGCATCGATTCAAAAGAACGTAAGACTGACAAACATTGTTTATCAAATGCCAGAGCTATTTACCTTTTCTGCATCCTTTCCAGCTCATGTGCAGCAGCAGCCTAGATATAAAGAGGATTAACACAGACTTAGGATACATCACATGATTCAATCAACCTTTCATTCCACAATATTAAAAAGCTAGAACAAGTCATTTGGCCTCTCGGCACATGACTCACCAGCAAGAGTGAAAGGGGTTAAGCTTGTCTTCATGCCCTCTTAAAACACCAAAATATACCAAGCAAACATGCAGTTACTCAAAGGGAAGAAGATCTCCAAGAGGTTCATTTGACAGCCAGGATTATCTCTAATTAAACACTTCATTTTCACCTCTGTAATGAACAAACCACGTAGCAGTAACAGAGGGGCAGCATTTTGTTTGGTTCTAAAAAGATATGTGGTGAAAGAGAGAGGATTGTGTGCTTTTGGGGTTTTTAGACGGATGCTTGTGACCCTTGTATATAAATTCCAGGACTGCATATTCAAATGCAGTTGTGTTCACTCCTGCATGCATGCAAATCTAAACCAAGCAAATTGCTTCAGTAACGTGGATATCCAAGTAAGAAAGATTTTGCTGGTAAAGGAAGGGTAAGAAATAGGCCTCCCACCAGCTGCAGGAACTCCAGGGAATCACGTATTAGCCTGATTCGGTAGCCACACACCTTTAATGTGCTTAAGCACAGCTCGCTTAGAGCCAACCAACCTGCATTTGCATTTATGACAGAATAGGTAGTGGGAAGAGAGTAAAATTAAATATTTAATGAAACAATTATTTTACCTGTTCATTTGTCAGAGCCTGTAACTTCTGTACTTCTGATTTCAGGGATAGGTTCATATTCTGTAAGACCTGAAGGAAGGAGGAAAAGAAATATATTTGAATTTTGCATAGAGACAGTACTTCAGGTAAGTTCACTCTCCAGTGCAAAATATTTCAGTTTACTTTTAGAAGGACTCTAGAGATAATAGCAAGGAAAAACCTCAAGCTTTCTTATCAACAGTTTCCCAGCATCAAGCACTGGTCTTGCCTAGAAGAGCAAAATCAGCACACTTGTAGCGGAAAGAGCTGTTTCTAGACCCAAAGGCAGTTGCCTTGCAGGCTTCATTTTATACACACAGACAATAAGCCTCTCCCTGTATCAGCTGGCATTTACACGTGCTTTTATCATACCTTGAGCTCTTCCTCCTTGTTGGTTAAGTTGGCATGTTCATTGCCTAATGAGTCCTCCATCTGCTTTATCTGTTTGTCCTTTTCTGCAATCCTGCACAGATGAGAAATGACGTATCAGTACCAAAAGATCTTGGATGAAAGCAGCATGTGAAGCATCAGGCTAAACACAAAATACACGCTGGCCCTTAAGTCCAGCTCCTACCCTAAATCCTGCTTGACAGTACACTTTGGGTCCAAAAGCTTTTCCATCCGTTTTAAATGTTGCGTGCTTGCCAAAAACTTATGAGACATTCTCTAGCTCTGAAACACAACTACCACCCCATCTCCCAAAGGAAGAAGTCTCCTGGCACAGCCATATAGCCCAAATATTAAACAGTTCTCATGGTCACACACATTCCTGCACGCTGCACTGATCCCTGTACACAGGCAGCAGTAAACAAGAGAGGAGACATGGCTTTCTGTGTAGCATATAGAGCCACATACAACAGACTCCAAACCTGAGGCCAGACATGGAAGGGAAATCCGCAGGAAGCAGTTTCCCAGCTCCCAAGTCATTCCCATGGCGAGAAGTTAAGAGCACAGACAACAACATTTCCTTCACCAGTCCCTCCCATATGCACAGCACGTGCACAGAGGAAAGGTGGCATGCATTAATAGCCAGTAACACCTCCCAAATACCAGAGGAAATGAATGCTCACACTTTGTGTAGTTCTTCTGCCAGGACTGAAGCTGAGGTCTGCAGAAGGAAAAAAATAAAATAAAATAGCTGAAGGTAAAGCAAGTCAAAGTATCACCTACAGTGAGCCAGGAATAGCATCTGTAAAATTTGTCTAGTTATTTTAAACTCACACAGGATGCTTCCAACTATTCCCTGGCTAAGGAAGATTGAAGGAATACCAGCACATACCAGTGTCCCTTCCCCTTTGGCCTAAGGCAACAGAAAAAAAAACGAACCACCTTATTTGCCCTCTACCAGATTCAAACAAGCCACAGGGACCACCAGCACTTGTCTCCCAAGGATTAAGTGCATTACGGGACATTCTGCTGACAAATCACTCGAATTTAAAAAAAGGAAACCCTGCACAGTGCATCAGGACTTGTGTTAGGAACAGAAACAGCAGCAGCAAACCAGCAAGTGGCATTTTTTCACCCTGCAAAAAACCTCTTCTTATGTGGTCACCTAAAACAGGGCAGGAGAGACCCATCACACTGGTTATCAAGGCATCAAGGGACCTCTGCAGACTGTTTCACAGACAGTTTGGTAGCAGCTGTGGCAGAACTTCCATGTTCATTTTGTGCTTCGGGTACGTGATTCTCCTTATCCAGCCTCACCCTCCCCCAGAATCCTGGATCTCGCAGCGCTTGTGCCCAAGGGACCCTATCGCAGCTCCCATACTGCCTTACCCAGATCACACCACAGAGAACAGCATGGGGGGTGGGGGGGGAAATCAAAAGGGAACAAATAGTTTCAGTCCTCCTTAATGACCAAAACAGTTTCATCAACCCTGATGTCCAGAGTAGTATTCAGTCCAACCTCGCTTCCCCAAAGCGCTATTTTCACACCTACTGTCCACAGTGGAAAAATGGCCACACATTTTCCTGGCCAGTGGGGCTACCCAGGGAAAGCACACACCTCCTTCCAACAGCCCCTTTCTGTAACCCAGAGCTAAAAAGTAAAATTTTGCTAGGGATTTATTTTCAGAACCCTTTTAAAGGGCTGGAGATGAGAGGAGTAGGTCACGAAGATGCTGTAAATCCACAGTGCCTTCTCCTGCACTACTCGCCCCACCCAATGGATTAAAGCACCTCAAGCAAAGCCAGATGACAGATTTTCAGTCTGATGTCGTATTTAATCAAACTGCATCAAGCACATCCATGATTAAAAGAATGCAGCCCCCAACTGCACAGAAACAGTCTCCACTTGTGCCCACAGAAGTTACAGCCTTTGAGCTAATTCCTGTGACCTATATCTACACGGAAGCACCTTCAGCCACTCTGATGTTTTACACAGGGTTTACAATAGAAATCATTTCTCAAAGAAACTAGTCAAACAATTTTAGAAATGAAAAGAACTGAGAAAGGTATTGTGCAGATTTAGTGGTTTTTTGGGTTTTTTTCTTCTGCACAAAAATTATCACTGGAATGAACAAACAGCTTTATATGGGAGATACCAGAAGACTCTGTTTCAAACCCAATGTACAAGGGAAAAGCATGATCAGGTGATTTACAGGAGCACTGCAAAAAGACCAAAGAACCACAAGACAGAATTGTACACATGCAAAGCTACAGAAAAACAAACATTCAAAAAGGTATTCTACCCTTTGGTTACAATTGAAAGCCACTACAGGAGGAAATACGTGGATTTTCCCCCCCCAAAAGGACAGCAGAAGCTTAAGTTTTAAACCAGTTTTCGAATATGAGAAAAGAGGATGCTAAGATCTTTGCTTTCAGCATTACATAACTCATACTCAGCTACAAAAAAAAAAATATGACTTTTAATGAAAATTCACAATTCATGACTACAAAAGAAAGTCTGAGAACATGCTGTACCTGGGCTGCCATTTGTGAATGAAACTTCTGAAGCTGAGCATTCAAAGCATCATTCTGCTCTATCAGCTCCTTGTAAGAGAGCACAGAAAGAAAAGCAGGCTGAGATCTGCAGCTAGTCAACTTTTGCTAGGATTAGCTCTTAGCCATGATTACGTTAGTAAGAACAGTTTAGCATTTACATGTCAGACACTTTTCAAAGACGCTGTTTTTCTCCCCACTAAGATCAACCAGTTTGAGTGGAAACATAAGAACCTGTTCTGTATCAAAAGAAAAATATTCCCTGCCCCACTGTATGCCATTTGGTTTCCCTGAAGCCCTCAAGAGCTATGTCCACACTGCCTCTCACCACCTGATGCCAAGAGAGAGATCACTCCAGAAGAGCTCACGCAAACATCAAAGGTACACAGCCGCTCTTCCAGGGTGTTCCCCAGACCATAGCGTCATTTCACAGCTTGGGAAATTGCCTGGGTCAGCACGTTTTCCTGACTTGCCCGGAGTGCTTCTCAAGTCTGAGATGGCCCCAGACCTCCTCACAGCCCCACACACAAGGTCTCACACTTCATAAGCTGCCAGATGATAGACTGGCACAGTTTTCTAATTCTTTATTCAGTGGGGAAGCTTTACTAAAGTAGCATTTCAAGGATATTACTGTGTTTCCATAGGCACAAAGTGGGAGGAAAAAAACCAAACCCTTAAGGCATTTGAGCAATATTACCTGCACCTGCATTTGCATGGAGTCCTCCGCAGTAGCTCTCTTTTGCTCAGCCTCCATTAACTGCAACATCCTCTGCTCCAGCTGCTGTTTTGACACCATTGTATCAGTAAGTTTACTGTGCAAGCTCTGGATTTCATTGTCTTTGGCCACAAGCTTATTCTGCACATCTGTAGCAGAAATGTCAGGATTTTAATTCAGAAGTAAATATTTAACTTTGGGGGAAATAATTTTTACTGTAAACAGGGAGGCTGATTAGAAGCCTCATTCCAGCAAGCCAAGGTTCAGCTCTCAGCGGCATTCAAACTAAGTGGTATCACAACATACTATTTTCCCAGGGTGCTGAAGCAGTACTGACTTCACCTGAGCTTTAAGCCATTTACTCAAAAATGCCCTTTTTTTACAAATGGCAACAGCCAAATCACTGTAGTAAGCATTATTTGGGAATTCTGTGTTACATGAGAATTTTGTGATACATGCCTTGTTGTGCTGCTTCATGTTCTGCTGTTCTTTTCCTGAGATAAGCCTGGATTTCTTCCCATCTTCTCTCTGCTTCCTGCTGCTGGACCTTCACATTGAAGAGACAGGTGATGAAAAGAAGTTTAACCTTTAATTTATTTTTGAATTCAGAGTGCATCTCTTCAGTGCTATTCCCTAAACATATGGCAATGAAGTAAAATTGTTTCTTGCTTCCATTAGGGCACATCAGAGAGACAGAGTGCCCTGTAATCCTCCTCCTAGAGTAGTTTAGCCTATTAATTTGAAAAGCAAATTGTGAACAGATTTCATTATAGGCTCTTAACAGGATGGTTTCTGTAATATGAAAGTGTAGCATCTTTGCCCTGCAAGTTCAGAATTAACACTAGAAGCCAGACTAGCCACGCATCCCATAAATCTGCACCTAGTAATTAAAACATGTCTCAAGTCTAGATACCAACCCTCCACCTGCAAGGTCTAGAGGCAGGGAGAACGTCTGCTAAGACTTAATTGCAAGTATGAAAAAAATAATTAGCTCTGGATTGGCATCCTCACCTGAAAACACTAGCTTCCTCTTCTGAGAAAAATAAAAGAATATACAAAAGACCTTTTCTTCAAAAGAAGAGAGATGCATCCAGAAGCCAGTCCATTTACATTTTAACTCTTAAAAAAAAAACTATATTTATTTAAAAATTTAAACATACAATTAAGCAAAAGCATGTAGTTTCAAATAAAAATCACACAAGGAGTGTCATCTGGATGAACCACTGCAAAATATCAAATCTTGCTCGAATTGTACACTCATAGAAAGCAAAGTTCAACAGCACTAGTTGTTAAGCTTTTTAAAGATATTTACCTGGAAGGGTAAGTTTCACTTCACAGGACGGTTTGCAATCACTCAAAACCCAGAGTACTGAATAAAACCATTAAATAAGCCCATAGGCTGACTCAGCCTATCTGGTAATAGATACTTGCGCATATAAAGACGACAGAGAGATTTAGTGGTCAGGGAAACAGTAAAGCAATTCTCACGCACCACACATCCCACCCAACTCAGAACTTGGCTCAGATAAAGCCTTGAGCGTAACTCGACAGGCAGAGAAAACCCAAGTCACCTTCAGCTGAGCAACTGCCTGCTCTGCATTCTTCTTCTGGAGCTCCTCTTGCTGTAGCTTACTGCTCTTCTCTCCCAGCTCATTCACCAGCCTAGCATAATCCTGGCGCAGTTTGTTCAGTTCAGCCGACTGCCTAAAAATAAACATTTTCACAGCTTTTTTTTTTTAAACAAGAAGCAAAGGCCATAACAACAGCTACTCAAATATCAACATCAAGTCCTATATTTGCAGCCAGAGGGCTATACTGGGTGGGTTTGCTTTGGGTTTTGTTTGTTTGTTTGTTTTTCACACTGCTTCATCCTAGGAAAGGGATGAGGGTCAGGTACTCTTGGCCATCAGCACAGCACAGCAGCTACAACCCACTGAGTCAGAAACAAAAGGTCAGCAATAAGCCACAAGCATCAGTTCCTTTAAAACATTTGCAAGCTGATGGGCATAATTTGGACAGGCTCATATAAACTAAAGAGGCTCAGCATAAAGCAAGGTCTCACATGGAAATCCGCATGCCTTTCTTCTTCCCATAAAGGATTATTGATCTCAGACTTTCTCAAGACTATTCCTCCTGGACTACTAACTGCACGCATCTCTCTGGCCTATACGTTGCCTCCTGGCCTTGACTTAACTTATGAAGGTATCTGATGCACTCTCTCACTTAGGGAGAGAAGATGCATTTCTCTAGCCCAAGGGAAGAATTTTAAAAGGCTCCCCTTTGTGTCTAAGCAAATAAGAAGCATTTTATTCTTATCTTAAGTTTGCCTCAATTAAGGATTTTAAGATAACTGCCTAAGAGATAATGATACTTCATCTCTACAAATAGGACACTTAAAATCAGGGTATCAGTACCCTTCTCCAAGCTCTTGTTATATCGACCTGCCCTGGCAGGACAGGCGCAGGCAGCAGAACACACCTCTGCTGAGCTGCGCCTGGCAGGGCAGAAGCTGTCAGCAGGAAGGTCCCTACAGAAGCAGCATCTCTGCAAGAACAGTGTAGCCAGAAAAGGAAGATGCTGAGCCCTTTCCAAGTCCTGACAGTGGTTTTGACATTCTAGTCTCCAACAGCAACAAATATCTGAGAGCATATAAATGTCCACTTTGCTTTGTACAGGCAGAAGCCCACTAGCAGCAATTCACCCGTCTGATACACACCTTACGGGGGTGCTCAGCTTTTACCACAATACATACAAGCTTCTCTGCCAGCTCAGGGACAGCTTAAGTCATAACTTACAAAAGACAAAACCTTGAGATGCCTTTTTGTTCCTCCAAACATTTGCAACACCAGCAGATAAATCCAAGGGCCATGCCAGTGGTGTCGTTAACTGTAGGGTGTTAATATTTTTTTCTTATTGCAAGGCTGATTTAGAAATTTAGAGCTGCTGTTTTCCCAAGAGACCAGCTTCAGCACCTCTCCTAAAGCCCCAGGGGAAAGGATACATACCCTGCCAAAAACACTAACTGTGGCTGAGCATTTCTGCACTTCTTTCTGTTAAAGCCTCAGCACCCACTCTCAAAAATCTCAAGCTTCAAACTGATAAAAGACAGTAATCTGTTTGGAAAGCCTTGGCTCAATGCAAATACAAATAGCTCCCTCCCCAGCCCAAAATAACTGTTCATAGTTTAACCACAAATTCAGAAACAGCCAAGGAGATAGAAACAAAAGGAGCAGAAGCCAGAACAACCCTTCAGGGAAGGCTTAAACACACACAGAGCTCCAAGTAGCTGCTAACATACTTGCTCTCCATTTGATTGGTAGAAGTACTGACAGCATCTCTCAGGATACCATTTTCCTGCTTCAGGTGGCTTATTTCTGCCTCCATCTGCTCACGGAGTTGCTGGAACTGATGGGGAAAGAAAGATCGATTCCAAAAAAGATTAAACTAAGGAGCAATAAAAAACTTGTAACAGTAGATAAGATACCACAATAGTTTAAGGAAGTAAAACTAGGTGGATTTTTTGGGAGAGGAACAGCTTTATGTCCTTCCTCACACACCCACTCTTAAATTAAACTGTGCAACTCAGACCTTCTTGCTCAGATAAAAGCACCAGGTTCCTTTTATACCAGTGTATCAATCTATTTATTACAGCAACCTTTTTCGTGTTTGAAAGACTACACAAGTATTACTTAGCACACCAACTGCTCAGCTGTATTACTTTAGGTATTTGTCAATAACTGGAAATTAATATATTATTTTTCCAAAGGGAAATAAAATAAATGTACTGTGAATTAACATTAGAAGTTTACAAAGCCTTTAAATAAAGCAGAAAAAGTATAAAATAAGTAACAGTACACAGGTTATAGCATGTAAACTGCAAAAGGCTAGTCCTCATCTAATATTCTGAAGTCAAGATTATGAAATAGATCCTTTATTTAGGCAATACTATACTTTGATTGCATTTTCAACATGGTTCCAAACCGAGGCAGAAAGAAGCCCTGAGAACCCAAGGCTGCTTCAGAATAGTGCAAACTATATCAAAAGACAGGATTCAAAGGAATAAAAAAAAAGAAAACAGACCCTGCATATGCAGACGACAGCATAGCTGTTCTTACAGCCCAACAGCCTGCTTTGAAAATCCTCGAGCACATGCAGCTATAACGCTTTCTTCCTCTACCAGTGCCAGTCTGTAGATATAGCCAACACCATTTCCAATACCCAGTTTCATCAAATGGCTGACTCACCAATAAGGGTTTTGTATATAAAAAAATCCAAACAAATGTTTACATAACAACCACAGCAGGAGATAGCAGTCACCTCCAGCTCAACACCAACACACACAACAACCCGGTCCTTGGATGTTTGGGGGAGGGTGGGGGTGTCCCATCCCCTCACCTCCCCCCCCCCCCCTTTTTTTTTTTTAATGCCAAGAGATATACAAGATCCCAACAGAAGCAGGGGCACAAATCCCATATAACTGGAAGCTTTGACAATTAAGTTTCTGCTTCTCCGCAATGCTACAGCACATCAGCAGGGGGAGCAGAACCTGAGCACTGGTTCCTCTGCGCATCCTTCCTCCAGCTTTGCCTGCCATAGCAGCAAAAGCCACCCGGTCCTGCCCACATCTCCTTCACCCTCCCCGGCCACCAGTAGGACCCTCTCGTTATGCAGTTGTCTATATAGGTTCAAAGAAAGTTGTCCCTGCTCAGGAGAACAGAGTTCTGCTCCAAAACTGCAGAGATGCTACTCTCCAAAGTGCCGAGACAGAAGATAACAGTATTAAACTGGAAAGTTCCCATGCTGGGCTTGATGCTGTGACATTTATATAGGAAAAAAAATATTAGAATATGAAATTTAAGCACCAAGTTGATATAAAAGGAGCCATTTTTCTTAGTAAACTTTAAGTTAAACTTTTTAATCTGATAAAAAACTCTTCTGAGGTCACTCCATTACAATGAAACTTCAGGACAGAGTAACAAGGGTCTTAAAAATAAGGCAAGTGTCAGCCCTTCAAATATTTTCAACAAAGCACTCTCCCAGGCAATTACATTCCTTGTATACTATGCTATGTTGTCACCCTGTACTACAATTTTCAAAGTTAGATTTATCAGATAGTAAATGATCATCAGCATTAGTGGCTCTCAAGCTGAGTATTTCAATTAGATTTTACATTTTAATTGAGTAAAATTTCAGCAGAATACCACAAAGGAAAAAGTAACTACATCAGATACAGGCTGTCTAGCTAGCACTGGTCTTTTACAGACTGCAAAAGTCGCCTATGAGAACACATTTGTCTTTTAAGTCAAGAAACTGTCACAAAGTCTCCCATCCCCATGCAGATGTGTTACCCCCAGCTACCAGCACACTGCATTCAAGGCTCAGGGTGACTAGTGAAGCCCATTTCTGTGTGAGCAAGCAACAAATGCTGCACCCTGGCTAAATCAACGACTTCTCAGCACTGATCTGCTTGTGCATGAACGTCAACTCAAACAGTTTTAGGTAAAGCACTTACCTTTATCTTCATCTGCTGAGATTCTTGGTAGCTAACATGTATTTTACTCTGAAAAGTGCCGTGCTCCTTTTCTAGGGCGTTGATACGCTCTCGCATTTTCGCTGTAAGCAAGCCGTTTCTCTCCTTTTCTGCAACCAGCTCCTTGGGTGAGAGTGAAAGTAAAAAGGAAAATAAGTCATCTACTGCTCTTCTCTACAGTCTAATAGTTAGTGTTTTAAGATAACTAAAAACATAGCAAGTGTGCATCAAACCAAAGTCAGCAGCAATCTTCACTCAGAGAAATTACAGCGTTAGACCTGACCAAATTTCCAGCACCTTCATGAGGTTTTAGTATCAGCATACTTTCACATTTATTAAAAAGGTTTGCCAATTTAAACACTGATCTTCTGTTGTCTCAGAAGAGCTGGAGTCTTACTTCTATTGAGTTTGGCCAAATGACACAGAATCCTAACAATTAAAATCGCAGATATCACACAAGGCAGAGCTTAGATCTTCATCCCAAATTTAGCAAAACAGAAGAACGTAGGTAAAGAACAGTGGCAAAACAACAGAGCGTTCTAGAGCAAATAATTGCTTTGTAGCAGGTTGTAAAGCCAAACGTTTTGCCAGAGGAGATGGGGTATTAGTACCCAGCAACAGCCTGAGAGGCCCTGAATCCCACCATCATGATGCTATATTATAGCTTTCAAATGAAAATACACATTGCTATTTAGATAAATCATTTATTAGCCAGTAACTCAACCCAGACACCTGAGATTCATAGAGCTACTCCTCTGCAACATAAATGCACTTGCTGTAGTAAGCAAAAACATTAAGTGCAGCTTTCAGCAAGCTCCCATCACAGAATGAGATATTTGTACTATCTAAGCTTCAGGTATCTCCAGCTACACAGCACAGCACGCAGCTCCTTACAGTGCCAAGGAGCCCTGACATATAATTTAAGTCCTCTAAATTATTAGCCTGAATACCCTCCATCTCTACCATCCAGTAATTATAGCTTTTCCCACATTTTAATTTAAATAAAAGCTATTCTCTCTTTTAGATCCAACTTACTGGCTTCAGGAGGCTGCTCCTTCAGAATGAATTAAATGACACGAGTTCCCAAGCCCATGTTCATGAAGGCATTTAGGAACCTGACTCACACCAGAAGTTTTAAGTTAGTTCTGCAAATACAGTGTAAAAGCTCGATACAAAGCCTTCTCCGTGTTATATTTGCATCTGCTAAGGCACAACAAAAAGAAGGGCACCAGGACATACTGCAGTTTCCTTCTATCCCTCCACCAATTCCACCATCCATCCGCAGTCCTCACTAACTTAGCCACCCTGTCACGGCAGTGCCAGAGATCCCGGGAAGATTAACTTTCACCTAGCTTGTGTTTTGCCAAATACCTCTGAGGTCAGGCACCTCTCGCTCTCATTTATCCTCTCCAGTTATCATCTTTATCAACACCCTTGCAGGAACATCTCTGCACCTCACAGTCCCTCCGTAGCTTTTGGCAGTGTTTTCAGAGAAACACGTTAATTAGAAGATAAGAGCTTCTTGTCAGTCAAGCTGAGCTTTTCCCTTGTTTATCCTGATACTTCAGCACTGCGGCAACTTTGCTTTTACCCATCTTCTCGCAGCTTTCAGGAACGCCCGTTTATTTCTCCTTCTCCCTTCCCTCTCCCAATCCAGACAGCAAAAACCCCCTATGACCCCTACTCCTCCACAGCTCCTGCCTGCCTTCACAAGCATCACTTTGCAGATGTTTCTTCCCAACCACATCAGCTTCCCTCACACCCAGGCTCCTTCACACATTCCCTCTGCTTCTTCAGCAGCAGACGCCTCCCCCTTTCATTCTGCAATACCGAGCCAGTTTCTTTTTCCCTGCCAAACACATCACAAGTCCCTTCTCCCTAGTTACATATTGTGTCCCAAACCTCTTGATCCCACCGCAGATGCACCTGTGCCCTGCCAGGAGCTCACACAATACCCTTCTTCCCTTCTCATCTCTAAGGCTCCCAACTCCTGTGTCCTCTGGCCACTCTGCTCCCATCTTTAGCCACCCAGCTTTCTGTGCCCGACTTTCACCCCGCAACACGATCTTCCTGAGCCTGATGTCCATGTGCTTCCAAACTAGCCAAAACAGAATCCTCCCCCCAAAAGGCTTCAAATTCACTCCGTATCTGCCTAATTATTTGTTCTACCGTAACTGCTTTCCTCTGAAAGCTTCACCAAAAAAAATGAAGTCAAGTTTCATACTAGTCTTGACAGTTGTGCATCAGCATCCCTGTAAGCCTAAAGCAATCAGAGCTGCAGCTCCAGGGGCTAAGCAGGCAGTCTACACTTTCTGTAGCTCCCTTCTTGAAGAAAACTGATGATTGTTGTGCCCAGAAGCACACAAGCATGTGAATGCTAGAATATGTACCAAATTAAAACTGCGATGCAGAAAAGGTGTTTAATATTTGCATCCACAGAACCATCTTATACTCATGAAGGAAGTGTTTTTAAAGTAACCTTCTGAAAAGAAAAACAGTCTCAGCTTAAAAGTCTCAGTAAATGAACTCTCTGGAAAAACTACTGGAAAATAACTCTGCATAAATACATTAATAGCATCATAAAACCAAACATAGTGTCTCAGTAAGCTTTCCCAATATACAAAACTCCACCTTTCAGTTTATACTAAGCTCAGTAAACCAGCATTTGCTGGCTGCTAGTCCTACAAGCCGCTGCTCCTCTCCCACAGCTCTCTACACCTGAACCTCTTTATATTTACCTGGGTTAGCTGCTTGCACTGCTCCTTCGCAACGGCTGCCTCCTCCTTCATCGCAGCAAGCATTTTCTCTTTGTCTTGTAGCTGATGTACAGCTGCAGCCGACTCAGCCTTGCTGGCCTGCAGCAAAAAAGTACAGAAAAATTATCATACACACCAGAAGTACTTGCAGAGCATGCTAGCAGGCAGCAGAGCAAACTTGAGGAAAAAACACTCCCTCCTGCCCCCAAATCGTCTGTCTGCATGGCATACATGGCACCACCAGTACCCAATTCTGCTGCTAATGGATCCTGCAGCACCGATTTCATTAGACAAGGAAATGCATTTTCAAACGCACTGAAACCAATTATGAGAATAAATGGGCTCTTAAGGTGCTTCCACATTGGAAGAGAGCTGCTGTGGTGGCACTGGGGAAAACAATGAACACCCATTAAGAGAAATAAAGGAAAACGACGCAGAGATGCTGAATCATTCAATAATTGAGGTTGGAAGGGACTTCCAAGATCGCCTGGTCCAACCCATGCTCAAAGCAAATCCAACAAACTTCATCTCTTGAAGTATCTTGCTACAAAGGAACGCTCATCTGGTCTCTCCTTCCACTTCACAGGAGAGCCTCCAGTTGACATAATTACGCTTCTGCTGGCATACTGACACGGAAAGTTTCAGAGATACTACAGGGAACAGAACAACAGAAACAATGCCCACAGTCCTGCCACTTGTATACTGGTCCTAAAAATGAAATAACTGCAGTAAGGGGCAAACCTTCTAAACGTTTGTGCTCATACTTCACTCAATGAAGTCTGATAACTGAAGCAGCAAAGAAGTGTCAGGCCTATAAATGGACTCCGAATTTGTCTGGAAGTTCTTTAGTTGTACTGTGTATGTATGCAGTATGAAAACACACTGTCAATGTCTTTCATGAGCAAGAAAAAAATACAGTAGAAAAAATTTGTAGAAAAACATTCACATTTCCATCTACAGAAACTTACATTTTTTGTTGTATACAAACCCAAGAACCCATTTTGATCCTAGCTGTTTAGCTTTAAAACACCAAACCTTCCTTTAAAATAAAAATACAGCCAGCAAGCTGGCTGCTGTTCCAAATAAAACAAGCAGTACCATTGCAAGCGTACCGCTATTGGGTTTTCAGTCAAGCACTGAAACAAGTGCCCAGAAAGAATGCGAAGTCTCTGTCCTTGGAGGTTTTCAAGATTCAGCTGGACAAATCCCTGAGCAACTTGCTCTAAATTCAACGTTGAACCTATTCTGAGCAGGTGGTTGGACTGCATGACCTCCTGAAGTCCCTTCCAACCCAAATTGTGTGATATGTTACTATATTGCATTAACTGAATTGACACATATCCAGTTCTGCATTTCTGTTCTGGTACCATATTTGCAGAAAAATACAGAACTGCAAGACTTCAAGTGTGACAAACAGGATGTTACGAGCACAAAGTGACAATCCTAATGAGTCATGGGAGGGAGGAGTAGATATTTGTAAGATATTGGGACCTCACCATTCTCTTCTGTCTTAATACAAAAATGAAAAGAGAACTGCCAAGCACTGGCACAGGTTGCCCAGAGGAGTTGTGCAGCCTCAGTCCCTGAAGTTTTCAAGCCAGACTGGATAAAGCCCTGAGCAGTGTGGGCTGACCTCAAGACCTGGCCCTGCTTTGAGTAGGAGGTTGGACTACAGACCCCCTGAGGCCCCTTCCAAATCTGAACTGCCCTACAATCCTATGAAAAATATCCAAAGCAGTCAGCAGACTAGAATGTATGGACTTGTAAGACAGAGACTTGCAAGACACAGAATTAGCTTGTCAAGTGCACAGCCACAGCAGCTTTTTCTTAATTTCTGCTACAATTTATCCTATTTACACATTTGCAAAAGATCACTCCTGAAAAGTCAGTCACCTGATAAGCCTTCCCCCATGCCCACACACACACACATCAGCTGCAGCAGCAGTCCTACGTTATATACCTTATTCTCCATGGTTATGTCTGCTCTTTAGGAGCGGTCAAAAGCCATCAGCCTGTCTAGCCAGCCCATGGGATGGCAGATGGCAGCACACAGACATCTGACAACTGCTTTCTGCATGCAAAGCAAGCACAGACCAGCTGGAGAAAAGAGTCTTCCAAAGACAGAAAGTACAAATCACAACAGAACATCGATATAGCTAATTTGACAGCATCTCTTCAAATTTCTGCTTATTTAATAGTCTTGTCTCCCCCCTCCCCACCCCCCGCATCATTCACCTTTTGCAAGACATCATGAATTGCACCGGATTTTTCCTTTAAGACCTCCACTACGCAACGGGCCTCATCTTCAGTGAAGATCATATTCTTCATGGCCATTACAAAGTCTTTAAATTTTACTTCAGCATTCTCTGCAACACAGAAGGGAGAATATATTTACTTTGGACTCCATACAGAATTATTTATTTTGCCTCGAAACAGCATGTGATGGGGTATCATCATGCATTATATTTAATTTCAGTTTGAAATGCCAAGTAGTAAAAGGTCATGAACATTCAGCAAAAACAACATATCTCTGATTTAAATCCGATAACAATGCGCCAGCTGACAGTTTTGGGAAAAAAATCCCACCACTTTGTTTGTACAGTTGGTAACATTTATAGTGTTACTAGCAAGAAGACAAAGCATAACACAGATTTTGGAGAAAAAATAGCAGGAATGTGAAAACTTGAAGAGTCCTTTCTAGTGTATTATGACAGTAATTCAAACTGAGCTCTCAATTTAAAGGACAGCCTGGCTCCACAAGCAATATGCAAATGACAAGATAATGAATTTAAGAACTGGCACATTTCTGATTACAATATACGGAAACCAGAAAAATATTCCCTCAGTCTAAGTTTGGAAATGAACTACTGCTAAATGAGTTCAGCAGTAGGAAGATAAATCTGTAAGTGTTTAAAAAGACACAAACAAGGAAACACAATTCAACACAACTATGCTCTTACAGGAACAACAAAAAAACATTTGGTGCATAAAAAAACAGGCTGCATGTACGTAGGTCATTAGGTGGCCCCCTAACTTAAGTAAATGGAAGCACAAGACCAAGGCATCCAGTATCTGTCAATCACCGGTGCACAAAAGTATGTGAAGGGACTGGAGAGAAAAAAAGAGGATAAAGCTTAAAAGTGATGCTTGGTTCAGAAAGTGTCCCAGAGCTTATGGAGAACTGTCCAGGTCTCTCACCACAGGTGCTAAACATGCCATTGAAACCAAGCCACACCTCAAACTCAAACCTCTCCAGTTTGAAAAATAAATGAAGAACAAAAAAGTAATACTAAGCCTAAGAGAAATTATCGAGCATAAAAGCAGATCACTGAACAACAGAGTGCAGGGAGATGGGGGGAAAGTGCTGAGAAATCCGAGCACACTCTCTCCTAGCCTAAATCTCCTAGTCTTGGCCACAGACTTTTCAGCTCACATCACTGCAGCACTGACATCATCAATGACGCTGTTACCAGGAATATGCCAAAATCCCAAGACCCCAGTCCAGTTAGCCAGGAGTCTATGGCAGCTTGGCCTGGACCAGCCAGAGCCCTGTGCTCCCTGAAGACAGGAAGACCTTGCCCTTGCATCCAAGAAGCTTATAATTAGAATAGGGGAAGATTTCTATATCGGGAGGGCAAATCCCAGCTGACACAGAAGAATTAGGAGCTCATATAGAAGGTTACAGCTTGCAAAGGAAATGAGAAGGGACGAGTACATGAGAGGCTTTGATGCTGCAGAGCAGTAACACACAGCCACCGAGTTAGAAGCTCAGGAGGAGTCTCGGGCAAGTGGGAATCCAATGTAGATACCTCACAGAATTGCCTGGAAGCTTTCAAGTGAGCATTTTAGAAGTCTAAAAAGAGGGTACCAAGCAATGCAGTGAGTGACCAGGCAGACAATGTTGGAGAGCCAGCCTTCTGCACAAACCTGAGCAGGGAATCACTGCTCAGTCACTCGGCTTCTCCTCTCTGGCTGCCCACCAATTTGAGGGTCTCAGCTCATGGCTCAGTAAGCCTGGCATGCTTTCAGCAGGTCAGTGGCCTATTTAAAGTTTAAAGGTGGGATACAATGCTCATGAATCACTCCAGGCCTCTGCGGGAGAGCATGAAGGAAGCTCCCCTGTCCCAACCAATTCCAACTGCATTGAAAGGAAAATTCAAACTCTTTCTGGAAACCACCAGACTATCTCCACTACTCAGGTAACTCCGTGCTGCGCTCCGAGACGCGCTCTGGCTGGTCAGCCCCAGCTGCCTCCATGAACGGGCGTACAGGCTGCACTCCCAGTCTCAGACTCCAGCAGCCCGTGCTGAAAGCTCTTGGTTTAGAGTTCATCACTGTTAGCGATGCCTGAACTATCTACTGTAAACTAGCTCGCATGCATCTGTGTGGTCTGTGATCACCCGTTTGCTCACTGCGAGGACACAAAAGCCTACAGTCAGCATTAAAAGGATTCAGATGGCACAAAGCTCTCTCAACAGTGCCAAAGACAGGGGAGAAACGAGTACAGACAAGAACAAACAAGTGTCCTGTAGCCACAAATGTTTTCTTCAAATCACTTCTTCCTCTTAAGAGAGGATTCCCCTGCCCACATACACAGCATGTTTTCCCTGTTCAGGTTTGCAAGCAGGCTACACCAGAGACAGACTGTATTATCACTTTCTTACCTTTATCCGTTTCATTCTTCAGTTTCTTGCCGCTGCTCTTCTGGATCCCCTCATTCACGGTTTGTTTTGCTACTTCAACCGCTTCTCGCTTTTCCAAAGTGGCAGTGTCTGAATTATCCATCAAAGGAATATAAGTAGTTGCTTGAATAAGAGGTTCATCCACCAAAACTGTAATCAAAAGTCCACAGGATGGGTTATAGCTTTGTAATAATTAATGTCAACATTTTTAGAAAAGGTGCATAACATATTAGAGAGTTGGATTAAATCATCCCTAACCCCAATAGTTAGTTATACTGTCTATTTCTATTACCCTTCACAGCTTAACTCATTAAAGCTCTTCAGGTAAGTTCATTAAATAAAGGTCTCTAAAGCATAGTAATTTAATAGCTTCAATTAAATTTCAATTTCCAAAGCTGCCTTTTGTCATTTTAACAAGTGGCAGAGAAGAAACTTTACGTTTTGACTTTCATTTCACTTTAATGAGAAAGTTGCACATAGCATCAATGAGACCGGTTTACTTGTGGCTGCATATGAAATCACTGAGCATCCCTGAAGTATGAGCAAAGTCTTTTGTCTCTGTTCTGTTAAAATCAGGTACCTTACTGCCAGCATTTTCACCCAGATTACATCACCTGTGAACTAAACCATTTAGGCAGAATGTGTGGTAGGGACAGCAATCAAGCTTATTTCACATGCAGACTCAGCTGCACTTAATGAAGATATCTCATCTGTCAGAGCAGGCTTTAAGCATCATTAATATTCAGAGAGGTACCCAGAGGTACTGACCGACCTCAGGTCTCCATTCACACAGCACTGTATAAACATGGTGAGGCTCAGCCTCTGTGCAAAGAACTTTTCAGCCCACGCTGCCAAGACAAAAGCAGGGGAGGGGAGAGCAAGAGCAACAGATCAGGGACAACAGATATGGCCAGCAGAGCTGCATTTGCTGTTTGTCCAGCTCCTGAGCTGCTAGTCCAATGCTGCCTGAAGTATGCAAGATGTTGTGCACAGAGCCATGCCCCAGCAGGAAAGCTCACTGACCCAGCCAGCCCAGACTGAAGGGCTGATGGACAACAGATGTCACACAGCAAACCAGAGAGAGGAGGAACTGGGTGGGATGCAAGGTTCCAGGCATCGGTGCAAGACAAATACACATTTCTGGCTGCCAGAGAGACAGTTATAAAACATTTTCACATTCTGGCTGCTGTTAAGGAACAGAATAGGCCAGATGGACCTCTTTGCATCACCTGCTAGAGTCTTTCCACTGAAGCAGCCAAACACCTGCAGGTATACTGCAAGTTCAGAAATGAGGAGAGCTCTCCTCTAGCACTAATATCCATCACCTAATCCAGTTACCATCCCTACCTTTTCTCTTCCTGTCCTTATTGACATCCCCTCCTCATTTTATTCCCCTCCTTTCAAAATCTTTTTAATATCAGTGAGACATTTTGCAATGTCAGTAACATCTGAAATCCCTATAGTACTGTCTTGGCTAATCCAGATGCCCACTACAGCTAATTTTTGCTCTGTCGTTTTGGAGAGGTGGCTTTAAAAGAAAACAGCTTGCATTGAAATAATGCATGAGCTATTCCCGTGTAGCACTAGCAGCTTAGCTTTAATGCTGGCGGAGCTGGTATTGACACTTATTTGCCACAGACAGACAAGTCTGTGGTCCATAAAATGGCCACTCAGAAAAGGGCAATGGATGCATGGGGAAAAGCACAAGAACATCCATAAGAGGTAATCACTGCTAGGTTCCCCACCAGTAGGTTTCTTTCAGGAATAACTTTAAACTTTTTCAGTTGTTGTAACATACAGGAACACTACTTGGAACCCCCTCCTGGTCTGACTAGGGCCTACAACTGATCTGGACCCCGATGACCTGACCCAAGTATAAAGGAAACAGTGACCAACATTGTCTACTTCAGAGCAGTCCACCAGCTGCCAACTTCTTCATAACTGTCCCAGTAAAGAAGAGTTTTGAGAAGCTAACAAGGTGGCCTCACAGAACTTCACGGTCACGCTCTTCCCAAAAGCCACAGACACAACAGCACTCATTGTAAAAAAAAAAAAAAAACAAACAAACCAAACAAAAAAAACCCCAAACCCAAAAAAACACCGCCAAAAAAACCAACCAAAAAAACCAAAACAGAACGGAGGCACACTGAGCCAAGAGGAGACAAGAAACAGCATCTTGGCAGAGAACGAAGGATGACAAACAGTAAAGGCCTTGACAGCAAAGATGAACAGTTTATCGTGGAGCAACAGCTAGCTAACAAAAGGACAATAGGGGAGGAACGTGGTCAAAGCAACTGGCTAAAAAAATTGCCGTCTTGTTTGGGACAGATGACTGCAGCAGTTCCAGACATGCCTTGCTCAGAGCAACTCAGAGCCTGCTCAGTTTATAATCTAAGTCAACACATCACTCCTCAATTCAAGTGTGGATGTTTGGATCCAAATGAGCTGAAAAAGGTTCACAGCATCATCCCATGTTCAGTGGTACCAGATGTTCAGAAAATAAAAGTATCTCAGGCTGAACAATCTCTCCTATCTGGAATTCCCACTTTTCAAATTAGGAGAGTTATTCTTCTGAAAGTTTCTTTTCCAAAGGAAGAGAAACTAAACTACGGATGGCAAAAAGGTTTAACAGTCAAATTTATGTGAACTAAGTCATAGTTTGTATTCTCACCATTATCAACTTTCTGCTTCTTTGCAGAGACTTTCTTCTTTCCCGATACATTTTCCTGCTTTATCTCCTGGTGGAGCAGCACTGAGTCTTGCTTTTTGGCAGGAGATACAACAGAATCAGTCTTAGTATCTTGATCATCTGTAACAGACAATTAAGACAATATGCTCTTCTGTATATTCTCATCATCACTTTTAAATCAGTAAATCTGTAATAAACAAAGTCCACTCCCAGAAAAGAGAAACCCACGTATTTTAAACCAGAGCACAAAGTTATCCATACATATGTACACACACGCACTCACAAACACATACACTTCCGTATCTGATGAAACCCCAAAGCAATAGGAAGGTTTAGCAGAATCAAGAGCCACAGCACCTAGTGTTTTGACAGACAGAAATCTTATCTGCAAGCAGAACATACGGCAACGCAAGTAACAGTTTAACAAATCCAATCCAGGTTTTACTGCAACAGCACATGTTACCCATATTAGTTTCTCGTTTGCAGGAAGTATTTTATTCCCCACCATGAACCCACTTGGGTATTTTACACACACACCCCCAATAGCTACTGGGACTGTGAGAAGCAGAAAATAAGTGTTTCACATTAGGGAACTGTTTTTTTCAAAAGTTGTTTCTATGAGAAATTTTTTTATCTTTTTGGACAGCCTGTGCTATATAATATTCTTGTCAGAGCCGACACACACAATCTGGGGTTATGGTGTTAGCTCCTGTAATCAAGGATAAGAGTTAGTTGTGGCTGCCCTCAGAACAGTGCTTGCAGACCACATTTTAACCATGCCACAGAGATTTTTGGAGAACACCCACAAACAAGATTTGATATTTTTTTTGTTGGTAGTGGGTGGGTCTTTTTTCTCCCTTTTTTCAGAAAAAGAAAAAAATCCACCACATCAAGCAGCAATGTTGTTCTTTTTCCTCACTCCCTGGAGCAAACCTATCATGCCTGCATCTCAAAGGGGTGATTTGCAAATACCTCTCTTTTCACTTGTTTCTGAAAGTGGGTATTTTTATTCTTTAACTTCTATTCATAGTCAGACCACCACGCTGAGACATATCGACTCATGCTGAGGATATGGTGAAGACAGTCACAGGCAATTCTACCTACAGTTTTGGTTCTGTTCTAGCTTGGATTTTTCCGTTTTCTTTCAGCATCAGTTTCATTCAATTAAGAGGTGTAGCAGGTGGGAAGCAGCTCTAAGTGCTTCTTTCCGTGAATCAGCCACCAAACACTTCTTTGTACATTAAGCCTGCACTTAAACAGTGATTTATTTTACACAGTCTGCTATGAGGTTTCCCTAGATGCCCTTCCTTATCAGAGCAACCACTCTTAGGACTCCACTTTTTCATAGCTTGACATCAGAATGCGCACAGCATACATCTAACAACTTCTTTCAGATTATCAAAATTTTGACAACTTGAGAGCAAAGTAGCCAAACCATAGAGCAAAGCAGAGATACAAGCTACTCTGTTTCACTCAACAATCTTTAGCAGAAGAAAGCAAGGACGGGAGGAGGAAAACCAGAGCATTGCTGCCAGATGAAAAACAGGGGGAAAAAAGCAATAGCTCATAAAAAGGAAAAGGTTAGAAGTGAGCTTTGCCCCGTAAGAGATCAGGCAGAACAGCTGAGAGACACTCTGTGGCCTTGCAAAAAGCAGAACACAGTTTTGGCGTTCTGTGCAAGAAGCATATGCAACATCAGATACCCATTCCATTTTTCTGCTTCTTCTGCCCAGGCTTCTTCTTAGATGCTGTTGATTCAGATGGTGGAGTGGGCTGTTTTGTAACAGGGACTGGATCTACTTTCTTGCCTGAAGACTTGGATCCTTCCGACTCCTTAGTTACATGATCATCTTGAACGGCCTTATGCTTCTTCTCCTTCTTCTTCCGTTCTCTAACGCCAGTAGATGCTTCGGTCACACTCAAGGGAACAGGAGCGACGTGCTCTTCATCTGTACTCAGGGCATCAGAGAGCTTAAAGTCCCGAGGCGTACTTTCAGAGTCAGACTCGTGGATGTTCCCGTTCTGAGCCTCTTTCTTCTTGTTCTTCTTCTTCTCCGTTTTCTTTTTATCAGTCTTGGTAGGTGGAAACTTTAGGTCCCTTTTCTGTTTTGCAAGGACTTCATCATATAAAGTTTCTTTCATGAAAAGCCAGAAGAAGAGGAAGATGACTGTAATAACCACAGAAGGAATGAGGATGATAAAGTAGGTAGACTCGTAAAACTCCATTGTGCTTTTTCTTAGCTATATTTAAAAAAAAAACCTATAGAGGAAAAAGAAAAAAAATTAGGTTTTGAACAGGTTTTCCTTGATATTATTTCCCCCACCAATTATAATAATAAAAAGAAGCTTTGTCATTGTTTCAGAGAGGCCTTAAAATAGCTTTTAATAAAATTACCATGCTATATCAGTCATGGAACAACTTCTAGAATCATTTACTATTTGCTTCAACGTTGCTAGCCTGGATAGGAAGGAACTCCAGTTTGCAAGACCGCTGATCTTGGAAAAGAGAAATTCTCCTCTTTCCTTACTTTTCCTCATCTTTCTCATTCTCCCTTCCCAAGTAAATTTCATAAAGTGTTTTCAGAAATACATGAGACAGCACTTTCAGAGGCTGTGAATTAAGAACCAGTACATGCCAAGCAACACTTGGGTATTTTTACCATAAATCAAACATAACAAATTAAGATTTTTATCTTGGCAAGTGGGAGTTAAATTTCAACTTCCTTCTGTTCCCGGATTTATGACAGCTTCAGAAGTAGAATGAGGAGAAGAAGGGAGAGAGCCCTGAATTTTAGTCAACCATGAAGAAACACGTATTTTCAAAACTGCTTTTTGAAGTCTAAAACCCAGCTTTAAATTCAATAAAATTCCACACATTTATAGGAAAACTGGAAGATCTGTTACTTATTTTGTGCATGTAACAGTATACAACTTCCAGGGCGCTAACAGACCAGATGACTCGGGGATAATTTGCTGAAAACACTATTTATGCTCAGAGCACTACTCTTTTTTTAAAGCAGGAACCAGATAGTTTAAAAAAAGTCAGGATTAAGCTAAAAAACTACTTCTGGGGCCAAGACAAGACCAATTTTCCCATTTCACAACTAATCACTGTGAAAAGACCTGGATTTTTTCAGGAAGATTTCAAATCTTCCCCAGAGTGTTTGTTCCAAGTGCAAAAAAAAAAAAAAAAAAAAAAAAGCACGAACCATTGAAAAACACAATTCAAAACTAATTAAGCAAGTGCAATTCCTGATTCATAAACTCAGTTTGAAAGCCACCACGGAAAGTACATGCTTCAGCTACGTTTTCCTCTATACATGAAAAGATGACTCTTCAACACAACTATCCCCTGGGAGACCCATTCTCTTGGGAATGCAAAGCAAGTGATCTAACCCAGTTTATGTCTCCCATAATCTTTGTCACCTTCTCTGCAACCACTGACCAACTGCAGCATCCCCCAACACAGCCAACGCGTGCAAATATCCCCAACACCACGTGGGGAAGCTTATATCGTTAGTGACTCTGGGCAGAGTTTTACATCAGCCGGCCCTTCTGCTTCTCCTCAACCAACTTGAGGAGGAGAGCTTCACACAGGCTTAGACATAACTGAGATGACCCTAAAACAGTAGGAAGAACTGCCCCACACCTTTTAAAGCACTATTGCTTGGAGTATTTCCACTGCTGCTTAGAAAAAAATATCAAAAATAGTATCAAAATATCAAAGATTGTATCAAAAATAACGTGGCCAGCAGGGACAGGGAAGGGATCTTACCCCTGGACTCGGCACTGGTGAGGCCGCACCTCGATTCCTGGGTTCAGTTTTGGGCCCCTCACTCCAAAAAGGCCATTAAATGACTCGAGCGTGTCCAGAGAAGGGCAACGGAGCTGGTGCAGGGTCTGGAGCAGAGGTCTGATGGGGAGCGGCTGAGGGAACTGGGGGGGTTTAGTCTGGAGAAGAGGAGGCTGACGGGAGACCTCCTGGCCCTCTACAACTCCCTGAAAGGAGGGTGCAGAGAGGGGGAATGAGTCTCTTGACCCAAGGAACAAGCGCCAGGACAAGAGGGAATGGCCTCAAGCTGCGCCAGGGCAGGGTCAGACTGGCTCTTAGGAAGTATTTCTTTGCAGAAGGGGTTGTTGGGCGTTGGAATGGGCTGCCCAGGGCAGGGGGGGAGTCCCCATCCCTGGAGGGGTTGAAGAGTCGGGTTGACCCAGTGCTGAGGGATCTGGTGGAGTTGAGAATGGTCAGTGTGAAGTTAATAGTTGGACTGGATGATCTTCAAGGTCTTTTCCAACCTTGAGGATTCAGTGAAAAAGAAAATAGATGTGCCTACTGAGCACAGAGGGAATAAAGTCCACGTAGATGTTGCATGGTGCAGGGAGAGGCCAGGCACTCCTTGCTTCTGGGCAGACAGAGGATTACTCTTGAAATACCTGATAGTATTACATTTAAGGTTGTTTTACCTCAACTCCTGGCTGTGCTGGAAGCCGCTATCATAAACTGGCTTGCCATCCTGCTACATTGGTGAGAGTTTGGTCTGGAGCCTGGCTCTAGCTTGTTACGTGTAATAGTTTCCAGGCAGAGAAGAGTTACTGTGATAATGTATTTGTACAGTGTATTGAGCAGCACAGAAAGCAAGGAGTGGGAACTCTAATTTGGCTATTAAGTTATTCAAATAAAAGACTAACATTTCAATACACTAATTATTCATCAGTTGTCTTAATGTTAAGTCTCCTCCCAGTTTGTATTTATTTTCTGTGTGAACACAGCTCATCAAAAAGGCCTGGGTCTAGAATTACACCAGCACAGAAAATTTCAGAAGGTCTAAGAGGGATGGAAGGAAAAGCTTGTCTTTTAGGGAGAAAAAGCACAGATGCTCAAAACTAAGCTGGAGCTTTCAAAATTATTAGTTACAGCTACTTGATAAAATGAGCTCCCTGCACTAAGTGATCTAATATTAGTCATCTCTTAAGGAAGCATATCTTGAAAATTGGTCTCAGCCAAAGTCAATATTGAATGCTTACAGGAGAAGTTAATCCCCAAAGTAAATATGTAGTTAAGCAGATTTTTCACAGGTTGATCATTACGATACATTACTGCAACAAGTACAATACCCAACCACAGAGAGCCCAGAACAGCCCACCTCTGCCTTGCCAATGCACAAGCACGCAGCTGGCCGTGAATTCATCCAAGTGCTTCAGCCAAGCCAGGACTATCACACCCTTGCAGCCATCCCTACGCATTTCCCAGCACCCAACACCAGATGCTCAGGTCAAATCACACACTCAGCAAAACACAAGCTGTAAAGGTTCAAGACATCAAGTGTCAGGAGGCATGATGGTCATCAAGGCAGGACCAAGTATAAGCAGAAAATGACTGTTGGTTTGAGACCAGAGAGGCTAGACACATTTAAAAGCTTCAGCTGCTTCAAGAGGAGCCGTAAATACATAATTATAACAGCTAGTTCGAGTGGGGAATATGTACTGGACTAGACAAGGTCTGATCTCAGAGCTGGCCAAGCAACGTGAGCTCTGCGAAGCCTCTGCCCATCGCCCTGCTCTCCCCTCCCTTCATTTCCCTCCACTTGTGCAACAGGATGGTTCGCACCTTACGCCAGATCCAGAGCACAGCGTTGCAATAATAAGTGGACTCAATTAGCGCTCCTGTTCTCCTCTTGCTCATCAGGGCGAGGCAGAGCGTGAGCCAAATGAACACTTCCACCCCAAACACTGATCAGAGGCATGCAGATTTAATGTCTGAAGTCCAGCAAGGAATTTCACATACGCAAATCCAGACTGTCACATAGAAGCAGGGTTAAAAGACAAACAAGTAAAAGCCTCAGGATGTCACTAGAATTGATTAAGCACACCCGGGAACACCAAACAAGAGCTCTGCTCTGATGGTAATACACTAATTTCCCATCTCAGCCCAGCATGTGCAAGGGCATTTAAAAATCACTTCTAGAAGGATACCGTTGCTGCTGGCTTACAGCAGAATGCCAAGATGACATCCTTCACCATCCGCCCCTTGTCAAGTCATCTTTATAAAGTGGCATTCTTGCCACAAGGTAAATAGGCAGTGTTTTGGCTCACACAGTTCCACTTGTCCTCCGACAATCTACAACTACTAAAAAAGTTTCTCTGTTCCCATTTATACTTCCGCATTACATTGCTTCTGTTTATATGGAGTTGGCTGATCAATTTATAGGGAAAAAATTCCATGTCATACAAAAAGAAACGGGACAGAGAAGCTCCTTTCATTAAACCAGAAAAAAAGAAAATCCTACATTAAAACACCTTCATCTATCAGCTTAACTGCTCCTCAGGATTTAGTTTTACCATTCCTGTTAGCTACGGAAACATGAGACACTGTCACAAAAATATTATTTCTCCCCTCTAGAAGTGATGCAAGGTGACTTTTATGACCCCCAGCCCTCCCTAGGACAACTTTCTGGGGTAGCTGCATCACCTCTCTACCCCCACAAAGCTGCCATCCCCAGGCAAGGCACACTTGGTAGAAATTGCACATACACATCCCCTTACTACTGCCAGCAAGAGGCACAGCAACTTTAGCTATCTTTAAATTTCCAAGGTATTTGGTTATATACTCACCTTTCATCTGTATTTGATATTTAACCTGATATTTATCAGGCACACTTTTTAAAGCCTGGCTGCCCAGTGCCCACGCCAGGCTCTCCACTTGCAGACACGCTCCTGTCTCATTCGTAAATTCAAGAACTCGCAATATCCCTTGAGTCATTCAGAAAAAGGGGAACAAACCGCATCTGTCCCAGCCTGCACGCAGCCTTGGTTACTGTTCCCATCCTGCGTTTAACAAAAGAATTGCACTTTCGTTCCCCTAAACAGAGCCCATGCCACAGAAAATAACTATTTCTGAACTCCAGCACGGTATTATTGCCTGCACCTGACTTCCTCTGCTAGTTAACACGGTCCTGGATTTTGTAACACACCCTTCGCTTTTTGCACTTAAATCTCAAGTTTCACCCTGCACAGATACCACATTTCACAGGACATTCATTCAGTTTAGGTCCAGGGGATTAGCTTACTTGAAAAGACAAAAATAAATTATAGCTCTATCTGGCTAATGAGTCACTCATAGCTTAGCCCCAGCACGTTAGAAACACAGCTTCTGTAAATGCCTGGGTCCCAAGATGTACATAATCTCCAGGGATTTGTGCCTCTTTGAAAAACTAACATTGAAGAGGAGAAAACAGAGGTACCTAAGGTATTTTTTTAAAAAAAATACTCAGCAGTTTAAGAGATACCACATATGATTTAGCTAAGGCAACAGCTTCTTTAATTGATTTATTTTCCCCAGGATTTTCTCAAGCTGGCAAGCGGACTAAGAGAAAGCCCTCACATTGAACAGTCACTAGAAACACAGCAAGAAGTCTCCGATGAGTATCTGTATCCAAGAAATCCCTCAGATAACAGTATTTTTTCCTTATTCTACACACAGTTACCAACACACGCCACATCAGCCAGCTGCAAAGAGGAACCTCTTGAAAACTGCTTCACTCCCAAGCTCATCGCTCATCTTCCCCCAGAGCTTTTGGCAGAGGATGCCCAGCAACTTAGGGCTAGACAAGGCAACCCAGATCTGCCACAGGTAAAATATAAAATGAAACAAGGCGTTTAGCCACGCCGTGCCTACTCCTCATCCATAGTGGGAACAACTAGCGCTCTGTGACTTTTCACAAGCATTAATTAACTAAAGCACTGAGGGGCTCAAGCTCTAGGAAGGCGGGCTGCCACAAAAACCTAAAGGCAGTTCATTGAACATCAGCATTGCTAAAGAAAAAACTGCAGAGTTAGAATTTAGGTTGGCTTAGTTTAGGTTTTTTAAGCAGCCCTACACGTCACTGAAAAAACATGTTCTTCAGGCCCCAAGATGAGACACGAAGGACAGCAGAGCTGCCTCACACTGCCTGGTGAACACCAGCAAGGAGGCGACTACACCTGAACACTGGTTTTAAGACAGGAAAATAAGATACTACATATAAATCTCACCTGCCATCTATGTAAGGAAAAAAGGCACAGCTTCCAGTAAGATCACACACAATCTTCTCACTTGGCACTTTTTAAACTGTACAAGGCAGAGGCATGCACAAAGCACCCACCACCTAGAAAAGCTGAAGGTCTAAATGGCCCTGCCAGTTTTGAATCCAATGGCAAAATTTAACCTACTTTTTTTGTATTTAAACTTTTATAGCAATATTTCCATGCTCTGTTTACAGAAGTCCTCTCAAAACTAAGACTGGGGGGAGGAAGCATAATAAACATCAGTTCAAGCTCCAAGTTTCTTTCATTTAAATACTTACCCTGACAGCATCATTTGCGCAGCAACAGAAGAAAGCTGTAGACACTCGAAATTACAGACTGAGCCGCTCATGTACTAAAGTTACTCTTCTCTGGGAAGAAGACCTGTTCAAGTGAAGCTCAACAGTGCTTGACACCCCCTACAAACTCCTAACAGCAAGAGGAGAACGAGACTTGTCAATAAATCTTGCTCTTCACTTGATTACGCTGACACAATTAAGCCATTTGCAGAGCACAATCTCAGTGCTTCAAATACCCTCTAGGTAAATATTTTCCATTCCAAACATGCCACTGTTTGTACCATCTGTTGGGCTCTGCTGCTCTCAGTTGCTTGATGTTAGTTAACACAGACACACTATTTATTAAATTCCAGAAAAGAGTAGCTTTGCTTCAACAAAAGCCTTTACTTTCAGGTTTTTTTAATAGAGCTTTAGAGCTAACACCTGACAAAATGCAGCAGCGGTGCTCAGAGCAAGCCAGGCACGATACAGCTACGTGACGTTGTCACTGCTAGCTGGCAGATGACCTCGCTCTTGCTCAAGCACCAGCAGCGGTGAGCGCCCAGGTACCTCCCGCAAGGGTTTGCCAGGAGCATGCGGGAGGTTTCCACCGCAGCCCAGCCATCCAGGCAAGTTCAGACAAGATAAGGCAAGGTAGGGATTCACCATGCAGCAGCTGACACCCTGAAACCACCTGGGCTGTGGGATAAAGCCCAGAGTTGGAATTAGCATCAGTGAAAGTGGAACGAGCCACCTCGCATTTATCCAGGGATAAAAGCACGCACGCCCGTTGTTGGCACAGAGCAAGGAACAGGCTGGAAAACCACACTCTGCCCTCCTGCCCAGCAGCTTACTGAATATTCCGAAACCACACAGGCCCTGTCACACCAGAAACCCATGGGGTTCACCAAAGCATGAGGATGAAGACACCAGTATCAGAAATCGTGTGCCAGCAGGACTAGGGCAGTGATTGTCCCCCCACACTCGGCACTGGTGAGGCTGCACCTCGAATACCATGTTCAGTTTTGGGCTCCTCACTATAAGAAAGACATTGAGGGGCTGGAGCGTGTCCAGAGAAGGGCAACAAAGCTGGTGAAGGGTCTAGAGAAGAAGTCTTGTGAGGAGCAGCTGAGGGAACTGGGGGTGTTTATCCTGGAGAAAAGGAGGCTGAGGGGGAGACCTTATCGCTCTCTACAACTCCCTGAAAGCAGGCTGTGGTGAGCTGGAGGTCAGTCTCTTCTCCCAAGTAACAAGCGATAGAAGAAGAAGAAATTGCCTCAGGTTGCACCTAGGTAGGTTTAGATTGGATATTAGGAAAGATTTATTCCCCAAAAGGGTTATCAAGCACTGGAACAGGCTGCTCAGGGCAGTAGTGGAGTCACCATCCCTGGAGGTATTTAAAGGACACGTAGACGTGGCACTTAGGGACATGGTTTAGTGGTGGACTTGGCAGTGTTTGGTTAATGGCTGGACTCAATGATCTTAAAGGTCTTTTCCAACCTAAATAATTCTATGGTTCCGTATTATTCAGGACTGAAAAGTCCTAGAAAACCAAAACATTTCTTGCAGTATTTGTGGGGCGATGTTACTTGGGATAAAAGCTGGCACCCATCAGGGCCAGAGGAAAGCATCCTTGGCCCCACCAGACCCCAGAAACTGCAGATTTTCCCTTAAAATCACTAACTTCTAACACACACACACCCCCCATTACCTCCAAAGTCAGAAGATAACAAATTATCTTCACACTACCTTCTTCCAGAGTGCCTGTAAAGAATCAAAGGTTTTCTTCTTCCAGCAGGAGACGGCTGGGGAGGACTGTGCCTGAAGAGGGCTCTCAGCATTACTCAGCAAGTCTGCATCTTCCCATCGCTATTTTCCAGGGAGTCCCTGAGGCTTCCCCAGCTCCTTCCTTCACGCGCTCGTGTACAGACACGCTCTGCCTACACCACCACAAACTACTTGAGAGGCATTTAAACAACCGAGCAGCAAGCTCGCAGTCTTTTGGGTAAGCGTTTCCCCTTTCCCTGCTCTCCTTGCAAGCAGAGACCAGATCTGACATTTATTCTTCACACTCACTTCTGTTCACGGGGAACTGGGAAATGATACTTCTCAAATATAAAGGAAAAAAATTGCCCAACACATTTTCTCACAAAGGACCAAAGAGCAGCAAAATCTAAACTAAAGGTTGAACACAGACACTGATTTTCTCAGCTTGTGGTTTTGCTCGCATCCCAAGCGGGCAGCGATAACAGCCAAGGTCACTCGCTCACACAGCAGCTCCAAACAGCCAGAAGATCCCCCATTACATCGGTACTATCCATCTTGTGCGTTACATCAGAAGGCAGAGTTCAACAACAAAAAACACTGCACAAATAGCCATATGAATACACCAGCATGAACAACTCTGCTGATGTTAAGGCAAGGCAAGATGTCAGTACAGCCGCTCAGGGAGGCACTGCCTCTGCAAGATGGGCAGCAAAGTCTCACTTCTCCAAAGCTGCCAGATACAAGCCAAACCCAGCCAGCAAGGCAGTTGTATCTTTTAGCCATGTTCTAGAAAAGAATTAAGTTTACATTTCTAATAGTCTCAACATACCAACTCGATTAAAAACAACCTTCCCTGTTCTCACCACTGCACTGCCCAGCTGCACTGCAACGCATGGCGCTCACAGGTTTGCTCAAGGTATAACAATACTTTTCAATAAACCCAACATCGATTAACTCCTTAGTTCTGGCTTTGCAGGCCATGCTAGAATTTGGGTTTTTGCCAAGGCCATATTAATGCAGGATTACATACTAAAAATAAGAGACAAAGCTTGCAGATTAATGGCCAAAGCTGAGTTTAGATTATCAGTCTGAGCAGCAGTTCCACACGTCACGTAGTTTTCAAGTATCTAAGGGGTCTCCTGCAACACAAACCCGTCCAGCAGCAAGAGCCAGGTACGGATTTAAGCCAGGACTCTTGAATCAGCCAGGCAGAAGCATTAAACACACACAACCACACCTGAAATCTGTTTGTGCCCAGCACCTGGATGGGAGAGACGAATCAAGCCATGTCTGTTTTGTTATTCCGATTAGCTGTCTGGAAAGTTAACAGAGGTTTGTACAAGCCAAGTTGATGTGACAGTCCATAGCAGCTCGGGTTTACCACACACAAAAGCCATTTACACAAGTTTAAAGCCACTATGCACCTCAACAAAGGCTTTTTGACATCTGTTGTGGTCTATTGTATAAATATATATTCACAGTATAATCTTCACCTCGGATCCATAGAAAGCCCGAGAGCACAGCTACCATCCCCTGAAGCCAGGAGCAGATATGATACTATAGCTCCGATGCTGAGCGCTGTACAGCCCGGCTGGGTTTGCTCAGGGTTTTGCCATGGCTCTTCCAGCTAGCCCAGCACCCTTTCCTAGGAGACAGGGTTTTTTCATTACCAGCACAACTGTTTGCACGTCTTTTGGCTGGGGTCACAAAGCTGCCCGTCAGCCATCTCATCCCTTGCTCCATCTGCTGTCATAACCGCATGCAGCGTCGTTCCCAAAGCTGGCTCTGCCAAAACAAGGCCAGGCAAAGGGACTCAGCTCTGAGGGTATCAGGCCATCTTACTCCAACACAGCTTAATCCTTTTCTGACAGAGGAATAACTTGCACTAGCATAAGTGTATTTATTCTGAGACTTCTGCACCTACCCCTGCCATGCTCTAGTACTTTAACTCAATTAAAACAAGCTATACAGCACCCACAGCAATTACACAGTTGACTCCCCTCTAGTCACAAATGAGACAGAGCCTCAAATTCCAAATAAAAAAATCTGAAGATCATCTCTTGAGAAATTTGGGGCTGCTACAACCCTTTCACCTCTTTACATCAAATTGAGTCTCTGCAAGCACGGAAGGATAAAGGAAAGCAGGTACGAGCAGTAGCTTCTCAGGACTCAAATTCCTCTCATACTTTCACAGCAATCTGCAAAGAAAAAACAGCTGGAATGAAACCTTTTTCCCTTTCCCAGTGTATAGGGTAAATATAACTATCTAAATATACATTCCTGTATTATGTATTCTTGTTTATATTTTAAAAAATAGATGTAAAATAAGGAGACAAACAAAAGAAAAGGTCTTCAGTCCAGCAGGTTTTTTTTTTGCCTTGGCAGATTGCTGTGAAAGTATGAATGGCATTCGAGTACTGGGAGGCTAATGCTCATTAAAAAAAAAAAAAAAAAAAAAACAGGTTTTTATATACAAAAGCTGCAAATAGTTAGGGAAAAAACTCAAGTGTATTATCTGCCTATGCATCCCAGAAGAGGTAATTACCTCCCTTGCAAGCCTCGCAGAGCCCCACCACCGCCGGTTTTTCTCAGGCTGCCTGGCAGGAGCAGCACCGCTACCCATGCCTCACCTCCCAGGGCAGGCACAAGCTGTCCTCTGCTTCAAATTCAGGGCAAAGCAGATGTCCTTAGAGCCAGAACGACAGGAAAACCATGACAGATTGCTAACAAGGACGGCATTTTGTTTAGGGGACGTATTTCTGAAGTTTGCACATACCTACGAAGAGGTTTGTCTTAATTTATCGTTTGATTCTCCGAATTTCTACTCAACTTTGCCCTTAACCATATTGGTCAGACAACATTTTAGCCTACTTACTTGAATTTCTCCAGACACACATGAAAGTTTTAAACCTACTGCTTGTTCTGTGGGTCTCCAGATCACCCAGTGCTAAAAGCTTTTCTCCAAATTTCTCACCAAAGCAGCAGCAGCAATGGAGAAACAAAAAATACCCAGCCTTGAAAGGTTAGCAAGTCACTCAGTGCAGTGTTTAAGCAGATCTGTATTACTGAATTTATTAACCTTTGTACCTCCGCACCCCAATGGTGCACAGACTGCCAAAACCATCCTACAGCTGAGCCATGTACAGCCTAACAGGGTCACACTGGTGTTTTCACCAAGTTTCCCCTACACTGGTCTCACAAGATCTCAAAGAAGGGGGAGCATGTGTGCACAGAGGTGATGGCACAGGAAGAAACAAAACCTCAAAATAAATGAGAGGCTTTTGAAATTTTCCTATAGCAATGTATGACCGAAGTTTCCTGCAAGATCATATTAAAATTCATGGTAGGAGTATTAACCTTGTTCATATTAGAATTTCTTTCCCCTACAAAAATAAATCAGGCAGCAAAGATACTCTTAGTATGAACACCATAAAAGTGACTTTATCCAGACTTATTTTTAAATGTGTATTTAACAGATGAGAACAGAAGTCTGCCAACAAAGACAGGTATTAACCCAGGAGAATCTATTTAGCTTCAGACTTCTTAACCATACAAGACTTTACTGAAGTATTCGCCCGCAGTCCTTTACCCTGTTGTGAAAGGAACAAAGGAAGAGGAAATGACTAATCAAAGCAGCAGCACATTAATATATTTCGGTATGTGGAAAGGGAAAATCGTAGCGGGTATTTTTAACATTCCCAACAGGAGAAGGCACTGCCATACGTATGCCAGCAGCCATGGAGGCTCCTGGGAGGGGGAGAGAAAGAAAAAAAAAAAAAGTGAAGTTGTGTCCTGAAGAGGAGTTCTGTATTTTCCATTTCCCAGCATGAGCTCTGCTGGAAGCACAGCGCACCACGGTGCAAGTGTGGTTTGTGAGCCGGCTGACAATGTCTTCGCCTAACAACATGCCTGGAAAGGAGGCACAGCTGGGGCAAACAGCAATGCCTCACTGATAACGGGTGCACTTTGCCTTGAACTGCAGGAGAAACCCAGCCTGGAGAGGTTCTCCAGAGGGAAAAGGCGAGAGTTTCTTGGAGCACTGCCACCAGCAGGCACTCTGGCAAGTCCTATAGCCACCCACCTCTGCTGAGCAAGGGATGCCCTCACCCACGGGCTAAGAGAGAGGGGAAGTTTCTCCCTGCCCCAGGTGGCATCCGGCAAGTCACAGCTCACCCACATGCCACAGAGCACAGCCCCATCCCACACCTTTAGGAGCTTAATTCCCCCAAACTCCTCAAAGCCTGCACACGCAAAGGGGCCAGGCTGCCAGCAAAACACTGCACCTTCAAGTCTTTCCTCACAACTACTTTGCCACTGCACCTACACAAGCCAAGCCACCGACATCCCAGTATAACTGGATTTAATAGCTGGTTTTTAATCCCACTCTCCCCCCACCAGCTGCCTCCATGGGAAGCTCTTTGGGGCAGCCACGGTAACAGATTTGCTCAAGGAAACAGGGCAGAAGCCTGAAGAACTACTGTGATAAAGCCAAAATTAGAGCTTTCAAACCCCTTCCTAAAAGAGATCAAAACCAATCAATCTAGCAACAGCTATGGTCATTTGTGCAGTGGGATGGCACAGCACAAAAGCACTGCTCGCTCAGTAAGAGAGGAGCTGGACCGCTGCCTGTCTGTCCGGCTGCAATTGTTCCCGCACTTCGTAATTAAGGGCTACAATTCACCCTTTTTCTAATGCCAAACCCCAAAAGACTCGTTGTAACAAAACCATTTTAAATACTAAACGGGAAGCTAGCGCTGGACCAACCATAGTCATTCAGATCCCTCTAGCTCCAACACTGTTGAATGCAAAAGATACAGAGAAACTAATATTTAATGTTCTTGCAGAGGGATTTGTAATCAGCCACCCTGTACACAGCTCGAAGCCTGAAGCTTAAGCAGGTCTTTACCCTGGTATTGCAAAATGACAAACCCGTTCATTCCACCAACAAGATTTTCCCATTATTTCTGTTCAGTGTGCTGTTTGACAGAACTATACAAAGAGATTGGACCACTGACAAAAAAAAAAAAGCTTCGTTAACCTCTCAGTGACTCAACGATCCTATTGTTCAACAGCAATGGACAAAAGGAGAAGCCACAGCAGATGGATGCTCTGTTTGAATTCCTAGAGGAAAATTAGATTGACCTGAGTTTGAAACAGGCTGCAAGTTAAAGGAGAGTTTTTAATTCATAGAGGGAAATCAAAACTCTTAAGTGATTGTGAATCATATCAGATCTAGATGCTTTCATGTCATTTCTTGTAACTACCTGAAGATACTATATACTGCACACATTATGTCTAAGGAGTTGAGTGATTTCAGTTTTCTCTAAAGGGAAAGAAAGTGTGATTGCTGCATCAAAATTACTGTAAATGTGGCACAGACCTAGCTAAATGAGGGCATCAAAAAGCAGCATTTGAAAGAAGATCACCCTACCCCATTACCAGGCTAAATTTTGATAATTCTTCAGCTGGAAAGGGAGATGAAATTAACAGGGAAGATTTTTCTTCCTGTCCACCGCATACAGAATAGTGAAAAAAAAAAAGGTGGAAAAAAGTATCCATCAGTTAAACAACCAAAGCTCAGAGTGGTAATAAACTTTCAAAGATGCCAGGAGTTTAAAACTCAGGGGTATGCCATTAGTTCTCAATCCCAAGATTTTAAAAGGGCAACTTCAGTTTAGGCTAGACAATAGGAGGAATGCAGATGCAACATATAGAAGGCAAAGTTCCTGTAAGTTGACAGAGGCATCATAAATAGAGTCATCATCATGCACAGCACAACTACCAAACTAGGACTTTGGATATGTGAGTACTATGAGCCTCTCCAGGCTGGAATTGCCTCCTCTTCAGCCTACACAGCTGGGTAAGCACTGCATCACCATGCCTATTTTTGTTTTTAATACTGTATACCACAGTCGTGGTTCAGAAAGACACAAAAACATCGGAAAATTCAAACAGCCAGGCTTGAGCAGGCATTACTTGCTCCCCTCACTTCCCCAGTACAGGTAAAGCTCCACTGCTCCGAACTACACCCAAGCAAACCCAACAGATCAGCTTCCTCCAGCTCATACCTTGCAGGGTGGGGTTCAAGCCAGAGGACAATGCTGGCATAGGAACAAATGGGTACTAACAGGCCATGAACGCTTTTTGACTTCAAGTTGGAAAAATGGCTCTCAGTCATCAATCCAAGGAGGTGCTCAGTGCTGTAATGGTGACTCTGCAGCCTTCGTATAGAGCATGGCTGCCATTATTTTATTTCGCCTGGCCATACAGCAGCAGCCACCTCCTCCTCACCACTCCTGCCACTTAGCTACAGAGCTGAACCAGAGCCCTAGGGCTGCAGGGAACACGTTTTAACTGATGCTAGAGGCATCTATCACTCTTTTGCTAGTAGCAATCAATGAGTTTTAATCCATAGTCCCATTAGGAATGACACCTGCAAAAGAAGGTTGGATTTTATTACAACTAGGCATTAAATTTCAAATCATTTGCCAGATTAAAATGATGTTCATGCTGTATTTATAAAACCCTTGAACACAGGGAATGTGCAGAGGTACATTCAGGACTAAATTCAGACCACAGAAGCTTACGATGATGAGGAGCTTCCTACAACACTGGTATTTTGACTTTCAGCTCCAGCACAAATTAGCACCAGCTGAAGGCTGAACAGACTCCCATCACCAAGCCTTCCACAGCAGATATGAGTTACTTTGACTGCTCTATAACAAAGCTGTCCATCAACATTTATCTTAAAGTATATTATCACACAGGCATAAAGATAACGCTTCTGTATCCAAGCCGTATATCTTAGGCTGTAGAACATGGTGCTGTTGATAGTCTTAGAAATAAAGTTTCAGAACAGTTAAGGAACAAAGAAGCTTTAGAAGCAATCCCTACAGCACTGGCACCGTACAAGTCACCCCAGTGTATTTTGAAGTATAAATTGCATAATGAGCTGGAACCTTTAACTCAATTTAAAAGCACAAGATGAAGTTTAAGAAGTTACTGCCAAACTGTGGTTGTTTCTGTACTGAGAAGGTGAAGTGTTAAGGTTCCCCCTCCACTCTCCTTCGAGACACTGCACATAGCCCATTTAGAGGGCAGCACTAAGAGCTCACCTCATCATCCATCCAAAACACCTCCTGCACTACGACAGGGACCTCACTAGCTATAGCTCCACCAAGATACCATCCTTTCAACGTCTACATTGAGCATATGTGCTCCTAAACAGTAGCACCACACATTCCTCTCCATAAGGTTTCTTTTCACCTTGTTAACCTCTCTGCGCTTCATTTAGCAGTCTGCTGAAGGTACTCACACATAAACGATACACAGCTAGTGTCATCTCAGCACATGGACCCTTTAGGATCCAGGCAAGCAGCTTAAGAAAGTCACATGCACTCAGGAACCAGCACAGTATTTCGGCAGACTCCAAGGCAATATTCACATCTTCTCTTAAACACCCACAGCAGGACACTAAGCTCAGCATCAGGGAGAAGGCTCCAACTCCTCCACAGACTTAACACACTTGATTTACACCTGGGCCATGCAGTGAAGGAGCTTTCTTTTACCACCTTCCTCACGTAGCTGTTGATGCCCCAGATGAGTGATGCTGAGGCTTGCTGATGTTTCTCTGAGCAGCAGCAGCCCAGCAGACCCCTCAACGCTCCTTAGCCATACTGGTCCCAGTTCCACAATCCAGCCCACCGTGTAACCCCAGATACAGCATAATGGCGGGAGTTGGACACCACCACACAAGAACCATCCGAAAGATGTGTTCAAAGTGCATCTCTGCGGGTTTCCTGGTTTTCTCCACTTGCATCCATAAGGAATAAAGCTTGTAAGAGTTTCCTAAAGGGACTTCAAATATGCATTTCACTGTTTTCAGAATTTTGAGTTCAAGTCAATAACTCAACAACCCAGAGCTCTCCCCCAAAAACGGCCTCATCACACATGCACGCACACCCGCCCCAACGCACTCAGCTTTACTGATCAGCACAGTACTGATTTGAACTCGAGGAACATGCCAGGTTGTTAAAAAGGCCTAAAAATGCTCAGCAACAGAAATGCAGAGTAATTGAGGTCACTTCTCTCATGCTTCTCTGGGTTTTCACTCCCCTTGCTTTGCTGTCCCACAATCTGCTCCTCCTTTGGCATGCGAGGATTAAACACAAACACTTCACTGCAACCACACAGATCTAAACTTACTTACCTCCAACTTTGGTTACACCTCAAGCTATTACTCCAGTAGCCTGTAATGGGGAGCAGGGATTAAGAAATCTACTTAGAAACAGGTACACCAGACCTGAAGCCAAGAAATTCTTCTTTTGACACACAAACAGCATGGAAAAAAGGTAGAAACTGGGAGATCGAGGGCGGGGGGCTGAAAAGGCAGGCTCGGAATGGAAACATCTGACCAAGAATTTTCACAAGCCTTTAAAACTTCTGAAACCTAACCCCTTCACTAGCCCTTTTCACATGCCTCAGACTGCAGACCACGTTACGCAAGTCGTTAATTGTGCCTCTGCAACCCTCCCTCCCACCCACGGCGCTCTGCACCTCGCCGAATCCATGTGTTGAAGTACACCAAGGCAGAGAAGTGTACCTGTTCCTCCCACAACTAGCTTGGTGCACTGCCACCTGTGCAGAGAAAGTCTAGCTTTGTTGTGCATCTTGAACTAGGCTGTAACCCATTAAAAGCCACTTGAAAAAAAAAATCTGTTTTTACATACACACACACATTAAGCTGTAAAGAGGTTTACTAAATTTAGCACGCAACCCAATCCTAGCAGTAGTGTAGCACAGGCTGTAGATATGGAAGTGACCTTAGGTGAAGGTAAGAAGGGAGAACTATCGGTACCCCTGCTGAACTGCCGTGGGAAAGCTCTGGGAACCCAATAAAATCCTAACCCAACCTCCATAAATCCTCCCTGCAGCTTGGTGGCTTCCAAGGTTTTGAGATGCTACCTCTGCCTCTCTTCTGGACAATGCTTCTCACTGTCCACGCTGGGACGGGTTTGGTGAGGACATCTTCTCAGCAAACATTAGCACAAACAACTCCTCCTCGGTCAGAGTTTGAACGTGGAGAAGCGAAGCTTTGATGGACCTCCACCACCGCTGCTGTAAATACAAAACAAGGCAGCGTAATGAGAAAAAGCAGCACACTCCTTTATCAGTCCATCAGAGCTGAAGCTACACATGCTGCCAACAGGTATTTACACAAGCAAAGGTCAGTAGGTGTGACACGGGATACAGCATTCACCCGTAAACTCCATTTTCTGCCAGCTTCCCAGCACCACACCCCACTGCAGACGCTGCCTGGTCCAAGAGGACAGGCTGAGTCTCTCCAGAGAACAGCAAGTTAAAGGAGGCAGAAAAGTTCCCACCTAGCCCCAGGGGAAAGGGCCCTTCCCAGCTCAGCACCGCTAAACTCGGATCACTTCCCAGATTTGAAAATGCCCTGTGAAAGATCCATTGGGTATGATCTGCTGTAGCCATGGTGCTGCTCTCGGGAATACCTGGAGCTGAAATGGAGAAGGGCAGAAGAGATGCTGCAACTGGTTTCACATACTTGTCTTTAGGTCCATGAACAGCACAGCATTAAGAAAAAGGTAATGCTTACATGAAAGTCAAGCTGGGATGCCCCACTCAACATAAGCAATGACTTTGTGGAGAAAGGAGCACTAATCATCACGGCAGCCTTTCACAGAATCATCTTGGTTGGAAAAGACCTTGAAGCTCCTCCAGTCCAACCATGAACCTCACACTGACCGTTCTCAACTCCACCAGATCCCTCAGCGCTGGGTCAACCCGACTCTTCAACCCCTCCAGGGATGGGGACTCCCCCCCTGCCCTGGGCAGCCCATTCCAACGCCCAACAACCCCTTCTGCAAAGAAATACTTCCTAAGAGCCAGTCTGACCCTGCCCTGGCGCAGCTTGAGGCCATTCCCTCTTGTCCTGGCACTTGTTCCTTGGTTAAAGAGACTCATCCCCCCTCTCTGCACCCTCCTTTCAGGTAGTTGTAGAGGGCCATGAGGTCTCCCCTCAGCCTCCTCTTCTCCACACTAAACCCCCCCAGTTCCCTCAGCCGCTCCCCATCAGACCTGTGCTCCAGACCCTGCACCAGCTCCGCTGCCCTTCTCTGGACACGCTCGAGTCATTCAATGGCCTTTTTGGAGTGAGGGGCCCAATCGAGGTGTGGCCTCACCAGTGCCAAGTACAGAGGTAGGATCCCTTCCCTGTCCCTGCTGGCCACGCTATTTCTGATTCAAACCAGTTTGGGAGGCAGGAAGAAACATCGCTTTCTGGGACCAGACCTGGCCTCCCACCCACACCACAGCAGAGACTCTGAAAGGAAGACGCGTGCGGGAACAGCCTCAGTCCCCAGAGAAGAGCGATTTCCCCATTACCGGCCAGCACAGCAAAGCCGGGGCAGCATGCCCTGGGTGCCAGGTCACAAATGGGACCATCAGCAGCTGGTCTGATGGTGACACCTTGGCATTTTCAACCACAGGTGCTTGGCCTCAGCTTTCCCTCCTGTTAAATGGGAGGATAAGTGCCCTTCATCCTACCTGTGCACCAGGCAGGTGGACAATACCTGTGTGAGAACCTGGCTGCAGGGCAGAGTGCAGGCGCTCAGCAGAGAGACATCCATGTGAGCCGAATGCAAGACATCAGCTTTAAATACTCCTGCCACCCCGCAGTCCCCACCAGAGGCTCAGGAACCATTCACTTCCTCCAATAAATTGGACTTTTTTCTTTGTACTCACCAAGTACAGACCTTTCAACTTAAAACCCCACAGCAAATAAGCTGAGAAAAAAAAAAAAGTAGTCATAGCCAGTGGTCAGATTAAACCAGTAACAAAGTTATCAGCTGACTGATATTATAGGCTCTCTTATTAGTCAGTCACAATCCGGTCCAATCCTGGCATGCTCCCCAAAAAGCTGCACCTTGTGCAATAGCTTAGTCATCATCTTCCTTGACAGCTACGCACTTGCAAATAGATTACGAGTCCACTCACATTTTCCCATGAAAATTTTCCCCTCCGTCCTACTACAAGCAGGACAGGAGCAGAGTGCTGCTGAGCTGAGGAGCAGGCAGCTTGCCCCCTCACAGGAAAGGAGACAGTGCTTTTATCTCCTGGACTCAACAACTTCCTTCCTGTGAGGTTGCAGGCAGACAAAAGACACCTTTTCACATCACAAACAGGAATGAGATGTACTAAAGTTTGTCACATCCTTGAAATAAAATACCCTCTTCGGTCCGTACAGAAGAGCATAAAGCAGAATTAAACCAGCATTTCCACAACAAGAAACCCTTGCAGGGTGGGATTTGGAAGTAAAGGAATAAGGGGTCCAAAATAATTCAGGTGCAATTTATATTGCCTCTGGCCAGTGACACAGCAAAACCGAAGATAACAACACTGGACAACGCTGGACCAAGGTACTTCACCTCCACAGGATGAGAGCTGGATTGTTTTTAGAAGTGCCATGAATCACGGGCATAAATATACCAAGCTTTAAAAGCCTTCGACACCCACGTAATTCTGAACTCAAGCTTCATTTTCCCTGGGTCATTCAACACACGCTCGACGAGCTGGACACGAGACAGGCAGGCTGAGAAGGTTTGCTATTCAATAATGTGCAATCCAAAAATGAGAACTTGTGTTTTGCTGGACATCAACACAACTCTTCTGAGACGGAAAAAGCCCTCCCTGATGTTTAATCAGTCATTCAACTACAACTTGAAGGAAACCAGGAGTTTTGCTCTATTTCCTCAACTTTACAGCATAGAAGAGCTTAAAGACGTTTCCTGCAGCAGGGGAGTGGTTAGCGATGTACCGGCTGCTCTGGAGCAGAACAGTGATTTGCAGGATTGCCTGGCTGTGAGCAGATCCAGACAGGGCAGCACAGGCAGCAGGATCAGCCGGGAGGGAGGGTGCTCAATGTGAAAGAGCAAAAACCTGCAAGGAGTGCTGCTTTCCATACTTTACTACCACTGAAAACCCTGCACACCTGACAGTGACAGCAGCAGGAGGGAGCTGTTAATGCTAGCGGAGGACAAGGCTATTTATAATAAGGCTTATTAGTACAAGAAAATTAGTAGCTTGCCCACATTACTAATTTACAGACACTTTCTCCGAGTTATAATGCAGCCTCAGTGATCTACAAGCAAAGATGAGGTTTCATTTGAGAAAGAAAAAATGCTATTCTTCTAAATAAGTCTTCTTGAGAAGAAAAGGGGAAGGAACATCATCTACTTCTCTTCAGTAACAGGAATTTAGAGCTGTGAATTTTGATAAGCAGGGCAGCCACAAAGCACTAACAAAAAACAAAGAACACTGCAGAAAACAAGGAGGAGAGCTACATAAAAGTCATTATTTTACTTCTGATTAACCCACAAACATTACAGTTGCTATCCCTCTCCCCTCCCTCCCATCCCCCACACATTGCACAGCAAAATTCAAGGCTTGAAGCTCCCAGGCTACTTCTTTGCATCATATAGTTGCAAGAAGACATAATATTCTTTATTTGTGAGAGTCAGAGCAGCTTTCCACAGTTTTCACATGCATACATGCAACAGAAACCATTTTTTTTCCCGTTTTCAACAGTATCTTAAGAGAATTACTTAAAAAAAAAGTATCACCTTTAGTTAAATGGGAAGCATTAAAAAGGATCATGAGATTTGCATTCTTTAGCACCTCAGATTATTACAGTTTCCAAAACCATGACTTCCCCTTCCAACTCCCCACCAAGCTCCAATTACAGAATGCTCATATTTGAGTGGATTTTGGCATTTCTCATACCAAGACACTGGAGCATCCAGGCCGACAAGATGGCAAGGCAGCAGAATTTATGCATTCCCAGCAGATCTCCATTTAATTTCACTGTATGGATAGATACTGCACCGAGCCTGCACTCTGCCCAGTACCTATATTTAGGGACTGAGCTGACCTGACAGTGCCCCCATAAGCTCATTTGTTAAGATTCACTTATTCATTCCAATATAATCTAATTAGACTGCAGCACTCCTGCACACAGTCATGGCAGTGACCAAGAGAGGACAAGTTCAAACACAGGAAACCTGGCCCAGATGCTACTTCAGTTCTCACGTGGCGGGGGGAAAGCAAACCCTGGCAGAGGAATGGCAGGAATTGCGGATGCCTGCGTACTGTCTCCCTGCTCGGAGCAGCAGCTGGATCCACTCTGCTTCTTCAACCCCCGCCCCCAGCAGCTAAAGGCCAATTCTTCAATTGGAAGAAGCAGCAGAGTCCAGATCAACGTACGGTGCTTATCGATGCGAGGGCTGCTGCTCCTGCTCGGAACTCACTGGAAATAACAGCCACCACTAAAAGCCACGGGGGCCAAAAAAAGCAGGAATCCGAGTCTTTTGGGCAGTGCCCAGACCAGCAGGCACAGATGTGTTCCCAAACTAGAGACCACAAGCATCAGCCTGGAAAAAGTGCCAACAAGCCCACACTGTAAGAAATTACTTTAAAGGCTCCATTCTGGCAAGAAATAGGAAGATTTCAGAGCTCAGAAGTACCCCCTCTCCTGCAACCAGCTGTAGTTCAGGCATGCGAACAGGAAGAAGCTATTACATTTCTAAAAACATAAATAAATACTTTTTTTTTAAAGGGCATCATATGTTTTATTTGCTTGGACATCTTGTATAACAGTGAGAGGAGAAACAGATTCCTGAGAGTCATGAGCTGGTAATTCTCCAATCTATCATCTCCATAGTTTATGCACAGTCATTAACAAGAAGTGATTTGTCTGGGACAGATTTAGCCCAGCAACTCCCTGTCTCGTTAGCCTAAAACAATCGCCCGAGGAATGTCAAAAAGTTTGAGAGCTTAGTGCAGCAAGTAGGCCCCCCAAAAATATTCATTTTTTTAAAAATAGTCCAATCCTGCTGCTTTACCAGCACAGAACAGGAAGCTTAAGAGCTAAACACAGATGCATAAAATTCCCTTTATATTAAAAAGGTTTTGATGGGTAAAAGGCAAGAGGTTTTCAGTGACAAGGAAATCATGCGAATATTGATAAGAGAACAACAGGAGAAGACTTAAAGACTTTGACTTGTTTAACCTATGAAAACAAGTGGTCAAGAGGGGATTCGACTGCTCCCTCTAATTACATCAGGGAGGGAAAACAACCGCTTAAACCAAATGGCAACACTAGAACAAAAACAAATTATACGAACAGGCCATAAACACCGTCAGGATGGAAATTCAGCAATTGCTCTAAGACTCAGAGGAGGCTCTCCAACAGCTCTTCCGCGGAGATAGGGGCAAAGACTAAACCGATCAAGTTTCACACTAAAAGCAGTTACGTTACGAAAGGCATCCGCAGCACGGATGGGTGCTATAAACGGGGAAACTAAACTTGATCAGGGGCTCTCTTCCGCTCTCGGTTTCTTACCAGCCCGCTTCTGCCACGGCTTTTGGAGCAGATAGTGGGAATGAAGAATTACCCTCCTGTCTTCTGCTTCTTCCCCACCCCTCCAGGACAGCACAGGGGGCATTCATGCTATTTACTCAGGCACGTAACTGGGGTATGATCAGGGAACTAAACTTGGGAGCTGAAGCTCTCGCAAAGTCAATGGCGAGAGGTGGGTGTCTTGGCAGCAGTGGGGGAAGGGATTAGGAGCAACCAAGTTTGAAGCTTAAAATAAAACACATGTCCTCTCCCCCCATGTCCTTATGCTTAAGGGTCTCGGCCAAAAACTTATTTAATCTATACCCATCACCTCTGAAATTCACAGAGAATTTCCATTTCTGAGGGATTTTGTTAACCCTGGGTTTACAGTACCGACAGTCAAGCAATGATTAGACATTTTTGAGCCGTAACCATCTAATCTCCAAAAGTAAGCACGGGTGATGCAAAAAGAGCTGTTACCGAGTGACACTACAGTTTTCTACAGGCTTGAGCAAGTCTTTCCCCTTCCTTTAAGGGGTTTCAAAAACAAAGTAGCTAGCACGCTAAGTTATCCCTAATAAGGGTTTTATGACCGTGAGGGATAAAGGATCAAATTAAAAACTAATTGTGTTCTTCATATCCTACTGCTGCTACTTCTGAGAGCAGAAAGCATCTTCCTGAGACTGGCTAGATAAGGGAGAGTAGAAAAAAAATCTGACAAAAACGGTATTTGGTAATAACACTAACAGAGAATTAATGTTTCTATCCAAACCCCAACCTTTCCCTGCTGCAGTTACACACAAAAGTTATTTTAATCACAGTATGCAGAAAGCAGCATCAGCATATGAGGCAAGAGAAAAAATATGTGGTAAAGCAAGTTGCATAGCCTGTTCGCAGACAGAAATTACAGTGCAGTTATAGGCAAGAGGTCCACAAGGCAGAGAAACGCTTCCAGCCCAAACCAAACAGAAGGACATTAGCAATCCACCAAGAGAACAGGGAAGAAAAATATTTGAAAGAAGGTGGAACATGGGAACTGAATCCCCTTTTTAACTTTTGCAGCAATCAACTCAGACTCTCCAGCTAGGGATTTTTGCCTTGTCATATGTAAAGAGATGTTAAATAGAACTTGTCAGTTACGTCTGCTAAATACCATGTGTGCTGTTGGACAGAGGCAGCAGTGGAAACACCAAAGAGAAAAAAAAAAAAGGGAATTTTAAACAGAAAATAACTACAGCAGAGTATCAGCTGAGCTCCTCTTCCACAAAGCAAAAAATTATCTTCTTTTGAGTTTTTCTAACAGTGATCTCAAAATACACAGCAGAGCCTTTGAGAAAAAAAAAAGATTATAAATTGACAAACCTAAAGCACACAGGTGTAGGCACATCACTAGAAAGTAGCGTTTGGCATTCCCTAATGCAGAAAAGATGCGACACAACGTTATTCTCAATAACCCCCTACTTCATTAAAATACTTCATCAACTGAAATTAGTTGGGTACAAAAGACGTAGCTTTGACACCTTAACTTTTCTTCCCCCCCAGTACACCAGCGGAAGGCTTCCAGCAAAGGAGTAAGCTGTGAGTAGAGGAGGAGAGGCAGGGGTGAGTATTAACTCCTCCAGGGTTAACACAGCTGCATGCAATCCACACCCCTGCTGTACTAAAGGGCACAGGCAATTTTAAGAAATAAAATAGCCCTGACAAACCTCTGAACGAGGGAGAAAGTGTATTTTACGGTGCGTGGTTAACACCGCTACAGGAATACAAAATGGGCCAGACTGTTTTAAGCAGCGAAGCGCAATGCTTCGTGAAAGTTTGCGAGGCCACCCGGGCGCCGCAGCATTGGGTTCATTCAACCTTATCCAGGGGTCGGAAAGCCACGGGAAATTCGTATAAATCATATTTTGGGGGGGTATATTTTTGCTCAGCCGCCCTTCACAGGTTCGTGCCTCTGGCAGCGGGGCAGGTAACGACGCAGACCTACGGGAGACGACCGATACATCATTTTTTTCCCTCCCCCCCCACCCGTTTTTCTCTGTTAACTTGAGGAAGGTGACTGGGGGATGCGCTCGGGAGGCGCCGATCCCCCCGCACACCCCTCCCCGCGCTTCCCCGCGGCTGCGGCCACCCCACCGCCCCACGGCCGCGGGTGGGAGCGGCTTCTCCCCCGCACCCCCGCGGCGCAGCCCCCTCACCCTCAGCACCCCCCTACCCCAGGCCGGCGCCGGGAGGGCAGCGGGGGCCGCGCTGCCAGGACCGGGCCGGGTTCCGCCCCGCCGCCCACCTGCCGGTGCCGCCCGCCCGCCCGCGGCCCGGCCACGCCGAGGCCTAGGCCCGCCGCCCCTCGCCGGGCAGGCCGCGGGCAGGCCCCGACCCAGCCCCGGGGTGAGGGGAGGGGGGGGTGGGCCGGGCGCTCCCCGGGCCGGGACTCACCGTGAGGTTTGCCGGGCCGGGCCGGGCCGTGCGGAGCGGCGGGGACGGAGCGGCGGCAGAGCCGGTGCCTGCGCGGCGCTGGCGGGCAGGAAGGGAAGGAGGGAGGGAGGCAGGGCGGGAGGAGGCGGCTCCGCACGTCCGCCGCGTCTGCCGGCCCCCCCCCGCCCCCCCCCTCCGTTAAAGGCGCGCCGCCGCCTCATCCCCCCCCTCCCCACCCCGCCCGCCTCCCCCCGTGGGGATCCCCCCCTCCCAGCCTGTCCCACGGACGGGGTCACCCCTGCCAGAGCCCACCCAAGGGTGGGGAGCCCCCCCCGGATACCCCTAGAAGTGGGGTTCCCCCCCCCGCCCCGGGCCGCCTCCACACAGGGAATCCCTCATCACCCACCCAGACCACGCGGGGCTCCCCAGGGATCTCCCCACCCAGACCCCACCCATGGACAGGGATCCTCCCACCCAGGTTTCCCACGCGGGCGAGGGCATCCACCCAGACCCCACCCAACCAAGCGTGGGAATCACCCCCCCCCCCCCAAAGACCTCCCCCCCCCCCCCCGGCATCTCCCCACCCATGCGTGGGGACCACCCCACCCCACCAGACCTACTCCACACAGGGATCCCACTGCCCAGACCCTCCATGAACAGGAGTGTGTGTGTCCCCCACGAGGATCACCCCCCCAAACCCCCCACTCTCCCTAACTAACCCCCCCCCAGGGCCAGCCGGCTCCCACCGCACCCCCCTCCACCTCCTTTGTGGGTGCTAACAGGGTGGGCAGGCGTGGGGACCCCACGGGCCCGGGGCAAGTAGGCCCAGCGCACCCCAAGGCCTCCCCGGGGACACAAAGGACACCAGGACAGCTCCCCTATGACAAGAAACATGGGTTGCCCCTAAATTTCCCTTAATTGCCTTAAAACTGCCTGGATCTGGAGTAGCCCTGCTCGCAGCACGCGACGTCCCAGGGCTTGTTCAATCTGCAATCAGGGGGAGCTTAACTGGATTTTTTCAGCTCTGACTTCTTAAAGCCCTGACTATTTCTTCCCTCTGACATAGATCCTTCCCGAAGCGCTCGCAGGGCAGATTTCTTTCACCTTAAACATCTCAACCACTCGCGCATGAGATCAGCAGCTGACCATGGATCCGTGGGTACCCACGGGGATGAAAATCGACACTCTGCCATGTAGTTACTTGGGGACAATGAAACAGCAAAAGAAGCCACCGAGGGCCATGGGACAGCACCCATCCAGCTCCATCGCTGGGGGACTGACATTAACTCTCAGGTTTCCAGAGCCCCAAACATGAATGGGAAAAACCAAACTCCTGTGCACAAGAAAATTCACCTTTTTTGGTAGCAGGAGCGGTGACAAGGACAGTGGCTGCGGGTCAGTGCCGGCGCTGGTCAGGACCAGGATCCCGAGCCTGGCTGCGGTGTCCGCAGTGGCTGGTCGCTCTGTGACGGGGAAGCAGTTGGCAAAAGGGAGTTATTGCTGCGAAGCGGGATGGCTGGCATCACCCCAGGGCTTTGCACGCACCCTCCTGCCATTTCTTCAGACCTCTGGCAATGAAAAGTCTGGTTTAACTTCCAGGCCCTGTTGCTCAGAGCAAACAATTTGTTTATTTGTCCCAAAGCATCTCTGAGAAATCAACTGCTCCACAGCGAAGCATTTGCATCGAGCTGCGCTAAGATCTCATCGTTGCCCTCTTCGCCAGCCACGTGTGTCGCTCAGCTGCGGGCTACTGCCGCATTTTCAAACTATCTGGAGCAAACAAAGGCACAAGGCCAGCGGAAGCTGTGCCTTTGCATGTGAGGCTAAGCGGGCCCAGAGGCAAGGCCACGATGGTGGTGGTGGCCACTGGGATGTGCAGGAGGTGGCCACTTTGAACGCGGGACTGACCATCAGCTGGCGAGGCAGCATTTTGCTGCTTCATCCCAGAGCTTCCCTGGCTCAGCACGTCCGGGCCAGTCACTCCGCTCTTGCAGGAACGCTGATGAGAGCAGCACATGAGCCAGCCAAAGGCAGCATCCGCACTCTACGCTTGCAAGGTGCAAATTTCAGGCCAAATCTTATTTATATTAACCATTTCAGTAGCCGCAGTGGTTGTGGCGGGGCTTGGCAGCAGCAGATTTTGCCAATGTTTAATTGCTTTTGTCCACAGCTGAGTTTTCCAGCAGAACCGAATCACTGTTTCCCAGGAGAAGGGACAGATTTATTGCCCCATGGATGGGGATGGGGGGTCCTGCCAACAGGGAGAGAAAAGCTGGGGCCAAGAGCCAGGGCTGCCCCTCTTGCCGGCAGCTGAGCAGGAATGGAAGAGCAGAGAGTGCAAATCCAGCTGCTACATCTACAGCAGATTTTTCTTTTCCTCCACCTTCCAGCACTCGGAGGCAATTGCCCCGCTGTCTGGTCACTGCTTGCTTTGAAGGGGTCTCAGCTGAGAACATGCCACTTACTACCAGCTCAGAAATTTCTGCTCCTTCACCTGTCTAATACATTTGCCACAACATCACAGCACAAGGCATGATATAAGGACCTGAAAATGTTTTTAAATTATACGTTGTGTACCATTGCCCAACACGTAAGGCAATAAACTATCTAGATTATGTGGACTGAAAAACCTGGTGAAAAAACTCACTGGAGAGCTACCGCTGTGCAGATCAGCCAGCCAGGCTAATGATGCTGAATATCCCCAACTGCAGGGAGGAAATAATGCAAACAGTCGCTGAAATCCCAATCACATTAGGCAGCCACTCATGGGGAAAAAGAAAAGGTTTTAAAATGCCGCAGGAGCCCCAAGTCATTAGTTTTGTCAGGAATTTTGCTTTCTCAGATCACAGGGAAAAAAGCCTTCAGATCTGTGGATTCAGAGAAGGCCTGAGAGAAAGGCAAGCTATGTGCTTAGCAGGGCTGTAAGTCATGGAAGCTGATTATTGTTAATTTAGCATTTTATATAAGAACGTGAAAGATCCTTATCAATGCCAGAAACAAAGGCCTTGCAAGTCTCAACACCTCACTGATTCCAGCTAGGAAAAAAATAGATGACCAAATGCTGGATTTTCTCTCTGTCTCTCTTTATTTGCATTAAATTTTTTATACTATTTACAAGCATGAATTCCTACAACTGGTAGAAGGTGGAAATTAGTAGATCACATGCACATGTGCCAAAAAAATCTCAACTTCTGCTAAAGGAGGTCACAAAAAGGACTACAATTTTCTTCTCAAAGTAGTAAATTAGGAGTAACTCTACTGCAGAAACTTGAGCTACATGGAAAAAGACGTTTGATCCAATCAAAGTATAAGGGAATAAAAATACCTCTCTGTCCTAAGCAGCATCTGTCAGCAGAAATTACGCTGGAAACTCATGCGAGAAGAATAAAAGCTCATAAAAAAAACCAACGGTCTAAATCATGACACTGTATGTGATCAGTATGAAAATCTGTCAGGCTAATACAAGTCTCCACATAATCCATATGCTGTCACAATGTATATACGTTTTTAATTAAGCTGAGATGATGGTGGTCACACTTTGTACCGCTAAAAATCCAGCTAATAAAGTGAACTGATAGACACTGTTTCAGAACTCACTGAGAAAGCTGATTATTTATAAACTACATTCGCCTTCCATTTCTGGATTTCACCATTATAATAGAGCACTGAAAAGCCCAAAACAGGGTTTAAGACTGTGCTGTTCAATTCTATCAGGTTCAAAAGAGGACCAACTATGAGCAGCACAACTAAAGACACCCAGACAACCCCGTGCCCATCTCAGTGACAGACATTTGCAGAGTGATCAGACCTAAATCATGACTTCTGGCAGGTTCCCTGCAGGCTCCTCAGTCCTCACCTCCAAGCACTAGTCAGTCTCAGCTTTCACATTGGCAAAATAAAATGGAAATCCCAGTGGGAAACCCTTTTCCTTCCATTCCCAGGCTGCTGTTCCCATACCAGGCACCCAAGCCACACACATGACGGCTCCCAAAATGCTGCTGTTCATACCCAAACAGCAATTGCTGCCTGATGCCATAAGTGCTGCATCTCACCCAGCTGTCCTGACTGCTCAGCTCATTGCCTCTGGCCATGCCCCAGCCACCCTAAATCCCCCCATCAGTCCAAGATGGAGCCTTTACGACTGATCTATCCACCTAAATCCTTGCAAGATCAGGGCCTGCCATCAGTCCCAATAAAACCTGCTCATTTTCAAGTCATTAATTATTCTTACACCTGTATCGCACAGCTGTAATTATCTTTTCTTCTGACAGAGTTCAATCTTGACCAAAAAGCAACCGCTTTAGCTGGAAGAGCTCACTATAAAGGAAAACCTATTTGCTGTGACTCCAGTGGGTCATCAGGTCTGGGCCACAGAGGTGGAATTTAATTTCTAATCTGGAGATGTCAAGCCTTCAGTATCAGATATAGCTAAAGGGATCACAGGGAAGCTGGACAGAAAAGCAGCTTTCCAAGCAGCATCATAATAACGATGCTTTGAATTCACATTAGGAGTACTGTTTCAAAGCAAGTTTCAAATATTCTTCCTCTTTCTTGGTAGCATTCTAGCAGCAGATGATATTTTAAGATTGGATGGGTATCGTTAAGCAAAGCAAATGAAGAAATGACACAGAAAATATCTTGTCTTCTGTAAAATACTCCCTGTGTGGTATCACAGTGACAGTTCAAATCCTTTCTCCCATTCATCATTCATAGTACCCAGTTGTTATTTATCCTGTTCTACATTAGTCTATAGCAGGTTTTAAATTAATACTCTTCTTCATCAATACCTATGGAATGAAGATATTTTCCTTTGCAAAAAAACATGTTTTTGCAACACCAACGCAATGCCCCTCCTACGCACAGACCTGTAACTCACCTGAAATGTAGCAGGATGGGTAGCAAAGAGAAACAACATGCAATGATAGATGGGGGGAAAAAAGAAAGGGAAAGTCAGACAGACCTTCTGCTCCAAGGGCTCTTTCAGGATGAGGATAAGGTATCCCACCGCCGAAGCAGTCTGCAAGGCTGGCTCAGCATGTTTTCCTCCCGCAGCTGGGGAAGGACATTGATTGAGCTCTGCGAGGCATCACGGGAACGGCATGTGTCAGGTTGTGACAAACTTCTAAGGAAATGTGCAGCAAACATGCTCGTAGCTTGTCTGGATAAATCAAAGAGCACAGGAACCATCCCAGCTGTTCATGCCACCACAGAGTAAGCTAATATTAAAGTATTTTGTCTGCGGCTACCCAAGGGATGCAGTCGCCTGCCTGGTGTAATGAGTGTCACACCAGAGGGGATCTTTGTTCTCCAGTCCCCGGTTTGTCACCACTGGTGGTGACACGCACCGGTGTCCCAAGGGTGGCTGAAGACTTGGAAATGCCTGCAAATCCTTGAGTCCGAGGAGACGTTCTGCAAACAGTGTAAGGATCGCCAGTGCCCCAGGAGATCCAGCGACAACTCCCAGCGGTGTCAACAAACTCACCGTACATCCCTCTGTGAGTTGTTATTTTAGCTCCTCGTACTTAGAATGAGCAAATATTCTTCTCTTCACCCATGTATCCAACCTTTTTAGACAGTGACAAGCCTCTCTCTAGTGAACCTACCATCTGCCCGTGTTGTGTCTAGATTCATAAGACATCTAGGGGTTTCCATCATACCGTCCATAAGGCCTGGAGGACAGAAAGGGTTAAGAACCAACTCAGATTCTCTAGGGAAAATAGAAAGGCACCAGAAAATAAGCCAATTCAACTGATTTTACCCAAAGGGACAAAAGGAGGTTTAGAAGGTCCTTTATAAAACGACACAGAGAAAAGCATTATTGTCCTACAGGGAAAAGCATACCCATTAACAAATTAGGTGAGAGTTGAGTGAGATGTAAGAGGTCTGAAACAGCTGCATTCCTCAACACCTTTAAACTGTCTGTCTTCACACACTTCATTTATTTTGGATAGCAGCATTGCCCATGCCAATCTGAGAGTAAAGGGAACTGTAAAAATACCTGGGGATAAATGTGAGCATTTTTAATGTTAACAGGCAAAACCTAATGGATCTGAGCAACACGCTTTGGGTTTTAGGAAACAGCCAACTTAGGACCCTCCCAAACACAGGCCCATCTGGGTTTCTTATTTTCCTCAAAGCATTGCTGAGTGTACCTTAGCAACTCTACCCAAACCCTCTCAAAAGATCTGAGTGGAAATACAGCCCAGGGGAGCTACTCTTGGATTTATGAGTTGAGTAAATGCCCATTGAAGGGAGGCCAAAGCAATCACAGCATTTAATTATTTCTGACAAGTCGCAGATAAGTGAACTGAAGAAACAGAAAGTGGAAAAAAATTAGACCTTCATAAGGAAGGGCACTGTGACAAGTTAGCTTCTTCCACAGCCTGCAGACACCAAAAATATGTAAAAACATTCCATAAAAGTATCTTGGATTGTATGGGGAAAATTACCTCATATTCCACTTCTACACACTAACCATAAAAGCTAAGGTGTAAGAAAGCATGATGTCCATAGTTTAGTGACATAAACTGTTCAAGGGAAAACTTATTAACAGAAACTGCAAAGGCAGCAAGAGGGAGTGAGGAAGGTCCAAATGGAGGGATGAGACTGTACCAAAAGGGATCTCAGGCTGGATTCCTGCTTGGCTGGGATGAGTGTGGAAATGAGATGAAGCGCTGGAGCACACGATGGCAGAGCTGGGCACGGACTCCTTCGTCAAGGCTAAGCTAACTGCCTTTATTGGCAGATGATGGGCGAAGGGTTAGAGTGACAGAAACATGACTGTTAACAGTTAATTATGTGTGTTAAAAATACAAAAAGGTCAAGGCAGGGGGATTGGAGCTTCTGCTGACATCTGGCAGCATTTTGGGGAAGTCTAGTTTCTCCTGAGGTCCTCGTTGACTCAGAAGCAGCGATTTGCTTGCCGTTAATTGGAGAAAGAGGTAATGAGAACTGACTAATCGCCAAGCTGTGCACCCTGCAGACTCATTGCAGTGTCAGTCATTACATCTTGCTGATCACTCAGACAAGACTAAGTTTTATGGGGATTTCAGTGACTGGTCAGCACCCTTCCTTGGCTCATTGTATTTGCATAGTATTTCATTGTCCTCCCCTATACAATAAGCTAGTAAATACTCTAGTGGTGGCGTTAGGCAGCTGACACAGCAGTGAAGGCATCACAGGATATGCTCAAATTCCTGAAGAGCTTTCACTGAAGGTCCTAGATGTGCTAATGTCATTGCTCATGTCTTCAATGTTACTGCAACCCCTGCAAACTAAATTAATAGAGGTCTGTTAGCATCTGCTATACGCACAACTCTCTGCTTTTCTGTGCAAACGTGCATAAGTGCTATTAGTGTATTGTTTTTTCCAGCTAAGGCTTAAAGGATCAGTATTTAATTGCAGCAGGAAGTTCAAGGTATGAGACACGACATTTGCATTAGAGCGATTTGTCACAAAACTTGGAGGGAAACAGCAGCAGTCAGATGATCCATCGCACACTCACCTCATTTAAATGCAATTCAATTTAGACAGACCATTTGGCACAAAAATTAGAAAGATGACTTAACAAAAAGCACGGAAGAATACTTCTGAACCCAGGTGCCAGTTATATTTATGTGTGACATTCATGGAGGAGCTGTCCAAGAAAGCCCGTAGCCATTAATTGCTAGGTTGCAATTAAGGTGGCAGCCAATGTTTAAAGCCCCCCCCCGCCTCCCCCTTTTCTGGCCATATTTTAAATGCAACACAGAATGAAAAGTAAAAATAGACTAATGTGCTCTCCCCCACACCGCAGTACAAGGCTTAAGAGCGCGGCTGGGCCAAGACAAGTGGATTTCTATGCAAACAACATACAGAATGCCTTCGTTTAATCACTTTGTTGCTTTGCACAGATAGGAAAATTAAATGAAATTAACTGTACAGTTTAAAGTCACCATTCAGCCTTTCAGTTGAGACAGATGGTTTTTACTTACAGTGCTTCCTCTGGCATTCAGTGGAGGATTTGGCAATCTTCTCTGGGTCTGGTTCTCAGCAATTCTCTGACATGGGGGCAGTTAGTGTCTTCGTTACACATAATAGTGCTGTATAAGCCAGAAAAAATGCTCTTTTCTAGCCAGTTTACCCCTTTTCTATCTGACAGAAGTGACTCTCTTTCCTGGTCCAGAAGTCAATGCACGCTGAGCATTGACCCACGCTGGTCTCTGCCAGCAAGCATGGAAGGCGCATGCATTAGCAGTCAAATGCTGAGAGCCCACTAATGTTTGCAAAGAGTACCAAATCCCCCAGTACTGTCCCTTACAGGGAATAAGAGAGCCCCAGTTTAACTGGGACAAAGAAGAGGCAGCCCTACCACTGTGTGACTTGGGCTGCATCATCCAATATGGGGAGGGACACTTGGCACTAGGGGGTAAATGAGAAGTTACAGCCCGTCTTCCCATCACCCAGTAAACCTGGAAAATCAAACAGGATTCTGACCCAATTTCAAACCATTGTAACCTCACTTCTGTTAAGAGGGTTACTCATGATTTACACAGGGGCAGGTTAGAACCAAATATCAAATCTAATGGATCTGATTCTGTTCGTATTTACACCAGCATAACCTTATGATGATACACTTAATAATTCACAATTAAAAGTCAAATTACGCACTATTACTCAGTGAGTAGTCATGGTGGCTTCTTTCCTTCCCTGGGAATAAATCCAGTATCTACTGACACTGACAAGCATTGATCAGGTCTAGAATGGAGTATTACAGGACAAATAAGTATGAGAGAGCAATGGTCACACTTGTCAGACAGAAGGCACTCCAGCATCTACCCCTGAGTTGCCTTTTGGGCTGCAGCTGCTTCTCGAGAGGCTTGCCAGCTCCATGCAGGTCCTTCACTCCCACAGACCCCGCCGACCTCGCTGCAGCTCACCTGCTCCTCTCTTTGATCCCTCTTTGGGGTCCTCCTCAGCACCTCACTCTGTTTACATCCCTGGCAAGAACGGAATCAAGACGCAGGGACCAAAACAGGGCTAAACCAAACAGAAAGAATCACCAAGACTTGGATTCTGCTGTTGGTAGAGAAGCGTAGAGTCCTGGGGTAATCGGAAGGTGCTGCATTCGGAGGAACTTTGTGCATAATATCTTGCTCTTTTTTTGGAACACAATCCTGCTCTCAGTTGCTCTTCCACCTCCTCCAAAGGCAGGGTTTTAACGCTGCAGGCAGCGAGGCTACCAGGAGATGCAAGCTAAACCTAAGACAAGCTACACTCTTCTGAGACAATTACAGCTATAAAAGTTTAGCATAAACCTCAGGAGGGCAGAAAGCAGAACGTTGTCAGTCATGAGCTTTTAATTCTCAAACTGGCTTCTGAAAAAGATAAGATAAAGCCAAACCAGATTAACCAACTTCAAAGCAAGCAGCAAGGCATTTACGGCATGCTAGAATAGAAGGCAGCTATTGAGAGCACTAATGAATAAAACAGGCAGAGCTTCCTTACTGACTTGCTCCTTGTCCCTTCCAGGTTTTTGGAAGTCTCCTGTGATTAGTCCCATTCCATAACCAGATTACAGCATCCAGGTAATGCAGGAATGTCTGCTACAGAAATGTTTAAGAGACCGATACAGGAATGCTAGTAGAAGCTCTGTGGAAGTCTTCTCCAATTAGTTATCCAAGGAAGAACGATACTGAATGACTCTTACAAAGAATGCACAAAGCACTTATTGTTGTACTAATCATCAACTTTCTAAGTAAAATTAACCAATTTGCTAATTAAGACTCATGACAATTCATCATTACAGTAACTGTGCACTTCAGATGATTCATCACCCCGTAACTGGCTCCTGCCGCTCGGGGATGTGTGTAATGGCTGCCTCCAGCGTGCAGGAGGGTGTGCGGCTCCCTCCCTGCTCGGAGCAGTCCTGCTCATGAGTCACCTTGGCCTGGCTCTGGGCAGCTGCTGCTTTCCAAAGAATAAAAAAATGAAAAAAGAAAGGGGAAAAAAAAAAGAAGGCAGCTTGAGACAGAAATAATCTTTTTTAAGTTGGGCTGGGAAGAATAGTTGCCCTTTCTAATGTTATTTGACCTGGATGATCAGAAACCGAGCAGGTAAGTCTCATGAGTTCCTATTAATACATTTTAAATTAACATCTGTCCAACTGATGACAGGGTCAGAGTCTCCTGCTGAAGAAGGGAGAACACTACCTCGCAGCCGAGAGAGGATGATGCCTCTCATGACTAAGAATGGAAGACTCAGGGAGGGGGAAGCCCAGGGACTCCTATTCGCTGGATCATCACTCTCTGGACTTCCCACTACCTGGGCCTCCACTCAGTGGGGCTCCCCACCACTGAGCACCCCACTGGCTGGGCCTCCCAGATGCTGGGCACCACAAGTGGATGCCCAGCCTTGAGGAGGAGGATGTGAGCACAGAGCCCTCCCAAGTCACAGCCATGCCTTCCCTCCCTTGGGCAGCACCCAGAAAATTCTTCCCCTACATCAAAGCAATCCTGAGAGCTTGAATCGCCCACACAATGTGACTCTTGATTCGTCTGATGATCTCTCAGCTTTCTAAACATCTTCCTTTCTTCTCCACCTCACGATGAGTAAATAATTTTATACCCATTTAACAGAAAAGGCACCAAACATGACTTAACCAAAATCACATCGCTGCCCACTGGTGCCCATGCCATTTGCAGGATGCAATCCAAGGCAAGAAGCAACACCAATATTAAAGGATTTGTATTTTATGTTCATCTCTGATGTAGCCTCTCTCACTTAAACACCACGGTTTGACCTCTCCATCTCAGGTTCACAAAATGCAGACAAACCAGTCCCCGGGGAGCTGCAGGATGAACATAGCTCATCTCCAGGGGGTTCTGCAGTGCAACAAAGGATTAATTAGTCGAGGAAACTCATAGCGCTACAGCTGCAACACTACAGACAGGACCACACCAGGGAAACACTCCAGCTTCCCAACTTCAGCATAGCAGTAGTGTTCACACAGTGGGGGAGCGCCAATCTCCTGTCCCCATGAGATGTCACTGCGAGGACAAAACAAATTCAGCACAATCCCTGCGATGAATTCAATCACTCCTGTGGGCAACGCAGGCCCACACTGTCGTGAAGGAGGCTGTGAGGGCTGTGCTTGCTGCTGCTGGTGGGAACAGGGCCCCCCGCCCTCCACGCCCCATCCCATTGGGCTGGCAAAAGCAGCTGAGGCCATGGAGCTGTCTGCCACCACCCCAATCACCTGCGAGCACTAAATGGGACGGTTTAGTTTTAATCATCCTGAACTGGTCTGAGCTAGCTCCACCAGCCTCCGTAATTCAAGGTGCAATCTCGAAGAGAGTCCTCTCTCTACTTGCTCTGCTGCTCAACTTGCCTCCTGGGTGCTCAGGGATGGGCTGTGTGATGTATATCAACCTGCTTGAGGCTGGATTTTTCTGGGGCCAGGGGGATTTGCCACCTGTGAAGTGCTGGGGCAAGGTGAGTCCCAGAAATACCACGAAACCAGCCCAGCAGGCTGTGCTGAGGAGGGAAGGATGCTGGTCAGCCACGTACATTCTGCCCCACGGATAAAGGATACAAATCTAATATCCTTCACACCTCTGAGGCAGCGAGAAGAGCCTAGCAGCACCTCCCAAAGACATGTTTCATGCCTAGGCTTTGACATCTTCTTCCACAGGGTTTCTTCAGCTCAGCTAGCTGCAAGCAAATCTCACAGCAAAACGCAAAGGCCTGTCTAGCAGAGCATTGATCATGGCAGTCAGTGCATCCACCAGCCCAGACAGGGACAGGGATGTGTCCCCAGCTGCATGTTCACAGAAACCCATCCATCCATCACCACGCAGCGACAGGACAGGAGAGCAGGAACAAGTCAGACAGCAACCGCTGGCGTCGAGTCAAGCAGCGCCCAAGCTGAGCTGCGTCGGCAGCGCGAGACTCCCTCAGCATCAATCAGTGAGGCACAACACAAACTCCCTCCTGGGAACATGCTGCCTCATGCCCGGACTCTCCACACGTGAGTCTTTTGAAAAGGAAATGGCCTTCAACCATCACTCGTAGGGGACAGAAACAGAGACACAAGTGGGGAAAATAGCAGCAAGGGGAGGTCAGCAGTGAATGTAAGGAGTAATGGCTTCCTCCCCCTAAGCAGCATTAGCAAGGCTAGCCCAGCTGAGAATAGACCATTTCATTGCAATGCCTTGAGTTTGAGGTTTATGATTTTAGACTGGGGCTCATCTCAAAGGACCAGGTGTGCCTTATCGCAGTTGATGAGGCAGGTGGGAGAAATTAAGGGCATATTACACTTGGTCGCTGAAAACCATCAGCTACAAGTGACACACTATCTTTGTAAGATCTAAGCTGCAGCGCTGACCCCCATTTATCTCCCCCACACAGAGGGGATCAGGCTCAAGAGCAGGTTGTGTTTGTAAGCTTATATAAAGCACATGAGAGCACCCAGATTTCTTTAGCCATTCCACCCGATGGAGCAAGACCTTGCGGGCAGCCCTGTCAAGGGCAGGTGAAAGGCTCAAAGGCTGCTTGATGGGGGTGAAAAAATCACAGCCGGGAGGGACCGTGTATTTAAAATCAGCTGTGCTGGCTCCTCTCCCTGCCCCCAGTGCCGTCCCTCGGGCTTAAAGCTGGGCCCGGGGGTGGTGTTGGGGGGTCTGGGGGCGGGCGGTTGCGCCTATGGACGGCAGCTCGCTGCTGGAGCGGTACCTGGAGCGCTGCGACGGGCAGGTAAGTACGGGAGGGGGGAAAAAAAAATAAAAGCAGCAAGAAATAAGCTGCGTTGGCCGGGAATCGAACCCGGGTCAACTGCTTGGAAGGCAGCTATGCTCACCACTATACCACCAACGCTGCGCTGAAAGATTCTGTCGCCTGCATCTCAACTCAGGCGCCATCACTGTGCTCCTGTCTGGGTCGGGCTTAGCTGGGCTCGGCCGCCCTGTGGGGCTCCTCCTTGGCCCGGGCCAGCCTGGCCGCCATCGCCAGCCCAGCCTTGCATAGGGGAGTAGCGAGCTATAACCGTCCAGAGCTGCTGGGAGCATGGAGAAGCCTTTGGGGGGGCTCTCTGATGGGTGGGGGGTCGTTCTCATCTGCTGTAAGAAGAATGCTGCTGCGTTTAAACTCTTGCTGTGGGGTGGTGCTTGTGAGGACCAGCCTGTGTGCTGGGGTGGGAGGCTCAGATCTCTTCGTGCTGGTTGGTAAATGTTTGCAGAAATGTTTTTGGTTTGGTGTTTGGAATAGCTGTCCTGGTCTCAGGTGGCTGCAGAGGTAACAGGGTGAGGGACTAGGAGAGGGCTGGACTCCACAGCTGAGCATCATCTTCACTCAGGGAACACAACTTCTTTACTCGCATTCTGTTGTAAACTACTTTTCAGCTCAGAAAGGGGCTTTAACACAGGCTGTTTAAATGCAGAGACCTCCTAGCAGCAGTCAGTAAAGCCCTCCGAATATGGCCCTATAAAGTAGTGAGGTATAACCAGGGTTTTACAAATGTTACTGAGCTTTTTCTATTTCAGACTTGCTGGGATACTTGATAATAGCAGATGTGTGAGATATCACTGCAGATGAAAAAAATAAAACCAACCCAAGGCTGTTGTTTAAAGCAGCTGGATTTGATTTACATGTACCTGGGTTGCAGAGATTCCTGCAGTGGAAGTGAAAATGGCTCTTTCCCCTCAAGCTGCCCCAAACTTAGTGATCTCAGACAGGATCTATGTGTGAAATCTTCCTGGAGCTGCTGGGAGATGTCCAAAGCTATGCACTTGATGGGGCCTTCAAGTGAAGTTAATTAACCTAGAGTCTATAGCAATAACCCTTGGCAGCCAGCCCAATATAAACATGGTCTTGTGCCCCCTTTCACAGCCTCTGAGCATCTGTCTAACAAGAAAGCAATCCTCCCCAGTACTTAACCCTATACAGGTTTTTTCCCAGAGCAGTTATATGGAAACCTGCTGAGAAAGGAAGATTTGCTTTCTGTTTCTACCTACTCTATACACTTTTTTTTAAACTTGTTTTACAGCTGTTTAATACTTCCAGCCTCATACACCACTCATTTCTCCATCAGCTCCTTTTCTTTAAGCTATACCACAAACTGTGGGGTGGGGTTTTTTTGGCTGTTATATTTATCACATTCTCTGATGCCACTTAGTATGATGTGTGAGTAGTCCTCCAGGTTTGCAGTGATGAGGCTTTTTTTGTACCATTTTCTCTGCATCGCAGTTCATACAAAACTTTCCTAATTAGCTCCTGTACAGATAAGCCTCAGTCCACTGGAGGTCTTGCAGAGACTGTGCCTTCCTTCCCCTGTGGCAAACTTGAAAAATATCTATTTAAAACAGATTTTAGTTATTCCATAGTATATTTTATTGGTATCTGACCTCTTAATTCTCAGATAGTGCTCTTGGATCCAGTTTCCCGAAGAGCTGAGGGGTTAAGGAGTACCTAGTCTTACTCAGTAGCACTCTGCCCTAACTGATCTCATATAGGGCTTGGTTTTAGACACAGTTTTGAACCTAGGTGTTCATGATGCTTTCAGAGCTTGACCTGATTACACCTGTATTCAAGCTAGTAAGAGTTTTCTGGGAGGATTTGTCACTTAGTAAGAGTTTTTCAAGTGTCTACTGCAAAGTAGGCACAGAGATCTCCCCATGTGCATGGTTGTGTTGCTAAGCGAGCTGATTAGCACAGCACACAGAGCAGCACTAGCTCAAGGCTGAAAAGCATTGATCTGGAAACCCTGCTCCTGCTGGAGCTCGGGCAGTTGCTGCCAACTCAAGGGCCTCCGTCTTGTGCACTGTTCCCTCTTCTGATTTGTGCTAGGACTTTTCAAGTCATTTTGGCTCTCAAGCCCAAAAAAGCCTAAATGAACACAAAACCTCCTGTATGGATCATCTAGTCCAAGCTGTCACCTGCTGTGGGTATTGGCAGAAACCACCTTCTTGAAAGAAGCTTTTCACTAACTAAAGGCTTATGCCCTAATGGAGAAGGGAAGAAATCCTCTCCTAAACTCTTGCCTCCTCAATATTATGATGCCTTTTAAATAGCTTTTAATAATAAACAGCTGATAAAGGAGGGCATTAGTATGCAAGAACTTGCTTCCAGATATGTTGTATGCTTGATCTGGGAAAAGATGCTGGCTTTGCTGACTGCGTCTCGCTTAAATTAGTCGGTGACCTCCAGCAGCTGAAAGAATAAACTGCTCGTGATTCTGTGAGCTGCTGCCCTCTGTTGCACAAATCCAACACAACACTGTCCCCTGGTAGCACAGAGAGGAAACAGTAATATACTGAATGGGAGTTGAAGCCAGCCAGAAAATGCCAGCTGTCTTCCTTGGAAAAACTCGTGAGCAATTATGTTGGTTTTGTGCATAACTGAGGCACAACAACGGCTGTGAAGGGCACAGTGCCAACACTGTACCTCCAGTCGCTGCTGCAGGTATAGAGTGATTCTCAGTTTGTGGTGGTACAGGAGTACTCTAGACTGCCTTTGAAATGTGGCAGGAAAATATATCTCTCTGCTATAGAAGTCTGCTTGGCTAGCAGCATATAAAAATCCAGACACGCTTCAAATCTTAAGATTCTTCTTTGCTACAAAATGTATGGGCAAAAATTATTTCAACTTCCTAATTGAATGAAGATTAGTCTCCTGACTAAAGTAAATGTTTTAATACAAGATCCTTAATGATACTTTTTTTTTAATTCAAGGATGACCTCTCAACTAGTCCTCAGCTGTTTACTCCCATGAGCCCTTATGATGTAGACCTTCCAATTCAAACAACTGAAGATGTGTTGTTCGGTTCTCAATTTAACCAGTCCAAAGAGCTTCCTACAGACTTCTCCTCTGTGGATCTCAGCTTTCTTCCAGATATTACCCAAGATAACAAAGAACAAAATCTATTTGAAGATGGTCATGAAATGCAAAAAGAGCTTGATGGGTCAACATCAAATGAGGACAGCAGTATCCTCACGCATGAAAGCAGCTTGGCCTATCCAGATGCATCTCAAGCAACTGAAGCATCTGGTGTGTGTCCTCCTCTGACACCAATGGCTCCAATGACCCCAGTGACACCTGCATCAGAAAGCTCTGGCATAGTTCCCCAGTTACAGTAAGTTTATGTAGTATTATATATCTGGCATATGTAATAGTCGTAGTTTGGCTTAAACTGCAAGGTACTGCTCTGACTTCTCAGAGAATGTAGCAAGTGTGGGTTTGTCTTAAATAAGCCTCCTCAAAAAAACTAGGGGGATGGTTAGTCCTCTGAGGAGATATGGAGCGAGTGAACTGACAGTATGAGAAGACAACTGGATACTGTGCTGATCGGTGCAGTATAAAAATGGAAATGGCACAGAGCAATATGCAGCTTAGGAAAACAGGGGAGAGTGGACTTGATAAACATGCTGGGTGAGTGAGTATCTGAAATGCCTCTGGCTTGTTAAGGGGGAAAAGTCTCTTCTGGGAGACAAAAGATGAAGTCTCTCCAAGGGAGAAGTTTTTGATAGAAATTATTTATATCTAGTATGTACTGTTAGGTACTTCAGTTTGCAGGAAGAAAAGACAAAAATACTTGAAAAGGAGGATTTCTTCCAGCAAGGAGAATGTTAAAGATGACAGCAGACTCCAGTGGTTTAAAGATGCCAGTCTGCTTTTCTGAGAGCAGAAACAGTCTGAACTGAGCAAGGGAAAGGAAGGGGCATGAAAAGAAGTGTGAGAAATTCTGGCCTCATTAAAAGGTCCTGTCCAGTGTGGAGTAGCTTATACCTGTAGAGAACAACATACCCTTACCTACCTTAAGAGTGCTGTAGTAACTCTAAACACTCAGTAATGGTTCAATTCAAAGCTATAACGCTTCAGTGATGTAGTTATTGGAAGACACACAAACTTAGTATTCAGGGACTAATACTTTCATACCTTGTTATAGCTCAGAAACTGTAATTTTGGTATTGAATTACTTAAGTTTTGCCAAAAGTAGCTTAATGCTAGAGTGGGAAAGAGGTAGGCAGGAAATAATTTGATGGCAATTATTAATTGGAGTGTGACTTCACATTAAGCTAATAATGTTGGGGGTTGGCTCTGCAGTGGCTTGTTTTTGCACTAAGAAAATTCCTCTCATTCCTCAGGAATATAGTGTCAACTGTAAACTTGGCTTGTAAACTAGATCTGAAGAACATAGCTCTGCGTGCCAGAAATGCAGAGTATAACCCAAAGGTAAATGTTAAGGACCCAAAGCTTTACCCTCCATTCCCTTTCTCAGTGCTGATGGATTCTAATACACAAATTCACCATAAGCTTTGTACTTTTTCTAAATAGCGCTGTCTTGATCCACAAGGGAAAGTCATAAAAATCTGCAACTTGGGCCTGTTAAATGAAAAGAAATACAGGGGACCACAAGGAGATTTTTTTTTTCTTTGAAAAAAGCCCCAGCAATGAGATGTTACTAAACTATTTAAGAAAGGGGATTGATTAACCCTCCCACCTGTGTCCATCTACCTCCAGCTGAAATGGCTCAAGCAGCCCTCACTGGGGGGAGGAAAGACCTGCCCTGAAACTCTTGGCTGAAGAGAATTACTGGAGTCAAACTGGTATTACATGATACTTATAGCAAGTAGCCTAGACAGTAGAAATAATGGGCTGGGAATAATGAGCTTTCTATAAGTGACTCCAGACTGCTCAACAAAATGTAAGGGACAAGGCAGTGGTCCTGTGACTGTTGTCTTAAGCCCCCTGTTCCTAGAGGGATGGGAAATAACTTCAGGGTGATCAAATAAATTTTACAAAGTAGATGCATGCTGTGTTGAGCATTGAAAGTGACAATTCTACAAAATATGAACAGAAATACAGTACCAGCTAAATCCTTCAGCTGCACTGTGTGAGGTCTCCCTTCAAATTTGTAGAGGTTTGCTGCTGTGATCATGAGAATCAGGGAACCACGAACAACAGCCCTCATCTTCAGCTCAGGAAAAATGGTCTGCACAGGAGCAAAAAGGTATTTTTTGTGTTGTTTTTCCTTCCCTTTAACATCTGGTCTTGCAGCTATGCCTACATTCTGATGAAAAATGACAGAAAACCTTGTTTAAATGATCTATCAAAGGGCTGTCATAATTGCAAGGAAAAAAGGATATTGAAAAATGTCTAACTTTCTTCACGATGGCAGTTTAGTAATTACTGAACTATGTGCTTCTGTCCCTGAATATAGATTGAGCTGAGCAGACATTGACAGAAAAGCTGCTAAAATGCCCAGGAATTGTTAAGGGATTATTTGCATTTCTCACTGACTTTAAAGTGAGTTAGGACATAACTTGTGTCTGTCAAGTCTCTCTTCAGTGTCTGTGTTCACTAGTCAACACATCTGCCTCTAGAGAAAATGGGAATTGGAGAAAAGCAAAGGTTATTTTTGTACTTGGAAGCTCTTTTCCTCAAGTTCATCAGCTGCCTTGGTTTTTTATGTCCCTAAACTGTCAGTGGGATAATGCATTAACTTACAGAACTCTTCTCCAACACCTACCACCATCCCAAACTAGCTAGATGATTGTACTGGTGGCTGCAGTCTACCTCTTGGATCAGCTCTGAGAAGCTGTTGTAAGGAACTGAGAAAGAAACCTCTGAAGAGGGGGACTCCTGGGCAATGCAACGTGCTCCAGTGTGTTCAAACAGACCACAGGAAAGTGAATGACAAAGTGCCTTATTCCTTTTAACTCACTGAAGTGGTTCTGGGGATAGAAGCTTGCTATTTTGAGCAGTAGCGTACCTTTTCCCAGAGCACAGATTAGCACGGTGGTGGCTCTAAACTGACTTCCATCTTGAGAGCAGAAGAAAGTACTAATTGAAGCTGCTTTCCCCTTCTGCTCTGCCTTCAGTGAAGAGCAATCACGGCTCGCAGCCAGGAAGTACGCGCGTGTGGTACAGAAGCTCGGGTTCCCTGCCAAGTTCCTGGACTTCAAGATACAGAATATGGTTGGGAGCTGTGACGTGAGGTTCCCCATCCGGCTGGAAGGCTTGGTTCTCACTCACCAGCAGTTCAGCAGGTATGTGGAAGTCAGAGTTACAACCCCATGCAACTTGGAGCAGTGTCTTTGTAAGCTGCGAACAGACTCAAATTCTGAAGCTGTACAAGCATGGCAAAAGAGAGTAATAATTAACTGGATACTGAATATCAAACGTGTCTTTTAGTGAGCAAAAAGACTTGCTTGCTGGTTCAGGAAGCATGAAATGGCTGTAGATGCCATGTGTTACAATAAAGATAGTAAGGTTTATCTTGATTGCCAGGATGACGTACCACAGCTAGCAGTAAAGCTTCCAGTGCTTGAAACACTGACTGACACAATTCAGCAGTGAAGGGCTCTTCTAAATTGCCTTCCTGTGTGGTGTTCACTGCTTTCTCCTTGCAGGGACACCATAAACACCAGCTTTAGAAACATTGCAAGTGCGTGCACACTAGACAAGTGTTCGGTCACTCTGGGGTAAATTGGATGCACATTAGATCTGGTTAAGATGAAGGGCTGAGGAACTGCAAGAAGCTCCTGAGTTCTTTGCCTAGTTGGTTAATAAAGAGACTCTGGTTTTGTAAAAGCTTTCTTTGACCGTGAATATTGCTGACACAATCTTCAGTGTTGCTGCATGTCAGCAATGTGCACCATTTTCATTAATCTGAGCAGTGTTGGTGATCACAATTTTCCTATTCTCCTGTTATTGCCAAGTGCAGTATCAAACCTTAGTGGGTATTTTTCTTCACTGCAGAACCATATCCACAGGAAAATAACAAGTCTTGATTAAATACTTCAGGTTTAATTGGAGCAGCTCTTAAGCTACTTGAACCTGGTCTATGCCCTTGCTCCATTGTGAGCCTTTAATACTAAGCAGGCCTCTTAACTCCTGTCAAACAGCTGCCTCTCTGCAAGGATAAGGTTTCTAACCTTCAGACCTGAAGCCAGACAGCAGCTGCAAAATACAGAACTGAAAATATAGTGTTTCTGTCATATCGCTTTGGTTCTTTCTGTCTGGATGTCTATTAGCCAGCAATTTAAACCCGTAGTTGAGTGATGGGCATGCTGTGCCTTCAGGATTGGCTTGATCAGAACTGGTTATTGCCATCACTGAGGAAAGGATGAAGATTTTGGCACTGACAAAATCAAAATTCAGTTGTGTCTTTAGCACTGCGTTTAATATTTTGCATTTAATTTGGGGACTAAATATATATTAAAGATTCACTTGGCTGTTGTCTTGTCTTAGTTGCACAAGATGCTTCCTGATAAGGGCTCTTTGCAGACTAGGAAGGGTTTGAGTACTGTTTGAAGATTACAATAATGGTTCCAAGGCTATGGAAAATCATTCAGAAGTGGCTCAGAAGTCTTTAAGAGTAAGCATGAAGAACTCCTACCAGCTCCAGCTGGGATTACTAGGTTTCTCTTGAAGATGTCTAAAACCTGACCTGCCTTTCTCTGGTTAGCTAGCTAAAATCTGTGGGTTTAATTACTCTATTGTTAGTATAATTAAAGATCAGTTTATGCATACTGCACTGAAACGGTATTTGCATTTTACTAATCTTACCTGCTTGCTTTGAAACAGCTATGAACCTGAACTATTTCCTGGCCTTATTTATAGGATGGTCAAACCAAGGATAGTGCTGCTTATCTTTGTGTCTGGAAAAGTTGTACTGACGGGTAAGTGGTCTCCCACTGTGTATCTGTAATCAAGTGCTACCACATCCTCTGAGAAAGCCTTTAAATTGAACATTAGTTAAACTAATATCTTGCCTACTGCTGCTTATCTGTGTTTTCTGCAGATAACAATATCAGTATTGTTGCACTAGAATATCATATTGCTTTGTATAGTGTCTCAGATTTCCATGTTGTTAACCTTGAGTATCTTCATTTTATTCAAAGCATAATGCCATGTGTCAACGTACAGAATCCCAGCAGGATGTTGATGTACTAGTAACTACTCAAGTCACTTAAAGAGGAATATCACAGTAAACAATTTAAAATTGCTTGGACAGGAAGCAAACTTCTTAAAGCACTTCACTAAAAACATTTAGTAGGGATTATGAGAGGAAAGGGTGGAGATGTAAGAACTTGTCCCAGACTGTTTGGCAAAACACTCATGAGGCAAAAGCCTTGCTGAGTAAGCGTGCTCAGCAGATATCTGTACCTCAAATCCCACGTCAAAAAAGCTGAATTCCTGAGTGCGTGTTCCTAATGCTTTCTTTTGTAAAGCTCATGAAAATACTTTTTATTCAGATGTACTGAAAGGTAAATGGTACTAGTTCCCAGAGGATCCAAATGCTGTATGTATATTCACAACACAGCTTTGAGGTGTGTGAAAGACAAAAGAGAAGTGCCTGCCTTAGGCAGAGATTCTCACAATCATAACTCATGAATGAGCTCAGCTAACTGAAGAATGGGGCAGTCAGTACAAAGCTTAAATGCCTTCCCCTCCAATGTCCCACCACCACCTTCTTGGGTCCAGTAAAATCATACTGGCCAGTTCCATTTTGCTGATACTTGCCCTTTTGGGTACTGTAATTGCAATACCCTTGCATGTGCAGCGGGCCCAGAAGGACTAAAGTAAGTCCTTGTCTGTGAAGGCTGGGCCCAACTGTAATGACAAAACTTGAATTTGCCGAGCTGTGAGGTTTTTTTCCCCTTATCAAAACAGTAACTTAAAAATAACTTTACTTTTGAAAGTAAAAGTTGTAATGTAGGTGAATTAGTCATATCCAAGTGTGTTCTGAGGGAAAGGTTTTACACATTCATCCTGAGTGGCACTTAATCCAACTGCTAGTTCATTTAAACGCAGTATTTTTGTAGCTAATGTTTGTTGCACTAGCATGATAGAGTAGTGTCACTGCCAAGGAACATTCCTGCCTACTGCAATACAGCGTACAAGACTCGGTATTAAAGATTTGCTTGCAGTAAGATAGAAAAGGCTGGCTTTGAAATCACAGGTGCCCTAACAAAGCTTAAAAATAAAAAAGCTTCTCGGAACTGGAGGAGGGGAGTTCTTAAACTGTGGATCAGCTTCCCATGTTGGAATAAATACCCTTAATTTCTTTACTTACCTTATCAACAGGCAGATAATACCATGGTTATTCCAATCACTTTTTTTTCCAAAGCCAGTGTTTTGCACCTGTCAAGAGTAGCTAACTCCTGTTTTGGTTCCACAGATTAAACAAAACTAGTCTAGTCTTAAAGCAAAGCAAGCTAGAAATTGTTCTTTGTGAGGTGGCAGAAGTACGATAGAAATTCTGCCTTAGACTAATAGTAAGTTGCTTTTAAACTCCTGTGTTTCTTCATGGTTTGTAATCTTATTAAGTTTGAGTTGCATTCAGTTATTCTCAACACTCAGTTAATTCTTAATCCATTTTTTCCTAAATGTCTTTCTAGGAGCAAAAGAACGTTCTGAAATCTATGAGGCATTTGAGAGCATCTACCCCATTCTAAAAGGTTTCAAGAAAGCATCATAACATGGCCCATAAAGCAACTAAGAATAATACATGAGTTTGTACTACTATGTATGGAACAGAGCAAGGGTGTGGATTAATAAGCAAATGATGCTATTTTGAATGCTAGAAGTGCTGGTGCCTTTCTATAGACTGTGAAATATTTGTTTTGCTTTCAGATTAGCTGTTTGTAATCCACTTGTTCTGACCACTTCTGTCAAGATGACAAATTTGCCAAATTAATGTACTTTTAATAGAATGTATATTAAGGTGGCACTTAAAAGTATTTTGTAATAGAAACCCTGTGTCTTCTCCCCTGCTACACCTCAAACTGGCTTTATCAAAATCCTCAGCTTTAAGTGTACTGAAACCTAGTTTCTGCAATGTTGTATTTTCATGTTTAAACTCAAAATATATTTTTGTCTACAGTGTGGCTTACAAAATCCAGCATGAGTTGATTTCAGTGTTTTGAAGACCAGGATTGTAAAGGACATATACCGAATCCCTCTGATCCTACTGGTTGGATAAACTCTTGTGTGTAATGGTGGTGTTACTCCTTTTACAGAGATGTTCAAGGCCCCTGACAATGCTGGTACATAGCTAGGAAGTCTGTGGGTGGAGGGGTAACTAATCAAATTAAGAAAATGGTACCCACTTGTATTACTGAAGTCCCCTCAGATGATGGGAGTTTGTTGCTTGGCCCAGACAAAAACATGTTGGTTAGGAACTGCCTTTAAAATGGGCTTGAGGAAAATACAGTGGGGTTCTTGTACTTTTTTTTATGTCCAGGTGAACTCAAGGCTCCCTTTGCACAAAGGTGTCATGCTCAGAGCGGTGATGTGACTAGGAACAGTGTAAAGATTATCCCTTGGCTGTTCTGGTACCTCCCAGGATTCCCTGGAAGCAAGTTTTTTTTCCAGCACAGGACTTTGGTGCTGTTTTGGGGTTTGTCCTGAGTTCTCCCCTTGCTTCCTGCTGAAGACAGGACAGATCTGTCAGGATACTCCCGGAGCCACTAGAGGTTGCTGTTAGATGACTTACGTGTAACCCAGGCCAACAGCTACCTCTGTCCTTGATAGAAATACCCAGTATGGGCAATGGCTTAATACAGAACAGGGTATCATAGTCTTGCTGGGCTTAGTTTTGCTGTCCCAAGTTTATTTCTGATTCGGTGAGGATGTGATTTCCATTTCTGTGTCTAATATGTCTCACAAGTGCTTTTATAACTGTCTCTCCTCTGGAAAAAATTTTGAAGAATTTCATGCACTTCCTTATGATAAACTGGCCTTAACTATGTTATCAGTTCCTTTGTCACAGTCAAACTGTGGATTTCCACACTCGAATCTACTCTAAACAGAGGCTTACTTTTCTGTTTGTTTTCCAACACTGTGGACTTTCCGCAGCTATGGGCTGGACTTTTATTTGCACTGTAGCTGTAATAGCTGATAAGCTTGAGTTACAATGATCTTTTGCAAGTGAAAAATAACCTGCTCTTACTGTGATGCTAGAAAAAGTTTGTCTAAGATGAGCCCTCTTCAAGAAATTGCATTTTAATTAAGAGCTTGCCATGTAATTTCACCAGTAAGGTTAATGCTCTTAAAAAGTATGGATAAAGCCCTAAAGATAATGGGCTCTGTGCCTTTTCACTGAGCTACTGATTAATATTTGCTATGGTAACTCCTGTCTTAGGTAAAACCAAGATAATTGGTTTTTTACCTATGTAGTGCTGTTCATGCTAGTGTTTTGTAGCACTTAAATACACTAGGATGGTGAAACAATAGGCTGGGTAGGCTGGGATTCTTTTTCTTTTTTCTTTCCTGAACTGGGACATGTTTTGTTCTGGGTTGGTTGGTTTTGGTTTGGTGGGTTGGTTGGTTTTTTTTTGGAAGGGGGATATTGCTGTAAGTTATTGTGGCTTGTGTGCTCCCTGTCTCTCAGAATTCCCTGGTGTTTCCAAGTATATTCTGACACAGAGGACTGGCTCTCTGCTTCTACATACTAGTTGCTAATATGTAACTCCTGATTGTGGCTCCAACCTTGACCCTGGGGTGAGGAAACCTACTAGTGTGTCACTTAAGGATGTGTATCAATATTTGCCACTTACACAAATTGTTCCTGATGTTATTGTAAATAGAGGGAGTGGCTTTGATTGGTATACATCATCCATGCAGCAGTTTTATTGACTGGCTCTGGTGCAGATGGTTGCCTTGGGACTGCAATGAGGAGAACTGCAGTTAGAGCCCCACCACTGCCCTGCTCCAGGTCGGTGTGTCCTACCCTGGGAAGTTAAATCATGCCTCTCCTGGGTTACGGACCACCAGTGCCTGCCTGAGGTTCATGTTGAACACCCAGCACCGCAGGAAGCTGAATACAATCACACAGCTTCCTCCGGCCTTTCATAAGCACGACGGCAGAACTGTAGGGGACGCCGCCTACTTTTTTTTTTTTTTTACTTCAGCTTTTACAAAGAAAAGACAACGGCACAATTTCCTTGCCAGGCCCAGCGGAGCTGCCTGACCTGCCCGCTGTGGGGCTCCTCCTCGGGGAGCAGGGAAGCGGTTGAACCCTCCTCCCTTCAGCAGGTGCTGTAGGCAGCCAGACGGCGAAGCTGACAGAAGGAAAACCGACCTGTTTAGTTTTCAGGCCGCGATTGTTACGCTTCTTCCTCCTCTCTTGGCCCTGCGGCGGGTGGGGGTGTCCCGCACCCTGAGGGCTGGGCAGGGGGGGGGCCGAGGGAGGCCGGGCCGGGGCCTTCCCCCCCCCCCCCACCCCGCGCCGCCTCAGCGCCCGCTTCCCACAATGCCCCTGCCCGAAAACAAAGTCCCACGTGACCGGCGGCGCGCGGAGCCCATCATGGCGTCTCCCAGCGGCTGCCGGCCGCAGCCCGGCGGGCAGGGCGGTGGCGGGGGGGCCGGGGCCGGTGCCGGGCCGGCGGCTCTGCGGGGCGCCGAGGAGGACGCTGAAGGGTTGTACGTGGCGGTGGAGCGGTGCCCGCTCTGCAACACCACGCGTCGCCGCCTCACCTGCGCCAAGTGCGTCCAGAGCGGCGACTTCGTCTTCTTCGACGGTCGCGACTCCGAGAGGTACCGGCGGCCCTGAGGAGACGGGGACGGCGGGGAACGGGACATCCTGTCCCTCCCGTCGCCGGGGGGGGGGGGGGGGACCCGCTCTGCCTCGCCTGGCGCGGCGACCGCTGGGCTGCCCCTCCCCCGCTTCCCTCAGGGCCGGGGTGGGGGGGGGGAGGCCGGTTTGTCCCCCCTTTCCCCACCGTTCGATCGCGGCCCCGGGGCGGGGGGGGGGGGGCGGAAAAGGCGGGGCGGGGGTCTCTGGGTGTGGGGTGGGGGAACGGTCCTGCCGCTGCCGGGCTCACCGCCGGGCTGCCTGCTGGGGGGGCGCCAGGCAGGGAGAGCAGGACCCACAGCGCGTTGTTAAGAATAATAAAAAAATAATATAGCACCCCCACTTTCACTTAGTCAGGCGCAGCTGTCGGCAGGCGTGCCCGTGTTGATGTGGCCAGCGGAAGCTCCAGACAGTTCAGGGCAAAAAGAGAGCCGAGCGGTAGGATATTTGGAATGCATATCTATTTTCAGCAGTATGCGTTAAACTGGTAGTCTGCTAAATCATTAAACAAAATCAGGAAGCTGTGCAAGAAAACAGCACTTTTTTTTAATTTTCCTGTCTATATAAATAGTCCTAATCATGGGCCCCCTTTTAGAATTACAAAACATACTCTGCTTGAGTTAATCATGCACCTTCCTGCTCCTTTTTGCAAAGTGCTGGCTCTACGGGAGGGCGGCTGAATGAGTGTCACGTCAATAAGCAAATATTCTCATTATATGACTCAGATGCAGATCTCTTCTCCGTAGCTGTCGTTCGCAGTATGTCCATCCTTGATTCTTAAAAAGTCTGCCCAGCACCGTCTCCGGAATAGCTCTGATTTTTGGCTGACGCCGTGTTCTTGGTTCTTCGTTTGTAGCTTCATTAGCAGCTGTTGAGAGTGATTTCTTGGACTATTTTGGGACGGTGGTAAGCAGCATGTGGTGCAGTAGGGTCCTCGCACCAAAGGCTCTTTGCGTCCTTCTGCCAAAGACAAGAACAGCCGAGGGGATGGTGGTGTCTTTCTTCCATTAACCTCGGTGGGAGTGGGCACAGGGTGTCAGTCAGCTTGCAAAATGGAGACCTCAGTCTGCCACTGGATGGGCTTTCTGGTTTGTTTGTTTTTTTTTTACATAAAAAACTGTGTCATGGAATCACAAACTATATTTAGTCTTTCTAAAATAGGTGGAAAACTTGCATTTGTGTCAGACTGCTTGGAGTTATCTGCAGCTTCCATGAAAAAATCGGATTTGGAGTTTGGAACATAAACCAAGTTTTTTTTTCCCTGCCCCTTTTGTAGCCTTAAGATTTTGGCTAAACTTCAGGCTTAATTATAGAAATTCAATTGTAGCCTTTGTTACAGTGGAACTACTGTCATTCTGCATTAACCAAGGCTTAAGAAGTTTCTCTACCCATCAGAAAAATGAAACCATAAAGAAGCAGCCTTCGCCAAATTATCAGAAGCAACAGTTTGTTGAAAAAAACCCCTCTTTATCTTCCTTGTATCTTCTCACGTCAGACAAGATCAGCTTTTCTGCCTGACAGTTTTCACTGCATCCTCCCAAGATGCTTTATATTTACACTATGTTTCTTAACTGCAGGAAGTTAAGTCTCTTCTTTTGTGGTTTTTTTGTCTTTTTCTTTTTTTTTTCCCCCTATGTCTGGACATCATGGTTCCATCTGTGGTGATCACTGCTGTTCTTTTCTCCCAGAGCCTCCATTCTGGGGGGCCTCCCTGCATGCTCAATTTCCCCAGGCTTTGTTTCCCCTGCTGCTCAAAACTTCCCCAAGCAGTAGTGCAATTCACTGAAAACAGCAACTTCATATTAATGAATTAAAGGAACAATATAACACATATGAATAACACACCGTGAATAACAGAAGCATGCTTGATTGCAGCAGGAATGCTCAGTGTAGGGACAGAGCCCCGTAAAGCTTGGGTTTCTTCTTGTTCTTTTGAAGATAATGGAGTTACTTATTTTTAAAACTGTGCTTGAAATATTTTGTCTGCATTCTATGATTAATACTTGGAACTGCAGATATAAAAGAAGGAGCCTGTCACCTCAGAGGTCAGTTTTTGTTTCCTCTTCGTAAGCGGGTGTCTACGAATTTCTTGCGATGTGAGCACAGAGAGAGGTAGCGACTTTTTAAACGTTGACCACACACCGTGGCAAAGTCATGCAGGGACAGGTGCGGTTAACTGGCTGGATTTCAGGTTGTGTTTACTGTCATCATTATTTACTTGTTTATTTTATGCCTTCTAGTAGTACCTGGGTTAATTTTAGATCAGCGTTATGGCCGGTGCTGGAGGAGGCTGACAGGGTCACGACAAGGGCTTTTCTGTGTGACTTGCTTATAAGCACCGTGTGAGAAATTCAGAATGTGGAAGTGTATGGGGTCACTTGGGCCTCCCATTTGTCTTTTTGAAGTGTTACAGATTGTGAAGAACAGATTGTCCTCCCTCTTGTGAAAAGTGAAGAAAGCGAGCATTACCCCTTGTATCCAGTGGTGGTTTATTTTTAGAAATGTCATGTGAGTTTTCCTTATAGGAAGATAAATTATTTCACGTTCTAACAGTAAGAATTATTTCAGATTTCTTTTAATTGGACTGTTTTGTGTGCGCATTTTTATAAAAGCTTTCAGTAAGATTGTTCATATGTCTGACAAAAATCACACCCTGTATCTGTGAGGGGGAGAGATTGAGGAGCTGTTAAGACTCATTATTGAAGTACAGCTACAATTAAGGATGAGTTGTCCGGAAGTCCTCCCGTAAAATAATCACTGACATTCTTCTTTGGATTAGTAATGTGTTGTATATTCAAAAGCTAAGCTGGTATCTTGATACTGGTTTTAGCTCGGAGATTCTTCTTGCTCCTGGGAGCTTACTCCAGCCTGTTCATATACATAAATTCTCAGAGTGTATTTTACAAGCGTACTGAATTGCTTTGCTTTACGTGTCTGCTGGTGGCAAAAGCCAAAGACAATATAATTGTGAGGTCTAAGCCTGTCTGACTTCTCTGAGCTGTGGGTTATGGTTAGGAATAGTGACTTTTTGCAGCAGTGGAGTTTTATTATAGCGAATAGGTATAGAAATGGATGCACCTATTGCTGTCCTCAACTCCTCCAGCATTAATCAATTCCTATAGATTAGGAAGTCATCCTTCCTAGTTGCTTCCCTCTAATTATGAACATGTAGAAATAAGCCAGGTAACTGTAGAAAATCTCACCTTCATGTGATAAGACTTGAGGAAAGAAAAACATTTAATGGATCATTTGAGACGTTGAGTTCTGTCCTTTTCTCAGTTTACATTTTATGGGAGTTCCTGTACTAGTTCATCCTAAGATTTGTTTCTTTGCCAACTTGAAAGGCTGTAGATACATAGAGAAAAATTAGTTACACCATGCAATTTAATTAAAATTAGGGCTATATGAAGAAATGGAAACATTTGCTTAGGAGAAACCTGCTGAAGAAGTTTGTAGGAGCTGTTTGACGTAGTTGCCGAACTGCGTGGTGAGCTGTAAGTTTTGCAGCCTTTCACAAATATTTCTATCTTCTCTCCCCAGTAAGAACTTGGTCCCAGATTCTTGACAGATCGTTCAGCTTTTCGCTGATGCGATGGACGTCGTTTGGGTAATTGCGTTTAGTCAGATGAATCCAGCTTTGAAAACAAGAATTGCCAAATTACCCCAGCGCTCTCTCCCTGTGTGACTGCCGAGTCGTGTGTTTCTGGGCCAAGTTATTTTTGGTTGCAGCCAAAGGTCAGGGGTACAGTAGGTGTGCATTACTCTCTGGTAAACAGGAGTCTAGTACAGTGCCCTTTTGTAATTTCCATGATGACTGGTGGGGTGAGGACACACAGGAAGAACGAAGGCGCTGGGTTGAGCAGCCAGACTCCAGTTGCACCACATTCCTCCGGCTCATGCGTGGCCTCTGGCTTTTATGCCAAGCACCCGCATTTGGTTTTGGTTTGTTTTGGAAGGAAAACAGGTATTTTTGGTTGACTGCGAAGGCAGCAGCTGGTAGTTTTGCTGTTGGTTTAATGCTAATGTCATCTGGAAGGGTGATTACACGCTTTCTGAAAGCAAAGTTAGTCACCAAGCTTTCAGATTTCAGCACCTCAAGGAAAAAAACATTTTAAAGTTTTACCTGAAATCAAACCCACAGAGTTGAGCAGAGAGGGAGGCCCAAGATGCCATCCTGTCAAGGCTTACTGTAGAATTTGTTCTAAGTAAAGCTTAGATACCCCTGAAATAAAGGATTTGATGGGTTGTAGGTAAAATGTTAGGCCTCTGTTAGGATAAAATTGTCAATTCCACATGTTGCAGAGGGAACTATAATGAATTGTTTTTCTGTACCTGGATTTATCCCAAGACACACTTTTGAGGCGTGGATCAGGACGGTGCTGTTAACATCACAAGCACAAAGGAAGGCTGGGAAACCATGTGCTGGCAGAAGACAAAGCACATTTGCTATTTTTTGTGTTGTCTAAATGTCTTGGCTGTCTCCTTTGCTGTTTGCTCTTACTGTTGGCTTTGTCACTTCATGCTTCATTGTAATTTCTCAATATGCATCATTCATATTTTCTTTAAATGTATTTCTCAATACATTGTGGAACACGGAGGGGAGCAGAATGTGGCTGCTGTGTATTCAAAGGGTGAAAACACAGGGCGATGGATCCTAAAAAAGTTCCCTTCTGATCAGTTCTTTGCAGTTCCTATACCTCAGACAGCCGGTGAAGCTTAACTCAAGCAGATGTTTGGGTCATGGACTTGTGATGGTGACATAAGGAATAAGTAGAAGACAATGCAATTTACTGCTAATACAAGAAAAATTTGGATGTTATGTAAAAGTCTTGAGAGGGTGCTGTCCCATTTGGACCCATTAATGAATAAACTGTGAGACAGTTCCATGTTAGAAGGGAAAAAATGGAATGCAGAGTGTATGAAAACCTGCATTTCCCACTACCAGAGCGGACTCAGATAATACCATCAGTTTGTGAAAAAACACAGTTCAGACTTACTACAGTATCTGAGATGGTACTGTTAATTTCTCCAGTGACTAAAGGTTTTTAGAGTACTATATGTTTTTCTGAATACACAAAATATTGATACTCATCAGCTATACATCTAGAAATAGCAAGTAATTTGCTTACAAGTTCAATAACACAACAAGCTGATGTTTCCTCAGCTTAGAGGTTCTGCTGCAATTCCTGTGAGACATATGCTCTAGAATTCTGCAAGAGTTTTATACATGTAGCCATTACTTCTCAAGATTAAGACAGATAGTTGAGATTTAGAGACTCCCACAAGCTTCAGTCTTTTTATCTTTCCAGACAACTTACAATGCCATATTGTGCAAAATATCAATAAAAACACTTAATCTCTTCCAGGTTTTCAGACAAGAAAGAAAGGCTGATGCATCTTAAAACCAAACAGAGAGAATTCCAAAAACAGTAAGTTGTAGTTATTAAATGAAAAGAACTCTCAGAAAAACAAAACAGTCTCTCTAACGTGCTGTCACTAGAGACAGACATAGTCCAGATGGTCATAAAACTTTCAATCATGTTTTTTCCTCTAGTGTTTTGAAGGCCATGGAAGGGAAAGAGATAACTGATCAGCTGGTGAGTTGTTCAAAGTGTCCCATAGCTTTTAAACTCTCTGAATTCCTAGATCTCATAGTTTAAAGTTACACTTTACCTTGAGGGCATCGTGTTGCTTTCCCAAAAAGCATGTTGTAAGCAAAACTGAAATTGGCTCTGCAAGCAGAGTGCTCTGAACTGTCAATATTTTTAATTTCTTACTAGGTATTTGTTCAATAACTTATTATACTGATTGACTTCATACTAAGCATTCGGTTTGTTTGTAGCATTCTTCTGTGCACAGAACAGTATATGAAATATTTATTTGTTCGTCTGATCCAATTAAGAACATCCTGCTACTTTTGCACTAAAGCTGCTGGCTTTGTTGTTAATCATTAGTCAGTGTGTTTGAAGTCGTTTGTGCCCTAGAGTTGCTGAATGTTCTTTTTCAGAGATGGAAAATAATGTCTTGCAAGATGAGGATTGAGCAGCTGAAACAGACCATTTGCAAAGAAAATGATGAAATGACAAGACGTGAGTAATGCCTGTGCTTTTGTGATGTGGAAAACTCTGTGCCTTAGAGTGAAAAATCAATTGACGTGAATTTGAGTGTTAGTTTTTTAAAATGGTGACTTTCCAAACCGTCACTTCTTAAATCAGCTTGAAGGCAAATCGGTGAGTGGATTTTAGCTTTTTTATGCTTGGGTTTTAATTGGCAAACAGCAGACATTATTCAGCTGGATGGAGATCATTTTGCAACAGCTCTAAAAGTAAATGCTTAGCAGCCTATGACTTTGGCTTTGTCCCTGGAGATGGCTTTATTCAGTGTAGTGTTTCTGATCACTTCCTCTTGATAAAGAGGAGCAAACAGCTCTGCAGCTGTTACAAATTTCATGCAACTGATAAATTTTAACCCACACCTGTCTAGAAATCCTAAAATCCAACTTGAGCAAGAGTCACTGAAATAATGGCGTAGGCTGGTGCGTTGCTACCGTTCAGCAGCTTCAGCTTTGAAACTCATTACATTTTTTACACATGAGAGATTTGTAGGGTCATTTTTCAGACGAGAATATGCAGCACTCCCTACAAGCTACATCCAAAGGAAAGATAGGAAGCATATTCAGAAGCATATTGATTGAATCAGGAACATTTTTATGACTTGAAATTCAAGAGGAGCTGTACAGGGAGTGGAAGCAGATGCATATACCTGAGAACAATTATAAAGGAATAGCACAAGCTTGCAGTGATAACATCAAAAAGGCTGAGATGCAAAATGATTTTCAATTAATAAGGTGGATGGATAGTGAGAAATGTATAATAAGAAAAAGATGAAGGAGTAGGCAAGTCTGTTAGTTAACAGGAAAGAGAGCAAATAACAGTGAGGAGAAGTCTGAAGCATTCGGCGCCTTCTTTGCTTCGTCTTCTCACAAAGAAAATGTGATCAGCTGCTTAGCCAGATTAAATTTTACATCATGAGAGGACTGCAGGCTAAGGAAAGAAAACAGCCAGCTAAATATTATTTTGATTATGTCAGCAAGGCCTTATGAGATTCACCTTAGAGAACTTAAGGAACAAGCTGAAGTAGTCTGTAGAGTGCACTTGAGAAGACATGAGGGAGAGAGGATGTCCCAGGAAACAGAAAGGAAATAATACCTGTTTTCAAAGGGTGGAGGAAGGGAGAACCTTAAACTGATGGCACAGTAATCCTGTTATAAGCCTCTGGCCATTTTGGAAGTAGTTAGAAGATAAGGTAATTAAGAATAGGCCGTGTCAAATCAACCCCTTGTCTGCAGATCGGGTGGTCTAGCAGAGCGTGAAGTGGAAGATGCCTTTGGGCACTACCCCAGACTGTCTTAGGAGCAAGAGAAGATGTTTGCTCTGGGTGTAATCACTGGAGGGTTGACACAAAAGGCTAGAAAGGCTGCATTCGGAGTGGTGAGACAGGTGGAGCTCAGCGGGAGCCAGTTCCTGGCCCAGTTTTGTTCAATATTTTCCATAATAACTTGCATGGTAGAATAAGGGTGGAATGGAGGAAGCTGAGGTGGGTGACAATATGACTTCTGTGAAGAACAGGATCAAATTCAAAATCCTGCAGATAAATTGACCATATCATCTCAAAAGGACAAAGTCAAGTGCATGTTGTTTAGGAAGGAGAAACATACAAACCTAAAGTGGAGGACGGTGGTGAAATTTGACAGGAAAGGATCCGGGAAATTGCAAATTAAATAAAAATTATCAATCTGATGCTCCTCCGGAAAGGTTCAGACCTCATTCTGGGTTATACTAATATAAGCATTGTATTTAAGATGGAAACAATTATCCTGCTGTGCCCAGCATTGATGTTGCCTCAGTGGAAGTCTGGTGTCCGATTTGTGCAATTTAAGAAAGATACAAATCAACTGGAGAAAGTCTGGAAGAGAATATTAGGAATAAAACACAAGGAATGGCTAAGAAAATTGATATTTGCTTTGGTTTAGAGAAGAGGGAGGTGAAGAAAAGCTTTTCAGTGGGTAAGATTATTATGAAGAAGTTAATTACTTTTTTCTTTAGCCTGTGAAGAAAGGAGAAGAGGATGTCAATGTTACTTTGAGGAGCTTAGTCACCTTTTCTCAAAATGCAGCTCTGAAGGTGGCGAAATGCTAGAACCAACTGGGGAATGGAGTTCCTCCACTTTTCTACTATTCTGTGAACTGTATTATCTGCAGCTTTTGCAACTTCTCTGATTCACGGTGAACGTGATTAGATTTCACCTGTGAACTGGCCTAACTATTGCCTAGCTGACCTGTTGTTAGCTCAGTTACCCCAAAATTGCTCTTGCAGGTAGACCCAAAATGAACTCTTGCCCTGAATAGCCAGTAGATCAGGAACCCAACTTGGTTCACTCTTGGACCACATTAGAAAATGTAAATAGGTTGTTTCTCTCTGGCGTAGTTTAGTTTTCTGAAATAAGAATGATTTGTAGAACATCGGGCTCCTGCTTTTGCAGTTGACTGGATACCTCAATAATAGGTGCTTCTTAAAATAAGTTTTTAAAATATCTATGTTTACCTTATGTCTATGGAGAACAGTTCAAGGAGACAGTCTTGCAAATATCTGGCATAGCTCTCTGTTGGGCAGAGATCGGTGTGCCTGTACTGGCAGTGTAGATGTGTGGGACATAGTGGTGTCCTGAAATACTTCTGGGGGCAAATTCTCATCACCTCATAAACTGGGTCATAAAGCAGAGGTGCTATGCCAAAAAAAAAAAAAGGGACAGTTGTTTCTGCACCGGGACTGCTAAAGAAGAAATGTGTGTGCAGTGTTCTCCCCTGCTTCTCAAATAATTGCTGTTGGACCTGCAGAAAAGGGAGTTCACTCTGTGAAAAAGTGGCCTTTCAAGTACAACATGAATGTGAAAATTGAACAGATGGACATTTTACTCCTCCTCTGTCTCTTATTCTTTATGCAAAGGAAGAGTTTGGGAATATGAATGCAAGCATTAATTGATTTTCTGTTGATGTTACAGGAGTGCTTAAAGGAAACTGAATTACTAGCTGACACATAAAGATTTTTGGTGTCACTCAGAGAAAAGTCAATTTTTCTATGGTTCCTCTAACAGGGGGTCGCTTGTTTTATAAACCTGAGAATTATTAGTTCTTACCTGCATGGGGAAGCTATTCTCATCTTTAATCGGGGACTTTGCATCTCCCGTGTATCAGATCTTCCTTCCTACCAAACGCGTCACGGATCGCAACAGATCAGTTAGATGACTAGAAATAATTCCTGACGTTCAGAGAAAGCACACTCGATGACTGGGGGAGCAGGCACACTCTGAGGGGTACCAGCAGCCTTGGTCTCCCACCCTGCCAGACCGGGGGCTGGCTGGAGGTCTATGCAGTTCCAGCTCTGCAGGTGCAAACCAGGACTAGCAGGAGGGTCTCGTGTGCTGGCTGAGCGTGGCTGGGCACACACCCGTGGGGAGGTTTAGACTGGACATTAGGAAAAAGTTTTTCCCAGAAAGAATGGTCAGACAGTGGAATAGGCTGCCCAGGGAGGGGGTGGAGTCACCATCCCTGGATGTGTTTAAGGGTCGTTTAGATGAGATGTTGGGGGATATGGTGTAGGGGAGAACTTTGTAGAGTAGGGCTGATGGTTGGACTCGATGATCCCAAGGGTCTTTTCCAACCTGAATGATTCTGTGATTCTGGGATGGGAATCAGTCTTGGGTCCCATTCTTTGGATGTAGCCTTTAATTTTTGTGCTTCCCTGTTGGGAAGACTGACACTCTGAACGTGATGTTTGAGGTGGCTGTAGCTGCTTAGAAGTTTTCTTGATTTTAGTATCATGTAATGCAGCAGCTTTGAGTAGCAGATGCCACAGAGCATTCTTGTAGCTCTGGTCTCATCTGTGCCTTGCAATCAAAATATACTGGTAAAACAATGTCAGGGCTTAGTGCTTTCATTCTGTGCAAGGGACAGTTATCCCACTTCTTGATTACAGGAAAGTGATTCCTTGCTGTGAGAGAACCTGACTAATGCTGTTTTCAGCCATAGAAATGGGAAGTGAGTGACGAGTAGATGAGGACTTTCATTCAAACTAGGGTACATTAAGAGCTTTAGACATGGATTTGGAGAGTGTGTATAAGAAATATTTTCCTATGCTTTTGAAAGACAGAAGTGGCTAACTCACCGTCTTTAGCACCATATGTTTGTGGAAGCATTACTGCAGTCAGTTGTTTTATAGGAGAATCAGCAGATGCTCTTGAAGGATGTTTTTCCAAGCCTCAGTGTGCTTGACTCATGGAGTAAATTCAGGCAGTTGCAGCCCTTCAGTATATTAAGTGCATTTCTCATTTTGTGACTGGAAAGGGAGATGGTCACTGTTCCCTTGTGGTAACAAGAAGTCTGCACCGTTGGGATCCAAGTGCTTTAAGAGCACGTACGTGAGCGCGAAGCCCGAGTAACATACACCGAGAGCAGCAGCAGTGCCAGAAATGGTGAATGAAGATGCTATCTGCACTTGCTTTTTGGCTGCAAGCAATGCATGTCTTTTTGGCCAGCCCCATGCAGACGTGTACAGTCAAGCTATTTCTGTCATGATGATTACCTCAGAAGTTTAATTAAACTGTGAAATCTTGGCTTTTCTGCTCCAAATCCAAAAATAGCTGGGTAAAGGATAGGGTAAGATTAATCCCAATTTCAGTCTCTTTGGAGATCTTCAGAAAAGATTAAAAAGTTGTAGCACTTAGCAGCTGGAAAATGTTAATAGTTTAGCCGGGTTTTCTGTTTTAAGCTGCTATAGATCTTGTTTTCTATAAATATTAATAATGCTGTTCTCAAGCTTACTACAAGTACCTCACAGCTCCTTTTCCAAGGCTCACATCTGCTGCTGTTCTCACAGATGCAGAGGGGCTTCTGAGAATTAAAGAGGAGAACCAGAAGCATTATCGCAGGGCTCAGCGGCATCAGGAGAAGAAAGAGAAGATCCAGAGGCATAACCGCAAGCTGGGAGACTTGGTAGAGAAAAAAACCTATGACTTGAAAACCCAGTATGAGCATCTGGCAAATCTTCGTCGGACGCATATCCTGGAGCTAACATCAGTCATATTTCCCATTGAAGAAGTAAAGACAAGCATGAGGTACAGAGGGCTTATTCTTTTGGACTTGTTTTGCTTAGCTTTAGACACCCAGAAGTGAGTCATGTAAGTCTAAGCTAGACACTCTGGCTCCCTTAGCATCCGTGGGGAGAGGGGGGTGTTTCCCAAAGGCAGAGCATCTGACCTAAAGGTAGAGGTCCAGAATAGAAGAATCTGGAGGTGGTAGCATCTCTCCGCTGAAAGATCTGCGCTGTGTGTTCAATGTTAAACTTCTTAAAATAGATAATTAAAAACCCCAGAACAAAGGAAAGTAGTTTTGGGAAAAAGGAGTTTTGCAGGAGTGTTTCTGCAAGCATTTTGCTGTCTGTGAAATCTGGCTAAGTGCCTGCCGAGCGCACCTCTGATTGTATTTTTAAAACTTCTTTAAAAACACTCTGTTCCTCTTTGGGTGCTATAGAGATCCTGCAGATGTGTCTTCTGAGAGTGACAATGCCATGACCTCTAGCACTGTGAGCAAGCTCGCGGAAGCCAGGAGAACCACGTATCTCTCTGGGAGATGGGTGTGTGATGATCATAACGGGGACACCAGCATCAGTATCACAGGGCCTTGGATAACCCTTCCTAATAACGGAGACTATTCAGCGTATTACAACTGGGTGGAAGAGAAGAAGACTACACAAGGACCAGGTGAGGAGCAAGGTCTGATTAGGCATCTGGAATGCTCCAGAAGCCACAGAACTCGCAGCCTTGGGTGCCAGCAGAAGGCACTGAGGAGCGGTAGCCTGGTCTGTTTGTTCTCACCACGGCAAACCTGAGTCAGAAATAAATACCAGTACAGGGATTAGTCCACTGAAATCCTCTTTTGCAGGAAATGCTCACTGGGACACAGCACAATGTAATAGGTAAAGTTAATTATTCACAGTTTTGACATGGTTCACCTGCCGTCGTTTTAACAGGAATTCCAAGAATTACTATTTTCTCCCGACTTCTGACAGATTTCACTGTAAATGATTGCTGGATTCAGGTAGTTCTCAATACTTACAGATGACATTTTCCAGACTAGACCAGGAACACATTAACACACCCACTGAGGCTTCATTTAAAATGAGATTTTCATTATGTTTTTATTTCTTTTAGATATGGAACATAATAACCCTGCTTATACCATCAGTGCTGCATTGTGCTATGCAACTCAGCTTGTTAACACTTTGTCTCTCATACTTGATGTAAATCTTCCTAAGAAGCTCTGCAACAGGCAAGTAAATGCAAGCCTCTGAGGAGGTGAATCAGTGACCAGTTTTGACTGATCCTAATTCAGTTTGGTTTTGGGAACCAAGTCATTACTTGGAACAGCTTTTATGGTAACAGTTGACAGCTCATGGGTTTTTGTGCTGTTTAATTTTGAGTGGAGGGCTAGTAGGATTTTAGACCGCAGTTAATGGTCCTTCCCTCCTTTTTTACCTCCTGAGAGTGTAGACCAACCATCACAGTTGCAAATAACAGCTTTCTAATTGACGTATTCAGCAGCCTCAAATTAGAAATGAAATATGACAGTCCATGAATAGCACTTTTCATTTTATGAGACCCTACTGTGCTTTACAAAATCCCAGCCCAATTCAGCAACTCTTAGTCATCTTGAATAGCTCCACTACGTAAAGTGCTGCAGAACAAGGCCTTATAATGTGGCACGACAGCAACGTGATTCTCTTTAGGATAAAGCACCAATGGGGAACATACCTGGCTGCCAGACATCTGGGAGTGTGTTGCGTAAACCCCGTTTGTGATGAAAAGCACTGTTAGGTTTTTCATGTCTATGTGGAGCAGATGGGATCTCTACAGAAGTACTGAGGGAGCTGTAGACCTGGTCAAGTCTTCCAGGAGTCTCAAATACGCTGCTGAGATTCTTTTAATTGTTTAAAATAGTGGTTGCCGAAGTGTGGGCACAAAAGCTGTGCAGGGTCTCTGCAGGTTTTTTTATGCTATTATTTGGGTGCTCAGTCTTCACAGAAGGAAAGGCTTGGGAACAGGAAATGATGCAAGATTTAAAAGGAGAACCAAAATAGCTTGGCTAAGGTGGATCTTTGAGTTACGTACAGTTTACTGAAACTGGTGAGAGTAGGGCAAGCAGTGCTTGCTGAGGAAATGCTAACAGTCTTGCTAGGTGAAAAATTAATCTCCTGAGTACTCTAAAACTGGCTGTGTAGTTTAAACAAGTGCTCACTGCGAGGATGTTTACTCCGGGATTTGTTAGGAAGCCAGAGCACAGGCTGCTGACGTCTCCAGCAGGTGTATTTTCAGAGCATTTTGCTCTCTGTATATATATATGTGTGTGTGTGTCGTGTTTCAACAGCGAGTTCTGTGGAGAGAATCTCAGCAGACACAGGTTCACGCGGGCAGTGAAGAAGCTGAATGCTAATATCCTTCACCTTTGCTTCTCTCAGGTAGGGGGAATGCACATCTGGATTCTTTGAATAGCTTTTAAAATAGCAACTGTGCCTGCAGGTTTCCTCCTGTAACTGATCATGTCTTTTTCTTACCTTCCCCATGGTAGCATGTAAATTTAGATCTGTTGCACCCACTGCATACGCTCAGGAACCTTATGTACCTGGTCAGCCCAGACACTGAGAACTTGGGCAGGTAAGAAAAGCAGTATCTCAACTCACCTGTGACTGAATCCCTTTTGAAGTTACGCATTTGCCTTGTTACCTAGGAGGGGAATTCTTCTCTTCTGCTCTACCTCTAGATCAGTCCTCAGCACATCAGAAATCAGGGTAGTCACAAGGAGGAGACAAGAGAGAACAGAAAAAGGGGGTCCTGGGTAGGAAATCAGATTTCAGAGATGTGTGCATGCTGTGCTTCTGTGTATGGCAGGCTCAGCTGGAGGCTTTGTAGCTGATTATGGACTTGTTTCCCCTACAGCCAGAAGCAGGAACTCCTTCCCTACCCTGGACAGCAGCACATATGCCAGGCACTCTCCCTGTGCTCCTAGTATGACCCTACCCACATCTTCCAACACGTAAATACCTAAGAGCACCCAGCAATATAAACCCTAAAATGAATGCTAGGTAAATCTTTCCTAGAATGCTTCCAGTCAGTGAACACCCTAGACCAAAGTCAACTCTTCGAGTAATATTAATTTATATGTAAATTAAGATTAAAGACAACTTTTCTGTTAACTTAGTACGTGATGAAAAGAACATCAGTTCTTGTGGCCTGCACACACCAGGTTTAATACTTTTTTTTTTTTTTTTTTTTACAACTTAAATACGAGAAAGCCAACAACATTGATTTCCTGTTGGGATAATCCAGTCACAAGTCACTTGTGCCTGAGACAGTCTGCAAATATTTGCTTAATCTGACTACTGCTTATTCCCCCTTAAACACAGTAATAGTCTGAAATCCACTTTTCCACTTTGTTCTCGTGTACAGATCTATTTTATTTAAAAACCTGCAGTGCCACTAAGAGGAACTGAATGCACAAACCTCTAACCACTTACCCAAAGTTCTTTGGATATGTCCCTGCTGATTCAGCCCAAAGATATGGGGAGCCAAATCTTTGTAACGGTTTGGAAAAAATTACATGCTTGCTGCTGCTTGCCTGAAAACATGGAGAGTGCAGGAAATACCCAGAGAACGAAGAACTGTGTCCTGGAAAGCAGCTGCTGTAAAAGGTCCAGGTACCACAGTGGGTCTCACGTCTCTGTGCAGATGTTACAGAGCTCCACAGGCATCAGTTGGGTCCACGTAGTAAAAGAGGAGGATACAGGAAAGAGCTGGAGAAAATACCTACCAGTGAGGGGGATAGTTTAGTCCTATAAAACTGTCTTAGCTCAATAGAGATGAGATTGAGACATTACTTCATTTCCACGCATTCACGGGGAGAAAATACAGGCTACTGAATGGCTTTATAGACACCCCTGGAAGCAGAGTCTGAGCTAGGTGAAATGAGGTGCATGCGCTTAACGCGGAGATTTAATTACCTGCAAGAATGAAGGTGGGGATTCTCTGTTTCCTGATGTCATCCTGTCAAGGCTGGATGAGTTTCTGGAATGGATGCTTTCATCAGGCTCAGGACAGGGGGAACGGGTGGAACGTAATGGCCTTTGTTACAGAGGAGGTCACTCGAGATGATCTGATGCTCCATTCTGGCCTTAAACCTGATGACTCTTTTCTTATGTTGTCTTGTTAAGCAGAATGCTTTGCCAGAAGGCAGCGCTCCCATTCCTTTCTGGATTATGAAAGAGGAGTGTTTATCTTTAATTTCTCAGCTGTCTGCAAAGTTTGCAGCAACCAGCTCTCTTTATTTTCCTTTCGATATCTAGGCCTATAGTTGCCCAATAGTCCCCTTCATAAGCTACATTAGGTGCATACAATTTTACCAAGCTTTAATCGTTTGGATTACAATTTTCCATGTTAAATGGCTCCTTCAGGCTTCTTCTCTCACTAAGGCTGGAGAAACACTCTTACCCATGTTAAATTCTTGCTCCTGTTTCACTGAGCAGCTTCGTGCTTTGGAATGAACTTTGGCAGGGACGCTGCTTGCTGTGGGGAATCCACCTTTTGCCGCCTCCGCGAAAACCTTGCGCACTCGGACCGTGGGTCACAGGCCTCTGAAACTGCCTGCTTTGGCTTAGTGAAGATATTTCAGATTTTGGCTGCCCGTGCTCTAGTGCAAAGCAGTGGGATGGGGAGGGATGTAATTGCTTCTCCCACCAGGCAGCGGCAGCAGGGAACTGGGAGTCCCACGCAGGTGGGTTTGGGCAGGACCTCTGGAGACCCAGGCCACTGCCCCACTCAGAGCAGAGCCAACTGGAGCAAGTTACTCGGTGGCTGGTGGGGCTTTGACTGTCTCCCACAGAGGCTCCACGGCCTCTCGGAGCAACCTGTTCCAGTGTTTGACCAACCTCATAGTAAAAAAGATTTTGAGATGTTGCTCAGGGTGAAGTCTCCACTAGTGAGTTGTGCCAACGCAGCTCTGTAAGTCGTAAGCTACACCCTTCCTCTCGCTGACAGAGCTGCGGCCGGCCTGGCCTGGCCAGTGCTAGTGTTAAAAATAAAAGCTGTTCCACATCGAGCTGAGATTGCCACCAGTGGAGCTGTGAGTTATTAGTGGTAGCTTTTTCTTCTGTGTGTACGTATTTCACCGTCCACCACCAAAGCGGAACAGCTCTTCCGCCGTTCCTGCTCCATGGGTTGGAACCCAGCTCTCGCTTCTTTGGCCAACTGTTTTCTTTTCACCGTTCATAATACAGTTATCTCTGTAGCCAGCGAGTTTCTCCCTGCCAAATGATAAACACAGAGGTGGTTTTAATTTCTCTGCTGTATGCTTGACAGAGCAGGGTGCTTTGGCACGCCTAGGACTCATCCCAGCGAAGTGACAGCCCCTCTCCTGCGTGATACCAAACGGGCTGACGGCCTTGTGTCCGTGTTTGCAGGTCTGGGCCTTTCGAAATTAGTGCTGATCTCGAAGACTCCATGGAGTTTGTGGATCCCAGTGCCACCGGCGAAACAGATGAGAGCGGAGATGAGCATGTCAGCGACGAAGAGACAGACCTAGGGACAGACTGGGAGAATCTGCCGAGCCCCAGGTTCTGCGATATCCCCTCTCAGCAGGTGGAGATGCTGCAGAGCCAGAGCACGCAGGTGTCCCAGCCCATCGCCAGCAGCAGCGCTGGTGGAATGATCTCGTCCGCTGCTGCCTCGGTGACCTCGTGGCTGAAGGCGTACACTGGACATCGCTAACGAGCACGCGAAGAAAAGGATCATAGGATTTGTGGAAGGAAGGAATCCCTCCCCGACAATGCTGTAGTAAACCTTTACCTATTCAGTTAAGTAGTGCCTGGAACAAAAGAAAAGGTCAGACTTTCATTTTGTAAACCAGAAAAACCTTTTTATTTACCCAAGATGACTGTGATAGTACCATTTTGTAAATTAGCTAGCTACGTACTTCTGACGGATTCTGTGACGGCACTTTGTGTCTTGGTTCTGTCTGCATTGTTGAGTATCCAAGAATAAGGACCCGGCAGCCTCCAGCTCTACTTTCTAAAGAAGAAACAGATTTTGGAGTATTTGGATCGGGATGAGTACGGAGAGAAGGCTGCTCAGTGTGCAGTCTGGACGGTGGTGCAAATGCAGTTCACATTTTCTTAACTCCTTACAGGGTTTTTCGTTTGTGTGTGTTTTAAATCTGTCTTGCATAATGCAAAAATGCATATTTCTAAATTTTTTTCATTCAGGAACATGGAAGTTAGGCATTTTTAACATGTTTTCTAATCTCTGTTGCCATATTTTTAATACAAAGAATCAGCGTGGACAGGAATTCACACAGCAAATTGCTCTTATTTTAGATTTGGTTGTGAATCTTTACCCAGTTTTGCTGCAGAAAACTGGCTTGTTTCATGCTGTTTCCACTGGCAGGTAGTCTAGAAGTTTCGTGTTGTGCTGTCCAAAGCACACAGGCTCTTTACTCTTAATATCATACACCAAAGAAACACTGGACGTTCTCTTAGCTAGACCCACATTTGATGCTGATACAGGATTGCGTTGTTGCAATAATCGGTTACGACACCATGTTGCCGCTTTTTAATATTCAAAAAAAAACCTCATTTCAAGCTAGTTTAATGAAGTCACATGGTTTCCACACTACAGGCGTTTTAAACCCTCTTCTATTTTATGTTTATGGCGGGTTTTTTTTCCTCTTGTTTACTGAATGCCAAGAAGTTGATTTCATTTCACTGCAGAAATGCTCGCGGCGCAGCTGGCTGGCTTGTAAAACTACGGGAGGTGCGACGCTGACAGATGCGTCCGTTAACAAGTGCTCCTCCGCTTCCTCTGCCTTGCCGTGTGTATTACTTAAAGATGGGTTTGCTCAGCGAGGCTTCCAACGTATGGTTTACATTTTATATAGCTGGGACGTTACTTCTCCACAGGGTAAAAGCATCCTCCCAGCCCTCCGGGAGGGACGATTTTTGCCACTCTTCCCTGTAGCTTCCCCGTGGCGACGCAGCTCGTAACGGGGGCACGGCGAGGCTGCGGGGAGCGATGCACGAGCCACGTCCCTGCCATCAGGCAGCGTCCTCCTGCATGTCCTTCCAGCTCCGGGGCTGGCTTCCCCGGCCGTCTCCTGGCATGGTTTGTGGTGGTTTTGCTCTGGCTGCCACAGAGACAGGGGGTTTCTCTGCCGCCCAGCCAGTGCTGCCTCCTGGCTCCACTGAGGAGGAGCAGGTGGAAAAGCAGTTTGGTACCCAGTGAGCCCCACGCCAGGGGTACTGGCTGAGTCGCGTGTCTCCCAGCCCCCTGCCCCTCTCCTACGGCAGCTCTTTCTCTTTGGCCTTGCGGATGGGCGTCTGTTGTCAGTTCTTTTTTTTTTTTAAAAACCAAAGACCCTTAACTCCGCACTAACAGCACGCACGGTGTTAGATGAAGACACCCTCGATCCTACCATTCTTTTGGTCTAAATCCAAGAGTTGGGTTTGTTTTAAGAGAACAGCCAAGATTCCCTTGACTACTGCAGCCTGAACGGGGACGGAGCCCCCCGGCCTCTCCAGCAGCGAGCGGGGCCGGGAGGGTTTGGTCACTGTTCAGTTCACAGCACTTTACTCACTTGCAGCTATCGGATCCTTTGCAGTTCTGAGCAACCAGCACACGCTCACCAGTACTGTATAGTGGGCTCTGACCGTCGCACAGCCCCTTCTGGTTCCCCGTTTATTTTGCACTGGACCCCACCATAGAAATATCTTTTTTTTTTTTTTTTAAATACGTATTTCAGTCACTCTTTCATTGCTGCCTTTGTGCTACTCTGAACCCTTAAAAGTCAGGCCACGATTCCACTTTGTACGTTGTCATTTACTTGCTTAGGGGAAGAAAAACCAACACAAAAAAACCTTTTTAAGCCATATACTTCATAATCATCATGTTTTCCAAATAATTTATTTATAACCATGTCATACTCTGAAAGTGCACAACGGCACTGCGAGGGTGTTAAATTGCATTGGGATATGTCTTTTCATGAAACGTTTTTGTAACAGAATACAGATTGTGGTGTTTTTTTTTTTAAAAAAAAGTGTTTTGCACATGTGTAGCTAAGGAAGAAATGTGTGTGTCCAAACCTTGAGTGCAATCGCCAGGATTAGTTTCCCAGGTTGTTTTGGGGGCGGGGGAGGGAGGGCAGGAATATCTGTAATTATAGATATTTGAAGACAGCCAGCTGAGAGTTTACAAAACACTTTGCGTAGCATGAATGCGGGAATTTCAGTTCAGGCTGTGACTTTTGTTCGTGACCAAGTGATCTGGGGTGGCTGATCTGAGCTGCCAAGGAAGAGCCTGATGGTGAGAGCCCAGCCCTCCGCTGAAAATGGGGTGAAGGGTCTCAGGTGGGACACCCAGGGGTGGCTTGTCACCTGCAAAAACTCGGGGCCTCTCTCTGCAACTTCCGAAGTAGATGTAACTAAACACAAATGTGTTTTGTTTTTTTGTTTTTCTAAATTTTATTGTATTATTGCAATAAATCTTTTAACAGTAATTTTTTTTAAAGTTGTATAATTGTTACTTCTGTGTGGTTTGTTTTTAAGCGTGCTGGGGCAGTACACAGGAGTTTCCAGCCTTCAAAGCATCACAGGGACCAGACCTGTTACAGTGCAATCGTACAGTGGTGGAACAAGCAAGACCATTTCTAAAAAAATACTCTTACATAAAATAACTGGCATCTCCAGTGGAGCAGGTAGAGGAGCGCTGCAAAACACACACACACATGTCCCTCTATGTACATGTAAACAGCTAAATCTCTCGTGTACGCCTGGCTTCAAGCTGCTCCTCTGCTGGGTGATGTTTATTTCTGCAGGTGCTGAGCCTGAATTACTTCTCCACACAAGGGACGATGCTCCTCTTTTCAAGGTCATCTCAGAAGGACGCAAGCACGTGTCTCCTGAAGGAGGTAACTGTTAACGTGAGCTGTTGTGAGTCTGAGCAGCGGGGACGGGAAGGGGCTGTGTTTGTCAGGAAGAAGCCTGTGGGAGCTGGTGGCCTGGCAGCCTGTGGTTTACTGGCTGCTGAATGATGGAGAAACAACCCACCCCACTTAATTTTTTTGTGGCAGCTACCTGCTGGGGAGGACCGATGCTGCGTGATTCCCATCTGCTGCTCTCCCAAGAGCCAGAGCAGCAGCCTGGGGCTCCCACACCCACACGGAGCTGGGGCAGTTTGCTGCCTCGGTCACAGCCATACAAGAACACAGCAGGCCTGGCTCCAAGCTTGGCTCGTGCCTAGGGGCTGCTTGGGTCACTTCTGCTTACGCAGTGGCAGCAGCAGGAGGTTTTGTCCTCTGCCAACACTGGTTTGTGGCAGGAGAGCAGCCCCAAAATGCCCCCGGTCCTGTCCCTGCTCCAGGACCAGCCCAACACAGGCTGAGGGGGGCAGAAACAGCTCAGGGCGAGGCTTCAGCACCACTCCAGCCTTGCAAGAAGTGAGATTCCAGAGGTCAGATGCGTTGGTGCAGCCTTGTGCTGGTGTGAAATGTGGTCCTGGGGGGTGGCACAGGGGCAGACGCTGCAGAAAATGAAGTGGAGCCGAGGCTACGGACCTGAACTCTGCTACCACACGGCAGAGCCTCGGTCCAGGGCGCAGAGACACCACGGAGGGAAAAAAGCTGCTGCAGGAACAGGCAGGATGGAGCAACAGCCCAAACACAAGCCCACAAGCTTCGGCCATGGGCGGCTTTTTTTCAGTGGTGTCTATGCCAGGAGACCCCCAGAGCTTGATGAAAACTGGAAGCTTAAGAACAATGGAAATGTTACTACAATTTCTTCACGGGCGTATCTGGAAATTCAGTCCAGACGTTGTTCCAGCCGCTCCCAGGCAGGGAAATTGAGCACACAGCGCAGGCTTTAGTCCTCAGTTTTTCTGAACACTGAGTTTTGTAAATCCAACCCTGGATTTGGTTTTAATTGTCTCTTAGAAAAAAGAAGTTCATCAGACATTGGCTTCTCCCTGAACTGGCCCTTCAGGAAACAGAAATCTGTACTTTACTACTTTATGAGGGGGGGGAAAAAAAAAAGCTTGCGGGCAGCTCAGCACGGCTACATTCAGAACCAACCCACTTCTGGATGCAGAAGTTTGTTCTGTAAAACAATTTCTAACAACAGCAGTGCTGTGCAACAGGGATAGTTCCGGCAAACAATGTAATAAATGATGTATAAAACAGCCTGCGTTCCTCAGCCAGCCTGGGGGCAGGGCGGGGATGGGAGAGGGTAGAGAGCAAATTGTCCTCCCTATTTAACTGCTCCAAGGAACAGAAGAGCCCAATGCTATTATTTTATTCTAATTTTTCCTCTTGTTCAGTGAAGGTGACCAAAATCTCACACCCTGTTCCAAAAAAAATTACCTCACTGGCCCCTTATCTAGTTACAAAATATTTTCCTCTGCTGCTTCTATTTCAGCCTCACAGGGACTTTCCTCACTGCTGTCAGCCTGGCACGGGTTATCTCAAGTTTTCCAGAGTTTTGGGTGGGGGGCAGGAAAGCAGCTTCTTCCCCCTCTTCCTTAATTGAAATTAAACTGAAGGCATTTGATGCTGATGGTTTTAGCAAGACAGCTCCTGCCAGAAAGTTGTTTTGCTGCTCGTCCCAGCGCAGCCGATGGAGCGGATCGAAGCTTGTGGGTGAAGCCTGCGCCCCGTTAGAGAATGAAGTCACAAATTAACGAGAGATCCTGCTTTTCCTCTCCTTCTTCACAGCTGATTACAAGGCAACCGCACCCTCCTTTTAGATTTCTAATTTCATTCCTCCTGGTTGCCATCATGTCTGCTGCATTGCAGGATGGCTGAGGAGGAGCAGCGGCAGGGAGGGGAGCCCGAAGCCCGGGGTGTCAGGCAGCAGGTAAAGCAGGGACTGGGAAAAAAAAAAAACAACATCCCTTTTAAATCTACTGTGAACATCCTGAGCTTACCAAACCCACATTTCCAGCTGTAAGGGCTGAAGTTTTCATTCTCTCGCTGTCACTGGGGAGAATAAAAGCATCCTCCTTCAACCCCTCTCTGTCCTCACACTCCACGCATCGCTCCGTGCGACCCCACCACGGTTTTAGGCCCGCAGAGGCGAAGCTGAGGGAGGGGGGTGGTTCAACCCGGCCCTCGCAGCCACAAGCTCCCCTCACTTGGCTGATCTTGCGCTGAGGGTTATGGAACAGCCACCCCCCTCCAGCCGCTGCTCCCGCCACCGAGAGTCCTCGCCCGCTCCCAGGTGCTCCCCTGGGGTCTGCAGCGCAGGGGGGAACCCCAGGGGAAGGGGGCACCAGCTCTTCCTGCACCCCGGTGGAGATTTCATCTGCTCCTGCTGCACCGATTGCCAGGAATCCATCCTTGTCCTGAGAACAGCAACGGCACGAAGCACAGGGGGAGAAGGGATTCGGAGGCTGCGAAGGCCCAACTGCAGTTGGCTCCCTGCAAAATGGCTGCCAGGGCATCGGGGGCACATTCCCAGGCAGAGAGCTGAGGAAGAGGAGGGCTGGAACACCGCACTGCAGGGGAGGAACGCCTTCAGGAAACACTCCAGGAGACGCCACGCTTCGCTCCCAGGAAGGGGTCGAGGAATTGGCACTCGGCTGCCGCAAACATTCACAACTCCCCTTCGGAAGCACCGACTCGTACCTCAGAAACAAGATGGCAGAGGCTGGAGCAGAGCAACGCGATTCCTCTTACAAGGGAAAAACTCCATGTCCAGTGGACAGCAAAGCTTCCAGCACAGCATTGAGCCAGGGCAACTCCACTTTCATCCTGCTGGACCCACACTCTGTCCTCGAGCACCCAGCAAAGGGTTGAGAAGCAGGACTCAAACAGGAGAGCCCCTCTTTTTCCAAGTTTTACACACCCAGCACCAGCTTTCTGGACAACAGGAGCCTCTCTCAAGCCTCTTGAGATGGGAGGGAAAGGAAAAACTGGAATTTGTGAAGTAATACAGGTTTGGGGTTTTTTTGTTTGTTTCTTTTTTAGGAGGAGGACTAGTTTTTACACATCTGAACTACATCACATACCAAGTTCCTGCCGTGTGTTTTACAGTATTTTTATTTTGGGGCAAAAGTCTTACAAGAGAAAGTCGGGTAAGGCAGATCTAGAATGCACATTTTATTTAAGTAAAAAAAAAAAAGACAACAGGGATAAGGTAGACAAGAACTTTTTATATTCTGACTATACAATAATATTCCTCTTTTTTATCCACTGCCACACTACTATAATGGATCTGTTCTAGTCTAATTTTAAGGTTGTCCAGTTAAGTTGTCTGAAGATTCTTTAAACAAGTTGACCTTTACCTATTTAGAGTTTCTTCTCAGAAACATTCATATATTATACAGGATATACAGATTTTGAAACAAGACACTTAAAAACACACAAAACTATAGCCGCAACACTATCATAGCTGCATTGTAGTGATTACGTTGTTCAGCCAGCTGTAGACTCTGTATGTACAATTAGTTTTTATAGTGTTATTTACATAGATGGACTAAACGCTATCTTTAATCTAAAAGGTAAAGGCTCTTGTGTTTAAGTATGTGCAGTTTCATAGCCCTGTGAAAAAAAACCACGACAATTATATACACTGTAAACAGCACAAGGCATGAGAATCTCCTCCTACCCCAAAACAATCTCGCAGGAAAGTGTATGTGCACTAATATTCCTCTTCCACTTCGGCTCCCGCTCCTCTGGTCTTCTTATGAAGAGCACGGTTAAAGCTGTGGCAGGCAGGAACCCAGTGATTGTCATGAAGACCTAACTTACAGCCCGGGATGCCCTTCTGAGACCGGTGACAGCACATCCAGTACCCAGGCCCGTAGGGTAAAGCTTGACAGTAAGGTTTGGGATGCCACCGGCACAGCGATACGTCCCCTTTCACGTATTTTTTCTTGCACTGCTTACACGGATCTTCTCTGTAACGGGGATCGCGGACCCAGCGGGAATCTGCTGGCCTGATGTTGTAGTATTCAATGATGAATTTGAAGTAGTAGCAAGTGCATTTTAGGGCAACCAGACTCCTAGTAGGAAGCAATCCAAAGATCTTCACTATGATGTGGTGAGGCAAGAAGGCCATATACTGCTGAGGCTCCAAAAGCTGCTGAATTTTAAACCTGGTCTCCAGAAAGTCATGCGAAACCTGCCTTTTCAAGCAGGAAGCATCAAGTACTTGCAAAGCCCCTTCTGTCAGAGGAACAGGAAGGGCAGATGGCTCTGTAGGGACACCGCTTCTGACGCATGGTCTGTCAGATGCCAAAGCATCCTCATCCTCATTTTGGGCTACTTCTCCTGGCTTTTCTTGGGTACTTTCCTGTAGTGGCTGTTGCTCGTGAGCAGCAGGCTGGTCAGCTGGGAGAAAAAACAACCTCCCTGGGAGTGGATCTTCACTAGAACTGGAGTTAGAGAGCTTCTCCTTCCTGCATCCTTTCTCGGTCTTGGTGACCGATATACTGATGCATAAGGGCTCCTTCCTAGCAGGATGCTGACTCTGCCTTGGGAAAATTACAGGCTCTTTCAACATACAATCAACAGTCGTGTTCTTGCTCTGCAAGGAATCTGGTGGCAACCTGGCAGCTGCCGGACATGCAGACAGCAGAGGTCTGGGAGGCTCAATTCGCGTTTCAGAATCGCTCCTGCCAGCGGTTACCGCCAACACCGCGTGAGCAAGTCCTGAATTCACATTCCCCATCCGAGTATCCAGCCCAGGAGGAAAAGGCTGCCGAGCAGAGGCAGCGCCATCCCACAACTCGGTGTCACCCAGAGGACCGCAACGTCCTCCGTATCCAGCCTCTGCCACCCCTGCCTCCTCCAAGCCATCCCCCGGGGCCAGGACCCCCGAGGAGACCTTCCCCCCCGCCTCTCCCTCGGGCTGGGTGCCGTTCGCCAGGAGCACCCTCCCGACGTTTCTGCGGAAGCTGTTGTTCCGCGAGAGGCTCCCGGCCTCCCGCTCGCTCTGGCGCCTCAGGCACTCCGACTCTAGCTTGGCCACCATGTCCAGCACGCGCACAGGCTCGCTCGGCTGCTGCTCGCTATCGCTGCAAGGTCCCCTCTCCGCGTGTACCTCGCACGCCCCAGCCGAGGAAAAAAGGTCTGAGCTGGGAAGCACACCTTTAGGCTGAGCGCTCAGCCTCGTAGTAGAAGCAGGCGTGCAGGTTTTAGCACAGTCTACCAGTAAAGCACTTGCTCGTTGCTCCAGAAAGGCCACCATCTCTATCACCGAGAGGGACCGGCCCGCGAACACACCCTCACCGTTCTCGTTCACGTAATGCACCGAACAGTGCTCGATGCCGCAGGCAAAAGGCTCCGGCTGCGAGCACCTGGCATTCGCCTCCCTCATTCTTTCCAGTTGAATTTTGGCTTTTTTAAGATCTACCGATTTTTTCCTGCGTTTAACTGTTCTTCCATCGATATCCCACGTGCTTTTAATTTTCATGGAGCCTAGCCGGTTGTTGCTGCTGCACTGCTGGGCTGCAAAGAACGCAATCTTCTCCTTTGTGTTGCCAGGTTTCACTACAGCCCAGACATCCAGGGGCCCTTCCCCTTCTTCTCCCTGATGGATCGTTGCAGACAGGGCGTTCTTCTTTTCCCTTGCACTTGGACCATCCGCTGGACCTTTCCCATTCATATTGCACATAGTATTTGGATAAATAATCCCCAGAAGCTTTTGAGATGGAGTCACGAGGGAGGGTTTGGGGAAAACGCTCAGTTTGGTGCAGTTGTTGGTGTATTTTTCTTCTTGTGCTGATCTCTGATGGCTCGTAGGTGAGCCTCTCAGGGAATCCTGGCTTAGTTCTGGAGATCGCTCTTTCTTCTGTAACTTGAGATATGGCTTTAAGTGCATACCAGAAACCCTAGAAAAACAGAAAGGGAAGAAGTTATAGTTGCAAAATATGCCTGCCTGGAATTAGAGAAGGTGGCCCTGAGTAGGCACCAGCGTGCCTCCTGCTCTACGTCCAGCAGCCCACACCTCAAAAGGGACCACGTGAAAAAGGAAAAGCAGCAACCAAGCTGCAACATCCACCTGTGGAGAACTTCTACTCACGTCTTGCAACAGGATTACAATCTTAAGGATAGCAGAAATCTTCCTGTTAGAGAAATGTGTTTCCAGAACATTTAAGTTCTATCCATTACGCAAACATAGCTAGAGGTTTATTCTAAGAGTTAGAGCCATCCTTCTCTCCATTCATTTCTTAATGCAGTTGTAAGGCACGTGTGGGTCCAAGGGTTTATCTTGACATTAGCTACCAGACAGATAGACATATATATATATATTCTTTTCAGTAGATAAAGTACAGTTAAAGCCGAAAAGGGAAATCAGCGAGTGCAATTATATTCAGAGATCCCAGCAGATATCTGATCTCCTAATACCACCCAAAATGAAACCTACCCTTTAGTATATCAATAATGGCAAATTTGGTGTACTTTCCCATAAGGATCCTTATGCTATACAACAGATTTCCCCCCCCCCCCCCCCCCCCCCCAGTGACAGAACTATCACATACAGCTAAGAGAACCGCTTTCAAGGACGTGTTTTTACAGTTAAGAACTTCAGAGCTGTGAAGGAGACACTTGGATGCTGCTGACAGTACAGCAGCAGCACCACTCCTGCAAGTCCCAGGCGCTCGACTCCTCCTTTCTGTTACACCTTCGCAGTAATCTTCAATTCAAAGCTCATAAACACAAAAGCCCAGGGCTCTGCCACCTAGGATTCAATTATCAGGAGACTTCAGGCTCTTCTCCCAGGAGTATCACATAAGCATATTAGAGAACTAACTATAGATTATGTTTCCATGGTAATCTTGGAATTGTTACATTAAAAGGCCTCCTTTTTGAAACAGGGATCATCCATGCTTGCTAGTTTAAGAACAGCAGGTTCAATGCCACATTTATCGTGAGTGGATACGGACACATTCAGACACTGCATGTGTTTCCCTTGACAGCCACCACCAAAGCAGTTGCTTTGGTATTGTGTTTCTAGCCTAAAACCAGCTTTTAATTAAAAACCTCAAGCCATAACATCTATAAAGTGGGACAAATTTACAGCTGTAACACCTGCAGTTGTATGAGGCAGATGCAGCCAGAGTCCAGCTGGGCACCGTACCGCAGTGCGATCAGGACACGCACCCACCTCAAGACACCCTCGCCGGTGCCGCACAGGGTACCCGTGAGGTCAGCACAGGAGGAGGAAGGAATCCAGCACACCCCCACTCCTCGAGCGGACCCGCCAGAGCATGTGGGATGGCTGTGAGGGGGAAGAACACTCGCAGATGTGCCGTACGACCAACCTGGAGCAGCAGCTTGGGGACCTCCCAGGCAGCCCAGCCCCACACGTCAGCCAGGGCCGTAGACCCCCAGAGGAACGGAGAGCAGAGCAGAGAGCTGAGCCAGAGCACTCTGGAGCCAGCCCAGGGAAGGCTTTGAGAGCAGGATGCTCCACTTCCAGCTGCAAACACCACACACACACGAGAATCACAGAATCATCTTGGTTGGAAAAGACCTTGAAGATCCTCCAGTCCAACCATGAACCTCACACTGACCGTTCCCAACTCCACCAGATCCCTCAGCGCTGGGTCAACCCGACTCTTCAACCCCTCCAGGGATGGGGACTCCCCCCCTGCCCTGGGCAGCCCATTCCAACGCCCAACAACCCCTTCTGCAAAGAAATACTTCCTAAGAGCCAGTCTGACCCTGCCCTGGCGCAGCTTGAGGCCATTCCCTCTTGTGCTGTCACTTGTTCCTTGGGTCAAGAGACTCATCCCCCCTCTCTGCACCCTCCTTTCAGGGAGTTGTAGAGGGCCATGAGGTCTCCCCTCAGCCTCCTCTTCTCCAGACTAAACCCCCCCAGTACCCTCAGCTGCTCCTCGAGTACACGAGGGCAACAACGCAGCCAGGCACCACCTGCGCTCATCCAAGCAGAGGAAGCCTCCAGTTTAGCCACTGCTTTCCCCTGAGGTTTTGATTCCTCTCTCTGGCCCCAGCGATAAGTAACGAGGGGATGGGTGACAAGTGAGGGCAGAGAGGTTTTGGGGAGGTACATCAAGAGGAAGGGCTCAGTTCACCTTCCTACGAGCGTGCATGAAAACTAGGGGATCCCTTCGGTCCTGTGCAGCGCTTTGAAGGCCAGGAGGCAGATGCTGCGAAGGATGCTGTTATGTTCTCTCCCCTCCTGATTTTCTAGGAAGATCATCACCTCATCGTTCCACCAGTGCTAAAACTATCTGCAGTTCACCTACAGCCTGTGGGGATAAGAGAGCTCCCATGACTGCAGATACACCCACCTAGTCCCTGGGTTAATTCTCTCCCAGTGCCTTCTGTTCGCTAATTCCAGCTCTTGTTGGAGTTGGGTCACCTCCCAATTTAGTCTTCTACGCAAAACGTAACCGAGCTATTTTGTTTGCCTTCTCGGCTGGATGCTAAAAACTAAAATAATCTGATAAAAATAGAACTTCAGGGTGCTGAAATAGATGAATAAAAGAGAATGGGAAATCAAGGCTGCTGCAGTTTGCTTTGGCCTCATTTTCCACAGGGTCTGCCTCATCTCGGTGGCACTTTATAACTAACCAGGATCAGACCACCAATGTGTTCAGCCCAGAGCCCAGCCCCGAGGAGCAGGAGGCAAACCACCGCAGCAAGGTGCTGCAGAGAACTGTGCCTGCAGCCCTCCTGTCCCCATCCAAAGGGTGTTTGGGGGCCGTGCTTTTCAGACAGAAAAGCTCCCACGGCTGCCCACCACTGTACCCCGGGGAGAAGAGGTGAATACAATGAAATACACGATTCTGCCCGCTGAAGTCTCATGAGCTAGGAGCAGAAGATCAAGTTTCATTCAGGAGTTTTCATGCCAGGGTGTTTGAAAGATGAGCTGAACGTGTTTTTAAAAGGCTTTCTTCAAGCAGTTTTCAGGAATCCAGCAAGACAATCCGTTCAACACCCTTCATTAAGAGAAGCTGCAAACGAAGGTGAGACCAGGTATTATACGACTGAAAACAGGACCAAACTGGTTACCCCAACATGCTCAGAGGACATGTTTAGCCAGCAAAGTTGGTTTAGCTGCTCCCAGCTATTTCTGGTCTATGGAGAAAGACAAAGGACAGAGTTATGCCTCACCTATTACGGATTTCTCGTTTAAGGTTATATTTCCTCCTATGTTGCAGTTAGTCTCTGGCTCAGCCAACAATACCATTTAAGGTTGAAAAGTTATAATTTACATAACAAAATTATGCCTTAGTCAGAAGTTTTACTGCCAGAATAATTGCCTCATTTGAATTCAGCATTCAGTTCGTTGCACTGTTTTAATGGATCCAGATTTAAAGAAAACCTTCATTTAATAATTTCAGACAGCTATAAGGAGTACTGCTAACTCCACCTGACCAGCCCAATTGCAGAGCCACCTGCCTCCCAGGTTTTGGGCAATGGGGAAGAGAACTTCAATTTTAAAAGGGATGTTAGCAACGGACTTTACTTGAAAGCATCACTTGGAAAAAACAAGCCCCCACCCCACACACACTTTGCTGTGAACGTTAAGAAGAACAAACTTTTAGGCAGATGTAGTTTCTTCCCTGCGTGTCAGCAGCACATCTCATTTCTAGCTCCTAGAATTAGAACAAGGCTTCCCAGCAGAAATTGCTTTGAAGATGAACCAGAGCCCAGACCCCACCCACAGACTACCTTATTTCTGCAACATTTCAGTGCTGGCAAGCAGAGAATTGCGGCAGCTGCAGGTAAGTTTTAAAATATTTAAAAACACCAAAAATAGTTGTTAAAAGGTGAAGTCACTGACAATTTCCCATGATACTTAATTCCAGAATAATTCTGTTTGCTTTCCTCCACCCTTTAAGTTATCAAGCTTTCTAATTTTATCTTTAGAGACAACAACTCTTCAGAAGTTCATGGAGTAAGCATAAAAGGTTTTCAGTCCCAAATGTGCAGTTCTGAATTGCTGATAAGAGATAATTCTGCCAGGAATGATCAGCACTGAAACAACTAGCAGTGCTGCCTTTATACTGTTATTCCGTCCTTAAGCTGATGAAATAAAAGGGCCAGTTTTTCTATTTCTAATCAGCCGTGTCTGAAAAACAGGATACTTACACTTCTGGAATGACACTGCTGTTTTTACAAGTCATAACTACAGCTTGTTTCCACTACAGTTTTATCAAGTTAGTTGCTACACAGGATTGATACAGAAATGTATGCCTTTATACACGCACAGACACGCACGCACCCCTCCTCTCCCTACTGAAGGCAAGACCCATAAGCTCCTGTGCCAAGCTGGCCAGAATCCTTCTGCATCCTTTTGTATTTATACATCATCTAAATCACAGCAGTCTAAAAAACTAATGTATTTGCTTTAGTGGAAGCTCCGAAGTTGGAGGAAAAACTGGTAGAAAATGCTCAATTTTCACAACTCCTTTCTAAGGTCTGCAGAGAGCCTAGATGCCCCTCGCTGCACCCGGGTCAGGGACTCTCACGATACCCTGTGAAGCCAAAAGATTTCCTCCGGCCAGCAAGAGCAACAACAACAGTGTAATCTGCTCAAACAGCATATTCACGCTGCAAGTTTTCTGGGCAAAGCACCGGAAGGTTTTATTAGGGCGAAAATTTCAATCAAAACCCCAAAGTTTCCTGTGGATTTCTTTTTGTAAACACTAAATCCAGTCGACAAAAGTTCCTAGCGTTGCTGACTGCGCACGCAGTGCCAACTACAACTCTGAAAAAACCCTCAGGACATCCTAACGCAAGGCAGAAGCCAAAAAAAAAAAGAAAAAAAGAAAAAACCCAACAACAATAAAAACCCACACCAAGCATAACCTCTGGCAAGGCATTTCTCTTCCCTGGCATCCCATTTCTCTGTCTGTAGAGCTTAGCTCCTCTGTAAGGGACACTAACAATTAGGAAGGACTAAGTACTGAATGCAAGTTAAACTACGGTCAACCACTTGTTATTTCTGGAAGGACTTGGTGGGTCCTTTGGGCTCAATCTCCAGTACCATTTCCATCCCCTTTGCACTGCCGGGGCAAGGCAAAGCAGACGGAGAGCTGCTTCAAAGGCATTCCACGGATTCTGCCGGGGCGGGAAAGTCCCGGCCGAGCAGCCGGGATGGAAGACGCTCTGCTACTCACTGGAGCTTGTTCTGGCACGTGGCAAGTGTCCAAGCTGGGAGAAAGGCGGGTTGGGAAGCACAATGCTCCAGACCAGGGGTGGGTTCGACTTCAGCAGCTGTGGAGGCATCCAATTTCTAGAAAACCCACTCCTCCCTTGCAGCAGTAACTTCACATTAAAGCAATGGCTCCTGACCCACCTCCCAACGCCTGCGCCACTGCCTCTTGCATCAATCGGAGAGCAAGCGAGGATTATTGTGGGCTTTGAAGGCAAACAGAAGGTACCAGAAGGTTCTCTGCTTGAGCAGCCAGCCTGGGGAGAAACAGGAGCAAGCTGAGCACGTGGGGCAGAGCTGGCCCAAAGAGCTGAGGAGCTAAATGCAAAGCAGGCACCTAACTCTTACCACTGGATCCCTCACCACTTGTTCACCCACGTCAGGTGTTCAAATAACTCGACTTTGGGGGAAATGACACCCAAATATAGCTGCACACTGGAGCAGCTATAAAACCCATCACATAGAATTCATCATCTTCACCAAGCAGAGGTTTCAGGGCACAGATTGCACAACCAAGCTCAACGCACAGACCAGTTTGAGGGCTCCCACCCATTAATAAGTTCTGAACACATTTTAAAGTAAACGCACACACATATACACCCCCCAGCATAAAGCACAGTAGCCTCAGCTACTTTCTAAATTTTACCCAGGAAGAAGTGCCATTGCTTTGCCAGTCTTTTGTAGAAAAGCACTTACCATGAAGTGAGTGACGTAGAAGCAATTCTTTGTGGAGCCTGAGGAAGCTCAAACCCATGCTCCCTGCTTCCCAACCATACTACAGATGACACAGGGATGACATAAAGCAGAAGGGAACAAAATAAACTGAAATATTTACTATTCGAGGTTATAAGCTGCTCCAGAAACATGTAGTTCAGAGATGATGGGACAGCACACATGCCTGTGGTGGAATAGGCTAAGATGAGAAGAAATCACAGAAGGACAGTAAGAAAAAAGTGGTGTTTTATATGGCTTCTGCTGAAAGCTGCCCAGCGCAGCACAAATAAGTGACATGTTTCCTTCTAGAAATGTTTTGTCTTTCATGATTTGTTTTTTAATTTATTAACTGTAAGAGGACCAAGACCTTTCTTAATATCATGGCGCAACAAATTTCTTTAAACAGTTAACAAACCAACACGAAGTGATGTTATTTAGTCTTCATTTTTATGCGTGCATAATGAGAACACATGAAAGGTTCTAGAAATTAACCTTGGACTGCACTATCTTTAAGAGACTCAGAGTTCAACAGAAAAAATAAGTAACTGTAGGTCTGAAGGCAAGTTATCAGGTTGTTCTTTTGAAACTCAAGACTGAAAGGAATGGGTTCGTGAAGTCAGCTGCACTGTGGTGCAGAGGATTTCACTGCAGACAGTGCAACCCAGCAGGCATTTCCAGGAGTCAAAAGGTGTTTTTATTATTAAAGAGCACATTCCAAACAAGAACAGAAGCAGCTCCAACTGAACACGTTCCTTCTTCGGGAAGGATGCAAGAAGCAGACAAGTTTCAAGTCACCAGGTCACATCACTTGGAAACTCATACCCTAGAGATCAAAAAGTCTAGTAATAGATGTGAGAACTGATGCAGCATTAAGTCATTGCAAAGATATTTAAAAACAAAGAAATAGTAAAAGGTTCCTCAGTTTGTGAGAAAGGACAGGGCGAGAAACAGGGCTGGCAAGCAAGGTCAGGGTAGGGATTAAGAGCATCTAGGTACAGCACAAAATACCAAATCTGACTTTGCATCATTTTTAAAGAGGAGTGGTAAGGGTGATCATGAGGGCAAAAACCCTGGGGATTAATCTGAACAAGAACATTGGCAGGGGAAGATTAAAAAGCTTCATGAAAATGGTGAGGATTGGCTCATCTCAGTTTTAGAATTCAAAATAGACAGGCTCATAAACTGCAGGCCAAGAACCAAGATTTATAAATCTCTTGAAAGGCAACAATGTGAGTTAATAAAACATGTGGCACACTGAAGGTGGCACTGAAGGGGAGAAAGAGAAGGGAGAGAGATCGCAGCCTCTCCAGGGCTGGTAGTCTGACTTCAATATAAAGGTGCTTTGCAAGCAAAGAGGATTAGGAAAAAGGGGGAAGAGGGAATGGTTCAATATGCCAGACTAACCAGAAGGTTCTCCAAAAAGTGATCTTTTTAGACCAATGTACTACATCTTACTCACATGGACTTCCAAAGGCACAAGGAGATTTACTAGTTAAGACAGACTGGCAGAGGAATGGGAAAACGGACAAAGGAGCTGGCTTAGCAGCAGACAACCCCAGGTGACGCTGAATAAGAACACACCAGCCTGGAAACCAAAGACATGCCTCAAGAATCAGCCATGGGAACATCTGATTTTATTAGGAACGACCTCAGCACAACTACTACAGGTGCACCCACAGAAACAAAGGCATTTCCAAACCAGCAGAGGCACAAAGCCCCGAGCAACAGAAGCTGAGGAGAATTTTGAAATACAGATGGTGATGCACAAGCAAGCTGAACACCAAGAAGTTTTGGAGGTAACTGATATATTCAAGGCAGCAATGAACAGCCCTCCTGCCAGATCTGCTCTGGAGGGCAGCACACGCTTTTTGTCATGACTCAGAGGAGATTCACCCAGACTGAGAATGACGATGACAGTCGTTATTTGAGAAGCTACTATCTAACATTTGGGTCATTTAGCACAGCGAAACCACAGGTGAGGGTACACCACCACATTTTACAGAATACAGGAAAAGACGTAAGCCACTGAAAATAAGAAGCAGCCCCTATGCAAAAAAGAAAAAAGGAACACAAGCTCAAACAAGTGTATAAACTGGCATTAATGTTCAGCATGGGAATCCAAAGAAGGTTCCTAATAGCACAGCTAGATCTGTCATCTTCAGTAATGGCTTAATCTACAGGAAGAGAGAAGAAAACGTAATTGCTTTTAGGCTAGACTTTTAAATTTACAAAGGGATTATGAGATACTGCTTGGGAAAGCAAGGAGCTGGGTCACCCAGGAAGTCTCTTCCAGCACTAAATTACCAAGAGACTAACAGAGCAAGTATATGCTGTCTACACAGCCACAAAGAACAAAGGTTAAAGTTTGCTTTAAACCCACACAGCTTTCGGAAACCAGAAAGTTGGCTCTCTTCCTCCAGATTGAGGAAGCTTGAGAGTATTGGTTTCAGAAAAAGAAAAAAAGAGATACATATATTTTCAAGTAGCTTGAACTCAAACAAACTGGCATGTTCTTGCATTTGCATAAGGACAAGTTGTTCTGTACGGTGTTCCTATAACGAGACACAGTGAGAGGCGTTCACTTAATTGTCACATAAGCACAAGTGTTTGAAATCAATCGTGCATTTCTTCTTAATAAAGAGACACAGGAGAGCGAGCAATACAAAATCTGAGCTTAAACTAATCTAATTACTTACTCCGTAGTAAGACAAACCGCAACAGTGATTGCCAGTATTTCCACTTGCTTTAAGCTGACTGCATGTTTTAAAGCCTACTATGACAAGCCATTCTCCAATTAAGTTTTACTTCAAAGCCACGTTCCCAAATTAATTTGCAGCTGTTGCTAAAACACCCAAAGATTTCTTCAAGTACAGTACCAGCTGTAGTGAATCTGCAGTTGTCATTATCAAATAAAAACGTCAAAGAACATTTCTACCCTTAAGCCATTACAACATTTCACTTAAACACTATCCAAAAGTAAGAATTTAGACCAAACGTTTGAGTGACACACAAGGCAACAGGAAAGTAAGAAGGCTAAATTGGTGCTAAATACTTAACTCCCAGCAGACCAGCTGGTCTGTTCATACCGTTTGACTTGATGGAAGGTGGAGGATGTGGAATTCAGCGGTTCCCTGTGGAGGCCAGCTCTGCAGGAACTCTTCATCGTAACTCTCTCCAGCTAAGGCACGCCGTCACAGCCAGTCCATCCTGGGTTATGCGCAAGGCTCCCCCATCAGCTTTCCTTGCCCCACACAGAGCTTCACCCTGTCTCTGCCACCTAGAAACTGAACAAACAAGAGGGAAATATTAATAATATTAATATTAAAAATAATGATATCACGTTCGAGTACAGCAGCAATCAAAGCACAGATGATCAGGACAAGGACTCTTCCCCAAGAAAGTAAATATATATACACACATAGACATGCATATACATATATATAAATACATAAATATAAAAGAACTTAACATTAAGCCGTTACTGCAGCTGGAGTTTCTGAACACCATTAAAATACAAATAATCACCCCCCTCAACAGCCTGGCTGCTCATACAATGCTTCTGCACCTTATATACGACTGCAGCACCACCTTGGCACCTCCCGTGGAACATGCTGTCCTCCAAGCTCCGTGCAAACAGGACACACAAGATCTTTCTGCTTGTTAGCACCGCATCAGGCTTTGGAAGGAAATCGCTGCTAGCAGTAAGATTTGAAGCTGCCAGGAGTTACGTTAGCGTTCTAATCAAAATAACGTGGCAGATTTCATAAAGGACAAAAAACATGCCACCACGCAGCCTCCAAGCTTTGTGAAAAATGCCCTGTCTTTGCATCACACACAGATAAGCCGGCAGATTTCACCAAAACAAAACTGTTCTGCAGTATCTCTTGTTCGCACTAGGCTGCCACCTTCTACACCTTGTCCTTGGAGGAGACACAATTACCAGCGTAATTTAATGTACTTTGATGGTGAAAAAACAACCACCTTCGAGTGGGAATATAAAAGGAAAGAGTGACACAGCAGAAGAGCCCTGGAAAAACTCAAATACTCAAGCCTGAGTTGCCAGCAGATTGTTTTAAAGATCGTTTGCTTCCTCTCTAGAGGACCATGGACAATGATGCTGTAATAAAGGAATGCCATTTGAAGAGGCTAACTATAGAGCTGCGTCCCCAGGGGATTTCTGATTTAGTACAGCAGGTTGTTCTCTCCTTTTCAGCAGCTCTGCCCAGCGCTCCTACCGCTGCCCTGTTCCTACAGCAGCATTTCACTGTGCAGCCTGGCAGAGGCACTCGTTGGGAGGTTTGTGCTTGCCGGCAGCCAAGCTCTGGCAGAGATGGAGCCTCTCGCATCACCCCTTTCACAACACCTGCCAAAGAAAAAACTCCCACACAGCAGAGCACCTACCTATGCACGGCTCAGTTCATCAGTGCTGGACCAGTGTAGTTTACAACTCAGAGCTGCCACTAAACACTCCTGGCCTGGGAAGCCCGCTCTAACCTGGTAGCCACGCTTGCCAAGAAAGTGATGAAGGATGACTTTTCAGGCAGGGAAAACAGAAGCTGGTTTAGATCCAGTTGACTTGACATCTGCTACATCAATTTCACGATTCCTCTAGCAATGGTGAATGAGAGGTTAATCATTTGCCTACATTTGAGTAAGCAGGAGCCTAAAATAATATATAAAATGTTATATAAACACATTCCAGTCTTCATGAATAAATCTCTGCTGAGCTCTACACAAGGCAGAGAAACGTGTTGGATGGAGAAGATGGAGGCACTGCACCAGCAGAGCGGGAGGATGAGAGTATGCCCTCTACTCCTTGAATTCAGAAAGACAAGGAACTAGGCTGCCATGGTTAACAGCAGCAGAAATTGAAGCTTTGTAGTTAAACACCATTTTCATTAGACTACCCAGAGCCTGTAACAAGGCCCTACCTGCAAAAGTGAAACCTAGGCACAAAAATCAGCCATTTCTGATGTTTTGTGGGCTGTAAAAATATATATTCACCAGCAACAATTCACAGAGAAAAAAGCATATGCCTAGTGCTTTATGAAAAACGAAAGTTAAACAAAATCATTACTTTCCCATGAACCATCAGTAAGAGGCACTGAAATTCTGACTTTTATCCAAGCTTTTGTCTGGCTTTCCTTCTGGCTTTACTGACACTAACATTTCAGACGCAGCAGGAATTGTATCACAGAAACATGATTATATCCACACCCAAATAAATGGAGCCGTACCATTTAAAGAATGCCAGTCACTTTTTTAATAGCTGAAACTCTTTCCACATATTCCTGGTCAGGAACACCAGATGTTTTGTCCTAGTCCTACTCCTTTGCAGATCAGTTGAGGAGTAAAGGATAAAAAGTCAGACAAAACAAAAATGGAAACCAAAAGATCGTCTTGTTTGCAGTAAAGAGCTCGAGAAGCAAAACCATCAAGCGAACCGGTTGAGATCAGGGGCAGCCACAACCCCGATCCAAGCACAGGCATTGTATGGCGGGATGTCATGCGTTTAAGGAGGGACTAGCACCTACTAGAGAGAAGCAAAAGCTGACAAAAAAGACACAGACAAGTTCAGATAGGCACTGCAGCACAGCTCCAAATACAGCTCCATACAAAGCATGCTTTTTCCCCTCCTCCAGCTGCTGGGCTATAGAAAAGAGCTGAAATACACTATTAATGCCAGCAAGCTACTGACAAATTCCTACTGTGTAAGTAGTAAAAAACTGTGCTTGTGAATTTAAGAAAAAAAAAAAAAAGACACAAAAAATCACCATCCAAGCTAGCACAGAGATACTTACTGCCTTTTAACTACCACAGTGTGTTTCTTTACCAAGGCTGATCCTTATCAGTAGGTGCTTCAGCTGATTTGTTAGTTTTGCACAGAGTTGGGTACAGCCTGAAAACTGAAATACAGATGCACAGAGAAACAAAAAAGAAAGAGGAAGTTAGAAACCTAATCGTGTTTTTCTCCCTTTCTGAAACCACCCCCAAACATATGCCTTTATGCATAAGATGTGGGAAGGACTCAGATTTTTGGCAGCAGTAAGCATCATGTCCTCCCAGCAACGGACAGCAGGTCACCGAGTGGTCCCACAAATTCCCCATCTTAACAGTTCTGAACGCTGCTGCAGTTTAGGAAAACAAACGTATTAACTGGTGTGGATAAGCGGGGGGTCAAGGTCTCTTCATCTGTGCAGCTTTTGATATTTTGATAGGGAAAGCTTTACTGCAAGAGCAAGTGGGTTTTAAACAGTAGCAACAGTAACAGATAAACAAATGAGTTTAGATGATGGGCACATCCTTTCAGAAAATTTGCTTTCTAGGAAGGAGGCCGTGGCCTCAGGACTGGTTCTGAGCAGCTATCACACTGCTGGTAAAAACACATTTGACCACCCCACCTCCACAGAGGGCCACTGCACTGGGTCAGTTGGGCAAAGAGCATCAGCACACCCCAGAAGAAAGCAATGGCAAGTATTTCAGAGGGGAACTCGGAAGAGTTAATACCAAAAAACAGTCATCACGAGGAACAGGTAATCCTTAAAAAAGAAAAGTGCCAGTGCTAAGGCCTTATAACAGATACCTCCATGTGGGTTTTTGTTTTCTTGTAGGAACAGGGTTGCCTGTCCATTCCCCCACCTCAAGTTTAAGTTGTTACATGATACTTGCCTCTAGAAGTGTGTTTCACCAGACATCAATTCTGCCACTTCCCAGCCTAGCCAGCCCTCCCTCCCTCCCTCCCCAAACACCCCCCAGGACACCTATAACAGTACCAGGCTCTCCTGAGCAAGAAAGAGGCTTTTGCAGAAAGCTTTCCCTACTCCCAACGTTCACACTTCATGGTAACAACCAGTTATCTGCGGCAGCTCCCGGACTAGGTCAGACCACGAGACAATACGCCAGGTCCTCATACTCAGCCACTTAAAACACCTACAGGAACACAACCCTTTCTTTTTAACTGTTCTTCCTGTAATATCCACCCATTTTAAACACCTTAAAGAACTACCTTTTGACACTAAGTTCACCAGCTAGGTTTTACTGCTTTATTTAGAACAGTCTTAGGCAAAATAAGAGAAAACAAGCACATTTTATCTAAAGCTATCTTGGAGTTTCAGAGTGACCTCACATTTGTGTTTCCATCCACCTGCAGCTGGCAACAAACCCTCACATAAAACTAGGTAGTTAGTAAACACACCATATCCAGCTTAGGAGCATTAAGAGATGCAGACTAATAACTGCAATCAGATGAGATTCTC